>NC_141908.1:57600000-58225000 GCF_057802395.1 Ceratotherium simum simum
TTTAAAAAAAAGACTAATTAATTATTATGGTAATGTCTCCAAAATCAGTTGTGAAATTAAAAAATAAAATTAAAACTTATTGGCCCTGGACTACCATCTGTTGCCAATCTTCCTCTTTTTGCTTGAGGAAGAGTGGCCCTGAGCTAACATCTGTGCCAATTGTCCTCTATTTTGTATGTGGGTCACCACCGCAGCATGGCTTGATGAGTGGCGTAGCTCTGTGCCCGGGATCCAAACCCCTGATCCTCGGGCTGCCGAAGCAGAGCACACACACTTAACCACTAAGCCACCGGGCTGGCCCATGTATTACTTTTATAAAGAACAAAAAAAAAAAAATTCAAACACTGACAAAAATCAGTTACAACCATTACCAACATAAATAAGACAGTTGGGGGCAGGAAATGAGCCTTCTGGAAAAATCTGTCTTTGCTATTGGTGCTGTGTCTGCTTGACTTGACTTTACCTTCCTCAAGCCCTCTGGAACCTCCATTCCGTTGTAAACAAACATTCTACATGATCAGTCATTTCACAGAGTGCTACTGCCACCTTCTTGCCTTAGCTCAAAGGTGGGTCTTCCCAGAGGATGCTGCTTCCCTTGCAGCCTCACCTGGTGGAAACTGCTCAGTGTCCAGCAATCAAGTGCTGGCTTCCCCTAGCTTCCCAATACCACCTTTAGACAATTACTTTTTTACTCATAGACAAAGTCTACTCTTCCTTTGATGCTAAGGTTCTTTGGCTACCACTCTCTGTTCTTCTTCTCCAGACTTTCAGGACATTCTTCAACATTCACTGAAGATATCAGCATCAACATCACTTCTGTTAAGCCCTGCTGACACCCTGAGTGACTCCAACATCCATGTATAACAACAGTAGAGGAAAAAGATGGACAGCACAGCTTCTGAACCAGACATACTTCAGATCAAATCTCAGATGTGCAAGTTATTAACAGAATGACTTTGAATTAATCATTGAAACTTGGTTTCTTCTCTGTAGAATGAGAGTATTCACTTCATCATAGTGAGCATTCTCCTTTTCTTTATTTTGTTTTTTTATTAACTAGATTTTGTAAGATTTTATTTTATTTTTTAATTTTACAATTTGTTTTTGACACGTTGTCATAATAAGTAATTAGTCTTTGTTTTTTCATAGTACAGTATGTAGTAAACGTTCAGTGCGGTTATTGTTGTTATGTGCATGGCCTTTTCTACGCCTAAGCCACACAGTCCCTGTCCTGCAGGTCTTGAATGACACTCACTTCTTCTTTCCCACTGCAACACTCTACCCCTACAGCTATGCTCTGTGTCTCATCCTCTCCAGGTCTCTTCTCTGTGGAGTTGCTTCTCTTCTAACATCGACAGACAGGTTGAAACTACACCTCCTAAAATCATCATTATCATGGGCAAACCGTACATATGCTTATCTTTTTTCCTCCAGTCTCACAGGGAAACGGGTTTTTTCCTCCTCAAGGCTGGACCAATATTCTAGATCCTTCCCCTCTTATCTCTGCCCAGACTTGCACTATTCCATATTACTATATGTTTAACTTCTCCTTTCTAGAAGCTTTTGCCCCTTACCTGTTAAATATATTATGTTATTCCTTGTCTTAAAAACCAACGAATAATAACAGACACAACCTTTCCCATGACACTACATTGCCCTCTGGAAGCTACTCTCTCTTCCCTTCCAATAACCACTCCAGTATAATAGCAATCTATGTTAATTGAAGATCTGTATCTATTACATGCCAGCCACTAGAGTTGACACATCACATATGTTTTCTCATTTAATTTATAGCTGAGCTTATTGCTGTTTTATTTCTACATTTCCTAGTCATTTCTGAACCCTCATTTAGCTTCTTTTCTCATTGTTCTTCTCCTGCTACCTCCCATTAAATTTTCCAATGCCTTTTTTACTTCTAAATCCAACAGGCATTTTTTAACTTTCATGCAACATTTTTGGTTGTCACTTGTTAATTCCTGATGCATCTCTGGCAGGTTGCAGTGGGTACTTTAAAAAATAATGCATTTTTATAATGCATAATAGTATATGAAATATTAGAGAAATTCAAATAAAATTCACTAAAAGGAAAACTAATTATGTTGAATGATCAAAAGTCAGCGAGTTCATAGCACTGAACTTGAACAATTCCTCAGACTGTGTTTTCCTTTGGCCCCAGATTCTTTAACAAAACATTTCATCTATGAACAACACTAAGATTTTCATGCATCCCATCACTTTCACCACCTTACCTGCTAACTTGTGCTTCCTCTGCTAGGAGCTCTCTCCAAACTTGAGTTCCATGGTAGCAATCTCTCTAGAGATACTCTTCTCATACATTCCTGACTCATTCATGAGCAATTCTTCCTCTTGCCTCTCTTTAAGTGTTGGTTTCTCTCAAGTTCTCCTTCTTACTCTTTGTGCTTTCCTTGTGTTATCTCATATACATTCAAGGCTTCAACCACATCTTGATGACTTCAAAACAATGTATCTGGCTCTCTCATCTCTCTGAACTCCAGATTCACGTTTCACTGTCTACTGGGTATCTCCTGGAGATTCTCAAACTCAAAACGCTCAGACTGGACTCCTTATACATCTGTTTCTCTCCTTGATTTTTCCATCTGAGTTAATAATGTCATAATCTATCCCATCGCCCAACTCAGAGCACTGAGAGTTATTCTTAATTCTTCCCTCTCCCTCATATCTGGCTCTGAGATCATTAATTCTTTTATTTCTGCCACCTAAATATATCCTGAAACTTTGTGGTCCTATTGCACTGCCATCCTCAGGTCCTTATTTCTTACTTGTGCTATTGGATTTAGCTCTTAACTGTTCTTGTCCACCTGCAATCTAAACTCCACACCAAACCCCAAATAAGCACTCCACAACAGAAATGTCATATCACTTCCCTTATTTAAATCTTCAGCAGCTCTTCCAAACCCTCCATCACTTGAGATACTGACTGGATCCATAATCCTCCACTCTTGACTTTCTGGTTCCCTGTTTAGGCTTTGCCCAGCCCATTGTCAGCTGGGCAGCACCGTGTAGAACTGCCTAGAACAATGATTGACACATAGTAGGTGCTTATTATCGGCTGAATTGTGTCCCCCAAAATTCATAAGCTGAAATTCTAACCTCTAGTACCTCAGAATGTGACTGTATTTAGAGATAGAACTTTTTTTTTTTTTTTGCGAGGAAGATTAGCCCTGAGCTAACACCTGTTGCCAATCCTCCTCTTTTTGCTGAGGAAAAAGATGGATGCTAACATCTAACTAACATCCATGCTAACATGGATGCTAACATCCATGCCCATCTTCCTCTACTTTATAAGGGACGCCGCCACAGCATGGCTTGACAAGCAGTGTGTCGGTGCGCGCCCGGGATCTGAACCTGCCAACCCCGGGCCACTGAAGTGGAGCATGCGCACTTAAACGCTGTGCCACCAGGCCGGGCCCAGAAGACAGACTCTTTAAAGAGGCAATTAAGTTAAAATGAGCTCACTAGGGTGGGCCCTAATCCAATATGACTGGTGTCTTTATAAGAAGAAGAGATTAGGATACAGACATACACAGAGGAAAGATCACGTGAAGGCATGGGAAGAAGATGATGATCTACAAACCAAAGAGTGAAGCCTCAGAAGAAACCAACCCTGCTGACACCTTGATCTTGAACTTGTAGCCTCTAGGACCATGAGAAAAATTTCTGTTGTTTAAGCCACCTAGTTTGTAATACTTTGTTATGGAAGCCCAAGCACCCTAATTCACTGCTCAATGAAATATTTCTTGAAGAAATGAATAACTTTTATCAGAGAAATGTATTGATGACTATTTGGTGACTGACTTTCTCTGAAGCCCTGAAGCTTGTTTTAAGGAAATTAGAGTGGAGCAGACTAGAGAAGACAGACCTCCGTAGCTGCTAACTGCAATATTCCAGTATCAAAAGATTGCCCATCTTTTGGCCCTCACTTTGGATTTAAGTGTCAAATGTTAACTGTACTCTCCCATTAAAAAACTAAAGCATTAGCAGTAAAGTTTCACCTTCAGTAAGTTCTTTTCATCTTAAAATGAAGAAATACTTATCACTTATATGTGAATCTTCATCTCCCTCTGTCCCTGCTGATTGATTGTGTTGTCGACTGGGGATGCTTGTAGGACCCCAGAGGAGGAAAACAGTGTTATTAACCCTACATAATCTACACTTATTAGAGGTTAGTGGAGTAACAAGTATAAGATCTTATGTAAGTTTAAAAACTCTCTAAGCTTTGAAAAAGAAAAGAGCAGGGCCTGTCATCCAGAAGCTGGCTGGGTTCTCACAGCTAGGTCTTCTTTTGAACATAATTTCACAGAACATCAACACAAACAAGGCCACTCTTGGGACCATGATGGATCAAGACAAGAATAAACCACTCCATCTTCTTGTCTGAACACAAACAAGGACATTCTCCAAGCCTCACACATGACCCCACAATCTCCTCTCCTGGCTCATGTGAGTGGCTGCTGCTGCTTTACCACTTTACAGCGTTTACCTCTCTTCATTTTTCCTGCCCTATAAGTAAAATTTATTAAGATACCCAAACATAGACTTACTTCTGCCTCCAATCCACAACAAGGCCCTGTTTCCTTAAACATTCTTCAAAGTTACCTAACACATGCCCAAATCCTATCATAAGTCATTTCTAACTCCCTGTTACTGAGATGGTCTATGGTTCTCTATGGTATGTGGTCTACTTTGTTGCAACAAGCAATAAACCCAACATGTTTAACTATGGATATGCTCCTAGTGGTCTTTGGCTGGAGGGCATTGATGTTATATATGTTTATAGACAGTTATATACACGTGTGTGTGTGTGTGCATCTGCGCGCACACAGCAAAAAGCCAGGAAATATAAATACTAAAATGTTAGTAATATTTGTTGCTGGGTGGTAGATTACGGGTTAATTTGATATTCTTATTTTTTGCTTATCTATATGCTCTGAGTTTTCTACAATAAAGATTATTTCTATGTATAATAAGAGAAAAAAGCTATTTAAAATAGAGAAGAGAACTTGCAAGAAATTTCTTATTCTTTAGAAATATTTCTTCAGTGTATTTGAAAAAGACAGAACATTCATGTTCAGAAATTATAGCTTTACAAATGGAATTAGATAAATCTCATTTTATTTAAATCATAATCCAAATCACAATGAACAGATACTTTTATAATAGAATATAACTAGGTTTTACTGATAGACTATAGACAATGTGAAAAAAACACAACAAAAAATAGGAGGCGATGCTTCACAGTAATTAATATCCTTTAATTCAACTTATTTTCTGATAATTCCTTCCCCTTCTGTGTCTTTTGAAAGCCATTTTAAAGTTGATTAATTCGTTGGATTCCAACATTTAACATCTTTATTCTATCAGTAGTACTTGATAAGTAAACACACATAAATAATGTTATGTTTCCAGTTTTTTCCTTAGTATTATCTCACATAGAAAGTTCCAGATCTAACCCAATATATTTTTCTTCTTAGACATTCTATATTCAATGATTCCAGGTCAGTGACCCATTTAAGAATAGAAAAATGCAATAATATTCAAATAGGAGTTGGGGGATGAACAGGATAGTCCACTCCATTGTTTTATTGCCTTGAAATAGGCATTACCTCCTGAGAACCTCTATTAAATGAGTTTTTAGAAAAGTAAAAGACATAAGATTTGTACCAAGGTAAGAATAATAAGATTAACTTATATGCAGTTCCAAATTAGTTCATCATAACTTCAGAAATAGTGTAGATTCAATTATTCTTGCTGGGTAGACTGGCTATGAAGTGGGTACAAGCAGAAGTCACTCTTCTGGGAGAGTCAGAGAAAGGAGAACTTTGGTTTGACCCCAAAATATCCAGAACTGAGGGATCTTTAAGTATGGCCCATTCCTTAACCTGGCCAAAGACGAACTATCTTCTCACAGTCCCCAATGCCTTCTCTGAATATAATGCATGCCTGTAAAAATTCCTTCTCCTGTGAAATGAGTTTGTATGATACTCAAGAAGTTGGATGTGAGAGCATGCTGCTACTCCTGGAGCATGCATACAGCTGGAAGAGGGCAAGAAGCAATGAACGTAGTAAGGAGGGATCCTTCTTTTCTAGGTTAAAGCAGGGAAAAATCCTCAGCCAGAGACTTGGTATAGCTGGAAAGTATGAGACTGGGAGTCAGTAGATCTGGGTTCTGTCCTAGTTTTGTTTTTATCCAGTTGTGTGGTAACACCTCTAGGTCTATATCTTACAATAGGGGCAAGAATGACCCTCTTTGAGGGGCAGGAAGACCAGGCAGGGAGGCTGTCTTACCAGGTCAGAGCATGGTGATGTCAGTGAAGATAAAAGAAACGGTCAAATTTGAGAGATGATTATGAGTTGTTAGAAAATAGAGAACTTGGAGTGAGGGAAATGGAGGCAAGGATGACTCCAAGATTTCTGGCTTAAGCAAGTGGGTTGGTAATCATGCCTTTTACTGGGTTAAGGAGAGAAGCAGGCTTGGGGAAAGACAACTTCTGATATAGGGAAACTGAGGGGCTAGAGAGAAATTCAACTGGAGGTACAGAGTAGGTGATAGAATCTGGAGCTTATATAAGAGTCTGGACTGGAGATAAACCTTTAGAAGATCTTGGCTCATTTGGTTGGCACCTGAAACGTTGGGAGTGAATGATCTCTCACTCAGGAGAGTAGGGAGGCCTAGAACAGAAGAGAACTAAGATGGATGATTGAAGAAGTGCAACAATTAAAAGGAGGGGGAGATGTGCAAAAAGACCGAGAAGGAAGAATAATAGGAAATCTAGGTGAGAATAGTAGCATGAAAGCCAAAGGAAATGAATGTTTCAAGAATGAGCGAGAAATTAATGGCTCCAAATGTTGCTGGAATGTGCCATTTGGATTCAGTGTCATTGTCAATATTAGAGAGATGTTGTTTCCATGAAGTGGTGGGGATGGAAAAGTATAAATCTCAAGAAATTTCTTTTGTGAAGGGAAGGAAAAAATAGAATGGTGGCTGGAGGATTCTTCAGACTCAAAATAAAAACATCTAGGGCTGGCCTGGTGGCCTAGCAGTTAAGTTCACACATCCTGCTTCTGCGGCCTGGGGTTCGCCGGTTTGGATCCTGGGTACGGACCTACTCACTGCTCATCAAGCCATGCTGAGGTGGCGTCCCACATAGGAGAGCTACAGCTCTACAACTATGATACACAACTATGTACTAGAGCTTTGTGGAGAAAAAAGAAAAAGAGGAGGATTGGCAACAGATGTTAGTGCAGGGCCAATCTGCCTCAAAAAAATAAATCAATAAAAACATCCACCAATTCTTCCCAGAGGAGTATGAAAAATTAGCATTTATATCTACGATGAGTGCATTCATCTTTGCTTCAGGTCTTTAGTTCACATTCCATATTGAATGTCAAGGGCACACCACCTCACAGCATGAGACACATGGATGCTTGAATACACAAGGAGATGCTTCCAAAGACATGTCACTTCATACGTGCTACTGACTGTAGACAGTCAACCTTTTAATTGGGCTTTTGGTACTGAATGAGAAACAATTGAATAAATGCCTGCTCAATAAAGACCTCCATTGACAGTGAGTGGGAGAGGGTAGGGTGGCAATCTGTCTCAGGGGTAGAGGTAACAGTGACGCAGACCCTAAAACTCAAAAATCAGGGAAATAGGGTTGCTTTCTGAGCATTAGACTGTTGCTGGATGATAGATAGATAGATAGTCAAACTTACCTTAAGACAGAATGGCTTTCAGGCCAGAGTAGAATGCAAGGAAAAGAAAGACTTCCAACAAGTCATGAACATGTTGTTCAGAAATGGAATGCAGAAAAGGAAGTTACCAAGGCAAGTGTTGGCTCTCCTCATCCTTCCAGCACCATCTGAAAGGCAGCAGGCAGGGCACACTCTGAAAGGCCCACATGTTCACTGAACCTCCATATGGTGAAGATAAGAGCATCAGGCCATCTGAGTCTAATGATAATGAATTCAAACTTATCCCTCTAACTCCACACTCACTGAGCAAACTTTCAGATGATCATTTGGCTGAGCAACCTTTGGGATGATAATTTGGCTTCCCTTGAAGCTTGCTGTAAAATCATATTCACATTTTAAGCAGTGATTAGTTTCAGTAACATATCGTCTGTCACATTAATGAATGCTGATAAATATAATTTTATTGGTTTTGTTTTGTTTATCTTTGGTTTGCAGTTTTTTCCCCTAGCTTTATAAACATAAGTCACTTATATTTAGTTTAATATTTACACAAATTTAAGTAATAAAGTACTAAAAATAATATAATCAAAATTCTTGGAACCTGCAATAATATTTTTCTCTTAAAATATATTTATTACTAAAGTTTTGAGAAACAGTGTCACAACTGAAAGATGTAGGTGATGCTTAAAACAATCACTCCATTTTATGCCTAAGAACCATATTTAATTAGATTTTACTTTTTGATCACTTCAGAAATTAGTTAGTGGTTTTCTTTTCAGACCCATTTAAAAAAATGAGTAGACATTTTTTAGAGAAGTTTTAGGTTTACAGAAATATTGAACAGAAAGTCCTCAGAGTTCCCATATTCTCCCTTCCCGCACACATAGTTTCCCCTATTATTCACATCTTGCATTAGGGTAGTAAACGTGTCACAATTGATAAGCCAATATTCCAGACACTGTAGTGTGGAATCAAACCTCCTTGCTGAAGGTGGGCAGGTCCAACACTTTCTAGGAATGCTGGAACTTTGTCTAGTACTAAAAAAGAGAAAGATATGTGAAATTGTTGATATAAGCCACACATATGCAATATTTTAAAGATGTTCACTGTCAGAAGTATTTATAAACAATGTCAATTTTCTTTTCCTTTTTTTTTTTTCCTTTTTGGTGAGGAAGACTCACTCAGAGCTAACAATCTGCCAATCTTCCTCTTTTTTTGCTTCAGGAAGATTAGCCCTGAGCTAACATCTGCGCCAATCTTCCTCCATTTTGTATGTGGGTCGCCACCACAGCATGGCTTGATGAGCAGTGTAGGTCTGAGCCCAGGATCCAAACCTGCGAACCCAAGCTGCTGGAGCACACCAGACTCAACCACTATGCCATGGGGTCAGCCCCTCAGTTTTCTTTTTACTGCAAAATCTCATCATCCCCTAACATCCAGCAACCACCCATAGTTTCCCTGACTGCAAAAACAAAAACAAGAGCAAAAGTAAAAACAAAGCCTATTAAGGTGACTTTATCTCAAGATTCTTGAACATAGTTACCTTGTTAAACTCGACTTTCCTCAAGTATAAGGGAGACAGAAGGACCCAACAGGAGGAACTTGTTCTTAAGCTACCAAATTTCCATGCGCTGTGGGTTATCAGTCAGAGTAAGGGTTTTCCAGAGTGAAAAGCCACGTTCTTAGATACTATACTAGAGGCACAGATTTAAACAGAATTAATATTGATGACATTTAGAACTATGCATGTAGCCTTTTGTTGCAAATGGATCTAGCCTCTTTACCAAAAAAATGATATCTTTCACATTTTTTTTCTTATCAAATTCCAGAATAATGTAGACGCTAACCTGATGAATTGTGTGGGCTTCTATTTGATATATTTTATTGAGCATCGTCATCATTATACTAGGGGTGGGTGTGATAATGTCAAAAATTTTAGCTCTCATAACAAATTCGTTCAACTAAAACTATTTAGGAGCCTACCCAGGATAATAGTAATGCATTTAAGAAGAAAAAACTGATAAAGGAAGAAGTTAAATAACGAAGCAACAGTAAAATTGTTTTGTGAAGGGCACATTAATTGCTGGATTTATTTATTTATTTATTTTTTGTGAGGAAGATCAGCCCTGAGCTAACATCTGCCAATTCTCCTCTTTTTGCTGAGGAAGACTAGCCCTGGGCTAACATCCGTGCCCGTCTTCCTCCACTTTATATGGGACGCTGCCACTGCATAGCTTGACAAGCGGTGCATCTGTGCGCGCCTGGGATCCGAACCCCAGGCCTTCGGAGCGGAGCGCGCGCACTTAACCGTTACACCGCCCGCCGGCCCCTAATTGCTGGATTTTATTTTCTAAATTTTGCTAACCAAAGCACCCCTGTTTTGTCCAAGCCATGCTAACTTGTATCTTTAGAGCAGTGCTTCCCAGCTGGGGACGATTTTATGCCGGGGGATATTTGGCAATATCTGGAGGTTTTTTTTTGGTTGTCACATCTGAGGGTGGGCGTGCTACTGGTGTCCAGTGGGTAGAGGCCAGGAATGCTGCTCAACATTCTACAACGCACAGTACAGCCCCCCCACAACACAGATTCATCTGGTCTCCCATGTTAATAGTGCCAAGGTTGAGAAGCCCTGCCTCAGAGGAATACACCATGAAAACCACATTTTCCTTATCTTGAGGTAACTTTAGTAAGTATACAGATGTCCTGTGGCACATGTTTCTCAAACCCAACCAAAATGCAGTTTCCACATAGAACATTTTCTGGTCAATGTACATACAAGTTGAATATTTTTTAAAAAGCATTTTATTACATTAAAGGACACAAGTGGAATATATTTATTGCATATATTTATTAAGCATATGCATAAGCATATTCACCAAATAAAGCACACCAACGATACTTCCCCTTGTTTATCTGATACATAACAGACATTAAGTCATGATTTACTGCAGTTTATGTTCCATCACAGGGGAGCTGATTAGAAAGAGGTAGTTACTTCTGTTTGAAAATATAGCTGCTACTCTGCCCTCTGGCTCACTTTGAAAATTGGTGGTTCTGAAAGCTTAAGATACTATTTTTATTCTTCTTATTTGGCTCTGACTTGCATAACTATGTTCCTGTTTCTCATTTTCCTTGGTTTGGTCACTGGGGTAGAGAATGGATGTGTGTGTGTGTGTTTAGGCTGGGGGGCAGGGTTGTAGCCACTCAGACAAGGCTCAGATAATTTCTCTTTCAGGATTATCTTCATTCTGAAAACCAGAATTTATAATTTCACAAAATCAAATTTTCCTTTTAGATTCTTAATTAAACATCTCTTCCTATGGAAATTTTAAAAACAAAAAAAAGATATCTAAATATTTTGGTCACTAAAAAATACTTTTTGTCCAGGCTTAAGTTCAATTTAGAAGAAAATTATGAAGTGTTCTATTTGTAATTACTCTAGATGCAGCAAGAAGATATCATTCTAACAAGTGACTTAAACACAGTTGTTTTTCCCTGAAAATGAGAGCTAAAGTAGATCAAAGTGAAACCAGAATATGTATTTTAAAGGAAACATTAATTTATGCAAACCACTCAGAAGAAAGCATTAGAAATATGTAAAAGCTTATTTCAAAAGAGATCATAATAAAAAAATAATTGGACTTCATTTCAATTCAATAAAGGCTAAAATTTTTAAATTACCTGAAACTGGTGCTGTAGTTTTCTTTAAAGCAGGTTTTGTGTGGGTGGACATGTTGCTAATCCTGTTTAGAGTGCTGTAGTCTTATGATGTCTCCTATCTATGAAGTTCTTCAAGATTCCACACGCTAAATATGTCCAAATGATTTTTTATGCTCTATTATGCCACTATGCATTTTTATGCTCATTCCACACATAGAGAATGTTCAACTGGGATTGCATTTTTCTAAAGAACGACAAGATCTATGCCAACTAACTTTCTCTTTTCTAATATACGGATAATTTTTCATCAACTACTACGTGGTATATTCTCAGTCATTTTACCATTCAACTGAGTCATAGTCTGCCAACAGCATTTCTGCCTTAAAGGGCTTCAAGGCTGGGCCTTGTAGGGGTTGAATAAGAGCCTGACTGTGTTTGGGTATACCCAGTTTTTAGCTGACTCTATTTGGAGTCCTACAGTTACAGTTTTCTTTTCTTCTCTGTTGAATGAAGAGAACATTTTTATGACTGCCAAGGAGTGTACTACTCCCAGCATGGAAAGGTCTTGTCTTATCTGCCTTCTGCTTCCCAGGAAATTTTCTTTAAGTTTTATTTGAAAATTTGCCTGGCCTCTTGATCATTTGGCTCCCAAATACCAAGTCCCTGGATATATCATCTGTCTGTTCTAATGAGAAAACCGAGAATGAACTTGTGTGTTTAATACCCCTTCAAGATTAGTGAGGGCTAAAAGCACTTTTAGAGATGGCTTAATTTATAGCATCATTCACAGGAAGAGAACAGGAGGGTCAGAGATTTTAGTTGCCCACATTCTCAGAGCTCTTCTGTAGCAGAGCTAGGATTAGAATTTAGGTCTTCAGCTCTTCAAAATACTAACATTTTTGAGAAGTAATAAGGAATAGCCCATATCTTTAAAACAAGTGCTCATTTCTATATGAATGTAAGATGATTAAAATAAGCTCAAATGCATGATACATTTTATAAAATCAGCGTTCCATGATTTTAATAAGCATTACTTAAGGATATCAATTAACTTGTAAAAAGGTACATGGCAACCTCAACAAAAAAGCCTATATTTATCCAATTAAAAAAAGATTCAGATGCCTCTAGTTTTCTCAGAGGAACATCAATAGAGGGGCTGAGTTTTATCTCATCTACTTTATTCCAAATGGCAATTCTAGATTAGATATGTAAAGTCATATCCACCATTAAAAAATTAAAATGAAAGTGAACCTTGGTTATAATTGGTTTATTTTCAGTAATGTATAAAGCCAATGTCACATAATTTAAATATCAATGACACTGATTTTAAATGTGTGTCAGTTATTAAAACATCCATATATCATGTTGATCATGTTCATCACCCAAAGACTAATTACGTATTTGTACTGCATATGGAATCAAAAATATACTTTAATCCTAATAACATGAACCGCAAAGTTTCCTTGGTAATCTCTATTTACAGAAATGGCAGAAGTAGATGTTAATAATCTTCTAAAAATTAGATTAATTACTTTTATTGCAAAACGTTTAAGTGAGCACACCATAACTCAAGTTTTTAGGTCACTTGAAATACTATGCTCTGGGAACTCATATTGCTAATCTTTCCAAAGAGCATTTGATGTTGGCATTGACTTGTTGACTATTTATGCTCATTGGTTGGGCATATAACTCTGAGTGTAACTGCAAGTGGTTTCTGAATTTTCCCCCAAAGGAGTTCTAGATGCAAAGAATATTTTTCTCGTTCTGAATAAATCTTTGGCATATTTTCAAACAGACAGCACTATAGCAATTATAAGCTGCCTGATCTGATACAGCCCTAAGAGACTTAGTTGGGCAGCAATGTGGGTTTTAACATGGACGTTTGCTCTTCTTCCATACCCATTTTGCAGAGTTCTTGGTGGCATTGCTTAAACACCATGTATCGTCAACACTATCTGATTAAACATATGATACCTAAACCTGAATTCATTTTCAAACAAGACTACCGGTTTCACAGTGGTTCATACCACTCTAACTTCTTTTACTGTTTTTACTATAGAAATCTGTCAATCTATCTCAATGTTTCTATGGCAACCAACGTTGAATTCTTTCATTTCAAATCTTACAAATTTGGAGCACAGACGTTACCAATATGAAATTACTGCATACGAGGCTTGAACTCTTTAAAAACCAAGGTATTCTCTAACAACGTTTCTCAAACTTTAACATGCATAAAAATGGCCTGAGAATCTTGCTAAAGTGCATATTCTGATTTAGCGGGTCTGGGATGGAATCTGAGGTTCTTTATTTTCCACCAGCTCCTAGGTGATGCAGGTGCTGCTGGTCCTCTGTAGCAGCGTTCTAAAACACACCAGATAAAATCAAGCAGTTGACTTACAGCAACTTATTCTTTAAGAAGTGTAGTTCTACAGCAGTTATTCAAATAGTTTTTTCCTACCATATATTAACTATTCACGTAAAGAAAATCGAGTATGGAAGGGAGGGGCTGCCAAGTGTGAACACACAATGGAGAAATGTCCATCTTTTCTACCCATCTGAAACTTTGCAGGTTGGCTCAAACAGACTAAATCTTAGAGGTTTACATGACACTGTCTGCATACTAAACTGGAGGAAACTTCCCTGAAGCTAGCCCAAGGATTCTCAGGGTCAGTCCTGGTGGAATGGTCATACGGAGACAGATGAGGATGCCTGGGATGACTTTCCACACCAAGTCTTTGTAAGATTTTCAGAGGAGATCCATTATGGATATAGATACAATTAGATGCATTCATATGCAAGTTTGTAGAGATATATGGATGTGTATGCATATATATGTATATGTGTGTGTTTACTTCAAGACAGAACAGAGAAAGAAGGAAGAGGCCACAATTTTTTTTAAAACTACCACCACAGAGAAGAACATTAACACACAATCATAACTGGGTTTGCATTTCCTCTTCAGCACCATAATGGGTCCCATCCTCAACCCGTTTTTCATTTCATCATATGGTTATAGTTATCGCTTGCCATCTTGTCTTTATCATTTCACCTATTTATTGCCTTAGATAATATTTCCTGTTTGTGTCTGACACGGAATTCCATTTCAGTGAATTTCACCAGCACAGTTCCATGAACCTGAAAAATGTGTAATATGACCATTGGGTTAAAGTGTCGATGCAGTATACAATTAGTTACTTAGTGCCATGCAAAAGAAATTCTTTACTATATCATCTCCCCTAAACATTTTCCCATTAAAATTAATGACATGGTGAGAAAGTAGAGGAGAAATGAATTCAATAGCTAGTTCCTTTTTCATGGAGAAAGGATATACCATAGTGAGAAACCAGTACATTTGACTTAAGAAAACTGCCTTCACTTGCTTTGATTACTCTCCTGTTATAAAACAGATCACTATTCTGCAACAAGATGTTAAATAGGAGTATATTGCTTATCAAATATTAGCCACCATAATGATTTTTGCTCTTGAATTGAGGCAATTACATTTATTAAGAGCATCTGTGAGTCAATATTCATACAAGAATAAATATCCCATATCTGCAAAAGGTTGAATGAGATAATCAGATTAAATTTATTACCTTTACAGGAATTTAATGTTAAATTACAGTTTAAAGAACTCCCAGTAGAGCTAAGAAATAGGCAAGTAAATTCTATTGTTTCCAAGTACCCAGTAGATATAATATATATTTCATTATCCGCATGTATAAACCATTAGCAATAAAAAAGAAATGAACACACAAAACATTTGTTCCTGCAGTAATCATATATGCTTTAATAACCTTGAGAAATGAGCTGGAAAAATCCATCTTTAAGGACCCACATTCTATACTTCATATGGAAAATTCAAATACAGTAGCCAATAGATAAAAAAAAAAACTAACAGCTGCTTCTCGAGCATGATTTATGATATTGTTATTACATTTAAATGAAAGTAACCTTTAAGTTGTATTTACAAATAACTCTCTTTTGATCGCTATCTATGAGGAATTTAAATGAATTTATATTTGCAGTCGATATATATTCATATAGATCTAAATTTTATTTTCCCCTTTTTATCAGCTATCTGGGAATCCTGTTTGAAATACACTGATTTTTAAAACTGGACTTGTGCTGAGTATTTTATCTTACAGAATGCATATAAATATATGTCTGTATTTTACTACTGCTAAAACAAGAAAAGCCTATTTCTTCATTAACTCTTGGTCATCATTTGCTCATGGCACTGGTACCATCAACATGAGGTGTTTTTCTAACCTGATTACATCATACATCACCTGGGCATTTTATATATTACCTAATTCATACAGATAAGAACCCATACTAAGACATAGGTACACACACACACACACACACACACACACACACACACCACTTATACCACCAAGATCCAAAACTTTTGAAATGGTTTTTATTAATTTACAATGATGGCACATCGTGCTACATTATAATTAAGCCAACCAACATGTTGTGCTTACACGTTGTGTAATACACATTGCGATTAAGCCAACCAACAATTTCTTGTATTTAAAGAAACTATATGGATTTTCCTAATTCTGGGGTTCTCTGTGAGATGGCACCATCCCTCTAACTGATTGATTTTTTTACCTATGGTGGGCTGGAGTCAGAGCACAGCAGAATGGGACTCACATGCCAAGAAAATCAGCCCCTATACCTTAGACTGTGGTCATGACTAACACACGTACATTCGGTGAAGCCTGGGTCATTCTTCATGGTGTCAATGATCCATTTTTAATTGTAATATTTGTACAATTACATATTGTGCTGCCATAGGTTTGAACAAAAATCTACACTGAGTACTTTGCTTGCATATCCATTTATAAGTCCTGGATGGGGTCTCAAAAGTGATCTACTGTTTATACGATTATACCTACAAAGCCTTTGATAAAATACAAGTTTAACACTTCACTCTTGTGGTGTATCAGCTAGTTTTCTTTTAAGTGATCAAGTACAATACCATTCTATTTAGATGAATGACATGTATGACCAAAATTTACCTTCAAGAACATGGAAATGAAGAACATACTTGTAATTAACATGCAGAAAATACAAAATGGCTAGTTTCACTGAAGTTCCCAGTTAAATGTAGATGCCAGAGTAGTCATTTGTATTTTATCGTTTAATTAGTTAATAGACCAAGATACAACTTGAAACTTTTTAAAGTATAATATAATGGCTGACAAATTTTAGCTTTGGTTTATATCAAGAAATCTTAGAAATATACTAGCAGCACGAGCCCATCCTTGCATATAGGAAAGTACTTATCCATGGGAGATACACTCATTCTCGCAGTGCAGTAGAGTACCAATTGATAAACCATCCACTCTGGGATTTGATGTCAGAAGCCAAAAGGACTCCTTTTCTTCTAATATTAATATGTTATCATTGGAGAAAGCTCAGCACTACCACCCTATAATTACAATGTCCTTCTAATTTTTCTCTCTTGGTTTGTTGATAATGACAATGGCCAGCAAATGATCAATTTTGATTTGAGTTCCAATCAAGCATTTCCTTGCTCTGAAGAGCATTGTCTCCTTTGAATAATTTGCCTCTCTCAAAACCCCCCAAAATACCACAAGAAGCTGCAAGAAAAATCAAGTGTGAGATGTTGCAACTGGATTATAAGTATCTATGATGTCTCTTACCAGTTTACGGAAAAGGGACAAATTCACGTTGCCTGCGTTTGCCTTGGCCTTGGACAACGCCTGATGCACTGAGTCATTTATTGCCACTCCCTGCCTTTCTCCTGGATGCCGTTGTTGCAGGCCTTCCACTTTTGGTGAACTTGCCACATTCACTTCTTAGTTCCAAGAATTTTTTGTAGATTCTTTGAGATTTTCTACATAGAAAATCATTCTATCTGCAAATATAGTTTTATTTCTTCTTTACCAATCTGCATAACTTTTACTTCCTTTTCTTGTCTTATTCACTAGCTACGACTTCCAGTACAGCGTTTAACGAGAGTGATGAGAGAAGACATTCTTACCTTGTTCCCAGTCTTAGGGGGAAAGTGTCCAGTCTCTCACCGTTAAGAATGATGTTAGTTATAGGTTTTTTGTAGATTTTTTTTTTTATCAAGTTCGGTAAGTTTCTTCTGTTACTAGTTTTCTGGGAGTTTTTTTTAATTATCATGAACATATGTTGAATTTTTATCAAATGTTATTCTTGAATCAATTGATATAATCGTATGATTTTTATTCTTATGCCTGTAGATGTGGTGGATTATATTTATTGATTTTTTAATATTGGACCAGCCTTGCATACCTAGAACAAATCCCACTTATTGTGTGTGTGATTTTATTTATTCATTGTTGGATTTGATTTGTCAGTATTGTGTTGAGAATTTTTGTGTCTATATCCATGAGAGATATTGGTCTGCAGTTTTTCTGTCTTTTAATATCTTTATCTGGTTTTAGCATTAGGGTAATTCTGATCTCACAGACTAAGTTAAGAAGTGTTCTCTCTTCTTCTATTTCTTGAAGATTTTGTGGAGAATTGGTATTATTCCTTCCTTAAATGTTTGGTAGATTTACCAGTAAAACCATGTGTGCCTAGTGCTTTCTTTTTTGGAAGCTTGTTAATTACTGATCCAATTTCTTAATGGATATGGGCCTATTCAGATTGTCTACTTCTGCTTCTGCAAGTTTTGGTAGTTTGTGTCTTTCTAGGAATAGATTCATTTTATTTCAGTTATCAAATTTGTGAGCACAGATTTGCTCATAGTATTCCCTTACTATGCTTTTAATATCCAAGTGTCATTAGTGATGACCCTGCTTTCATTTCTGATATTCATACTGTGTGTCTTCTCCCTTTTCTTGCTTAGCCTGTTTAGAGGTGTATCAATTTTACTGATCTTTTCAGAGAAACAGGTTTTGGTTTAATTGATTTTCTCTATTATTTTCCTGTTTTCAAGGTCATTGATTTATATTCTAATTTTTATAATTTCTGCTTGCTATAAAATAGGCTTAAATAGCTCTTTTTTTTCTAATTTGCTAAAGTGGAAGCTTAGGTTATTGATTTTAGTTCTTTCCTCTTTTCTAATATATGCATTTAATGCTATAAATTTCTCTCTAAGCACTGCTTTTGCTGCATCCCACACCTTTTATAAGTTGTATTTTTATGTATTTCAAAATATTAAAAAATTTCTCTTGAGATTTATTTTTTGACACGTGTTATTTATAAGTGTGTTGTTTAATTTCCAAATATTTGGAGATTTTTCCAGCTATCTTTCTGATTTCTAATTTAATCCCATTGTGATCTAAGAACACGCTTTGCATGATTACTATTCTTTTAAATTTGTTAAGTAAGGTGTGTTTTAAAGCCAAGAATGTGGTCAATCTTGGTGAATTTTCCGTGTGAACTTAAGAAGAATGTGTATTCTGCCGTTGTTGAGTGCGGTATTCTAGAAATGTTAATCGGATATACTTGATCAATAGTGCTATTTAGGTCATATATATCCTAATATTTGACTGTTAATAGCTCCATTTATTGAACTTCTCTCTTCTCCTCTTATACTGTATCATACTGCATGTTCATACTTTAGTTCACATTTCTCACCACAACTTCCTTTGCTTTTCCCCCTACTCTGGAGCCCATTTTTTTTTTTATTACATATTGTCTTATTTTCTTCTTTTCTTGTTCTTGCATGCGCTTTATCACCAAGCAAGTAAGGGTCTTGTCTTGAAGGACTTTTGCTTCCTTTAGAACTCCTAGCACTGTGGTGCACTTAGGTGGCAAGGTTCATGCATAAGACGAATAGTAGTTGATTGACTGAAATGTACCACAGTGATCCCCTCAAATCAAGAAGAGCACTGAGGCCTTCTAGCATACCCCAGAATGCTGGTTCAAAAAGCTGGTTGATGTCTATTAACAAATGTCTCTGGGAATTTTATTGCCAGAAAAAGACTTGTACGGACTTTTCTAAACCATGGTCCTTATATTGGTTTCCTGAGGCTACTGTAACAAAGTACCACAAACTGGGTGGCTTAAAACAATAGAAATTTATTCTTTCTTGGTTCTGAAGGCTAGAAGTCCAAAATCAAGGCATCAGTAGGAGGATGCTCTCTCTGAAGTCTCTAGGGAGGAATGCTTCATTGCCTCTTCTCGCTTGTGGTGCAATCTCTGGGGATCTGTGGCTTGCAGCAGCTGCATAACACCAATCTCTGCTTCTGTCATCACATGGCCTTTTTCTGTGTGTCCCCTGTCTCCATGTCTGTCATGGCCTTCTTATAAGAATACCAGACACTTGATTTAGGGCCCACCCTGACATTATTTAACCCAGTACAGTCCCCTAATTGGGTAACAAAAAATGTCATGCAGATACGTTTTATTGTGGTCTCTAACTTTCCTTTTGGGAGCTTCCCCTCATACATTTCCTGAATTTGTAGAAAATTCATACTGAGAGGGAGGACGAAACCCAGAGTGGACACTCAAGTTCACCCTGATTCCCACATATTCCATTTCCTCATAAGAATCTATCAGGTTTGGGCCGCCCCGTGGCGTAGCGGTTAAGTGCGCGCTCTCCGCTGCTGGCGGCCCGGGTTCGGGTCCTGGGCGCGTGCCGGGGCACCGCTTGTCCTGCCGTGCTGGGGCCGCATCCCACGTGCAGCAACTGGAAGGATGTGCAGCTATGACATACAACTATCTACTGGGGCTTTGGGGGAAAAATAAATAAATAAAATTAAAAAAAAAAAAAAGAATCTATCAGGTTTTTTTTTTTTTGGAGGGGGAACATTCTTACTTAATCTGATAACCCAGACCAGGATCTGATGAGAAATTCTATTACTCCATTAAGAGGAATAGAAACGAATAAATGTGCATTTTAAGGGACACCTTCTAGATCCGCATTAACTTGAGTCGAAGCCACGCCTGTGAGAGTTGGCATGGTGGTGGCTGCTCGAGAAGACACTGGAGCAGATGGTAATTTGGCCTCTCTGATCCTGCCAGGTAAGTGGTTTCTTACTTTGTCTGCATTTCCAGCTGGCCCTGTTTGCCAGTAGCTTTGTGTGTGGTTTTGCATAATACTTATTACCAAGAAAGGTGACTTTCTGGCATCATTAGAGTAATATGGGTTAGAGACTATTTGCCATGGATAAATTACATTCGTTTAAATTTCATCTTGTGAATTTTTATCTTCAAAAGATTTCATTATAGGATTTTTAATGCCTATGTAAGATAAAAATACCATTTTGTAGTTGTTTGGATCAATAAAGGTCTTGGAAAAGAACAGTTGTTGAATGATAAAGGGCAAAGTTTTTTCATTAGCTAGCACTGGAGCTGTTATTTCACAAGTATCGATATTTAAGTGGGTTCTAAATGGAAAAAGAGCCTTAGCAGGAAGCCATCGGAATATAGATTGAAAACTTCAAATAATGTAACTAGCATTGTTCTGGTTTAAAGAAAACTCAGGTTGGATCAATGTTTTCCAGCTACCCCTATGATTAAAATATGTTTCTATTTTACCTGGTTTCTATTGTGCTAAATGGAAATATATGCACACCAACATTCTTATCTATATAATTCTTTCTGTTCCCTTGTCCTTTAAGGAGGATAGGGTGTTAATTTTATGGTATAAAAAAGAGGATCCAAAGAATTGGATTTGCCAGGTCCTGGCTTATACAAATGAAACTGGCATTGAACAGAAGGAAGAGCTATCTGGCCAAACACTCAAACTCCAGAATTAAAGACTTGTTCATCTGGAGGAGTGTAATGCACCTAACCTTCACTGCCGATGCTTGGGTGGTTCATGATGTTATATAAACTCTCACCAACACAAGGAATAGTGATGTGAGGATTCAAGGGTCAAGGCGAAATTAGCAGCTTTGTGCTTTCCATTTTGAGGTTGAATTCATACACAGCTGATAACATTCAAATCTCATCTCAAGTGATGAGAGCCGAGAAAATGAATTGTCGTTGCTTTAAGCAGGACACTTTCATTTAGTGAACACAAATCTGTTGCTCTCTGATGCAGCTCAAGATTCTGCTTATTATAAATGTAAAACAGCCTGTCATGCTTTGGCATTTGCACTGACACACACAATATCAGAGTGTACTAGCAGGAGATATTTTATTTTGTTTCAACTAACATTTCACGGACACACTTAAAATACTGTACGTACAATGGGAATGTCAAAAGCTTCAGACGGCAATTTCTAGTAAGGAGTGGTCATGCATAAAAACAAAGTGGAACAAGATGTGATATTTTTTCCTTCCTTCATTTGGAATTCAAATAATCTTAAGTTTTTGGATTTGGCTTTTTTTATATTTACACATATGAATGAAATGTCTGTTTCAAATAAGATCTGTTCACAACCAGATTACTGAGCCCCAGCTACAATAAAATATTGATAATTTGTGTAATCATCTGAAGAAGTACACAAATCCTGGTTCTGGCACTTTGGACTTAGTCACTGAGAGTGGAGACACCCACTTCTCCACGTACATCTGATGATGATTTACGCCTGATTACATCCGCTTTACATCAGGAACGGTGATGCTGGGTGTGGCCTCTTTTCTCAGTATTATTTTGGCCAGTAGAGCCAGCATCTATCTTCAAGCTTCAAGTTTCAATCAGGGTCTATCTAGAGAATCTGGAGGGTTCTCATTTAAGTTTTGTAGATTAGGTGAGAGTGTTTTATGAATACTTCATGGATAGAACCTGATCCTGGTTGGCTAATGTCCATAATAAGGAAGAATAATCAGGTAACAAATACATCTTTCTCTTTTTACATTCCCGCCCCCCCCCCAAAAAAAAAGAAAAAGGAAGCTAGGTTTATCTGTGTTTACCTCCGATGATTCGAGAAATATTCATTGAATGTGACTATGTCTCAGGTACGGGGCATATAATGATGAACAGGGCTGTCACAGATTCTTCTGATAAGGATCTTACAGTCTAGCCAGAGGAGACATGCTCAACACGCAATTCTGATGCTGTGTATTAAGGAACATGAGATGGGCAGCTCAGGCGCTGACAGTGCACATAACAGGAACATCCACAATGGAATTGATGGGTCAGAAGGCTTCCTGGGGGAAGCTGTGTCTCAAATGGAAGCAGGAGTTAAGCCAGATGCAGATAAGATAGAATACAGTAAGGCAGTTCCAGGAAGCAAGGACTGGAGACAAGAAAGAGCATGATAGAGTCACAACCCGAAGTTAAATGTCGCTCTGTGGGGGAATCAGAGGAGACGGAACAGAGGCTGGGAAGGGGAGTCCAGGTACTACAGGGCCTTGTGTACTACTTGAAGGAATTTAAACTTGAGTGAAGAGTTACAAGGCTCTTGTAGTAATCTATTTTAAGCCTGTGTCTTGATGATAAGTGATGGCTAGCATTCCTGAATGAAATAGCTAAATTTCTCCTGCCTCTTTTTCTAAACATTTGAGCTATTATAGAATATGTAGAGATTCAGATGTAAGGATTCCTATAGTAAATTTCTCCTGGAGGGGCCAGCCCGTGGCATAGTGGTTAAGTTTGGTGCTCTCTGCTTCCGCAACCCGGGTTTGCGGACTCGGATCCCAGGCGCGGACTTACCACTCGTCAGCTATGCTGTGGCAGCAACCCACATATCAAGTGGAGGAAGTTTGGCACAGTTGTTATCTCAGGGTTAATCTTTCTCAAGCCAAAAAAAAAAAAAAAAAATGAGCAGGACTGGCAGGTGTTAGCTTAGAGCTAATCTTCCTCAGCAAACAAACAAAGTATTCATACATCCTTTTATTAGAAAATCAGAAATGGAAAACTCAGTGATTTTTCCTTCTAGGAAGCTCAAATCACATTTTGTGTTGCATTCCTTCAAGGTGTCATGTATATATTCTTTTAAATCTTTCTTTTCATTTTCATTTTCTTGTTTTTTTGATATTACTGTCTAGAATTTTCTCTAGAAGTAAATGGGTAGAAATAATGTATATATCTTAAAAACATTATTGGAATTTCCTGTTTTTCCTTTTTAACCAATAATTTTAGTTCATACTTTCTTTTTTTTTTTTTAATAATTTTATTTATTTATTTTCCACCCAAAGCCCCAGTAGATAGTTCTATGTCATAGCTGCACATCCTTCTAGTTGTTGTATTTGGGATGCGGCCGTGGGAGAAGCAGTGTGTTGGTGCGCGCCCGGGATCCGAAGCTGGGCCGCCAACAGCGGAGCGTGCGCACATAACTGCTAAGCCACGGGGCCGGCCCTAGTTCATACTTTCTTAAAGAGAATTCTTTGATCAAGACATAAATCCTACCAAAAAAGAAAATCGCACTTAAGTCTTTGAAGTCAAAATATAACCAGAAGAACAAAGAATAGCTAATTATTCTTCACTGCTGTGGGAATTACTAGATAGTCACAATAGCTCAGAAAAATAGGTAGGTAGGTAGGTAGGTAGATAGATAGATAGATAGATAGATAGATAGATAGATAGATAGATAAAAAGATAGATGGATGGATGGAGGGATGGGGGGATGGATCAATGGATGAGTAGATAGATAAATGGATGGATGAATGGATAAATAGATGGATGAATAGATGGATGGGTGGATAGATAGATGATAGATAGATAGATAAACAGATAGATAGATACACAGACAGCTATCTGAACTATATCTTGAATATCAGTATAATGTTTTTCCCAATATTTGAGCTCTCTCTCTGTGTGTGTGTATATATATATCTTATAATTGATATATACATCAAATATATCAGGGCCTTCGTATGCTTTATTTGGTCATACGCTATGGATATATGTATATCCCACCCTGCTCCCCCAAGGATTAACGCTAACTGGCATGCATCAGGTAAAGCAAACCAGCAGTTCCCATGCCCTAACAACTCCAAACCACAAATTCAACCAAGTTGACAAAATGGGACAGGAGATCCTGCTACGCTAACAAGAAAAAGATAGAAAGTAGAACGAGAATTTGTTACCTGGTCCTGCCTGCCCTCTTTGGACATGAATAGGTTTTACTCTTTAGTGTCAACATGGGAATAGCAATTAGGCAAGATACACAAAATACTTAAAACTGGACAAAAAGGATAAGAGAGTATGAGTTCCTTAGGATGCTGTATATATAAGCTTTTAATAGGTTTCTGTCAAAATGTGGAAGAAAATTAAGAGATTTAATTTTTTAATTAAATTGAATATGCAGCACAAGAAAAGATATGCCAACTTTTTACTCAACCACACATTTGACATCTTCAGATAACATTCAGTAACTTTTTAATATCAACTTGAATATATTACATTTAAATATTTTTATTATTTGTAGACAGTCTTACAGCAACATAATTAATTCTTTCTCTTCATCAAAAATCTATAATGAATTATTCTTTCAACTAAAGATTTTACCCTAGCATGACAAGACTATGTTTAAAATTTTAAAAACAAATGCCTCTCTTATTCATGTTTATTTTTTAAAGAAACCAAAAAGATGATCCTCATTTCTGAACAATATATTTCAGGAAGGCATAGAACATTCTTCAATATTACAGTGATAATTATAAGAAAAGGACAGAATCCATCTTATGCCATCTTATTACACACTTTTTCCCCTTAGATCATACTAAATATATCCTCCTAAGTTCAATTTCGAGTCTTTGAAAAAGATATAGTCTAAGAAATTAGAAAGAAATTTAAGCTCCAATTCATAAAACATCATTTTCCCACATGGAATAGTTGGAAATCACACACTAACACCACTCATTTAATTTAATATTCTAAAGAAATAGCATCTGAAAGAGAAATAGTGGGCAGGAGGCAGTGTGATGACAAATTACATTAAACAATATAATTACTCTTAGCCTTCATAGAGTGTTTTCCATTTTCCAGATCTTTACAAGATGCGAAATGAAATCTCTCGATTGCCCAAGAGGTAGACGATCAACCCATTTTCCAAATGGGAAACTGAGGCACTGAGATGTCCTACCACAGGCTGCAAAAATGATCAGCAGCAGAATCAAGATTAGAAGCAGGAAGAACCAGTTGCCGTTGTTTATACATGGCTGCCCAAAACACGTCAACGGAATGACAGGAATACTGTTGGTCCATCCCTGCAGCCTGTTCCATCTTGCTGTCTGACATGCATAGCTGATGGAAGTTTGAAACTCCATTTAAAGTTGACAGCACATCTATTCTCCAATGTGAAACCCATGAGAACAACATGAGGAATGATTATTTACAGCGGCATCCTCAGATTCAGGAGTGCAGGCTATGTTGAAACTAAATAGAATGTATTTCAATAAATGAGATCAAGACATGAAAAACAAAATTAAAGGACAGCTAAAGCAATAATGAAAATTACAACTTCTGTTCAATATTTCTGCTATTATTCTACGAAGAGATGTTTATGAGTACAATTAAAAATAAATTATCAAACAATTGGATTTGAAATTTAACTCATCTCTCTATGCTGATGTGAGCCTTGGTCTGCATGCTGTTAAATTAGGAGGGAATAAACATAGCATAATTTTACTGTGTTTTATACCGAACACATCTCTTTATAGAATACAAAAATGTATCCTTATCCACTGCTAATAATTTACCAAGCTCCTCAACTACATTAAAGCACTAAAGAAAATTTGATTATTTCACCAAGCGGTGGTATTAGCCCAACAAGCCATATGACCAGAATGCAGGTACACTTCGTAGGTGATGGATGCTTTGTGGGAGATGCAGGAAAATATACAACTGTGTTGTCCTTTAGGCTCATGAGAATGCCGCCCATGAGTGCCAATCCCACAGTTACAGTGTGAGCAGCCAGTACACTAGGAACACACTAACATAGATGACACACAGCGTTATCCAGTTTATTCTTGTGATGGGCGGCCTGTGGTTACCTGTCACGTGGAGGATGACATTGGAAGAGAGAACGCCACTATAGTTTTGGGCCTGAGCCACATAGAGGCCTGCGTCTGCCTTGCATACCTTCGGAATGAACACCGAATGGCTCGTCTCCTTGTGTAAAACCTGTAAGCGCCCATCTGCAGACAATTTCTGGTCTTTCTTGTACCTGAAGCAGAGAGTCAGTTTTTAAAGTCAGGATTACTATTTATTCACATCATTTTCAAGTCCTAATAACCATTGCATATAGGCCCATTACCACTGCAGTATTCTCTAGTATTAACAGGAACTTTGTAGCTACCACAAATTCCAATGGGGCAGTTTATGCTTCAAGCAGAGGTGGGCAACTGGTGGCCAGTGAAGTGCTTGATCGGATCAGACCATGTTTTTAAAAAATTGAATTTTTTGATGACATTTAACAATTGGAATAGTGCATTTGAAAATTCAGATATCCAACTACTCTTAAAAAAACAGACCATCTGGTCACACTGGGCCACCATTTGCTCACGGCAACAACTACTTAGAGTGTGAAATGGCACCCCCTATTTGGCCTGCGTCGTCCTTTCCGCTGCTACGGAACAGCAACCTGTGACTTCTTGGAGTCTGTATTGCAGTGAGATTCATCTGCACCATCATGTTCACCCCATAAGACCCACATGAGAATGCCAATGAGCTGTTTTAGAAGAAGGTACTTACACAGCATTTCCTGGTGAAACGAGTCCATTTAATTTTTGTAAATTAATTTCATTAGAAGAAAATAATTTCTAATTATAAAAGGTATTTATGCAATTGGATTATTACTGTTAATGATATGTTTCTAAGTTTCCTATAAACATGAGCACTTAGCTGCATCTTTTTATAAAGCAAATAATTTATTTTGTGTATTCTAGATTCTTATTTATTTATTTATATCCATGTTCTTCTACATAAGAAGTGATGACAAACCTGAATCATTCTCTGTTCCCATGGTGAAGTGATAATTTTGCATTTTCCTGAGTGTCCTAAGAATGTGTGATTAGCCCTGATAACTTGCCTATTGCTAATTGAGCAAAATTGTAAATCTGAGGGCAAGACATTTTTTTACAACGTTGCAATAGTTCTTCAACAATATATACTAACCAAGGTATTTGCTGTGTGGACAAAAACAAGAAACAATTCAGACAACATTTTTCTTTGGGGTGAACTGATATTTAATAATAAATTAAATATCTTTTAAATTCAAAAATACAAAACTCCTGATCTGTAAAAAACATGCAATTGTAAAAACAACAAAATGAAACAAAAGCATAAATGGCTGCCCTGTAGCACAAGTGCATTTTCTTTTAATAATCTGAGAAACCAAGTTTTCTCATAAATTCTTTTTTTTTTTTTTTTAAAGATTTTATTTATTCAGTTTTTTCCCCCCAAAGCCCCAGTAGATAGTTGTATGTCATAGGTTCACATCCTTCTAGTTGCTGTACGTGGGACTCGGCCTCGCATTGGACGGAGAAGTGGTGCCTCGGGGCGCTCCTGGGATCCGAACCCGGGCCGCCAGCATCAGAGCGCGCGCACTTAACCGCTAAGCCATGGAGCCGGCCCTCTCATAAATTCTTTAGATAACTGATTCACACTTCAAGTACCATCAATGGGCACACATGATAATTGAAATTGCTAATTTAATATCTACTGAAATATTGTGATAAATAAATGCTATTTTATTTATCTTAAAATATAAACTCATTCTTACATATTTGTAACTTTGTCCTCAAAACTACTTAAGGATGAAAATTTCTAAGTGTTTAAAAGTAAACCACATATTGAGAAACTTAGAACTGTTTTTATAACAATAGGTAATTCAAAACCTGTATTCTGCACTTTACTCCTATGAAAACAAATAGACTTAAAAAATAATGACGTCTCCAGAGTGAAATCAGACTGTTCACAGCTCTGTTATTATACCACCTTTGAAAAATGGGTTTATTACCTGTCACCAGGAGCAACTGTGAAAGAAATATTTTTATTCCGTCTCTCACACTGAAGAAATTTACAAAAAGTATTCTTAGTGAAACAAACAAATATTACAAAAGTGGCATGTGTGACTGTTGGGAAAAGGGAAAAGATGAAATAGGTAAATGAAAGAAAAGGGAAAAACCCAAATCTTATGTTTTTTAATTGAATAAGGGATGTTAAACCAAGAACATGTCATGCTTATGTAGAAATAAACAATGCAAAAGAATTTCAACCCACAATCTTTAAAATGTGGAATGTTAAACAGACAACACAAAAACAAAAGCAAAGCATGGCAAAGTTGTAGTGCTTTTGAAGTTTGTTAAATTATTCTTTTACATGGTTACTTTTTTCTTAACGGTATTAGCCATGCTGCTACCAAAATGAGAGTTGGGGGTTTGATGTGAGGTTGAATCATGCAGAGTGGCAGTGTTGGAGAATATTAATCAGCTGTCCCTAAACCTTTAAGTTAGTGCACACAGAATGGTTTGCAGTGATTCAATTTGTTTCTGTTTATGGCTTGTCATTATAGGCTACCCACCAGGTCAGTGTAGGCTCTGGATATCCTGTTACTTCAACTTCCAAAGTCACTGGAGAACCTTCCATGACAGTGACATTAGACAGGAGCCTGGAGAAATTAGGTGCCTGGCCAGCTAGGCTGACCACGCTGTTCTTTTCTGAGGTACTTTTAATCTCTTCTCGGGGAGCCATTTGCCTCTGATAGGCTTGGCTGGGGCCTGATGGAAACCTTAGGCCGGAGAATGCATCCTGGGAAGCATGCAGCCTATCTCGGGTTTTAGTGATGTTATTCTCAGCATGCATTTTCTCCTGTGTTTCTAGCAAACCTCCCTGAACCTGAGGGTGCTGCTGTAAAGCTCTCTCATGCACTTCACTCGGCATGCTCTCTGGATGTTTAGCATTGATTTTGCGGACGGCAGTACTCTTTTCCAGAAATCCTCGGGAGGTTAATGGGAGCTCAGCTTTGACCTGGGGGTAAGGTCTCTCAAAATGGCTTGAAAATGTTTCTCTCTTATCCTTGCAAGCATCAGCAAAAGCAGCAGGTGGTGGAAGGCCAGATTCCTGGGCCTCCCCCTGCATCCCGTAGCTGCTTAAATGAAGGCTGAGGGAGGGGCTGGCACTCTCCTCCACTTCCATGTCGGACGGTGCCAGGCGGGATTCGGGGCTTCCTGGGAGTGGAGGCAAGGAGATGTCATCAGGCGAGGCACACTCATATTCTTCTCCTGAAAGCGCGTCTGCGGGCAGGAGCAGGTGCTGGGCGCTACTCTCTTTGGCAGAGGACAGCTGCTTCGGGTCCTGGGAAAGCTGACCCTCTCCGGGTCCATTGATGGCCAAAATATCTGCTACCTGCTCCTGCTCCTTCAAAACAGAAAAGCCAAAGCTTTGAGTTAGGCATAGAGTTTTCTTTTTATAGGTCTCAAACTCAACTCCAGAGAGACAACTTGAGCAAAGCTACAGTGAGTTAAAGCTTGGAGCCTTGGCACAAGCATTCCGGAACTTGAAACCATTTGTCCGTCTACCCTGGTCACAGTCCTGTCCCATGACTAAGGAATTGGTAAACTGACCTCATGTCTCTGAGTGAAATGTGATAGAGCTTGTGAAACAGAAGAGAGAAGGCCCTAGTTTTCATCTGAAAGGAAGCGGTTGGACTGGATCAACGTGTCTCAAATCATGACCTGAGGTGTCTCCTTCCACCAGCAAATTCTGCTTCGGTTTCTTTGCCTACGCTCCATGTGAACACAGTTCCTAAACATCGGAGACTCGCTTGTTAGGTGATCTCTCAGACCCTGCTAGAATTACCTCCTTTCCTTTCTCAGGAAAGCCATTATTTTTTTGTTTTTTTATTGTGGTAAAAAATATATAACACAAAATTTATCACTGTAACCATTTTTAAGTGTATAGTACAGTGGCATTAAATACATTCATGTTATTGTGCAACTATCACCACTATCCGTCTCCAGAACTTCTGCCTCATCCCAAATTGAAACTCAACCCGTTTAAACACCAACTGCCCATTCTGCCCTTCCCCTAGCCCCTGGCCACCACCATTCTACTTTCTGTCTTTATGAATTTGATTACTCTAAGAACCTCATATGGAAAAAGCCATTTGTAATGACTGGTTTTATTTCTTAAAGTCCATTAGTTTTATCCTTACACTGAAAAATATTGATTAAGCACCTGTTATATACTAGATACCATGCTAGACTTGTGAGAGAGAGGAAATGGTGAGTAAAAGTAGATCCTGTTTCTGCCCTTGTGGAGATGACAGCCTAGTGGGGGAGGTACAATCACACGTTGTGGCCTTTCACAAGCGAACACACCAAGATACAACAGACAACCACCTGCCACTTATCCTTCTGTCCCATGTGGAGTATAGGTCATGCTAGGATGCCGTGAATAACAGTACTCCGCCTCCTGCTGACACTGTTCTAGTGTTTCTCCCCATTAATCCACGTCTATCTCTTGGTTAAGAAGATGCTCAAATATCCATCTGACATAGACTCAAAAGAACACTGAAGCTGAACGGGATCTCATCTATCCCAACCTGCTTCTTTTATGTCGACTTCTTTCTTTGCCTTTCCTCAGCATTTTGGGTGCATTTTTACTTAATTAGCAATTACTGGTTTTGGTCCTGTTGCTACTCCTTGCACATAAAAAAGTTATGTCTTGCCTTGACTTCACGTTCTTCACTTTAGCCCATAGTCCTGCACGTGACACACATTTTATAAATGATTTTTGAGAAATAAAGGTGTTTTCAGATTGAAGGTTAGAAGCAAAAACAAAACAATGTTCCTCTGCTATCCCACAGATATGACTTATCCTCAGAGAAAGAATAAACTCAGCTTAGAGAAAGGGGTTTCCTTCAGCCATTAGTAGAAGTTTAAATTCGGAGTCTAAAAGCCAGAAGTTCTTAAAACTCTTCTCATTTGAAAAAAATTACTAAATAAACACATACCCAGTAGGGCAGCCCCTCCTTCTTTTGGTTTTCCAACTACAGCTCACACTGCCTCTCTCTCCATCTCTTCCTGAATGTAGAATGCTTATTTTCCTTCTCATAGGGACTTTGATCTGACCTCCCATTCAGTCTAAGAATCTCCTCTATGACACTCTGGCAGCCTCTATTTGAACACTTTTTCTGAAACGGTGCTTTCTTAGAAAAGAATTGTATGCTTTACTTGTATTAAAAACATCTTCCTATATTTAGCAAATCTCTGCCTTCCTGCCGTATCCACCAATGGATCTGAATTGACCTCCTGGAGTGACACAGAAAGATGTCCCACTGCTCCCTCTTTTAACAGTCCGTTGACTATTTGGAGAATTGGAACCTCTCAGTCTCTTACTTTGTACTAGACATCTCCAGGTCTTCTTCTTCTGCCAGAATCCCAGAACTTTCATCAACTTTGCCTTCTGGGAGGTCACTCCTACTGGGCTATCAGTTCCTTCACAGGAGAACAGGGATATTTCTTGATCTGAGGGTCATCCAGGAGGGCAGGCAACTCCTTAATGACTCCTTCGAGTAACCTATGCCTCTCCAGATAAGAGTAACATTTTTAAATTGTCTGAAAATTTGCAACAAGCTTAGGAGAGAAACTTGAGTAAACGTCTATGCTAGTCTCCCACTCCTCACGCCCTCCTGGGGAGGAATTGACCTACCTAACTGAGGGTTTGGAAGAAGACACTGAGCATGCTCAGCCCTGTCTCCCTGAGGCCCTCTATTCTGGATCTGCCTTCCACCAAATGGTACGTTCACTTTGGCTCTAAGGTATGAAAACCCCCCGTACAGAAAGCCTGTAGTTGTCTAGCTGTGCACCCAAGTGCCTGGGTAGGCACGTCTATCTAAATTAGAGATGAAGCTTTGGGAAACCCACCAGAAAAGTCTGTGCCATGTTCTCCAATCCAGCTTTTACTGGTTACTGATTCCTGACTCCTGTGTGTCACTTTCAGATGGTGCCAAACCAAAGAAAAGAATCCAAGGATATTATGTTTTCACTTCCTACAATTCCTAAAATAGACAAATACTTTCCACAGAAAATAACACTACTAGATAACTTCTGCTGACAATGAGAGAGAGTTTTCTCAAATCTTTTTCTAGAAACATTTCAACTTATTAATGTTCCCCCCTAAATATGTTTATTTCCAGGATTTATTTACTTTCCAGATGGGTAGTAATCAGTGGCATCATGATCTCCTTGATCTACATGATATGTTTTTATTAAAGTAATTGTATTAGTTCTTTTTTGTTTTTATAAGAACCCCTTGGGACTATTGATTCATAGCAAGTTTTTAATCTACTGAAATTTCCTGCCTCCTCTGTCCATTAATACTGTTGATAAAATGTTGAACACTGCAGAGTTTAGGACAAAGTCAGATGTCTCCCCAAGGCAGACTGCCTTCCAGGTTGACACTGATGAACTACTTAATACTCTTGGGTACAGTTATAACCTGACCAAACTTCCATTCAGTTCACATTTCTCCACTTATCTTAAGAGAGATATCATGAGTGTGTTTATCAAAAAACTTCCTGAAATCACAATAAATTTTGCCTCTGGTGCTAACCTAGAATTACCCATTAAAGAACCATCTCAGAAAGCAAAATAAGGTGAGTTTAATACCAATTTTTCTGAGGAAGTCCATGTTGGCTTTTGGGGCTTCTGCCTTTATTCCCAAATACAAATAAGCTTTCAGTTTTTAAGTCATTATGGAATTTTACAAAAAATCCTTTTAAAATTCACTGAGCTATAGTTTCCTGGGTCTAGATTTCCTTTATGAAAATGATTTCCAAATATTCACATATACCAAATATTTTTTCATATTTTCCCACTGTGAATCCATTTTTGCTATTAGTAAAAAGAAAATGTGTGTGTATATGTGCATGTTTACAGAAAAGGGTAGCTAAATCTATATATCTCAGCACAGACAGGGCATATTTGCATCAATCTGATGCATTCTAGCAAAATTGCTGGGAAATTCTGATGATTCATCAAAATATCGCTCACTCTCAAATTGCTTCTCTTGTAGCCTTGGTTGCTCTTTGTCTGTTTTGTCAATTCCTTTTTCTCTTCCCACCTTCTAAACATCTGAATGATGTATGATCTTATCTTTAAGTTCTCTAATCTTCTCTATATATTTTTTCCCTCGAAAATCTCATCCACTTTCATATCTAATGTTCAATTAAATTTTTCTTAATTGGGGTATAATTGACATAACATTATAGTAGTTTCAGGTGTACAACCTAATGATTTGATATTTGTATATATTACAAAATGATCACTACAATAAGTCCAGTTAACATCCATCACTATACTTAGTTACAAAAATTTTTTTTTCTTATGATGAGAACTTTTGAGATCCACTCTCAAGCTACTTTCAGATATGCAATACAGTATTTTTAACTATAGTCACCATGCTGTGCATTACATTCCCATGACTTATTCATTTTCTAACTGGAAATTTGTACCTTTTGACAAGTAACTTAATTAATCCTAAATCTATAGCCTCAGATCTTATCTCTGTCAGGATTTCTGAACTTTCATTTCCACTGATGGACATAGTCACTTGGATTTACAATCACTGTGATGTAAACAAACAAAATGAGTGTCTGGAAGACAGAATATAATGATATTCTACATCCATCAAACTAAGTTCGTAGAACCAATCCCTAAAGTACATAGAGAGGGGAGCCACCTACGTGGTAAATTTAAGGGAGCACCACAAGACTTTACCTTCTCAAATATCCCCACATTAGATAGACTCATCTTGGGATAAATAAGATTTAATGAAGGTAAATGGGAAGTGAAGAAAGAAAGATACTGAACATGGGGCTTGGTCTACAAAAGGTGTTTCTAGGGAAGGCCTTGGGAAGGGGCTTTGGGCAACCAAGGGGTGACTTGGTACTTTTGGGCACTTGGGTGGAAAAGATAAAAGAGAAGAGAACAGAAAGATGGTGAAGAATACTTTGCCCCCTTCCCAATTTTTTCCAAAGCAAGTGTCTCAAGAACAACATCTGCGCCCCCACCAGGTAATCAGGATTAGTGGAGGAGGGCCCAGGGACTGTCCTCACCCAGTTGGATAAGAGCTCTCCACTCAATTGTTTGGTATGAAAGTAGTTCCCTGCTATTGCTTTATTAATCATCACATAAAGAGATGAACAGAAAGAGGGGAAAGTTTGGCATGGAATCCAGGATCATTACAAAATGGCTTACTTACGTGCAGCAGTTCCCTGGAGCTCCCCTTCGGGCTTGTGGAAAGTTACATGGCTGAAAATCAGGAGAACTGGGCTACCTGCCCAGTTCTGACACTACTTTCTGTGATTTTTGGAGGGCAACTATTTAATCTCTTTTGGTCTCAGTTTACTCAACTGTAAAATGAGATTTGGTCAGATGATTGTTAAATCCCTTCTACCACTAGAATTCTGTAACTCTAAATGCTGGCATCGTAAGCCTTCGTCTTCTGTCAAACACTTCTGTGATTTTAGGTGAGTCTCCTAATACTCAGCACCTCCATTTAACCTTAGGAGTTTTTAGTATTACTGTGGATTTAGCTTCAGTGCTCACCTTGGGGATAAAACCCCATCACTACTCTGTTAGCAGTGCAATGGACATTGCATTTACTGAATTGCCTAATTCCACCTGCTGCATTTTTAGGTCAGAAAAATGAGAAGTACTTTACTCTCTCCAGGAGAAAATCCTGTGATGAATATATTCTTGTAACAGTTTGATGGAATTGTTCTTTCTGACTCAAATAATTTTCCGAGGAAGATCAACACCATTTAAGGGTATCAGAAGTGAACGCAGTGATTCCTGGCCAAGCTTTTTACTTGGTACTTCTTGTTATCTGCCCACATGGTGTTTTGGGGAATTGTTACATCTGACCTATAATATAAATGATAGAGACAATAAGAGGATAACTGTGATCGAGCTGTTTAAAAGTGAAGATTACTGCCGCCCTTTCACTTTGCTCTCTGTACCAACTACGCTGAAATGTGTATGTGAAATGATGTCAACGGGACTTCTTGACAGCCGTAATTGTGGACTTTCACTTCTAAACAACTGATGATCTGTCATGTCTTTTAATTTATATTAAAATAAAACTGATTTCTCAATGAAAGTAAACCTTGCTTTTCATTTAAAGGATTCTGTTCTTTTAATTTTTCTTCTAAGAAAAATAAATAAAAGCAAGAAAAATAAATTTTACTACGTATAAATGAATGTGTTTGCTTTGGTAGCAATAACTTCCATTTCTAAGTAAATGTGTGTGGTTCACAATGTAGAAAAATGTGCAGAATTAAAAAAAAATAATATGATGTTGATTTAGTATCTCTTAGAAATTTAGTTAAGAAAATGTGATGCATTTAATCTTGTTCTTTATTAATTTGACCAGTCAGTTTCAATTGAGGGTGATTTTGCTCCCCAGGGGACGTTTGGCAATTTCTATAGACATTTTTTGGTTGTCATAACTGGGTGGTGGAGAGGCGCTACTGGGGTCTAGTGGATAGAGGCCAGGAATGAGGCTAAACATCCTACAATGCACAGGAACCTCCCCCACCCCCACCCCACCCCACACACACAACAAAGAATTCTCTGGGCCGAAATATCAATAGTGCTGATGTTGAGAAAGTACAATTTAGACCAATCAGAGTAACCAAAGACCATTTGATAGAAGACTAAGGTCCAAACAAGATGACCGAGGTTTGGCAGCTTTCCTTTGCTTTAGAGAGGAATCCGAGTTTAAATGTCTCAAGGCCATCCCACAAAAAGTCTGCTTGCTTGGTTGTCCTTGCTGCCTGGTGGTTGTATAATTGCACTAGACTTCAACATAGATTTAACCTGTGGAAAAGGTTTCTATAAAGAAGCTCTGAGAACTGTAATCACTTCAAGGAAAGATAAATCTTTCTCCATAAGATAACTGCAATAAGTGGGGAGATTTTTTTTTTAGCTCTCATGTCACAAGATGTGTATTTTATTAATTTGGGGGCAGTTGAGAATAATGTTGACTCTGCTTGTTCCTTTAGTTCCTTGGGGGAGAGAGAAACACTGAGAGCCGGCGACTTGGCAAAACAAAAAGTCAAGAGCTAACTATAGTCCAGCAGCTATGAATAGAAAGTGAGAAACTTATACTGAAAATCATAATGATGTGATTTAAATCATGCTTTTGAAATCATGATACATTTGCATTTTGTGAGTATTTGTAGTTTTTGTTACCTGCTTAACTCATCTGTAATGTATAGGTTTTAAAGTCATTTAAACATTTCTCTGAATACTTTAGTATTTATATTTCAGTTGGATTCTATGTTTTAGTACATGTGCCTGGAAATATCATCTTAGAGGTAGAGTCTATGGGAACAAGATACAATCTAATTTCATGTATTAAGGGCTTCCAATGGGTAGTGTAAAAGAAGAAAATCATAGCTTGGCAGTATGATAAAGAGGGAGAAGTAAAATTTGAGGTTGGGATTGAATACAAAAGGACAATGGGAAAGGCAGCTAAAGACAGGAGAAATAGAAGTGGTTTAGGGTGACGGTGTGGTATTTAAATGGCTGTCCCAGTGCAACTGTGAAATGCTTAGTTCCAGTGTTCAATAGGAGGGGCTCAGAGGGAAATAGCAGGGGTGAGGGAAGAAAGACTAAGCAAGGAGTAGAAGGAAGTAAGGGATGAGGACATTTACATTGCATTTACATTGGAAGATTCGATTCAGCTAGATAAGAAGGCCTCAATTCACCTTTTTTTTTTTTTACAATGCTCTAAACTCAAAACAAAAGTAATGAATAGCTGAGTTACATAGTTTTCTTTACCTTATTCCTTTCTTCATTGAATATTGTCTGCTTATTTCTCGCTGGTTCTCTTAGTAGGTCAACACAATCATCATGGAAGTCTTCCAAATTCAGATTCATCATTATAACCTCTCCCTGCTGTACAAAGCTATGGTTAGTGAAAACTTGGACCAGGAAAGTTGGAAGAACAGTGCCACAGAATAACCACTTGGAAGAAAACATATGCCACTTGTAAATTTTCAGTAAATGTATTCTACAAGAGACTGACATATTCCCATGAAGTGATTTATAAAATGACTCTTTCGAGCTCACAATTCCCCTCCTACCTCACTGCTTTGATAAAGTTTATTCCAGTAAGTATTGGTTGTTCAAAGGCCCAGTAGGAAAAAAGTCATTGTTATAACAGGATGCACCTCCAGGAGCATTCTCTAGAGAAAGGAATCATTGTGCACGGCAGTTTAAACCATTAGAAGAGTCTAGCGGAGAAGCAATGACAGAGAAATGGCTAAAGATTCTGGCGGAGAACAACGTAGGAAATCCAGAGAATCCACACAGGCAAAATGTTTTGGAGACTCATGAAAAGTGGAAGGAAATATCTCTGAGTGTGGTAAAGAAAAAAATAATTGAGAACAAAGGAATACTTCATGTGGGTGATGATATTTTGCTCCTGTAATTCATGGGGCTCCATTTTAGTTGCACAAGTAGAGGAGATTTGTAAACTGCTGTGGAGCCAGTGTGGGGGCTGAGAAGACTTTGTGAAGGTGAAAGGAGCCACAGGTGCACCAAGCTACAGAACACCAGTCTAGGATGATGATTATACTGCAAGGGAAGATTCTCTATTCCACCTGGAACACAGTCATTCGATGGGCCCTAAAGAAACAGCCATGCTCCTCAAAGTGCATGTGCTACACAGACTCAGAGGATTTGGGAGACACTTACTGAGAAGATTCAGCTTTTAGTCTCAACTCTAAAACTTAAACTGGTTTGTATTACTGGATAAGTTACTCTGCTTCAGTACACGCTTGATACCTAATTCCAAAACGGCAGTTGTGGAAAGAATGCAGGATTTTGAATTATACCTAAGGTCAAATTCCAGACCCATCACTGCTGACTTTGGGCCCCAAGCAAAGCACTTTTACCTTCTTTGAACTTCACCTCTAAAATAAAGAAAACAACATTTGCCTTATCGTCATCACAAGGTTATTTGGAAATCATTGAGGTAATATATATGAAAGTCCTTTGTAAATCTCAAATTGCTATACAAAAAATAGAAAGGAATATTATCACTATTTCAGCCTTGACAGGGATTTATGGGCCTAGTTTTTAATAACCCCTGCAAAAGAGAGCCATAGCGTCAACCTTAAAAACATAAAAACTAGACAAATTTATGCTCTCACGCAAACATCTGTAACGTGTTAGTAAGCATTCTTTGACCAGCTTTTGTTCAGGCTGTAACTTGTAGGGGCAATGCTGACACCTATTTCTCTTACCAAAAAGGCCCTTTCGCGTTTTTATATTCACCCAAATCAAACCTTTTTGAGCTACTGAATGATTCTTCTTCTCTGTACCAATTCTTTGAGCTTCTACTACAAATGCCAAAACCCTTTCTGGAGAACCAGCTTTAGGCAAAGCATAGTGTTAAATGTTGTGTGGGATGCCAAACTGAACAGAGTCATAGGGTTTCCTCAAGCGTAATCAAGTAGAGAGAGGGGTTGGGATGTTAATGGTAGTTACATGTGATGGTTATGGTAGGAAAGAACACAGGTGCTATGGGAGATCAGAGAGCGAGTGGCACAGCCTAAGGAAGGAATTGTGGAGGAGGCAGTGTTTGGATTTGGCTTTGAGAGATGGTAAAATTTAGATAAGCAGAGATAGAAGGTCACGTATGTGAAGTAAAGGTCTAGAAGCAGGAAACCCAGGAATGTAGGGCTGTAGACCAGTGAGGTAGGAGCCTACAATGAATGGAGAAGCACAGTGATTTGGAAAGATGATCCACCTCAGAATATTGGAAGGCCTTGAGTCTGAACTTCACTTGGTAGGCAATGAAGAGTTTGCAGTGAAGTGTTCTGGAAGTAAAAATGACATTAGCAGAACTACGTTTAGGAAGGGTAATCTAGATGCAATGTATAATCAGGAGGCTCCCATCTAACACAAAAGACAATCCAAGTCGTGGACTGGGAATGAGAAAGAGAGGGCGAAATGCTGACTACAGGGGGTGTAGAAGGAATGGGGAATGAGGAAGTGGGGAGAGGGAAGGAAAAGAGCTTTGAGGAAGAAGAGCCATGAAGATGAAAGCTGGAAAGAGATATAACTTTAAGAGAGTGTATTTTATTAAGCAGATCTCACTTGAAGATGTACAACATAAATGGGAGGGCTGTTGTGGACAATAGAGAGCAAAGAGTCAGAGGGAGCAGAGATTTTCAGGCTGTGTATCGAAGTCAGGAGAAGAAACAGATCTTCAGGGGGTGGGGTGGAGGTGGGGAGGAGATGATAAATGTGGAAAAAGATAAGATACATGGCACATGCATACATTACTGGCGGCATCATAATTGTAAAACGTTTATGGAAAGCAATTCAACATATACATATATTATTCTAATACTGTGTGTGTGTATATATATATATATACATTAACAATTTCATACCTATTTACCCAAATCTGCTTTGGAGAATTTACACGTAGGTAATAATGCAAGAAAGAAAAAGTTTTATGCACAAAGATGTTCATTGTAGTGTTATTTAAAATGATAAAAGTCAAAAAAATCCAGATCTTTAACCAAAGGAAAAAGATAATTTGGTTGGGCACCCACTGATTTAAAAGCTTAGCAAACTATTTTGAATGGAATAAGTACTCAAACTTATGACATGGAAAGTCATACAGAAAAAGTGTTGCTAGAAATAAATATAATTCTGCTCCGAACTGCAAGAGCACCGTTATGTCTCAATAACAACAACGATCACAGCAATAATGATGGGGGTCTTCATGCTCAATACTCAGGGCTACCCGGTAATTAGGTTCCCCTATTTCCTCCATTTTATAGATCAGGAGACTGAGACTCAGGGAGATTAAGTAATTTACCTCAAATCACAAATCCAATAATTTGAGAAGTTGGTACTCACAGGTGGCTGTGTTTTACTCTAGAGCCTGTGCTTCCCATTCCCTCCATCCTAAACAACCAGTTCTTTCAGCCAGTTGTAAAAATAGCACTAATGAAACCAATTTTCCACATGACATAGACAAAAGAATACATATATTTCTGTCTTTTAACTAGATTTTGCCTAAACTTAGACATCAATATATTTTCTCTATATTTTTTTACCAACAATTTTTTATTCTATGAAAGATCCATGATTAGTTTAATATTTCCATGAAGCTAAATGTTCAATGAATATAATAACTAAAGATTAGTTTTATTTTCTCTGGGGCCACAATTTGGAGGAAAAAACCCATAACACCTTATGTTCATTATTTACGAACAAAAACATAAGGCTACTTAATACAGACTTTACTTTGATTTTAATGGCACACATTTATCCTTTAGGACATGATCCATGAAAATGTAAACGAGACACCTTAATTGCATTTCGCCCTCATTCTCAGCAATATTTTTCTCTGCTGCAGTGATGGAAAAGAAACAGAATTAATTATCAGAAACACCCAGATAATTATGTTAGAAAGCTGTGAAACAAATGTGCACATTATGTCCCTTGAGAATTTCCATTAGAACATCTTTGCACCAGAAGACACTGGATCAACACATTTTTATTTGTATCACTTGAAAATACATATACTGGGAAGAAGAAATTACCTTCAGTTTTTCTTCAAGCTCTGTAAGAGAGGCACATAATTCAGTAATAGATTCAAGAACCTCCTTGTGTTTTGCCACTATTTTCTCAGCATATTTCTGCCCTTCTTCAAAACCTGGGGAAGGGAAGGGATAAAATTAAGAAGTCAAATCCTTAGCAGAAAACAAAAAAAAGCCCAGGCATTGATTAATCTCCCCAGGGTCTGGTGTAAGGGCTGGTAGATAGTGAGTGCTTAATAAATACTTGCTGAACAGATAAATAAATGAATAAAGACTTAAAAAAATAGGTATTCTAGAAAAACAGTTACATTTGCTATATCATGTCACTTTTATGTAACCGAAATAATGTTGCTATATTAACATTCCGAAAGCTTCATTCTAATCAGTTTTCTCCTGTTCAGAACATTCAGTGGTTCTTCACTACCTAGAAAAGCATACATTCAAGGCCCTCCATGATATAGTTTCAACATGCCTCTCCCAAATGTATGTCACCCTAATTCCCTCACATATTTAATCTCTGGCCAAACCGAACCAGCAACTCTTCCTCCAAAATCCCCACAGCCACTGGTATTCTTTCCTACTCTGGGAATGCCCTCTCCCCACTCCCTATCTCTGCTGTTAAAATCCTACCCACTTTTCCAGGTCTCCCTCAGATGCCAACATCTTTGTGAAAATGTTCTTAATCTTTCCCATCTGAATTTTCTCTCTCTCTTTTGGAATAATAATGAAAACATCTACCATATACTGAGTGCTTTTTATTTGCCTATGGCTAAGCACTTCATATGCATTATACAATGTACTCCTTGGGGAGGCTCTACTGCATTTTACAAATGAGCAACCCAAGGCTCAAAAGAGCCTCCTCAAGTGACCCAGACAATAACCGGAGGAGCAGGGATTTAAACCCAGGACTACCAGACTCTACAGCTTAGGCTAAACTCGATTGCACACTGCTATGGGCTGAAGTCTCTCCCCTCCAAAATTCATATGTTGACATCTCAATCCCCAGTATCTCAAAATGTAACCACATTTGGAGATAAGGTCTTTAAAGAGGTGAGTAAGTTAAAAAAGAGGCTGTTAGGGTGAGGCCCTCACCCAATACGACTGGTGCCTTTATAGGAAGAGGGGGAGACACCAGGGGTACGTGTGCACAGAGGGATGTCTATGTGAAGAGGCAGCAAGACAGTGACCATCTGCAGGCTAAGGAGAGAAGCCTCAGGAGAAACCAAGCCTGTCAGCAACTGGATCTTGGACTTCCAGCCTCCAAAACTGTGAGGGAATAAATTTCTGTTGTTTAAGCCACCCAGTCTACAGTATTTTGTTACGGCAGCCCTAGCAAACTAATACACACATTTCATACCTTCCTCACTGCATTTACCATATCATGACTTCTAGTCCTAGACTGGGGATTCTAGAATGAAGGGATTAGGTCTTATTTGTCTTTAGATGAATCACAGCTCCTAGTACACAATAGGTGCTCAACATTTTTTTGAGATAAATTTATTTGCATTAAAATTCTGGGTTCGATAATGCTTGGGTGGCCTGCAAGAGTTGATATAATATTCCTAAAGTATGTCACTTGATGTAAATTTTTAAAAATGCATAGCTTCCATACTAAACAGATGAAGATACATGCCATTCACTTATTCATTCAATGATTCATTTATTCATCAAATATTTGTTAAGCACTAGTATGTACCATGAAGCAGTGAACTAACAGCTTTCACAGAGCTTACACTCTGGTAAGGACAGCCAGACAACAGAGAAATAATTGTATAATGTGTCAGTTGGTGATAAGGGCCAGGAATACAAACAAAGCAGAATATAGGATCATGCATGATCGTAGGGGAATGTAAATTTTATGGGTTTTTCTCAGTACTTACCATGTCCCGAAATTGAATAGGCACTGAAATATAGTGATAAAATAGACTTCCTTTGCCCTCAAAGAGCTTATGGTCAGTAGAGAAGGCAGACAAATAAACAGATAATTATGTTACAGTGTCAAAAGTACAATAATAGAGAGAAACATACATAATGCTATGGGAGCAGAGTGCCTCCAAAATTTTTTAGTGCACTCACACAGGTACTATAGTAAGAATCAGACATCACATTAGTTTTCATGAATTTTTCAATCTATATTTTATTATTTTTACGTTCCTGCCCTCTTCCTTTGGAAAATCATTAATAATTCATTCTCAATAATTTAATATTAAGTAGTGCAGAATATATTGTTCTACAAAATTTTCATGGCTGTCCATGGAGAGTGCTTCATGTTGCAAGAGAAAAATATTTATCTGGCAGCAGCTGTGGGCAGCCAAATGAAGCATTTTATACCTTACCACCTGTTGCTATCTTCTTTCTGGGCTGGATTTGCCTGGTCACTGGGTCTTACTCTTTGTCTCCTAGTTAACAAGCTAGGGGAATAGTTAATACTAGGGAATTCATGAAACTTATTCCTCAGCACTCTGAAGGACCATCACCACCCAAGGGGGCTTCTTAAATGGGGGCCTCCTGTAGATAGAAGGACTTCTGAGGCTGACAACTGTGTTATCTTTCCTAGTCATGGAGAAGAGGAGAGCAGTACCCGTGAAACCATAATTTGAGTTGTCCCGTTTATTCCACAGGTGAGAGGAAGGCAAGGGTAAATTTTCACTCTTTCTTATATCCACAAACCATAGCCCTCACAGAAATAAGAGGGTTGTAGACTTCAGGCTTAGCTTTATACCTATTTAAAGTTTTATGGGAGTTTTCTATGTTTTTCAAGAAATCACTCTAGTGGAAATTAGATTTTTCTGTTTATAGAAGCTGGGTATTGCTCTAGTTTTATTACCTTGGAGAAGATCAACAGGAATGGGGGCAAAAAAAGACTAGAGAAGGAGAGTTTACACAAGGATGTTAAACATCTGCTGGCTTCATCTCCTGCGGTCAGAAGTTCCTTCCTCAGTTTTCTGCTGTTAATTTTGCAGATGTGGGCTCTTATCTTGAGCCTTTTCTCTGAATAGGTTGGCGTAGCGAGAACCCTGAGGACCTGCCATGCTCTGCTTTCTGCTAGATTAGGTTCAGTATGGATTTGTTCAAAGGCAAATCACTGGGTATCTTAAAAGAGGCCTCACCATATAAGCTCTGAGCGAGGTCACTGATCTGCTGAATCCTTTCCTCTTGCTGAGGCACTGAGGGGGTGATAAACTTATTGAACTGCTGGTGGAGAATTTCCACAGCTTCCTTTGTCTTGCATTCTGTGGAATATTTTCCAACTCTTACAACTGTAGCACTCGCATCTTCATACCAAAAATGACACTAAATTAAAAGGGGACAAAGTATAGATTAAAGAGACACCATCCTTCTAAAGTTCTTCATTTTGACCACTGAACGATCAAATTTCACTTTCCTCAAACTTTGTATTCACATTAGTTTGAACTCTCTAAGTACCAATAAAGGAAATATCAAAACATGATCATATACTTTTGCACTTGGAGATTAGAGTCAGATAAGAAAGTAAAAGTATGGAAATTCATTTGATTTTCCTGCCATCTTACAGGTGCCTGAAGCATAATTCCTAAGAGGAATGTTGCAGACTTACAAGAACAGGCAGTATAAAAAGCATATGGCACTAAAAGAATCCAAATATCATTTAAAGGAAAGAAAAAAGCCCAACATACAAAACCCAGCCTAATTAATGGAAATCATTAACAATACATGGATAAAGTATAGCCTGATAAACACTCTAATAAATAAATTCTCCTTGAAGAATGAGATTTAGTCTATGGATTGAGGAACTATCATCTAAAGAATAGCATTTGACCTTTTTTTAACAGAAGATAAGTCTTATTTTCAAAGCACAGTGGAGAATTGAGACAGTTTCTCACTAAAAATAAATAACTGTGGTGGTAGGAATGTGTCTGACCAAGGACAGAAGCACTTACGCTGGGTGAGAAATAGAAACACATGACTCTATTAGGAGCCGGCTTTGAATACATGCCACAGAGCTACAGCAAACCTATGTATCAGATACAGGAGAATGATCATCTTGATCCTCCTTAATGTGGTGTTAAATCTAAAAACTCTACTGCATAGGTGGTAAAGAGAGATGTTTTGTATCTCAGAATAATGGACTACAAAGAACACTCAAGAACTTCAAGTGTAGAGTTTCTTCAGCAGGAAGTGTGCAAAATAATAACTTAAACTTGTCAAGTCTCACACAATTTATGTATCCTCTACCATTTACCCTCTTGACAAAAACAAAAATAACCCCAAAAACAATTTTTGTACCTGAAAAATCTCAATATCACCTTTTCTTTCTAAACATTTTCAAATTCTGTGAAATAAATAAGTAATTTTGAGTATTTTAAACAGATATCCAGCAGTTAACATAATTCCATGATGGTTAAACATCTTGAGTTGATGAGGTTATGGAGAAGTGAGAAATTCTCACATGTTGCTGGTAAGAGTAAATTAGTAAAATCTTTCAGAAGAACAGTTGGACAATACAATCAAAACCTTGTAACATTCATCCCCTTTGGTCCAGCAATTCTATTTTAGGATATTATCCTAGGGAAATAATCATGAAAAAGAGCATGATATATGGGTTTAATGACAATAATAGCTAATGCACATTGTTTTAAAGCAGCAGAGTAATTTTTTAAAACAACATTACAACATAGATACCATTACAACAAGAAGAGGATACCTCTTCTATCATCTCCTGGAGATGCTCAGTCAGGTCCAAATTCTTCTTGTAATCTGTCACAACTTTGTCAAACTCATTTACATGTTTTTGCAAATCCTTCATGGCTTCCAGAAGAACATTAACTTTATTATTTGGATACTTTAAGAAAGAAGTTTTATTCTCAACTTTTTCCATTTTCCTTTCCAAAGCCTGTGCAAAAAATAGTTTTAAAAACAATATTCAATTTTTATTTATGAGGCTAACTAGTGATTAAATATTGAGATGAAAATTTGGAAAAAAATTTGCAGCTTCCTCCATCATCTTAAAAGCATAATTATTTCAAATGTATTTTGGAAAGAATGGGTTTTCTTCCAGATAGTTTATTGATTCAGCATTTAGCAAACATATAGAAAATTTACTATATACCAGGATCTATTCCAGATTTTGAGACTGATGTTATGATAAAGAAAGACAATGCTCATAAAATTAACTATTTTATTGTCCTCGGTAAGCTCGCTGTCTCCTGGGAAAGGCACTCAAATAATCTAGCCAGGACATGGGACAACCTAGGTAAGTATAACGGGCTATGGGAGCAGTGGAGGAAGATCCCGACATAGGCAAGTGCAAGAAAAGGAAGAGAGGTGTACAACAGCTGTCTGCGTGTGTGTGTGTGTGTGTGTGTGTGTGTGTGTGTGTAGGAAGAATGGAAGTAGAGAGGCTGAGTTCTGGCTCCATTCTAGAGCTGCCTCAAGAGAGATATCAATTTATTACATATTTTACACAAAGAACCCAATTGTTATAAAAATGGAAAACTATCTTTTCAGTTCCAATGCTATAAAAAAGCCCAAGATCTCGGCATCTAAAATTTAAACACAAATGATTTTACAATCATTGTAGTAGTGCACACACACACACACAAACACACACACTTTCTCATTACCTGTATTTTTTCAGCATACATATCAACTTGTTGAAGTTGATACTTAAGAGCCTTCAGATTCCGAGCTTTTTCACTTTTCTTAGTGTAATTAAACTTCAAATTGTTGAATTTCTTTTTGACATCTTTGAATGACTCTTTAAGCTGCAGTTCAATAAAGAGAAAGAGGTAATTTCCTTGAAATGAGAACACTAATATTCACTTGTAGTAAATCAAAATATCTAACATTTTAAAATATTCCTAGTCTTCAAAATGTATTCAGAGTGATTTTCAATATAAAACAAGTCTGCTAAGTGAACATATAATGTGAGTTTAAACATATCCTCAAAATATAAGTAATTACAAATTGTTCCTAGTAATTTTTGATTTGTAATTTATAATTAAGATTACAGTTATAGAACATCCTTTGGCCGCTAAGTAAGAAAGTTTTTAACATATCGTAGACTTTCAACAACTCTAATTTTCTTATTTGTATTTATTTGACATCATTTTCCCCATTCATTCTGTTCTCTATGTGCTAATATTTGTCCCAGATCCTTCCACCTCCCAATGCTCTCTTACAGCCACCGCATATAAATTTATTAAAGCTCCAAGGAGCTGTTCATGTTGCAGAGGTCAGTGAAGTGTTGACATTTAAACCACCAAGGACATTAGTGGGGTGGAAGAGGAAACCCAACATGAGATTTAGTAGGAAAAGGACTTTACTTGCCCAAATCCAGCTAAAAATTATTTTTCATGAGCAGTTTCCAGGAGACATTTACTTCATAGATATAGGCCATTTACTTCAGAGGTCCTTCAAAAATGGAAATTAAAGGGGCCGGCCTGGAGGCACAGCAGTTAAGCGCACGCGCTCCACTTCAGCGGCCTGAGGGTTAGCAGGTTCGGATCCCGGTGCGCACTGACGCACCACTTGTCAAGCCAGGCTATGGTGGCGTCCCATATAAAGTAGAGGAAAATGGGCATGAATGTTAGCCCAGGGCCAATCTTCCTCGGCAAAGAGGAGTATTGGCATCGGATGTTAGCTCAGGGCTGATCTTCCTCACAAAAAAAAAAAAAAAGGAAAATAAAGTAACAGTGTCGCCAATGATGGCAATGCTAACTTGTATGCAAACAGAGAATACGACTATACATTGAGAATAGGGCATAGATTATGACAGTCTTAACAAATAGTTCAGCTTTCCCAGTGAACCAAAATTCTAAACAGTCTAGTTCCACTAAACACACCACTTTATATGCCCTTCTCCATATTCGACAAGGATAAACATATTGACAGGCACTCTCTCTCTTTATATTATCAGCAAAGAGAAGTACAGAGAAAACATAAACCATCTCAAATTATATGGAAGTATTTAACAGCAAGAATGAACAATGTCATGGTTGGTAAATTTGAGCTATGATAAGAAAAGTCAGAAACATTAAATTCTTTTCAATGACAGCAAATAAATTATTTGGGAGGGAATAAAGGCTGTATACATGCCAGATTTTAGACTTGTAATGCAGAAAAACATATTTACCTTAGAAAACGTTTGCTGTCTCAAAATGCTTATTTCAAATTCCGCATGTTATCAAAACAAAACTTTGACCTTATCTTTCACACTTCTTGGAGACAATTATCTGTAAAGCCCTAGCAGACTTGCATCCATGGAAATTATCATACTGATCCAATTTTTGCATTTGACACACCTAGACTTAATCAGTGTTGCTTATCTTATATGGTAAATAAAATTGTTGAACACTAGTTTTAAGCTACAAACTAAACCAAGCACAGAGACCACACAAAGCAGTTAAACTGATAAATTATTAACATTCTGAAGGAAAGGAGTGGAAAGAACTATAGCTTCAAAATTTGAAAACTATTTCTCTATTAGACCTCAGGAAAATATTTAAAAGATGATATTCATTTGGTATATTTACGAAATAACCAATTAATATTTAAATTCTTTGACATTTGATGTTTTAATATGCATGTGTTTGATTTTAATGGGAAAGGACAAATGAGGTCAATTTTATGGGATTGAGATATAAAGGGACTATATCCTTAGTTAATCACATAAAACTTTGGCAGGAACTTTTTCCCCAAAGTCATAAGCTGCAACAATAGATGTAATAACTACCACATCTGAGGAAACCAGAGATTCTTATATTAAAAAACATGTCCTCAATGGGAAATTATTGTTTAATGAGTACAGAATTTCTGTTTGGGATGTTGAAAAAGTTCTGGAAATGGACAGTGATGATGGTAGTACAACAATGTGAATGCACTTAATATCACTTACCTATGTCCTTAAAATGGTTAGGATGGTAAATTTATATTATGTGTATTTTACCGTAATTAAAAATACAATTTTTTTTTGTGAGGAAGATCAGCCCTGAGCTGACATCCATGCCAATCCTCCTCTTTTTGCTGAGGAAGATTGGCCCTGGGCTAACATCTGTGCCCATCCTCCTCCACTTTATATGGGACGCTGCCACAGCATGGCCTGACAAGCGGTGCATCAGTGCGCGCCCAGGATCTGAACCCAGGCCACCAGCAGCGGAGCGCGCGCACTTAACCGCTATGCCACAGGGCCGGCCCCTAACAATACAATTTTTATTTTTATTTTTTAATTTTTTCTGAGGAAGAGTCACCCTGAGCTAACATCTGTCGCCAATCCTCCTCTTTTTGCTTGAGGAAGATCAGCCCTGAGCTAACATCTGTTGCCAATCTTCCTCTATTTTGTATGTGGGTCACTGCCATAGCATGGCCACTGAGGAGTGGTGTAGGTCCGCACCTGGGAACCAAACCTGGGCAGCTGAAGCAGAGAGTGCCAAACTTAACCACTAGGCCATGGGGCCAGCCCTATAATTTTTATTTTTAATAAACATAAATGAAAGGAAATAAAAGGAAAAAACATGTCCTGTCACTAACATGTATCCATTGGAAAATGAAATTTTATATTCTTTTTTTCCTTACTGGAACATGACATATGTTACAAACTTCAGACTAGAGAAAGGAAGGGGGGCTCTGTCATCAACCTGGTAACCACTGGGTTGCATCTGTTTGTTTAAATGTGAAAGATCAACATCTATTTGAAAATTTTGTGATGAATGCAGAAAGGCTGAGCCTTAACGCTTTAACTCTAAACCATGAAATTCCAAGTCTACTTTGGATTAAGAAATTTAAGACTGATAAATGATGAGTGAAATTTAATTTCTATTTGTTTCCGAATGTATGCACCTTGAAGATGATTTATAAAGCCAAATAATGTTATGGTGCTATGGACATGTGAAATGGGATCAGCTTCTTTCTGACACATGAGCTCCTTTGACAAAGTTGCTGGCACTTTCTCTTTTGGATCCACTGAAAAGCCATTTTAAATCCTATGCCTTTCCCAGCTCAAATTCAAGACTATCGCAGATACAAGTGGAAGGCAGCATGCATGAACTACCTTCAGCAACTTAGGTTTTCAGAAAAATCTAGCCATGCCTAATTTTCTTACCTGTGCCTTCCAATATGAAAACTTAACTTCCCATCTAATCCACACGTAATTTGTGATCATGTTTTTAAAGGAACTGAGTGTCATGGTTGCTTGGCTGTGGTATCATTGTTCACCCCGCTGTTTCTAACTTTAGTTAGCTTGTCAGTAGTGGGGAATGGTGGAGATGGCTAAGACAACTGCTCAACTGGAGCACATAAGCAAAAAAAACCAAACACCCAAAGCTTGGGGCAAGATAAATTTTACCCTATTAGAAATCTTCAAATGTTGTTATAAATCATATTAATAAGATTTCTGAAAGTCTTAAGAAAATCAGGAGAAAGAATGTTTTTCTAATGAATAGTGTGCTTTTCCTATCTTTCCACTTGCTCAGCTCTTCCATATTTGTTATGGAATAAGCAGACTAAGTTAATATACCTATAATTAGGAAAAAAATTTAAATTAAGTTTAAAAAAGTTTAAATTAAGACTTTAAAACTGTAGTTCTTTTGAAACTAGCAGAATGAGCATTGTCACCAAATTTCCCAGGGAGCAGTAAGCCTCTCTCAGGGTTAGGAATGAACAAAGCTTCTCTGAGAGGAAGCAGAAGGGAAAGAGGCTAACAATGAGGCTGGCTTGCTATTCTTAGTCTTGACGAAACTGGTTGAGGCAGCTTTGGCACAAGAATGCATTATTTCTGAGTCTGTTGCTGGCAAAGCCAATTTATGTGAGGGATATGGAACATTTTAAAACTAAGGAAATGCCTTTGAAACAAAAACCTTTCATTAGAACTATGGCGCATGTTTGGCCAAGAGCAAACACGCGAAACAAGTAGTCTATTTCTCTTAATGTCCACTTCACAAGTTTCATTTCTTTACCACTATTTTGCCCACTCCAGAAAAAAGCTTTTTAACGCTCATTTTCAGTAACAGAAGGTTGCAATGTTATCACCACCCAGGGACGCCTGAATTTAAAATGAAAGGCCCCAAAGACTCATAATTTAACCCAAATGATTTGCTATAATTATTAACGGTAGAATACTAAGCCTTAGAGCTGGAGAGATTTCGACAACAGACTTTCTTGACCTCCTTCCATTCGGCAACCACGCCGCTGTCTCCCTGTGCTTACAGCCAGTCTTGTAGCAGGAGAAAGTGGGGCAGCGCAGAAAAAGATGACAATTGCTCCATTTGAAATTGTAGGTGGCAGCACGTCTCAGTAATGGCTATTTTATCCACTCTGCAAGTTTTGTGTGCTCATAATATATTTAAGTTTTATTTTTTGGACGTGATAATTATGATTCCAAACTTCAACTCTCTTTATTCTTCAGAAAGAAGAGTCATGCTGCACGTGTTAAACACCAAACTTTTATCAGCTTTTAACCCTATGGGAGGGCCAGCCCTGTGGCTTAGCGGTTAAGTGCGTGCACTCCAATGCTGGCGGCCTGGGTTTGGATCCCAGGCGCGCACCGACGCACCGCTTCTCTGGCCATGCTGAGGCCGCGTCCCACGTACAGCAACTAGAAGGATGTGCAACTATGACATACAACTATCTACTGGGGCTTTGGGGGAAAAATAAATAAATAAAATTATAAAAAAAAAAAAATCTTTAACCCTATGGGATGGACATTTTCAGAACAAATTATAATCGTTCCTATCCTATTACACATACCATCCAAATGGAGCCATGGTGGAGCCTGATAAAGAGCGACTATGACTGTGAAGTCCCACAGGCTTTAATTTGCCCTAGACTTCTAAGTCTCCCGAAGACTTTTGTATTCTTAGGGCCCAGCACACTGTAGCCACATTAATGATATTTGTTGAATGACGATAATTTAGATTTTTTTCTTAAAATGATGAATTAGGGTTACCAGTCTGGAAAATAATAATTATCTCTACTATACCATAGGGCTGCTCCCGTCGGGTGTTTTGCCTCTCTCTACACTCTTCTGCTTCCTTTCCTGCCTGCGGGTGACTGCCCACGGCCCTTCTGTCCACGGCAAAGTGCGATACAATGTCAGGAGGTTTAATTTGATTGGTTGTGTATGTGTCTATAGCAGCACCACTCCGCGATCCTAATTCACTGATTCTAATCTGCCTTGTACCCCTGGAACTCAGATGACTGACTTATCCAAATTGATGAAAGAATATGTAGGACTGGAACAAAAGACTCTGACATGTGGAATATATATACTAAGTCCTCCTCTGTTTCCCTCCTGATGGGCAAGATGTTGCTACAGTGTAAAAATTCCAAGCTGAAGTAATATAATTATATGAAAGCTTCTGCTAGCAAAATTTCTTTTGAGAAAATGGATACCACCCCAATTCTGTCATTACTATTCTTTTCAGCAAAGTCATTGTTCGTGACCCATAACGAGACTCCAGTTACAAATTTCCATTAACATCGGGTAAACGTGAAGGTGATTTTTTTGATCAGGTTGCAAGAAGAAAACATGCTCAATATTAACTTATTACATGTCTAAATAAGTTCCTGTAAAGAAGGAGTAACTAACGATGTTCCGTCATGTCATATGGTAAAAAATGTCTATAATGCTTTGTGTATTAGCAACTTATTTATATTGCCAGGCAAAAAAATACATAGTGAAATTCAATATTCATGCATACAAATGTATCTTTGTGTGAAATGGGTGCAAAAAATTCAACCAAATCTGGCAACATGAAGACTGTTTTCTTGTAGGTAGAAATGGAGAAAATGAGGTTTTACAATTTCCTATGTCTTATATAGTGCATGAAATTAGAAAATAATAATATTTTACCCAAAGATAGTCAAGACACAAAACCATGGTTTTTTGTCTTTAAGGAATTATCACCTCACATCAAAAAAAGAAAAATCACATTTAGAACACCTCACTTGAGGTAGTGAGTCCTTTTCTAAGGGCCTTTAGTGCAGTCAATTGCCAAGAAAGTAATTTTGGTTGAAATAATCAAATGAACTGTGCTATTATATCAGATCATACAAACAGCTTATAACAGACGTGCTGGAAAATAAAGAGAGAAGAGGAGATAGAAAAAGGATACATTTAACATCATCCCATCAAGTGGTTGAATCTGCTAAAACATTAAGTGAACGGTGAACTCTGAGTTTAGCAAGTGACAATGTTGGTGCCCAATAAAGGCTAGTGCCAGATAAATGAGCCTCTGGCCCAAAGCTGACTCCCTGAAACTTTATGAGCAGAAACTCTGCAGTGCTGTAGCACACCACTCAAATGAAAATTGTATACACCTCAGTTTTCTCATGTGAAAAATGAAGATGTTGAGCTAGACATCCTCCAAAATCTGTTACAACTCAGAGCCGGTGAACTTCCAAGAAGCACTTTAAGCACATTGGAAGCAACACAATGTGTTTTTTCAAATCAACTTAAAAAATCTAATGCTACGCTTGGTAGGGTATCTGACTTTATTTGTCCTATACAGAAAACAAAAATAGTGCAACATGCTGCTTTTAATTTTACATAATGTTTTATGTAACTATACCAAATACTAATAATGATGATAATAATAATGTCTAGGTGCCAAATTTTGTTACCATTTGGAATCTGACCATCTATTTGTGCTCTGATATTCGCAATACAAACTAGAACACACATCTTTATTTTACTAAAGGGCACTGAGTCTACAGCCATACCACCCTGAACGCACCCGATCTCGTCTAAAGGACACCGAAAATATTCTTTCTGATTATTTTCTCATTAGGCTTGTGTTGGAAAGTCCAGGGTGTGAACTATACACTGTGACATGCCTACTACATCTCTACAAGAAAGGAAAGAGAAAAGGACAAAAGATTTTCAAAGATCCTTTAAATGTGAAACTGGAACTTACATCAAAGATTAGTTGGATTTGAAGTAAAAGCAAATGGGAAGAATAGTTCTTTTAATTCTTAAGATCATGTTAGAGTGACATCTGATTCCTAAATCAGACCCACACGTATCTGGTTGCTCATTCCTGTTACGGTACAGACAATCCTGGGGCGTCCCTACTATGACTGGAAGGGACATCTGTTGTCCCGGCCGGCTGGCTCCCAGCACCACCCCTCACGAGGTAGCCCTGTAAATAGAACCTCTGTGGGAAGGGCTGAACAGGGAGACCCAGCTCTACAAACGCCACAGCGCCTCAGGGAGACGGAAACTGAGCCACGGGGCGCTGGGAAGAACCCTTAGCCCGCTGAACTGTGGTTTCAGTAAATATAGCACTGAATATCACTGAAGGGACAGATTTTCATCACGACCAAAGTTTACAAAAGAAAAAAAAAGGAAGAGGGGGAAGAAGAAGAAGAAAGAAGATAACTTTGGGGAAGATAGTAAAAAAATTGTTTTCCTGGCTGTGAATCTAAATTTTATAGCCTTGAGGAGAACAGTGCTCTCTTTAAGATTGTTTTCCTTAAAAAGACATGACCGAAGCATTGTTAGCCGCAGCACAGGCACTGGGAGAGGCCATTTTACTACACAGATGGCAGGCTACAGCATGGGTTCAACCCCATGAATGAATTAGCGAGTCCCCAGCCCAAAGTGACTTTCTGGAACACAGACCCCGAGCAGAGACTCTGCAGTCCTGTGGCACATTGCTAAATTGAAAATCGCTGTTGGTGTTAGCGCCTCTGTGGTCTGTGGAAGTGTAGCCGACGGGAAGGGGCAATTCAGAGCTAGACCACCCTTCAAGTTTAGCTTGTTACACTTTAATTCATGCTCTAACGTTGTTTGATAATATTTGATACTCACTGGCCCTGGATTGCGTGAACAGCATAAACAGAACAATAGAGAAGGTTTACCCTTTCCTTTTCCCTCCACCCTCTTTCCTAATGGACTTGTGACTAATAAACTCAGAAACATTTTGCTCTAAATGGAGACAAATCTGGAATGATGGTACCTTGTGTTCTGCTGTCAATTCCCAGTCAAGAATCAAGACCCTTGCTATCCCTATCTATGTTTTCACCCCAGAACAGTTCGCCTTTGAACAGAAGTTTAACTAGGGGAGGGTGGTTGTGGTTCAGCTCATGTCTGGTGGGGTGGGGGTGTGCGTAGAACTGAGGGAGAAGGGGTGGAATTATGTGGGGGTCGTGGGGGTGCATGGACACCAGGGATGAATTTCATCTGTTACTCCTTTTTCTCTAGGAGTGGTTTCCCAGAGAAGCCGCTCCATTTGAGTAAATATGAAACCAGCCACTTGACTTCAGTGGTAATACTTTGTAGCTCCCCTGGCCCTTATCACCCCCTTCACCATGAGTCAGTGGTACTTAAATAGAATCTCAGCAGGCTGGAGCTGGCCGCACAGGGACAGTGTCACCCTTTCTGCCCTGACGGGCTGTATCCACTAAAGCAAACGGCTGCTAGAAGGGTTTGAGTAGGGGGGAAAAGGCAAACAAAAAAACCGTAATACTGCATTGTAGGTTTTTCTATGCTCTGACAACATACCAACTCTTCAACAAGTTTGGGAGCTTGAAGTTTACTCATACTTTCTGATCCCTGAGGCCATTGCTTAGAGGATTAAAGGTCGAGTGAAAAAAAGTCTCCTGATTATGTGTGTGTGGACATTAAGACGCACGCTTTAGGTTCAGAGCGGTTTTTGGCAATGTGTCAGTTCACACCACTGCACCCCACCTCATTTATCTCGTCCCTTGTGGAGCAGTACTCCAAGCTGTGGGTGAGGGTGCGGTCATACTCCTCGGCCTTGGCATGGCAGTTCATACTGTCCCTCTCAAGGACGTCCAGCTGCTGCTGTAGGTTCTTTGCAGAAACATTAGAGCAGTTCTAAAAACGAAAGGGAAGTGGAAGAGAGAAAGGGAATGGGCAAAACAGCAATGAGACGAATGTGCTCTTTACCTGCATTATGAGGTTCACAAAGGACACTTTTTAAAAAAATAAATAGGCTTCTGATTTATTTTACCTTAAGCATATTTGAATGTAACGATTTCGCAAAGAAGCCAGACACCCAGCAAGATGGGAAAGGCAAACCGTTACATTTCCAGTCTCAAAACTTCAGTTTTGAAGATTTGCTCATCACACTCAGCTCCTCAGAGACACCATTCATTATAAGGTATAATTTTTACTTCAAAAGGGCATAAAATATGCATTAGAAATATTCGGCTTCTGCACTATAATTTTCCTGTCAACTTGAGCTTAACCTCGAGTTCATTATGCAAGTGCTCCAATCTCTACTCAGCACAGAGGGCTGCTGAGGCCAAGGCCAGACTTGGATTGGAGAACAATTTACATTATTTGTGCAAAGTGAGACATCTTACTTTTTTTGCTTTGTAAACTAATAAAATAAAACTTTTTAAAAAGAAAGCTCCTTCTTGGTAAAAATAGGTTCTATTAGCAGCAACAGATATTTTGTATTTCTCTGTCTTTTCAGTTAAAAAAAATACTTTAGGTTCACTGCATTCTGTATAGTTTAGTGGATATCTTAAATGAACTTTAAAATGAAATTGGCCATATGATTTTATTAATATGATACATGACTGGATAGAATTAACATAATCTTTTCTTCCCTCAAATTAGGAATTCGGAGAAGAATATTTTTTTTAAAAAATCAGAGCCCTATGTGTTATTTATGAAAATTTGATCTGGAATTATTTCCTTCTCTTTTAGTCTCTTTTGTTGAGGTCAGTCCAGTGGAATAAAGCAGATCCAATGACTGGTGCCCAGAGCCCTGGGTGGAGCCAGGATGCTGTGGCTCCCCCATTCTGGCTTTTATGGATAAAGAGGCTTCTCTGAGATCAGATTCTCCATCTATAAAATGAGAGTCCTAGGCTCCATGATCTCTTGGATACCTTCCAGATTTGGAATGCTAAAGCAGCATTGTCCAATAGAAATATAAGGTGAGCCACATAAGTAATTTTAAATTTTCTAGTAGTCATATTAAAAAGTAAAAAAGAAACAGGTAAAATTAATTTCATAATATAGTTCATGTAACCAAATAGCATCATTTTAACATGTAACCAAATATAAAAATATTAATAAGGTTTTTTTTCATACTATATCTTTGAAATCTGGTATGTATTTCACACTGAGAGCACATCTCAATTGTTGCTAAATTTCTATCAGAAATATTGGATCCGTATTTAAATTTCATCGAATTTACAGTTTTAAAAGTAGATTCACATATCCAAATTGTTCCCAGCATAGTTAAAAGCTTTCCAATAACTATACTGAATATTAGTTATAATTTAAATTAATTAAAATTAGATTAAATTAAAAGGTTCATTCCTTAATTGTATTAAGCATATTTTAAATGTTAAAACCCAATTGCCATATTAGACACACAGCTCTACAATTTTATTATTTGAATTAACATGAGAATAGATGTATTAAACAAGACTTTGATAATCAGATTTTCTTTGCCTTAATTTTTTTTCTTTTGTTATAAGTGGTAGAAACTCACCACAAATAACTACTCCAATGGTTTAATATATTTTTTAGGCAATCTGCCTGGTTTCTTTCATAGTATAGCCCAACTCCCAGCTACAATTGGCTATAAATGATGGTGTTCTAAGTTGCTTACAGGCCGCTGCACTGATGAGATGATGTCCACTCCCAGGGAAAGGGCCAGTTTATGGAGATGGTCTATATGGGCCTGCTTTTCCTGAGAGCGACTGAGGTAAACCTGGGCATCGTGAGCATCATCCAGTTCCTTTGGCTGTTCCAGAAACTCCAGTTCTCTTGATCTGATGAGATGTCCCAGCTGGAATTTTGGACATTAACAATTACCACGGGTTTCATATTTTTATGAAGACAGTTTTCTTTTTAAAGCCTATTTCCTATAACATATATTATGAGCTGGTCAAAATGCTGTCAAGACCATCAATAATTATTAGTGTTATAGCCAAAGAAATGTTACAAATCAATAGGTAAAATTGAGGGGCTAATGTTGTCAGTTCTATTAGTTAGAGAAAACACTCTTTTTGGTCATAGCCTAAAACATTAGCAAGATCTAAATGGGTGATCTGAGTAAATTCAGAGGCTATTTTAAAGGGATATCAATACATCTCCATTTTCTGTTAATAGAGGCTAATAACTATGAAGATTTTGTAAAAACAACAGCCACCAACAAATAAATATTTACTGAGCACCCTATGACATCAGATACTTGAGATACAGAAAAATTGAATTTGTTTTCTTCCCTCAAAGAGCTTAAACACTTGAGTTGGTAGGAAAAGAGCTATGTTTATCAAAACGTAATTAGGAATCAAGATGTTAAAAAAGACAGATGTGTAGAATAAACAATGAGAGTTCTGAGAATTTAGAAGAGAAAGAAATCACTCAAAGCAGGCAGGATTGTTGGAAAGAGGGTCAGGGTTTAGATAGTAAAGAGGAAAGAAAAGGACCTGTCAGATAATGGCAACCTGGGAGTCAAGGCTTAGAGTGAGGAATGTGTGCGTCATCTTTGAGAGACAAAGAAGAGCTCAGTTTGGCTGGAACATAAGGGAGGATGGGGCGTGGTGAGAGAAAAGTTAGGGCCAGATTGTGGAAAGCTTCTAATATCAGAATAAGCAATTTGGCCTTTATTTCACAATAATTTACATTTAACTTCATAGTTTAAAACAGAGGGTCTTCCAGACATCCACAAAAAGTCTTACCTCCTCCTTGACTTGGTGGAACTGGACTGTCTTATACAGGATATCCTCGTAATCTCGGATCCTCTCTTTCTGGTTTTGATGGAGGTGAATAAGGTCCTTCAGTTGTTGAAACTTCTCTTTCACAGGGGCTCCTTTGTCACCTAACTCTTCTGATTCTTTTATAATATACTCAACCTCATCATTCAGTTGCTAAAAAGTTGAAAACAATAAGACAAATCCAGCTTTTAGAGAGCTTTTTACTTTACAACTGACTATATGAAGATCTAAATAATGAGTCATTCTCTCATTTGTTAACATATACTTATTGTGAGCCTTACCCCCACGCCTGCAAATCCAGGTATTGTGCTTGATGCTAGGGATATATTATTCCATCCCCATCTTCTCCGAAATTTTTTAAAAATTATGAGCAATGCAAAAAATGTGTTTCAAAGCTAGGTGGTGAAATGGAAAGTCATATATTTCTATGACACAACAAATAGTCTTAGTCATTTGTTAAGTAAATGTATTTTAGATATTTTATGAAGCCATGATCATCTCAATACAGACTAGAATTGGGTGGTATGGTAAGAACACCACGAGAAGACAGTGTAAAAATATGTTGGGGGAATTATTTGACGTCTGTGATAAAAGAATGATCAGAATGAACCACCAGCTGAGCAACATAGAAGATATGCTGCTTTAAAAATGGTCATCCCAGAATCCACAAATAGCCACCACGTGTAGGGAGGGATAAACTGCCTTCCTTTTACCCAGCACTGCTCCGATATCTCTTATAGGAATTCAGATCCTGGGGGAGAACTTGCAAAGGGTGGACAACTCAAAGAGGAAGCCACTGTAATTTCAGGAATGGATCTTATATCAAAGATAAAAGTAATGGAAATGACTTAGGGCTAAGGAAATAATCTCCAGAAGAGCAACGTAATAAGGTTCTTCGAGTTGAAATCAAGCAAATACTTGAATGTCACAGTGAGAGAGCCAATGAAGCTTGGGAATGGTCCCTGATTTAGAGGCATTTACACACACCACACACTCGTGCATGTGCAGGGGTGTGTGCATGTGTGCACAGATGAAATGCAAGTAAACACATAACATAGGGTATATCAAAGAACCTAACAGGTAGGCTAATGGAATTTTCTAAGAGTTTAGAGGAAAGAGTTCACTATGGGCTACAAAGGTGTGTGTGTTTTGTGTGTGTAGGGTGGTTATATATTACATCAGCTTTGTCTTAAAGGAATCTAAATTAGATATTCCCCAAATCTTCAATCTTCTCATTCTGGCGGTCTTTAAAGCCAACACTAACAAAGTAGTGACAAACAGATACGCAGGTATTTAACTTTGCAGCAAAGAACAAGAATCTAGGCAGAAAGATAAAGTGACTGGCTACTATTTTTGACAGTCGTGTTAGGTCTAGGCGTGGCAGGAGGTCCGGGTAGGGAATGCATTTAGCAGTCAGGGCCTGGGAACATGACTCAGGGCTTTATCTCTCATATCCTGAGGGCTCTCTGAGAGGGAGAATGGGAGAGCACAGCAAAATTCCTGGGAGGGTGGTAGGAGCCTGGGGTTTCAGTGGGTGGGGACAGTGACATCACAGTAGTAATTTCAGGGACAGAGGCCAGGAGAACCTCTATGTCAGAGGTTGCCCATCCTTGCTCTGAGATGTTTCTATCTAAAACACGTCTATACCCCTTATGAAAATAGAGTGAATATATATGATAAATAGATTAATAAGGAAATAATTTAATGTAAACTAATATAATCTAAGATAAGAATATATTATTTTGTAGCCTGAATGTTTGTGTATCATCAAATATAGAACACTGCAGAAAAACAGTAAGAAAAATATGTCTTTAAAGTGGATTTTTAGACAAGCAATGCTTTTGTTTAAAAAAATATTAATTCACCAGTCTGTGAAAATTAATTAGGTAAACCACAACCAAATAGTTATAAAATTTTTTTTCCATTCACCCAAGTCCATCGACCTATTTCTTCACCTGGAATTGAGGCTTCATTTCATTCCATTTTTTCCGTAGACCTAAAATGGTCTGGAGGCTCCCTCCAAGGTCAAGTGCAGACACAGGCATAAGTGCTTCTTGAAGAAGTTTTAAGTTGTGAGTAGTCTGAAATAAATATTGGATAGTTATGCATATGTATTCTTTGACATCACCAGCAAATACAATATGATCATTCCAGTGGTGATGTGGTCATCAAACTTTTCAATCTCCATGAAAACACTCACTACCTCGAGCCAGCTTGTGGTTCTAAACCATTAATGGACAAAAGCACAGGCCCTGGGTCTCCTTTACTTTTTTTGTTTTTATTGTGGTACAATACATGTAACAAAATTTACCATTTTAACCATTTTAAGTGTGCAGGTCAGTAGCATTAGTACATTCACATTGGTATGCAACCATCACCACCATCCATCTCCAGAACTTTTTCATCATCCCAAACAGAAACTCTGTACCCATTAAACACTACCTCCTCATTCCCCCTCCCCTCTGCCCCTGGTAACCTCTACTCTGTTTTTTCTATGAATTTGACTACTCTAGGTACCTTATGCAAGTGGAATCATACAGTACCGATCCTTTTGTGTCTGGCTCCTTTCACTTAGCACAATGTTTTCAAGTTTCCTCCATGTTGTAGCGTATGACTGGATTTCATTCCTTTGTAAGGCTGAAGAACATTCGGTGCATGTTCCCTCACCTTTCTAAGTCGTTCTTTGAATGCTCCCCACTGCTGTTTCGTAGGCTTGCTTGCAGCGGCTTTAAGTTGCCATGCCATGCGAAGGCGGCCCAGTTCTTCCCTTTCCGCCTTCTGTCTTTCCATAGTGTTCTCCATAATGTGCACCTCATTTTTCACATTTAATATTTCATTCTCTTTTGCCTGTTAAATTAATAATCCATATAATGGCTTTTCTTTCCCAAGAAATAACAACATTTTTGCATAAAACGGTTCTAGGAGGCAAATGATTGATCACAACCCAAGCGGAGCACAGTGCTGATACCAAGACAAATCTGAAAAGACTGCGAGAGGCACAGCAGGGCTCTCACAACTTGTATTCTATGCTGGGATAGCAGGTCTCGAGTTCTTCAAGACCCCAGCGGTGTGAGTCCTCTGCTAGGGTCTGGTTATTTCCCGGGCTTGAGGGATGATTGAGCCCTGGGATCCAGAAATGTTGCAGTCAAGATTATTTTAATGCATAAGTTTTGAAGTGTATTGCACTTTTTATTTTAATACACTCATTAGAATATGTCAAAATGTTAATATCAAGGACTATGAGAGGGCAGCTTGTTTTGGGCCTGTTTTTCTCTTTAAACTATCCCAATGTACGTATTATAACTATTTTAAAGTTCCCTAGTGAACAGTTCCTCAAGTTACTCCCTTTTGTGAGAACTGAACTGTACAGCTATATATCTCTATATTTGTATCTCTATTGTGCACTAGAAGCACAATACCTAAATTCAAAGACTTCTTCCCAACTTCCATATGTTCTAGCTGACTGATTTGAAATCCTTTAAACAGTGGTTTTAAACAAGGGGAAATTAAATTGGAGGCTGAAGGAAATCCTTTAAACAGTGGTTTTAAACAAGGGGAAGTTAAATTGGAGGCTGAAGGATAAGAGAGGTAAAGAGTAAGACCAAGTGCTTTTTTTCTGTGCAAGCACCAAAAAATACAGAAGAATATTTGTTTGGCAAAACAGTGGTTTTTACTTTCGTGGCCAGCCTGTCTCAATATATCTTTGAATTTCTAAGGAGCAAATGTACATGTATTTCTAGAAGGGCAATGACAGCTAGGTATCTAAAAGTTAAGGAACCTTTTAGACTGTAGTGAGAAGACAGTGTCTTAAATATGTAACAAAATATTTTAAATAATAGGCCATCTTATCTTTAAATTATTTTAAATAACGCTAATATTCCACATTTATATTTCTATATTAATTTGGACATTATAAAATGTCAATTAATTGCAAAAAATATAATTGCAGGTACTAAGTGAGATTTCCCCCTTGAATTTGGGGATCTAGTAATAAAACGATGCATTCTATAATTATGATGACTAAGAGGCGACATACTATAAAAGATATTAGACAACTATAGCAAGAATCACAAATATATTTTTTATCTGTTAACATATTTATCTGTTAAATATATTTATCTGTTAAATATATTTTCATGCTGTTAATAAAGTTAGGGTATCTTTCACATATTATTAAGAAACTATTATTCAAAATGTAATATAGTACATAATTTAATTTAAACTTGAAAATTGCAACATGTCAGTTACAACCATAATCATAATTGATCTGAGTAAGGTCTAGAAAAGGGAGAACTACAGGACTATTTGTTCATATCTAGCTAGCAGGATTCAAGAAGAGTGATTACGTATTTGGCAGCTGAAGTATTTTGGCCATTCAGGAAGATTAAATAATTTGCCTGAGGTTTAGTTAGTAAACACACTACTCATCCTACTTCTGTGTAAGGACATGGAAAAATTTGCCATAATCTGGTGTAATTAGGACACTAAATTCTCCACTTCCCAATTAGATTCACACACAATGAATGATCTTCCAACGTATTGCTTTCCAGATACCTTGATAACAGGAAGGCAGTATCCTGGAGAGCATTCTTGGTATTCACCATTATAAATTAGTAAATTGGCACTTTCATCAAGATGTCTGCCAGATTTCTGGCCTAAATTGGTTTCTTTGATTGGGATGATATTTAGATGAACTGAAAAAATTTCAATTTCAATCTTGAAAATATGAGCCACAGCAACCCAATCACGACCAGAACACTCAATGGAAAATGCCAGCTGGCCTTCTTCCTTCTTAACAACCAAACCGGTTACCATATTTCAACAATAATGTTTGTTTAAAAGCCTAATGGTCCAAAAGATAGAAGAAAATAAAAGTTGTATTTTACTTGCTTTACCAAAAATTTCATATCTCCAAATGTCACTGAACCAATAAAGTTAACCATTATGCGGACCTTAATTCTTACCAATAAGAAGGAATTTAAGTGAGCATGTGAATATCATGATAACATAAATTTATTCAGACATAGACACAAAACATTAGTCAGAATGGGTTCCTGCTGTAGATCTTAAATGAAAATCTGACTGGACAATCTTCAACATTCTAAATAAGTAATAAAGGACTTCTGTTTCTGGGTAATATGGAGTAGCCAGCGGCAGAACAGTGATTCTGCTTAGAGCAACCAGAAAAGCTGGAAAAAATGCAGATAGCATCTATTTGAAGGCAGCTGAGAGCTGCTGCCACAGCAAGAACTCAAGAGGCTGAGACTCCAGAGAAGGAAGAACCTGAGCTCGCCTGTCACCACTTTTGCCCCGGCCAGGGGCATTTCCCAACTCTGTGCACTGATGGGAGGCTGATCATTGAGGCTTTGCTGGAGAACAGAGAAACCAATAGAGCTTTGGCAGACACTTGTGGGGAGGGGGCATCAAGCAACACAGCTGATCTTCTTCTAAGGACATTAACAAACTATTGGAGCCATACAGGGCAGTGGATTAAAAAAACTAAGCAAAACCCTCTGAAAAGCAGAGTGGAGGTTTGCAGCAGTTTCCCAAGACAAAGATTGGTGTTGGGGACCTGCCGGCGGGGAGAACTCAAAGAATGCACCAAGCTCTAAGGTGAAATCTCTGAGAGCCCAGAGAGTAGAGTGAGCCTTGAGAGGACTACACTCCAGACTCAACTCCACTAGCTCTTGATTGGCTTAAGTGATCACACCAACATCCACGGGGGGAAAGAAAATTACACCATCTGGGACCCCTACAATCTTTTATACTTAATGCCTGACATTTGATAGATATTAACGAGTCCCGCCAAGACAGGACTACATGACTGGAAACCAAGAGAAAAAGCGTACAATAAAAACAACTCTGGATCCAGATGTTGGAATTAGCTGACCACCACTTTAAAAATGCCATAATTAAAATGGTCAAGAAAGTATAGGAAAGATGGAGAAAGAGAGGACAAGAAAGAAAATTTCATCAGCAATATAAATCTAATAAAACAGAACCAGAAAATTCCAGAACTGAAAAATAAAGTTTCTGCAATGAAATTAGTAATAACAAAGATAGGCAGGGGGCTGGCCCAGTGGCACAAGCGGTTAAGTGCGCGCGCTCTGCTGCAGCGGCCCAGGGTTCACCGGTTCGGATCCCAGGCGCGTACCAACGCACCGCTTGTCAAGCCATGCTGTGGTGGCGTCCCATATAAAGTGGAGGAAGATGGGCATGGATGTTAGCCCAGGGCCAGTCTTCCTCAGCAAAACGAAGAGGATTGGCAGATGTTAGCTCAGGGCCAATCTTCCTCACACACAAAAAAAAAGATAGGCAAAAAAAAAATGCAGTTTGCAAATATTTTAATTCCCTATAAGTGCAAATTAGAGAAGTACACAATCAAGAGATGGAAAAAGATATACTGAACAGAGTAAAAATGTAAAAGATAGAGAGATAAATATAGATAGATAGATAATATATGTTCTAAATGTTCCAAGTAGAAAATAACTACTTTTTTACAATAAAGCACCTGTAAAAAATAAGAACATGGGCAAATTGCTTAGTAAGTTTTCTCTGCTGCTTAAGGATAGTATTAGATAAATTAGGACTATTTAATGCATATTCTCTTTCCACACAGATTTAACAAGAATGGCCTCCAAACTGCAAAGATTGAAACAAAGAAGATAAAGAGAAAATTGTAGTTCAAAGTAGATAAGGACAGTTAGACAGAACTTAACTCTTCTAAATGAATTCAGGCTCCAGACTGGGATAAACCACATCTCAGAGTACTGAGAAAATTGCAGATGTCAGTTATCTTTGCAAATCTATAGAAAATAGGAGAAGGGCCAGAAAATTAGAGAAAGGAAAATGCCTTGATTTTCAAAAGGATGGCTACATAATTTACAGATTGGTAAGCTTTACATTGAAAACCAGTGCGATAAATTCATTGTTGATCAAGTAGTTTGTGAGCACTTTAGAAAGAATGCCTTGATCACTAGAGGTCAACCTGATTTATGCCGAATTATATTCATGTAATTGATAGGATACTAGGTAGGTAGACCTTCCTTTGAGCAATGTCTCCCATGGCAGACTTAAAAAAAAAGGTTGTGAAATAGTGGTTGAAGTAAAGTACTACTGGGAGCATCCATGACTATGTAAAAAACTGGTTAATCAATTGATTGCTTAATGGATTGGAATGTCAACCTGCCCATCAGACACTATTATAAAAGATCTAATTGCAGCCACGGGAGGCTTACTTATCAATGTATAGAACTAAACCCAGGAGAGATGGCTAATGTAGTAGGTAGCAGGTTCAAAATTAGTTTAACAAGATAGAATCGTGAGTGAAGACTAACAAATGAAATTAAATAGAAATAAATATAAAGGCATATTTGTATGTAAAAGACAAATAGCTGATACAGAGATAAGATAGAGAGACCTAGCTTGGCAGGAATTGCAATAAAAATGTGATGAGAGTTTTACTCCGTCACAAGCTTAATATGAACCAGAAAAGAGAATTTATTGCTAAAAATGTCAGCATAATCTTAGGTCTCACTAGTAAACAATGATGTCAACTTTGCTGTACTTTGTTTTGAAGGTGAACTTCACTTTTTAGTTATATTTTTGAATGATTTTGACAAACCATAGAAAATTCTGGGAGGAGGGATCAGGATGGAGAGAGAAACGAAGTTACCTCATAAATGATAGAAAAGATTTGTATGTGTTTAACTACAGAAAAGACTCAATTAGACACAGCAACTATTTTCAAAGTTATAAGGACTTTCATTTGTAAGAGGAATGAAATATAAATACTACTTTTTCCCCTGTGTAGCTACAGAGGGTTAGAACCAGATATGAAGACACGTTTGATGTAACATTAAAAAAAAAATGTTTTCTAGCAGCTGATGCTTTCTAACAGTGAAATGAGAAGTTTCATTAGGAAGATACTTGAAGTATTGAAGGAGAGGTGGATTAGCCATCTTTTAAGAATTCTGTAGAGAATTTTATATGGGTCAGAGGTTGATATAAGGATTCTAGAATTTTTTGTTTTTTTTTTGGTGAGGAAGACCAGCTCTGAGCTAACATCCATTGCCAATCCTCCTCCTTTTTTTTCCCCAAAGCCCCAGTAGATAGTTGCATGTCATAGTTACACATCCTTCTAGTTGCTGTATGTGGGGCGCGGCCTCAGCATGGCCAGAGAAGCAGTGTGTTGGTGCGCACCTGGGATCCAAACCCGGGCCACCAGCAGCAGAGCACGTGCACTTAACCACTAAGCCATGGGGCCAGCCCTAGAATATTTTACAGATATAACTCGACAACTAAACTTTAGGGTACATTTCTAAATATAATGGAGTTTCACTATAAAAAGATCTGCTAGGGCCGGCTCCGTGGCTTAGCGGTTAAGTGCGTGTGCTCCACTGCTGGCGGCCCGGGTTCGGATCCTGTGCCCGCACCGACGCACTCCAGCCATGCTGAGGCCACGTCCCACATACAGCAACTAGAAGGATGTGCACCTATGACATACAACTATCTACTGGGGCTTTGGGGGAAAAATAAATAAATAAAATTAAAAAAAAAAATTTAAAAAGATCTGCTATAGTAAGAAATTCTTCAAAATGAAGATTTATCCTAGACATTATCTTTAGCCGCTGGAAATTTTGTAAGGATCTTCTTGCATGCTCTCAACATAACCCAGAACTTTTGGTTGAAATTCTACTGAGGATTCTATGTAATAATAACAACGTTGCATTTGGATTATAGTCCCTCTTTCTTCTTAATAATTAACATAGCCTTCATGTTATAAACTAAAAAGAAGTTTAGGACCAAATAAGCATGTAAATGCTAGGCTTGTAAATCCTGGGACTGTTCTAGGTTGAATGAAGCTAAAAAGAACTTTCTAAGCCAGCACTGCTGATTAATAGACAGTTGAACTTTTGAATTTACGATTTTGACTTTGACAAGTAATCCTTGCAGAAGGTGTGACTCATATAATGTCATTCTCACCATGTTTATTAAATTAAGGAACTCAAGCCCTAGATCTTGAGTTAAAAAGCTCCTCTTTAAAAATAGCTGCCACTGCTTCTCAGCAGAGTCAGACCAATGCTTAGCTTTAGCCTCGTCCTCTTCCTTCCGCAGGTTTTCAGTTTGGTAAAACTCCTTAAGGCTCTGACACTGCTGCTCTACCTACAAAAAGGAGAATATAAATGAAAGTTAAGAACACTTAAAAACATGCTTAAAAAATAACACTAGATTCCATTAAAAGCCTATATAAAAATTAAATGGAGGAGAGTGACATCAGCGTCATGGCAGAGTGAGCTTTCCTGTAAACTCTTCCCCTGATAAGATACAACAAAAGGAACAGTCACAGACCAACAATGGACTCCTAGACAGTGAAAAGGAAGATCGGAAAGATCCACATTGCCGCACATCTGAGAGTGGACTGTGCTGGGGCCCCCAGAGGAAGTGGGGAGAGGTAAGGAAAACTCCTCTCCCTCCCCATCAGATCGGCGAGCCTGGTCCACATGGCTCCCAGAGAGGGGGGAGGGGCAGCCCTCTGCAGGGAAACCGTAGCTCTTTGGGCTCTCTCAGCCAGTGGGAAACTCCCACACAGAGGACTCAGAACTGCTACAAGGGTACCATCAACATCTGAGCACCCCAGGAGAGCGGATAAAGAGGGGTGAGTGAGAAGCCCCCCACGCCAATGACCCAGTGGCAAAAGAGAGACCCCCCCCCCCGCATGCCGGACACTGCAGCTCAGCTGACCAGACCAGACCAAGTGGCCAGCCGATTGCAGCAAGCAGCAGGGGCAGAGGGCAGGGGGCTCACATTACACAGACCTTAACCCCCACATGGTGGTAGCGGGTGGAAATTGCAACCAGATATTTCCAGGATGAGGAAAAACAAAGCGAATACAGGAACCACAGTGCAAAGGTACATGAAATCACCAGGCTAGAAGGAAAATGACAAGCACCCAGAAACCAACCATGAAGACACAGAAAACCATAACCTAAATGACAGAGATTTCAAAATAGCTATCATAAAAAACTCAATGAAATACGAGATAATACAGACAAACAATTCAATGAGATTAGGAGTTTCTTCACAAAAGAGATTGAAATCATAAAGAAAAACCAATCAGTACTGATGGAGCTGAAGAACACAATGGAGGAGATAAAGGAGAATCTGGAATCTTTAAAGAACAGAGCTGACAATATGGAGGAAAAAATTAGCATTATAGAGGATAGGAATACAGATATGCTCCAAATGGAAGAGGAGAGAGAACTAAGACTAAAAAGAAATGAAGAAAGTCTCCGAGAAATATCTGACTCTATTAGGAAATGTAACATAAGAATTATAGGTATTCATGAGGGAGAAGAGAGGGAAAGAGGAACAGAGAGCCTATTCAAGGAAATAATAGCTGAGAACTTCCCAAATCTGGGGAAGGAGCAGGAAATACCAGTAAGTGAAGCCAATAGGTCGCCTAAATACGTCAACAGGCAAAGGCCCACTCCACGACATATAGTGGTAAGGCTGGCTAAAGTCAATGACAAAGAAACAATATTAAGGGCAGCTAGACAAAAACAAAAAATAACGTACAAATGAACTCCCATCAGGCTCTCAGCGGATTTCTCAACAGAAACTTTACAGGCTAGGAGAGACTGGAATGATATATTCAAAATACTGAAAGACAAAAACTTTCAGCCAAGAATACTCTATCCAGCAAAAATATCCTTCAAATATGATGGAGAAATAGTAACTTTCCCAGATAAACAAAAGCTAAGGGAGTTCATGGCCACGAGACTCCCACTACAAGAAATACTCAAGAAGGCGCTCAGGCCTGAAAAAAAGAAGAGAAAGAAGAATACAAAGCTTGGAGCAAGGAGAAAAATAGGTAGACAAAATCAGTAGTAGATCTTTACCAGAATAGGTAAGCAACCACTTAAAAACCAAAATCAAAGATCAAAGGAAGGAATTCACCAAAAATAAATATAACCTCATCACTGTAAGCACACACCAACAACACAAGATAGAATAAGTTATAACAAGAATGACTGAGAAGAGGAAAAGGAAAGAGATTGAATTGACTTAGTATAAGGAAATAAGAGGCCATCAGATAATGGACTATCTCATACAAAAGATTTTTTATACAAATCTTATGGTAACCACTAAACAAATAATCAAAACAAAATCACATATGATACACAAAGAGAAAACTAGAAGAATCATAAGACAGAACCACCAAACTGAATTGGCAGTCCGAAACAAATGGGACAAGAAACAAAGGAAATGCAAAAGAACCAGAAAATAAATGACAAAACAGCAACATTAAGCCCTTATATATCAATAATTACCCTAAATGTAAATGGATTGAACTCTCCAATCAAAAGATACAGAGTGGCAGGATGGATTAAAAAGCAAGACTCAACAATATGTTGCCTCCAAGAAACACATCTCAGCTCTAAAGACAAGCACAGGCTCAGAGTGAAAGGATGGAAGACAATACTCCAAGCTAATGGCAAACAAAAGAATGCAGGTGCTGCCATACTCATGTCAGACAAAGTAGACAAGAAGATAAAACAGGTCAAGAGAGACAAAGAAGGGAAATATATAATGATAAAAGGGGCACTCCACCAAGAAGACGTATCAATTATAAATACATATGCACCCAACATAGGAGCACCAAAATACATAAGCAACTATTAACAAACCTAAAAGGAGACATTAACAACAGCACAATAATAGTAGGTGATCTTAATACCCCACTTACATCAATAGATAGATCATCCAGACAAAAGGTCAATAAAGAAACAGTGGACTTAAATGAAAATCTGGACGAGATAGATCCAGTAGACATATACAGAGCACTCCACCCAAAAACAGCCGACTACACATTCTTCTCAAGTGCGCATGGAACATTTTCAAGGATAGACCATATGTTGGGAAAGAAAGCAAGCCTCAATAAATTTAAGAAGATTGAAATCATAACAAGCATCTTTTCAGACCATAATGCTATGAAACTGGAAATCACCCATGAAAGAAAAATTGGGAAAGTGACAAAAATGGGGAGATTAAACAACATGCTACTGAACAACCAATGCATCATTGATGAAATTAAAGGAGAAATCAAAAAATATCTGGAAACAAATGAAAATGTGCCATACCAAATCATATGGGATGCAGCAAAAGCGGTCCTGAGAGGGAAACTCATAGCAATACAAGCCCACCTTAACAAACAAGAAAAAGTCCAAATAAGCAACCTTAAATTACACCTAACAGAACTAGAAAAAGAAGAACAAACAAAGCCCAAAGTCAGCAGAAGAAGAGAAATAATAAAAATCAGAGCAGAAATAAATGAAATTGAGACCAAAAGAACAGTAGAAAGGATTAATGAAACAAAGAGTTGGTTCTTGTAGAAGATAAACAAAACTGACAAAGCCTTACCCAGACTTGCTAAGAAAAAAAGAAAAAAGGCTCAAGTAAATAAAAATAGAAATGAAAGAGGAGAAATCACAACAAATATCACGGAAATACAAAGGATTATAAGAGAATACTATGAGAAATTATATGCCAACAAATTGGACAATCTAGAAGAAATGGATAAATTCTTAGACTTATACAACCTCCCAAAACTGAACCAAGAGAAACGGAGAATCTGAATAGACCTATCACAAGTAAAGAGATTGAAACAGTAATCAAAAACCTCCCAAAAAATAAAAGTCCAGGACCAGATGGCTTCTCCAGTGAATTTTACCAAACATTCAAAGGAGATTTAATAGCCATCCTTCTCAAACTATTCCAAAAAGTAGAGGAAGATGGAACACTTCCTAACCCATTCTACGAGGCCAACATCACCCTGATACCAAAGCCAGACACAGACAATACAAATTACAGGCCAATATCGCTGATGAACATAGATGCAAAAATCCTCAACAAAATATTGGCAAACTGAATATAGCAACACATTAAAAAGATCATACACCACGATCAAGTGGGACTTATACCAGGGACGCAGGGATGGTTCAACACCCGCAAATCAATCAACGTGATACACCACATCAACAAAACAAAGAATAAAAACCACATGGTCATCTCAATAGACACAGAGAAGGCATTTGACAAGATACAACATCCATTTATGATAAAAACTCTCAACAAATGGGAATAGAAGGAAAGTACCTCAACATAATAAAGGCTATTTATGACAAACCCACAGCCAACATCATACTCAACAGAGAAAGACTGAAAGCCATTCCTCTGAGAACAGAAATGAGGCAGGGTTGCCCACTCTCACCACTCTTATTCAACATAGTACTAGAGGTTTTGGCCAGAGCAATTAGGCAAGAAAAAGGAATCCAAATAGGCAACGAAGAAGTGAAACTCTCACTATTTGAAGATGGCATGATTTTATATATAGAAAACCCTAAAGAATCCATTGGAAAACTATCAGAAATAATCAACAACTACAGCAAAGTTGCGGGGTACAAAATCAATCTACAAAAATCAGTTGCATTTCTGTATGCTAATAACGAACTAAAAGAAAGAGAGCTCAAAAAGATAATACCATTTACAATTGAATCAAAAAGAATAAAATATCTAGGAATAAATCTTACCGAGGAGGTGAAAGACCTATACAATGAAAACTACAAGATATTATTGAAAGAAATCGATGATGACATAAAGAAATGGAAAGACATCCCATGTGCACGGATTGGAAGAATAAACATAGTTAAAATGTCTATATTACCTAAAGTAATCTACAGATTCAATGCAATCCCAATCAGAATCCCAAGGACATTCTTCACGGAAATAGAAAAAAGAATACTAAAATTCATATGGGGCAGCAAAAGACCCCAAATAGCTAAAGCAATCCTAAGAAAAAAGAACAAAGCTGGAGGCGTCACAATCCTTGACTTCAAAACATACTACAAAGCAATAGTAATCAAAACAGCATGGTACTGGTACAAAAACAGACACACAGATCAATGGAACAGAGTTGAAAGCCCAGAAATAAAACCACACATATATGGACAGCTAATTTTCAACAAAGGAGCTAAGAACATACAATGGAGAAAGGAAAATCTCTTCAATTAACGGTGTTGGGAAAACTGGACAGCCACATGCAAAAGAATGAAAGTGGACCATCTGCTATCGCCATTCACAAAAATTAATTCAAAATGGATCAAAGACCTGAGGGTGAGACCTGAAAGCATAAAACTCATAGAAGAAAATGTAGGCAACACACTATTTGACATTGGTCATAAAGGAATCTTTTTGGATGACATGCCTGCCCAGACTAGGGAAACTAAAGAAAAAATATGCAAGTGGGACTTTATCAGATTAAAGAGCTTCTACAAGACAAACGAAACCAGAATCAAGATGAACAGACAACCAACCAGCTGGGAGAAAATATTTGCAAAACATACATCTGACAAGGGGTTAATCTCCATAGTATATAAAGAACTCACACAACTGAACAACAAAAAAACAAACAACCCGATCAAAAACATGGGCAGAGGAAATGAACAGACACTTCTCCAAAGAAGATATACAGATGGCCAATAGGCACATGAAAAGATGTTCAACATCACTAATCATCAAGGAAATGCAAATCAAAACAACACTAAGATATCACCTCATGCCTGTTAGAATGACTATAATCACCAAGACAAAAAACAACAAATGTTGGAGAGGATGTGGAGAAACAGGAACCCTCATACACAGCTGGTGGGAATGCAAACTGGTGCAGCCTCTATGGAAAACGGTAAGGAGATTCCTCAAAGAATTAAAAATAGAAATACTCTATGATCCAGCTATCCACTACTGGGAATCTATCCAACAAACCTGAAATCAACAATCCAAAGAGGCTTATGCACCCCTATGTTCATTGCAGCATTATTCACTATAGCCAAGAAGTGGAAGCAACCCAAGTTCCCTCGACTGATGATTGGATCAAGAAGATGTGGTATATATATACAATGGAATACTACTCAGCCATAAGAAAAGAAAAAAATCATCCCATTTGCAACAACATGGATGGGCCTGGAGGGTATTAGGTTAAGTGAAATAAGCCAGAAAGAGAAAGACAAACACTGTATGATCTCACTCATATGCAGAATATAAACCAACACATGGACAGAGAAAACTGTATTGTGGTTACCAGGGGCAATGGGGGTAGGGGGTGGGCACAAGGGGTGAAGGAAGACATATATATGGTGATGGACAAACAAAAATATACAACCCAAAATTTCACAATGTTATAAACTATTAAAACATCAATAAAAAAAATTAAATGGAAACCGCATTTCAGAATTCTTTAAATAATTATTGAATATTGTTAATTTACTGAAAAGACATGAAAATCTATTTAGATTGTTGACAGAGAGGACCACCACTGGGTAGTAAATTGAGCTGACAAGTTTATTACCTGTAAGACCTACTTACTATAGCCAAAATCATATTTATGTATTATACACGTGTATATTTTGCAATTGGGGACAATTTATGTCAAAGACCAGTGTGGTTCCATTTAAAGCTGAGTTTTATAATTCAGAAGAACGACATTATATATATATATATATATATATATGCAATCAAGGAATACAAATCAGAAAGAAATGGAAGTCAGTGAAAAAATAATTAGTAAATCACAACTTGCTTCTAATCAGTGATAAACCAGAACAAACGAGTACAAATAATTACTAATTTTCTGTATAAGTATTAATATTAAACTGTCTCCGTGAGCTAATCTTATTGAGGTATGTTACTTTGCCTCCCTAGAAATATATTTTCTCATTTGTTAATCAATGTAAGCAGTACTAGATTATTTTAAATCACTCTCTTTGAACAGAGCTTACATAAAATCAAATGTGCCTGTAGAACTACAGATTAACTCGTAGTTGGGTGATGTAGAAATAGTAGGCAATTTTTGACACAAGTTTTATGCATTTGAATAATACTTAATGGCCAATAGGACAAAACTCAAAGAGCTCATAACCACCAAAAGCAATCTAAATTTCAGGCAATGGTCAGTCACTATATTTTACAGATTTTGTCATCATTCTAAATTTAAATGAACTTAATAGGAGAGCATGCAAATGGCACTAAGAAACAGAGTTCTCTCCTTGTTTCTCTTTTTCCATTTATTCATGCCTCTGTTTTGCTGATGCTTGTTTTCTCAGCCCAGAATGATCTTTCCTCAATTTTCTGCTCCTACTTATCCTTCATGAGTTAGTTAAATTAACTCAGTAAGAATTAAGTACTTATTTCCTTAGGTTCCTAATGATAGTTCTGGGAGGAAGAGAACCATAAGCAGATTATTACAACAAAAGACAAGTATATACACACAATGTTGTGGGCACACTGAGGAGGGACCACCAACTCTACATAGAGTAAATAGGGAAGGACTTCCCACAGGAAGCGGCATTTGATCTGTGTCTTTCAGAATTGTCCAGGGTGAGAGGGAGTAGGAGAAGGGGATCCCAACTGGAAGGACTAACGTGTGTGAAGGCACAAGTGTGAATGGCCTGTCAGTTATGAGCAATTCTCAAAACATAAACTTTAATTCATCCCCTTTTTCTAACTGTTCCAAAAAGCCTCCTTGAATGCAAATGAGAATGATGTCATTATAGGAATTCCCTTGAATCTGTACTAGTGTGTTTTTTAAGTGAATTAATGATAAACTTTAATACTTTATCCACTTTTGGTAAAAGTTATTTGCAGCTTGCTTCACAAATTACATTTGTCAAATCACCTGAGTTTCAGGAGGTAACATGATTAGACTTGCTTTAGAATGACCATTTTTTGAAAGGAGGAGTGAAGGGGAGAATTGTAGGAGGGAAGAGAATAGGCAGAAGACAACCTCTTTAAGCTTGGTGAGAGATGATAAGGACTTGGACCGAGGAACTGATGGTGCAAATGGAGAGGAAGGGGAATTCAGAAATCTTTTAGGTTATCTCTGTAGACAGACAGGAGATAGCATGGCCTTTGGAACAGGAAAAAGCAAAAGGGAGGAGATAGGGGATTAAACTTCAGCTTTGATGTTTACTAGCTGTTTGATCTTGTATACCTAACTTCCAGAGCCTCAGTTTCCCTCATTTGTAAAATGGGGGTAACAGTAACTAAACAGACTTGTTGTAAGGATTAAATGAAGTCAGGAATGAGAAGCACAGGGCCTGTACAAAATAAGTGCTCATTGAGAGAAGGCTTGAAAAAGACTGAAGCTTCTACCTAGGACTTCTGAAAGATGGTAGAGTTATCAATCCAATGCCAAAATACAGAAGGAAAAGCATCTTTGAGGAAAAAATAACCAGTTGAGTTGTGTTTTGTTGAGTTTTAGGAACCTACAGGATACATAGGTAATTAGTATGATACGAAGTTGAAAGCACTGGTCTGGAGTTCAGGAGAGCTGGAGCTGAGGAACCACTTTTGAGTTATTAGTGACTTGAAATCATAGATGGGGTTGTGATTTTTGTAGGGAAAGTGTGTAGAATGTGCAAAAGAGAGAGTACAAGCAGGAATTCTGTGACACACCATACTTCAGGAACAGAGAAATGAATTAGGAAAAACAAGAAGGAACAGATAAAGCAGTAGACAGGATGATTCCACTTAAGTGAAATATTCAAATAAGGCAAATCTATAGAGACAGGGAGCAGATCAGTGCTTGTCCGAGGCTGGAGGTGGAAACCAGGATTGACTAAAAATGTGCACCAAGGCTCTTTTTGGGGTGACGGAAATATACTACAACTGGGGTGCAGTGATGGTTGCACAACTCTATAAATATACTAAAAATTATTGCACTCTGCTGTAGATGAATTTAATGCTATGTAAATTATACCTCAATAAATCTGTTCTTTAAAAAAAGTCAAAGGAGATGAGAGTGAGTAATTGGGTTAAATGTGGCAGAGAGATTAAGAAGGATAAAGACTGAAAATACACAATTTCACTTGTCAACTAGTAAGTAGCTTATGAGAACATTTTCAGTGGAGTGAAGAAGTGGCGAATGGCAGGACTAAAAAGGGGATAAACTAAATGGCAGTGTGATGAGGACTAGGGAGGATGAGCAAGGAGAGGCAAGAAATGTCATCTTCCCATTCTAAGAGTCCAGATGTGAAGGGAAGGAAAATTATAGAGTGGTAGACTTGATGAGGGCAAGAACGTTTGGGCATAACTGTAGACCAAAGGGAAGGAAGCAATGGAAAAAAGCAAATCTGAAATATTAGAGGATGGTTACTGGAGCTAGATTCTGAAGGACGGAGGAGTATACTGATTACAGATTAATGCTGGACATGAGTAGGGATCCTACCGGCCACAGTGGAAGATGGGTGAACATATCATTAGGTTTGGAAGTCGAAGGATGTCAAGGAGTTAGGTTCAATGGCCTCATGTTTTTCAGTCATGTATGAGGTAAGGTTATCACTAAGATTTAACGATGGAAACTGGGGTAAGATGTTTGAGAATCACTACTGAATGGGTGCCAACTAGCGAGCATATGGAGGACCCAGCCGAGGCAGAGACCCATACATTTGTAAGAGTGCCAATCAGCACAACTGTATGATTTTCTGCAGGAACGTCTGGAAGCTTGGAAAGAGAAACTGAGTAAACAGAGTGTTGGATGGATCTGGTATTGGGAATTGGCAGGGTTAGTCAGGTTGAAAGGCAGGGAGTTGAGGGCATGGAGAATGGCATGGAAATGAGTAACCACGAGCTGGTGAGGAAAGAAGGAAAGCCTGATGGGGTAGGAGAGTGAGAGACTGAGACCACTGCCAAGATTAGAAGGACAGAAGCCTCTGCCAGGTAGGAAACAGATTTAGTGAAAGCCGGAAAGATGGAAGGACACGGGCTCCTTCTGAGAAAATTGTTTGCAAAGCTCAGTTTCCAGCCCTAGAGAGGCTCTTGGTCCCAGAGGCCAGAGTGAGCCATGGAAGTAGATCCTGAACTAGAAGCCAAGAAGGTACATTTTTAGCAACGAAGTTGCAGAAAACAAACTCTTCTTTATATCTTCTCTACCATTTCAAGTTCTTAATAAAAATGTTCATCAACAGGATAATCCCTTCAGTTGTGATACCTCTGCTGAAGCACGAGAGTTCAGGACTAAGAAGAACTAAAAAAAAAAAAGCCAGAAATGACAAAAGATGGAGTAAAGATGTGGAAAAGGAGGCAGTGGTTACCCGAGATTTCCAGGGCCGGGGCATGGCCTTCCTCCAGAGTGGCGAGAATTCAGGATATTAGAGGAGAGCTGACAGAGGAGGCATGCGTGGCCAGAACGGTGGTAGTGGGAGGTAAGGGTGGGAGAGTTGGGAGGGTGGGTTGAGAAGATGGAATTTGAACATGCTACCTAACTTTTGCTGGCTTTACCCTTGAGTGGACCTTGCTGGCTCCACCACCCACTAAACCAGCACCCACCTCTCTGATCTGCACTGGGACCAGAGTTAAATGAGGTAGGATCCTGGCACTTTTCTATTACTGACGCTATCTCCAAGAAGCTGGGACCTTTGAGAGAAGGAATCCTAGTGTATTAGAGGGAATTTTCCAGATTACCTAATACAAACAATCAAAATAATGCCTCAGGAGAAGCTCTCAGAGGAAACTTCTTAAAAGGTATCAAACAAGACAAATCTGAAACTGGATGTAACAGCCTGTAATTTCTGATTCTGTGTATTTTAAATGAATCACACTAATTGCTTAGGTATTCAAAGAAATTCCTGTCTTATTTTTAAATAGAAAATGACTTATTTTTAAATCATTTTGCTCTATCTTTAGGATATTATAAATATTTGTAGGCCATAGTAAAAAGTGCTCCAGCACAACTACTTTGCTTATTTGTGTATCTATCTACACATACATATTTGTATTATTTTTTAGTAAACGACTTACTCTTTGAGTCCCCGGATGGTGCCTTGGAGAATAAGTGAGTACATGCACTGAGGAGGAGGATATGGAATTACCCCCAGGGCTTCTATCCCCATAGGAAGCAGGACGGTGGGCAGAGGCCACCTTGCCATGGAAGGTCAGCACATAGGTACCATACCTCCTCTGATGACTTTAGAAAGGCCACATAAGTTTGCAGGACATGTGACCTAGAGCCGATGCTTTCGCCAACTATTTTTAATTCTTCCTTTAGCCATTTAGCTTTAGAAGAAAGAGATGCTGCCTCATCGGGTTCAAATTCATTTTTCTCTGTCATAAGTTTTGCAGCTGCCTCTAATTCATGTGATGTCTCCTACGAAAGCAAAGCACAGGGGGTCAGAAGCAGACAGTGGAATCATGAACATTCACATTTCATTACCTTCTGTACATCCATCTATTACGATTATTAATTAAACTCGTACCAAGGCTCTCCTCAATAAAAGAAAGGCATAACTTTCAAAATGAAAAAAAAAAAAGTCATCTTAAAATGAAAACCATCTCAAAACATTCTTTCACTGTCAGCTACACTTCTTATGTAGAGCATTCTTTTCTGTGTCACGAATAGAAGGAAGGTTATTTGGTATGAAAGACTGTAAAACAAAGCGGCAGAAATGTTTTAAATAGTTTAATAAAATAATTACACACAAGAATTGCTTTACGAAATTTAACAATAGCTCTAGCAAATTCATAAACTAATTTTGTTATATAAGAAATGGTAAAATTATAGAAATTGTTTACTCATTTTTTAACTTATAAAAAATGACATATCAATTACGCAGTCTTATTTAAATCTCTCTAGAAGGGTTTTTAAACAAGTGTAGAAGTACTATATATTAGGTTTAAATAGCCTAAAGAGTTGGGTAATTTGACTCGCTTAGGGTGGCTCTCCTACGTTTTCTTTTGAGGGCAATTTCTGGCACATGAAATCTAACCACTGATTAAATAGATGAGTAGGAATTGTAGGTATTACATATACAACTGCCATAGAAAGAGCCATGTAAAATTTCATGTGAGACCAAGCTGGGAATCAACCAAAAATGAAAGAAAAAAGCTTCACTCTCATCTGCAGCAAGAAGGGATTGCTTGCCTGCTTGTATTTAATATGCTTCCCAAGTACTCCATTGAATGAAGGTAATTTCAATTTTTAAGTGCTGCTTCCAGACAGCACTCTGGGAAAGAGGAAGTGGGAGAGTTTCTCCCCGTGCAATTTCCTTCTTCCTTCTAAAACTTTTAAAATAAAATAATAAAATTGAATTCAGACATATGTTTTATTTTAAAAATTTTAAATAATGAATAAAAAACACCCCATTTAAAAAAATTTGTTCGTTCTGTGAGTTTCGAGAGAGGGCGCCGTCTGTGAAGGATGCTCTTCTGCTGAGAACTGACGGAGTAGCTGGGCCATTTCCTGCCAACTCGGGTGCCAGGAGAGGGCACCTGGTTCACCTTCCTAAACACCTGCCGGGGCAGCCTGGGACTCAGCGCAGGTTTGGAGCTGCTAGCAGGAATATTTGAATCTAAGTCTCATGTGAAAGGGGTGAGAAGGAGCTAGAGAAGGTCCCAGGGATTGGAGGGCCATTTTCTGTCTCTAAACATTGGGTGTGCCAAAAAGATTGTGTTTTTGTTTGCCTCCTGGAATCTGGCATTAATGCATGCTGCTTCCAGTAATTTCCTTTTGTAACTTACTCTAGCAGAAAATCACAAACAGTCTTACAGACGCACTCTCCCTGCTTCCTCTGGCATCCCCAAAAGGAGTTGCCAACATCACCCAGGCAAGGAAAAGGGGCCAAGTGAGTGTTTAATACCAGGCTATAATGCTGAGTTCCGTGAGCTCAAACACCTAATAAACGCACGTGTATACATAAATAATTTAGATGCACATAATAGTAGTTTTTAAGCCATTATTTGCCACAATGTTAATTTAGAATTGCAACCCTCAAGAGAACCAGGATTAAGTTTATAGCTACTGAATGTAAAGAAAATAAACCATATTTACAAAATCATAACCATAATAATAATTCTTGTTTTACTTACCTTAGCTTGGGTATCTAGTTCCAAATATTTACTCAAAATCTTCTCTAATTCAGAAAGGCTGAAACCTACATCCATTGCATTGGAAAGTACTGGACTGATTTTCTGAATTGACATTTCCACCTTTAGGAATAAAGAATATATTGCAATCTTAGTAATATGTATTTGTGTATTATGTATGCATGTGTGTAGAGAAAATAAATATTACTCTCTACATTTCCATTTTACTTTAAATAGATGTATCAATTTTAATCTAAAAATAGTTTTAAATATTTCAGAATTTTATATTTAAATTAATAATGCTGCTCTTCATATGAGGTAATACTACTGACCTACCAACAGAGGGTATATGATTAAAGATATATATTTATTAACAGACATATATTATATTGACAGCAATGAGATATAAGCAATCATCCATGTCTTCTAAGAATTTTATTAGCTATATTACTAGAAATAATAATGTACTTGCTAACACATCAGCAGAGATGAATTTATCTGAATAATTAGTTCATAATCATTCACTGTAAGTTGAATGGGGCCCAATTTACAGGCACATCTTGAAGTAGAGGTCCAAAACCTGGGTATTAGATCACCCTATGGGTTGTTATGTTTAGGGGTGAGGGACCCTAGGGCAGCACCAAAGCCTGTACATGTGACAATAAAACACAGGACACGCTTGGCCATTTATTTGATGAATGTGGGGGCCTATGATTTGATCTTCAGTACACATGAATCAATGAATAAAGTGACCTTTAAAAGATTCTATTCCATCCAAGTTACTTCCTTCATCCCCTGGCTCTAGCTAGAGTCCATACTTTCCGCAGTCAGATTGGCAGGAAGACAAGTAGCAACAGTTGTTTGAGTTCCTACTGTGTTTTCCACTATCACCAAATTAGCTTGAGTCTCAAGCTCTAGGGATTGTGGCACCACAGCTGCCACCATATTTGGAATCTCCCTGGACCCAGATATCAGAACAAGGCTAAATTCCCAAGGTTTTGGATCAATAACAGGTGAGGAGACAATTTAGCTAGAGACATGGTTATTAAACGCCCTCTCCTGTGAGTCTAGTAATTCTACTTGTTTAAGTCAGGCATCTAAGTCCATCGTATCAAATGAAAACATCATTGAAAATTTGAGACCCAACTTGTGCAGCGAGGTTCATTAGCATTAATATCATTGAGATATTACTAGTTTTTGCTATATGCTCCACCTACAAATACCCCTGCTTTCATTCCTCTTTGAAAATACGAAATAAAATTCTCCCATACCAAACCATTATATTCACCCTGCAGAGAGGATTCTCACGTCTGCTTCTATTCAGAATGACCATGTCCTTTGCACTGACCTGGCTCAATAAAGTATGATAATGGCAGTTTATTCCTGGAAACCCCCAAAACTCATCATTTTTGGTATCTATCTATCTGCAGTCCTCATGTGGTATGGTACCATGTGAACTGAAACTTGTGCATACTGGAACCATGCACAGAGCAATGTAAATCAACGACAATCCCAATATGTACATGGTTCAGTTAACACAATTCTGTGGAAAGCAAGGACTGCCTTGGTGTATACGTGTTCAGGGCTGGGGTGGCAGGTAGGATTACATATCCAGTTTTGGCAACCTGAGACAGGGATGGCTGATGAGCAATGGTGAATTATAACTCTATTCTGTTCAGTTATAAAACCTAATGTGGAACGTAAAAGAAGCTTAAGGAGACACACCCCATCCTCCCACTATGCCCACATGCCACAGTTGCTATACTGTCTATTATCACCTAATCAGAAGTTGCATCTAAATAGTAGCTTAAGGAGGACACATTTAATAAAGTTACCTTCCTTAGGTAGCCCTCCACTGAGGCTGTTAATTGCTGTTTCTTAAGAGCAAATTCCTTGTGTGCAGAACACTGTTCGGTCAGATGATCTACTCGTCTCTGAATGCATTCCATCATCTCATGGATGCCAGTCACCTGAGAGCTGAAAGGAGCAAGCCAGCTGTTAGTCCACTCTGCCCCCATATAGAAGCCCCAGGAACAAAGAATATTTGAAAATGGATCTGCTGTTTCACGATAGATATGAGTTGAGAAAAGTTATCAAGCTTCAGGCTTTAGGATGAGAGAAGTTAAGTAGTCCTGGTACAGCAGAGAGCAAAACCAAATTATCTTCCTTTGTTTAAGTCAGTCAGTCCTGAGGGAAAAGATGAGTTATGGGTTTTTGCAACCAGGTCTAATCTTCCTTTCTAAAGGTTTACTTTTTAATATTTCTCTAAGATATTTTGAGAACCTTATGGCAAAAAGCACAGTATGTTTGCCAAGAGTTTTCCTGGGGGTGTTATTTAAAAGCTTGGTTTATCTAAAGATGCTCTTTGAATAGAAATGTGGATGAGCCAATTAACAAAACATTTACTCATCCAATAGGGTAAAATATTTATGTAACACTAAGGACCTTGTTCTCAATGATTACGAATACTCAAGGCTGTATCCATTAGATGAAAACCAAGTCATCACCAAGAATTAGGAATCTAATATACTTGTTCGTAAAAAAGAAACCAAGCCTCACCTTGTCATTTTTCACCTGTGCTGGCCTCATGAGAAAAAGAGAAGGGACATGAGAGCTCATAAAATGAAAATGCCTTTAAAACAACAAATGAACTTAGACTTGGACCCCATTTGCTCTGGTCTACAGATAGATTAGCAAGTTTCCTAACCATGTCCAACTTAGGCCTGCTAGCAATGCAAGACAGTGAAAGAACATTGCTGATGGAATGAGCACTCTTTAATTTTTCAACCTATCCCTGAAACAGAGCCTCTCCTACTGTATAAGAAGTTGAAGTCTTTCATTTCCCATCACTCATTTCCTTCAAATCCTAATAAAGATTAACACGATAACTCAAAATTAATTACCCCACAGTTAAAAAAGATCTTGAAACGAGGTACAGATTTCAGTAATTTTACCTCAAATAATTAATTTATGTCTTTGTAAAAATAAATTTAATTACTAATGAAATGAGGGCAAGAACCCGAATGACTGAGAGTTAAAGTAACTTCACAGGAGTGACAATGAAGTTGCTAAAGAGGTGAGAGTTCATCATTATCAGCTTGAGGATCGTGTCAAATGCGCATGGGATTCAAGCGCATCCCCGTGGGTACCACTGGAGTCTCAGAGAAGTTTAATTGGGGGGAGAAAACGAAACCACTTTGAGAAATCTTATTTCTGACACATAATGTTCCACAGATGTTACACTTAAAACAATTAGTTTTGCATTTTAATAACTCAGAGACAGTGAAGAGTATAATCAATCAATAAATCAGGAGACTTTTAAAAATAAGTCATGATATTTAAATCTGCAAATTCTGTAAAAGCAGTGTATTGGTAATAATAATAGCATTTTACTAGACTGAGTTTTAGACTTTGAGATATTATATGCTAAAAAAGCACTTAAATACCCAGTTGTCCTATATATTATAGGGTCTAAGTGTTCTGTAGAATATGCAAAGCTGGCATGAGAAAGATAAATAAAAAAGAAAAAGTGAAGAAGTGAAAAGAAAGTACAGACAACAAAGTTTGTGAAAGTAAATAGGTAAACATTTTCTAAAAACAATTATTGAGCACTTACTGTGACAAGGCATACATTTTTAACGTTTTAAGCAGTCTCTTTTCTAGTTCGTATAACTACCATGTGATCTGGGTATAAGTGTTATCTCTATTTTGTAGATGAGCAAATTGAGGTGTAGCTTGCAAAGTGGCCACTAGAGGGGCATGGCACCTCGTTCAAATTCACAACTTGAAGGTCCCTCCAGCACAGAGAACAGAAATGGGGACACAAAACCAAATCAAGCATTCCTTCCATAAAAATATTGCTCTTTAGTAACTTATAATTTTAATTTAGATGAATCACAACCAACCAAACAGGATCTCTCTCTCTCTCTCTCTTTCTGTCTTTGGAAGGCCCATTCATTTTCAATTTTTCAATGACCTAGGAGATTCTATCTCATTTTATGGTGATTTGTGCCTTATCGTGTATATCAATTGCATTGTAAATTCTTTAAGGGAAAGAACAACAGTCTATTCATTCATATACCCTCTGCAGCCCTGAGCACATAGCCTTGTAAGTAGTAGATTAATGCATATTTTCAAATTAAATAAAATACCTTTTGATCAACATTTAAGGGAAGAGAAGACATAGATTTAAGGAACAAGAAGAGCATATGCACAGATAGTTATTGTATAAAAATGTTACTAGTAACAGTTTCCAATAGTTTTTAAGCAATGACGACTTTGCCCTTTGCCCTCTTATAGAAGTTTTAGGCTATCTGAAGACTGCTCAATTTCTTCTTTGGTATGGTTTAGCACTTACAGTTAGGTTGATTGATACTTTCCTCCTCTATTAAAAGCCTTAGAGAGATAGACTGAATTGCCTTGTTCCGCTGTGTATTACTGCCTGTCCACTGTGCACCCCACTCTTACTTGTAGCTTAGACCCCGTGCTAAGTAAGAGAAGTTCTCAATTACCTTGCTTACCCTAGCCAGCTCCTATTTTCCTCTCTCTGTGTCCTCAGCTAGATCATCTCTGTCTGATCGGGCATTAATCTCTTCCCTCTCCTAATTCCCAATTGGAATATACCTGTCATGCTCCTAACCCCAGTCCCGCTCCCATTCCTTCTTAATGAAAACTTAATCTGCAGGTCAGAACCAGCCCTAATTCCATCATTTTCAATTAGAAACTTTAAACACTGATTTCAAACTTTTCTTCTGAACATTTTAAAACATGTATAGCATGAATATTAGCAATTTCCTTGGAGCTTGAAAAAATGGTTTGATCAATGGAAAAATATGACCTCACTCTCTGCCAGCAATTCTTACATGAACTGAAAATAAATTAATAGAGTTCCATCAGTCACCCAGGAATGAGTCCTATTGCTTCACAGTAATATTAAATAAATGATGGGACAACAGCTCAGGGCGGACAACAGAAACTTGGTGGAACAAAGCGCCCTGTCATTCTGTTCTGATTCTGAAGACACACTGCTCATGTGCTGCCTGATTGGGTGTGAGAGGGGCTAACAGGGGACTAAATTCTAGATCTAACAATCTGTGGCTCTACAGTTTGCTTTGGAAATACTGATTGACCTTTGGGCTTTCTCTATAAGAATGGATTAGATGGTGCCTGTCTGTAATATGAGCATGAGGTACATCAGAATATTCCTGATGTTGACTTTGACTTTTCCAAGCATTACAGATACTCAAAAACGACAGACTGTGAAGGCTTCTTCAGACGTTTGTTAGAAATTCCATCATGGGAGCATTTTCTCCCCTAACCTTTGAACCAGTAGAGGAGAGGGAAGGGGGAAGAAAAATGACTGATTTTTCCCCCCCAAAAGATCAGAGACTTCTGGCTCAAAAATAGACTGTTCTATTTGCTGTATGAAAGCAGTTGCCCTGTCTTTGCATCTGTTGCAAACTGGGGCTGGGGGAGGGGAGCAAATCCCCTTAATGTGTTCTAATGATTCTTTCCGGAGAACGGCAAGTTGCTTTCAAACCTTTCATAAATTACTATTGGCAGCCCATCTGGATTAGGAGCTGAACCAGATGGTAAGCACTTGACGGTTTACTCTATCTCATCAGAAGGAATCAGCTGATCTTATTTTTCTTTCTGACTATGGACAAATTATACTTTGAAAATGAAAAAATTCTTATTTATCTTTAGCATGCTGCTTCTTTTGACAGGGACACAAACAGTGTCCCTTCATGTTTATGATCTTTATTTGGGGGGAAACAATGGCCACTCTCTAGTTTTCATCCCTACTTTGAAAAACTGCCATTCATACTGTACAAATGAAATGCATGTTTTTACAATAATTTTTTTTCTGACTTAAGTGATACATTGAGAATCCCTCCCCACCAAACAAATATTACACACACACACACACACACACACCTTTTATATACACATAACAATGAAGAAACAGAAAGTAGTAAGCGGAGCTGAAGCTACAGGGCTCCTGGGTCCTGGTCCAGATGCATGCAGAGATGGCCACAAGTTCCATTCCTATGAGGTCATAGAGACCAAAATATGTCCTATGTGAAGGGTACCATAGCTAGGATTCCATCTGAAATCAGTAACTGAGATGGGGTTCTCCCTCCTTGTGAAAGGAGGTTTAAAAATGCTAGAGACAACTACTACTGGACCCAGGAATCAGACACAGCAGGGCAGTTAGGTACCACCCCCAACCTGGTTTTCTGGCTGCGTCTCTGAGAGCCATAGTATCTCCATGGGAGCTTGTGCAACCTGATCAAGCAACAGAAGACTGAGTCTGGACTGGAGACCCTGTGAGTTCCGGGGGATGTCATTGCAAAGCTGTTAAGGAGGAAAGAGTCAAGAGAGAGCAAAGCAAGGAGAATAAAGGCAAAGAAAGAACACCTCCCACTCCAGGTGAGAGTATCATCTAAAATTTCAGAACACATGAGGAAAATAAATCCGAAGAAAAGACACTCAATAATCAGGAGATAAATGTACTCTATCTGAAAGGAAAATAAGTAGGGCAATCTGAAAATAACTTTAACATAAAAGTCTGAGATCGTCAGAGAGATAAAGGAAAAACCAACAACCATAATAACAGAACAAGAACTCTGAAACAAAAACAGTCAGAAATAAAACAAAATTGGATGCGAAAAAGAGTGTTAGAAATCCTAGAAATGAAAACAACATAGTTGTGAAAACTAAAAAACAAAAAAGTAAAAATAATGAGTGAAAACAAAGGGAAAATTAGCAAAAGAGAAAATTAGTCTGAGGGATTCATTGAGAATGCAATGCAAAGAGCTAAAGGAATGACAAATAGGAAAGACAGTTCAGCAGCAGACTGGGAGGATCCACCATCCTTCTACTAGGAGTTACAGGAGAAAAGAGAGAGCGAAAGAAAATCCGCTTTTAAAGAGATAACTGTTGAAAATTTTCCATGATTAACGACATAAATCCTCAGATAAAAAGGGCACAGCAAGAGCTAAACAAATATTCTCATTTGAGATAATTTGGAAAATATGAAAATATATTTTAATGTGTTTCCTTCCAAAAAGTTTCTCTCTTTGCAGTCCTTCCCCCACCCCAAAGTTAGCATGATGCCATACATACAATGTGGATCCTACTTGACCTACTTAAGTATATTGTGAGGATACTCTCTGTCTTCAAGTATTTCTCAAAAACACTCTTTTGAGAGCCAGCACTGATGACCTATTGGTTAAAAGTCAGCGATCTCACCCCTTCAGTGGCCCGGGTTCGTATCCCAGTCACGGAACCATACCACTGTCTGTCAGTTGCTCTGCTGTGGCGGTGGCTCACATAGAAGAACTAGGAGGACTTACAACTAGGATACACAATCATGCACTGGGATTTTGGGAGTGGGAAAAAAAAAGAGGAGGATTGACAACAGATGTTAGCAGAAAAAAGAAAACCAGCTGCAGGTCTCACATGAGGGCAAAATCAGCATGCATTCCAAAGGATTTATGTTCTCAAAACAAACAAAAAAAACACTCTTTTGATATTGGCGTAGAATTTTTCATAATGTGTTTGCCCTTAAACTATTCGAATATTTCCCTATTTTCTGGGAATATTTGGGTGGTTTTCAGATTTGCATTACCATAACCAGCACTGTGATGAGCATTTTATTCATCAATATGTCCACTCACATCTCGCCCTCTCTCGCTTTTTTGTGTTCTTTTTTCTCTAAGCCCTCTAAACTGAGAGAAGTCCTCCTCAGTCAGCCAAGGCACAGATTTCTGCCCCTTGAGTCAGGCTTCCTCTGTAGACGCTGCAGTTCCAGACCTTCTTATCCTGGGATCCTTGTGACTTCACATCACATTGTCGGCATCATAAACAAGTAAATTCATATTGTAATGAGTGACTCTAGATATTTTACAAGAACCTAATCTAATTACTCCTAGATTTAATGGAAAGTGTGAACTTTGGGTGCCTTCCATACTAAGAGTTTCAGAGTTATAAATGTCTTAACAATGTTAACAGGCCCAGATTGCAGTTATGATATTTACTCAACCTCTAAAAAGAACAACTTAATATAGACATGAAAATATTTGGAAAGTGGCTGAGTTAACACTGTCATAAGAACTCAACTTTGTAATTTCCTAAATTTCAGTATCTGACATTTACCATCTAAATGCATCATCAAACTTTTTAAAAAAAACAGTTATTTTAAGTTCTTAGATGCTTGGTAGAATTCCTACAAAATGCAATCAGAGATGACTCTATTAGGCAAAGGAAATTTCTGTTTTTGTTTCTTTCTTTCGTTTTGTTGGAGGGTGGGGATTGTTTTTGTTTGTTTTCCACTTAAGATCTTTTAAAATTTTTACTATGATAGAAGCTTTCCTTTAATGTTGTACCAGCCCCTTAACATTTCAAATCAAATCACCTAGTGTGTAAATACTAAGAAACATAAAAGAGGTTTCCTACATGGTTGACCTTGAGGGCTGACCTCAGGTGATGTCGTGGTCTGGGTGAGGAGATGATGCTGTCACAAGCCAAACAACTAAGGGATGATTCAGAACACTGCAGAATGAAAAGTGAAGCCATGAGATAGAGCTGACAGATACAAAGGAATTCAAAATGTATTGTGTGGTAGGTATTGATTCTGTTCACCTTGGCTAGAAGATGTAGACCCTTCACCCGCCTTAGATTATCAGATTCAACAATGGTCCTCTCAAGTCTCACTCCTTTACCTGACCTATGCTGATCACAGGAGCTTGAGATTGTGTCTCCCTTCTCTGAAGAGGTGGGCCACTCACTGTCCCCATGGCTTCCTCATGCCTAGAGCACCTTCCTTGACATGTCATTCCCTGACTGGCTGTCAGTAAGGTTCTGGAGATTCCAGGCCAGGTTTATATATCTTTGACGGCCCTTGAAGTCCAGTGCTGGTATGTCATATGAGATTCTTATATGTACGTTCAATAATTTTTAAATAAACTGAAAGAAAGCAAAATTTCTGCATTCCAGTACTCACTCCACCTCTTACTACCCTGTGAGGGGTAGAAGGACAAGTTATTAAACATCTCTGTGCCTTAGCTTCCTTATCTACCAAACAGGGACAATGACAATAGTAGTACCCATATCACAGGGTGGTTTTGAGGATTAAATTCGCTCACGTATATAAAGCACACCAGTGGTTGCCGTTATTGCCAATGAGCATTTGAACATAGTCTAACTTCCACCTGACTCTTTGATCTTGTTTTATGCCCTTTTCCCCTTGTCGCCCTCTCCTCCGGCCACACAGCTCTTCTTTCTTTACTCCTTTGCTGTTGTTCTGACAAGTCCACCCATCTCCCAGCTATTTGCATGGTAGCTCCTTCTCCCTAAAGAATTCCTCCCTGACTATGATGTCTAAAAGGTCCCCTCCCCACAGTCACTCTCTATCCCATTTCATAAGAGCATCTCATTTACTGGTTATTTGTTGGTTGACTGTTTCTTCCTACCAAAATATAAATAGCACACAGGCAGACACTTCCCCTATCACATTAGATGCTTGAGAATACCTGATTTACAAAAGACATGCAATAATATTTTTGGAGTAAACAAATAAATGAATGAATGAACCACATTCTGTCTGAAGTTCATTACCATTCACACTATCAACCAAGGGAAGTAGAGATAGCCAACGTAAATGAAAATCGTGGAAAGAGAATGCAAACTCCCAATTAGCTCCTGTTTTTATTTCTCTGTAAAACATGAAAATATAAAGAATTACCATTAAAAAAGTAATAATGTGTTAGATCAAAACAGACAATACTTATGGTTATACCAAAGCAAAATATTGTCAGGATGAAATTTATAAGCTTAAATTCACCATAACAAGGTAGAATGAAAACTGGTCAGTCTTTTATACAAGGATGGAAATGGAACCAATACTGAAGCAAGTTGACTTGTAAATCTTAAGTTAACTTTAGCAAACAGGAAAAGGCAAATGAACACTTCATATCTTGCTGGGTGTTTGTATGTTTTTGAGTTCTGAACTGGTAGCTACACTGAGAAAAAAAAGAGGTTCCTTGTTTTTGTCCAATTATGGAAAACTTCACCCTCACACAAGGTCTTTGACGCAGCACTCCCAATCACCACAGCTTCCTGTGGCTTAACAAATGCAGAATTCTGCTTGGTGGCAGGCCACCTCTGGTCTGTCTTTAGACTTGTTGCTCAAAGATGATACCAAGCAAGGCCTAGGAAGAGGTGAGGGGGGCTGGAAGCCAGGAGCTTTCAGCTTCACTGTAAGTCTAAGTTCAACCATTATCAGATACTATTACAGGAAACTTGCAACACAATTAAGTACAAATGAATGCACTAAAATGCCTTTCAAATTAAAGTGTGTTAAGGTTATGTGACAAATATTGTACTCTGAAAAGATAAACTATTTAACAACGACTCAGAATTATCACCTGATTATAGGGAGGAAATCGAAAGAGAAGAAAACATGTAAATAACCATTATTTATTTTGTGAGGCTGCTCCAACCTCAAAGGTGTTTGATTCCAGGATAGAAAAACAGTATGAATCTGTTACTAATAAGGTAGTAATTACAGAAAAATAATGACAAAGGTCTCAGATTTACTAGGAAGCTTCATCTCAGATAAATGTGAACTTCTCAAGTACTATTTTATTGACTAACAAGAAAAATTAGATCTAAGGGTCTCAAATTCTATCTGCCTCAATACTAAATTTTGCCTTTTACTACCTTAAGATAAATGTTTATCTGCCATGTTTCAAGTATAACCTTCCCCAGTTAGTGAAAATGTAATCATTTGAAACAACCATGTGACTCAGTATTTTGCTTTTAAAGCTCTTTGTATAGAAGGTAAAAAAAAAAAAGTGAACCAATTGTTTATTGGGCACTGTCTATGTGCCAAGAGTGGTGCCATCTCCTTCGATTAAAACAAAAACCTCTATGTAATGTATAGGTCTATTTTACAGATGAGGAAACTGAGGTTCAGAGAAGTGAAGTTCACAAGTCATGGCATTGTTTAGGCCCTCAGAATGCATGAAAGATAACTCCTTTGATACTAAGTTTTAAGTTTCTTATCCACGCCAGTTTCCCAATGTCTGATAATAGGAACCTTAGTGTTTTGTGTCTCAGTCGTGTGGCTGGCATTTGGAAGTCTAGGAAGCCGTTGTGATGTTCAATAACGTGTAATTCCCTGTATTGAAATTTGCGTTCATTTCCATTACCACCATTCTAAACTCCACCCTCACTCCAACAGTGGCTGCAACTTGAAATCCCCTTTTTAGGTTTTACTTCTTTCCTATGATGGTGACCCAGGTCGCTGAACAGATGAACCGTTAGATGAGAAAGGGAAGCAAGTCCCAAATGGAATGCATGGGATTGAGGTCAGTAGCTATGTGTGGCTCTAGTTTGCGACTGAGATTCTAATGCATTTCAATTCAGTTTTTAATGATTTCTATTCTCCATCTACCTTCTGAATCAAAAGTGTCCTTTGCCAAGTAACAATTTCACTTTATCTTCAGTTCCTCCTGCAAAATGGAAATAGTGTTGATTTGCAAAATACTGTGAAATCACAGGGCAACCAGACACCTTGGTACTACTATGAGAGCTCATATATCTAGGATGTTGCAGAAGCCATACTCCTAATTATTTTTTTAAATCCAGTTATCTAACCATTAATTCAAGTTTCTTGAAATGGTCCCTAACTATGCTTCTTCTATTACGTCTCTGTCTGCAGCCCGAAGAAGAGAACTTACAGAGGCCCTTTTGAAAAACAATATATATGTAAAAATTAAGACTAGAACAAGCACAGAAGGCAAAAAGCACGAGACTAGCTAAGCAAATAAACATCTCGACCATTACAATGCGGATGGCCAAACACAGTCACTAAAACCCCGAAAACAGAATGTAATATAAAATAAAAAGCACTTCTCCTCTTATATTTAAGTATTGAAAATAAAGCATTACTGCTTAGGGCAAATAAGATAAAGGTCAGCAGTAATAATTTGTGACCAGCTTTCCAACTCCAGGAGTTGAGCATCAAAACCGAATAGAGAATTTCAAACTCTAGCCGAGAAGCAGGGACCGGATTTACCCTCACGCCTTCAACGACTAGAACAATAGACATCACATATGAACGGGTAGTTCTCAGACATTGAACGGCTGGTAGCACAGGACAGTGATCCCTGAGAGAAGGGAAAGCAATGAGGCGAGCCTTAAGATTGCTTCGGCTCACTGCCTGGGAGGTAATTTCCAGACCAAAGCTCAGGGAGCTGGAAGCCAGACAGAGCCCAGAGGTTGTGCTGAGTTGAGGAGACAGAGATCAGACTTTGGAGAGGCCAAGGCACCTAGACTTTCTGGAGCAGCATGCCAGAGACAGATCTTCAGAGATTTGGGGAGAGGTCTTTGGCTGCCTCCTGATCTACCCAGGTATAAAAGGAAACTGCCCAAGGCCAGGGAAAGCACCCCAAGTAAAGAGTAGCCTGAAAAAAATAATATCTGTCTGTGCTTTGAGACCCACTTGCTAAAGTGACATGGGGCCATTCTCCAATTATAACTGGAGACCTCACCACTTCATCCAGTCACCTTGTGATCAGATCAATGTCCAACATGTACCCTGAGTCCAGGCACCACAAGTTCAGGCACCCCACAGGATATCTTCTGCATGCTCCAAGACATTTATGAATTCTGGAAGACTGGACCTCTAACAGGGGAGGGGAGAAAGGTGCTCTCGTACCCACACTTTGTGACCAGGCAGGGGCACACTGGGGCTCCTGGAGTGGGGTGAATACACCACCGCCTAACACAAGGCTTGGAGCTAAAGTAAAGAAACTTAGTAGCCATGGCTGGTATTGTTAGTTTTTCAAAGGAGAGGGTCACTCGCCCTTCTGACAGCCTGAGCTTTTGGCTCCGCTGGAAGACCTCGGGTTATATCTAATCTAATCTTGGCTTCGCATGGTGCCATAGCAACCATCACAAGCCCTGCTTAAATATCTCAGTCTGCACTCAGACTGTCTTCTGAAAAGAAAATTCTCTAAACCCAGACTTACCAAACCAACACTTTAAACACAGCTAAAATAAAGCAAAATCAGGGTTTAAACAGAAATAAAATAATTTAATCACATTTGACCTATTTCATTTTTCTTCAAATTGAATGTCTTTGAGTTTCAAGGAGGTTGTGGATATGGAAGATAAAAAACTGGGCTCATCCCCTTTGCACAAATCTTTTTGTCTCTCTCGGTCAAAACATAAGCCCTGCCTTGATTTCTTCCTAGTCGATGTCTGTCCCACCATTTGCTCTGTCATCTCCCTTTCGTCTTCCAATCCCTATTCTTTCGTACATGTTCCCACTGCATTCTCTTTTTGTTTCTCAAGGTCTTTTTCTCTCCTCATTCCCACCCAACTCTAAACTCACACTGATACACTCACCGAATGTGCACACACAAACCACCCACCCTAACACACTGGTTAAGAGCATGGGGTCTAGGGTCTATGAACTTGGTTTCAAATTCTGGCTCTGCTACTAACTGGCTGTGTGACCTTTTGCAAGTTACTTAACCTCTCTGTGACTCAGTTACTTATAAAAGGAGAACATTAATAGTATATGCCTCATAGAGTTGCTGTGAGGATTAATGAGATAATACTCCTAAAGCTCCTAGCGCAGTGCCTGGCACATGGTAGGCTCTCAATTAAAAAAAAAAGGTGAACTATTATTATTATTAATAATGTCACCTTTTACTTGGGGTTTTGCTTGGTGAGCCACCAAGGTCATAAATTAAAGGGAATTCTGGTGCTTTATTTTTTTCCAGAAAGGAAAAAAGGAACAGGGTAGACTCAAGGCTCATGAATTAAAAGAGAGGAAGAAACCCCACTGAGGCGTTAGGAATATGAAAAGCATTGAGAACTAAAGCTCTGTTTTTTCTTTTTGTCCTTTCCCTCTCCTCTCCCAGGAAACTCATAGAAAGAAGCTTTAGCATCTTCAGGTCTTCAGGCCCAGATTACGGCCTCACTTCTGGATGAGCAATGCTGTATTCAGAATCACTGTTGACCAAAATTCAGCAGATCCTTTTAAGCCATATCATAATGCAGCAAAATATCAGAAGCATAAAAAAAATCATGCAACTTATTTTTTAACAGCTTGTGGAAACTGTGAAAAAGCTTGTTACACTGAGGAAGAAATCGACTTTACTCACCTGCAGGAGCCTACTTGGCTGATTAAGGCTTGTCCCTTTTGCAAAGCATTGGCTGTGCAGTCTTTAATTTCTCTGTGTAATTCCTCATGCCTCGCTGCCAAGACAGGCAGACTTAAACCCTCTGATTTAAGGAGCTTAAGGTAAGCTTCAATTCTTCCAAGTACATCAAATGCCTGCCAAAGAAAACATACTTTCATTTTCTGCATTTCTAGTTTAAAATCTACATCAATGTGTACATAAAATACTAGAGATTAAACCAGCCTGTTCAATTTATTAGTTTGATCATAACCAAAAACAACCACCTTCGCCATAGAAAACAGCTGTATAGTGTTAAGGCTCCATTTAGGAAACTCAGCATAGTGTAGTTCAGCACAGATAAATGTCAACACCATACAATTACCAACATAGTTTACACTGAGAATGTATCTACACTACACAGTTAAAATGGCATAGAATTCGGAGAGCCAGGTTTATTTTTTGCACATTCTGTACTGTATACAAATAATGAACGAGATATTTTAAAAATATTATACAGACTTTCATAATCTGAATATATCTGTAATATTCTTCAAAGGAAATTTCCCAACAAATTGCACTTCAAACCTGAAATACTTTAGGGAAATATTCAAGAAATTACTAATGTGCTTTTGCCCTTTGCCTTTCCAAGTATAAGACCTTCCCCTTACTTCAGCCAAGGCATCCATCTGTCTACAGATAAGATTAGAATTTGGTTCTGAAGCAGTGCAAAGACTAAGACCAAGGTAATATTTAGCTTCTGACATGCAAAATAGGATTATGCAGAAAAATACTGCCTTGCAAACCAAGATATTGTCTTGAGAGAAGATTTTTGAATTATTTTATTTTCTTCCTTTATTAGCAGACCACCAATCAAGCATGGGGGATTAAGCTTATAGAATTAACACAGAGTAGAGAAGAGCTATCCTTTTGGCCGTTAAGGCTTAGTTGGCATTAAGATGGAGCAGTATATGATATAAAGGCAGTAAAAGAGGACTGTGGTAATATGAGGGAAAAAGAGAGAGAGTAGAGTGCAGTGGTCTTCAAGGTCTCTTGATAGCTCATCTCTAAACTTGGGCCTGGAGAGCAGGAGATGAGTTAGGTAAGCCGAAGAGAATTCAAATGGCAAGGGAGCACTTGCCATGTTGCCCTTTGGCACTGTTGGAAGAAGCCACCTTACAGGATGCTCATACCAGTCTGAAGAACAGTCCTATTCCAGTAAGCTTGACAGTGCCACAATCAGCAGGGGCCTTGAAGTCTAGCCTTCCTGGGTTGTTGAGCTGGAAGCCAGTGAGCTTGGCAGGGGCCTACCAGGTGGAGTAGGAAGACCCCACAGAAGACTCATGAGAAATGAGAACCGATGGTCTCATGAGTTTAGTACCACTGAGACCTGAGAGAGACCAGAGGAGCACAGCTGAGTTGACACTGAGGGAACACAGCTGAAGCCAAATGTAGAGGCTACAGCCATGGAGCTATGTAATAGCATCCATGCTCTTGCACCTGGCTGCCATCTAAGGGAGTGAGTTTTAATGGCAGAATTGGAATTGGACGAAATTGGCATATACAAATAAAATCTCTCAAATACTGTCATATTACTTAGATGCTGATATTCTGTTCTCTCACCAATGTTCCCATGTCTCCTGAATCTGCTCTTTCTGTTTACTTAGAATGTTTAAAACAAAATCGTTCCCATTTATTTAGCAGATGATAGGAAGTAATAACAATAATAACTACAGTTTGATGAGAACTGACTATGGGCTCCTTCTGTACTATGTATTTCATGATTACTTTTCATTCAATCAACAAATATTTTTGAATGTCTGCTGTGTTCCAGGCACATTGTCCTTAACAGCTCTGGGAGGGAGCAAGAATTTATCCTCATTACATGACTGGGGAAACTGAGTCTCAGAGAGGTTAAATAAATTGCACAAAGTGATATTTCTACTAAGTGGCAGATTTGGTATTTGCACTCAATTTATCTTGCTCTGAGGCCCCTGCTCTTAAACTCTGGGCTATGGCACCATGTGGCAAATGATTACTATGGGAGGCTTAAGAAAGAAGGGGTACTTCCAAGAAGCCTGTAAATCTTTGATGTAATCCATGCAGAAGTATAATGATGTACACCTGAAATTTATACAATGTTAGAAACCAATGTTACCGCAATAAACAAAAAAAAAAAAGAAAGGGTAATTCCAAGAAGCTGTAAATCTTTGGCGGAAAAGATGAGACTTGAAAACTTACTCTTCATAAATAAGTATTACCTTTCCTTCTTACAGGTGAGAAAAGGTATAGAGAAAGGTTGAGCAATTTCTCTTATGCTATATAGGAAAGATAACTTTATTAAAGAAATTTTGAACCTGAAGAACTCTTCCTTACCTGATCCTTTTTCTTTCCTGCAGTTGGCAACAGAGCCAAATGCAACAAGATGCTGACGTTAAAAAAGATGATTTGAATTACTTTCTCGATCTTTCTATAACACATTGAAACACCATTTGGCAATAACCACTGTTTCTGGAATTTTGTTTTATATTCTAAATTTTTATTGCTTATTTTGAATAAAGTGGAGTCTCTTGTTAATCAAGGGTTAGTTTTAAAGTTACTGCCTAAAGCAAAATTCTTGTGTAGCCAAAATTATCATGAACTCCCTTAAATCATGCTTAAAGTTTAATATATGTGAACTAGCGCTTACAGTAATACACATTCACATTTAGGATTGAGAGCCACTGAACTAGATAAAGAAAGAAACAAATGGAAAATCTAAATATAGATGTCAGGGCATTCACTTCTTTCTTCCTTTAAGATAATTCTCAAGTTCCTAGTGTGAGTGAGGAAAGGATGGAGAATTCCAAAGTGCTTTTTCTTGCCCACAAGTTTAACTCCACTCTGTTTTAATATTAAGCCATTATAACCTTAAAACATCTCACGTTTGTTGTTGTTTTGAGAATTAAAGAAGAAAAAAATACGAAAGTAACTAAAGCATGATGGTGGACATGTAGTAAGTACTCAGAAAGTATTTTCTGGCTCTAACTCTAAATTCTGATTTTTCAGACACACCTTTGAAAAGTCACTGAGAAGAGCCTGGTCACCTGCTGCCTGTCATTCATCTCACTTGGGCCTTTCCTCTCGTGGCCCCACTGAACGGCTGCCACTGTCATATCCTTGGGCATTGGTCTCATCTTCATAGGAGTTAGATTCTAAAGTCACGTGTACATTAAATGCATGTGTGAGGTGACTCCACCCCCTTCCTGAATAGTATCATAAAAGTGTTATTTCCTAATAGCATGGGCTAACCATTCACTAAAAGGAGAAGGTGGTATATCAAGGGCCTTGATAACCCATAACTTAAAGTCAAAATAGCCAAATTTCCTTCCAGAATGTTTTCTTAAAAAGATCAAAGTGTTAGGAAAGCAATTATTTATGAATTGCTGTTTGTGTCACACTTAAGAGAACTTTGGCAGTAGGAAAGAGGGAGTGATTTCATTCCTTCATTAGCTCAACAAATATATTTTCAAAATATCTATGTAAGTAAGATGGGCTGGATGCCATCAGAGAGCTTACTAACCCTAATAATCTATAGACACAGAAATAATTAAATTTCTTGATTTTAAGAGGAGTTTTCTTTGAAGAAGATTATACAGTCTGTGATTGTTTGAACCATGTGCAAAGCTCATTTCTCTTATTCCTATGTAGAATTTGATGAGGAATCCATGTGCCAATTCCAGAAATGATCTAAGTATCACTGCTCTCACTTAATCTATCCCCAAAATGGAACTGAGTGTTTTTCTATTTACCATATCCATAAGGAGCTTGATATACTGGATCCAGCCTGGGAAAAATCTCTTTGTTGCATACATGGTACAGAACAGATTATTTCTGGTAAGAACATGATGCCCCCATATAAACTTCTTTGGAGTTAATAATTCCCCTTTAGTTTTTCTCTTCACATCCTCCTCTTTCCCCAAATTTTGCATGTGCTGGTCAAATAAAAGTTTTATGACTGGAGGAAAAAACAAGGATATAGGCACAATGATAATATTTTCTCCCTCTGGGTTCTAGCTCTTCTTGACTATTTTATATGGCACCACGGTTCTTAGGTAGATAAGGAGGAGATAAATCAGCTCTTTTAGGCCCTGGTTTGGAAAAGACTAAGGAGTTGCTTGGTTTTGTTCTTTAAGATGCTAATAAAGATCTTTCCTTTTTCTGAACTTGTAAAGTACAGGATCCAAAGCAGGCTGCACCAAATCAAACAGAGATGGTATCAGGACATGACACATTTTATTCTTTTTAACATATCTATGAGAGTAATAAGTTAAGCAAGAATCATGAGTCATCCAGCATAATTCTTATATCATGCTGTTTCACAAAGATGTTTAATAAGTAATATTGTTTGCTTCTTGACTAATTTGAAGAGCATCAACTTTAAAAAGAAAAAAGAAACCCAAAACACTGCAGAAACTTGAAAATTTCCTTTCACCACTCAAAAGGCTAGAGAATGAGTTTGGTTGGAACCTTTATAATGTCCAAGGACACAAGACTCAACTCAGCTTCTAATTAGAGCACCGAATTCCACTACTGCCAAGAATGAGATTTCCTCTGGGTTCAGTTTTTATAAAGACTGAAAGCTTCTGTTTCCTTAACTAAATATCACCTGAGATACCTTATGGTGGCTGATTTTTTTTTTTTTTTTTGTGAGGAAGATCAGCCCTGAGCTAACATCCATGCCAATCCTCTTTTTTTTTTGCTGAGGAAGACTGGCCCTGAGCTAACATCTATTGCCAATCCTCCTCCTTTTTTTTTCTCTTTTTCTCCCCAAAGCCCCAGTAGATAGTTGTATGTCTTAGTTGCACATCCAGTGGCTGATTCTTAATTCAGGTCCAGCCCAAATCTGCCCAAGCTTTCAAATGCTGTGTAGGCCAGGGGCAAAAGGTGGATGTGATTTCCAGCTCCCAAAGTTTGCTGCACCCTACTGGTGCTCTTGCTTATTCCTTGCCCCTCCAAGGCTATTGCTGCTGCGCCCCAGAACTCCCCCAGGTTACAAGTGTTACAAGGTGGATTAGTGGTATTAACGAGAGGTGTTTAAAATCATAAGTACCTAAAGCAGGTTTTACCTCACAATCTGAAAAGCTGAAAAAACACTGGGAAAGGAGTTTGGGATTGAAAATGGCATGTATCTGAAGCATTTGATCAGCGAGGGAATGGAGGAAGTTTATGTATTGATCATTCCTTACTTTTTCTGAGAAAAGCCCATCTTAGAAAGGGATAAACTAGACCCATAAGTAGAACTTTAGTCAGCTAGTCACTGTTTATAATTTCTGGTTTCTTTTATCTAAATTGACCTAAATGGTTTAAGGACGATGTTGGGAATATTAACATGGAAAATATCCATTTACAATGTGTAAAGCATTTATTTTAATCATTTATTCAACAAATATTTATTGAGATCTCTGGAGCATGTACTCTGCTATGTGCTGGGGATATGAAAATGAACAAAAGCATGTAAATCATGTTCGAGTGGCTAGTGCAGTGTTAAATGCATATACAATGAAAAAATAATGGCTAGCCCTCAGTGAGTGCTTAGGTGTTCTATGCACTAGTCATGTATGAGCTCATTTAGATAGCTCAATCACTTTGGGAGATACATATAATTATTGTTTCTATTTTATAGATAAGAAAGCCAGCTGTGCAGGGAAGTGAAATAACTGCCCAAGGTCATAGAGCTAATAAATATCTGAGACCAGATTCATACCCAGGCAGCCTGGCTCCAAAATCCACTCTATTATTTTAGAAAAGTGTCATCCTAGCAAATGTTTTTAAATTTTCATTTAATACTCCACAATTCTATTTATTTATTTACACTCCAACTCTATGCTGAAAAGATTTTGTACATTTGTCACCAATTGTAAGAACTTTCATTACTGAATGATATTCCCTGCAGTAGATAAGGGTTGTTAGACCCATTTTAGAAAAGAGAAAACTCAAGCTCAGTGTGTAAATTGATTTGTCGCATGCCCAGTCATTTATTCACTCATTCGACAAAATTTTTTGAACACTAGGTGGCATACAAAGATGACTAAGACATAATCTCTCTCTAAGGCGCACAGAGAAATACTATGGGAACAATAAGAAATAAGCAATTAATGCTGCCTGGAGACCTCAGAGGAGGTGATACGAGTGATGACAAGTCTCTTTATACAGCACTACTCTCCTTCTCAGATATGACAGAGGCTGAGCATGAAATTTGCGTTCCTTGAGTAATTAAGCTCTCCTCTTTCAAAATGATCTCATCTCAGTTACCGTGGATCAATATAATCTCTAGTGAAAAAGTAATATAGTTGGCCTTGAAACTCCACAGTTTCTGATAGTTCACTGCTTTCAATCATTGAGCATCTATTAATCGTTGAGCATCTATTACCTGGAAGGCACTCTTCTAGGTGCTCTGGTGAACACAAAGTGAAATGGACATGCTCCTTACTCTCAAGGAATTTTACCATAGCAAAAGAAAGTAAATCTACCCAGAAACAGCTATCATACATGGAAGAATATATTTATTGCCAACGGAGATGTGCAACAGTCTGAAATTGTGCATAGAAGGGAAAACAACTAATACATTCATGACTCACACTTAGAAGTCAATTGATCGCTTTATTTTGAAAGATACTTCATGAGTGAGTGACAATAAAATTGAATGTCTTGACTATAAGACTAGCAAATATGGGCTGAGTTGTGGGCTATCAAGAGAAATGTAAAACGTTAAAGGTATTCCTTGTTTTTGATATTTTTTTCTATTATATATATTAACAATTTTATGCTAATCGTTTAGCCATATTTATCAAATATTTGCTATGGTTTAAATAGCCTGTGCCTGAGCTCTAAAACCAAAGGTTTCTAAACCACTCTCTCAGAGAGAACACAGGAGGAGAGTAAATTAAGACATCCTCTGCTTCTACATGAGGAGATTTGCCTCATCATGACTTTTTCAAGTCCTTAATATCTCTGCATATTTAAGAACATGTTCAGCATAAGATAGAAACTTCTTAGCAGCTATTCAGGACCCTTCCTCATCTCCCACCTGTTTCTACCACTCTTGTCTCTCATCACTCTAGGCTTACACCCTACACTCTTGGCAAAATGAATTACCGTAGGTTCCAAATACAGCATGAGTCTGTACTGTCCAGCCCTCCCCCAATCCCTTCTTGCCTCAGCCTTCCAAATTTAGCTGAGTGGTCACCTCTCTAGAAAAGCCTTTCTTGACACTTTTTCCCTGGGTCTCTTCTCTGTGTTCCTGAATGCTCTAGCTTACTCCATCATGGCTTTTCCCACAGTGCACAGCACTCCTGTTCCCTTGCCTCGCCTCTAAACTAGACAGAGGGTCTTGAAGGCAAGGATTGTATCTTTCACTGCTTTAGCTCAGGTACCCGTATGATGCATGACAACAGCAGGTACACAACATACTAGCTGAATGCAAATGTGGCTGCAAGGAGGGAGCGAAAGCGAGTTGCTTTAGTTCTTTCTAAGAGAAAGAACTGGAAAGGAGATTTCTGGAAAGGAGAAATCTGAAACAGGCTAATTAAGAATTATGAAACTGAAAGTAATTACACTTTCCTCCATATCTAGTGACAATTAGCTTAATTTCTTGAATTCATATATATCACCTCAACAAATTCCTTCTGGATAATATTTTTTAGGTCCTCTACTTGGACAAATTTCTTCTTCAATCTGTACAACTAGACCATTTTAATCAATTGTTTCCCACATCTGGGCTAAAATGTATCTATTTTGAAAATGGTAGAGTAGTGTACATATAAATGAAAAAAAATGTACCAAACTCCACGCTTAATTATTTTGTTTTCATCTGAAACAATTATGTTGCTGTAGGCATTACTCTTTTGCACTACTATAAACATCTTGAAAAAGCAACATCATCTTTTTAAGACATTAAATGTTCAGCAGTGATGGCAGAAGCAGTAGAAGCTATGACAATTGTTACATTTCAGACTGCTTCTGGTGTATTCCTCTGGCTGCCCCAACTTTTGCTTCACCTTTGCTGTTAGTTTGACCACCCAAGAACCAGACCATGTAGATTTGGCCTCAGTTTCCTCTGCTTGTTTTCCCCAATGAAATCATGTGCCTGCGAATGGAAAGCACAGGATAAGAAACTTTTGACCAGTTGACCGTGTTTTACACCCTTTAGGTTCAATCATCATTGTCATACAAATACAGGCTCACGCTGTTCTGCTCTTGAAACATATTATATATATTTATCTCTATTTGATTCAAACCATATTCCCTAAACAATGATAAATACCTTTTGGGTGATCAATACGTATTAACCAGAGCTTCTTTTTTGTGAACGTACTAGAAATATAATAAATAAGATAATCTATAATCGTGAAAGATAAAAATTTGGGGGGATGAAGATGAGTTACTGTAATAGGTGCTATCTTCGTATTTCACATCATGTCCTCATAACTCTTAGCAACATCTGATAATTAGAGGAACTCTTCTCCAATCAGCTATCATCCAGTGTTGACAGTGAACCCCTATTTGTATTTGTTGCTAAGTGATTTAGCAAATAGGTTCACCGAACACAGTAGAGAACTCTAAAACGAAAAGGAAGTATCTCAGGTTCTTGAGTTATCTGCTCAATCCTCACTTAAATCCAGTGGCTGGTTTGAAAAGCATCAACAGCAATACCCCTAAGGTCCTGTGTGCTAACATCGCCACCTACTGCTCATTCCATGTACAAACCACAGCACCTCAAGCCAAAGGCTGTGGATAGTCTCGGAAAGAAACAGACTAGAGCGTTGGGTAATCATCAACCCCTGGCAGGATTAAAAGGTATTCAGTCTCACTCCTGGAGCCACAGAGCAAAGGCAGTAGAGCACTGTTGTCAATGTGGACAATTAGGTGATAATTATATTCTATGGAATGTCACAAATTGGAAATATATTGGCTTATAGATTTTTGTATGTTTTGTTCTCTCCTGTAGGCACAGTGTTTAGAACAGGGCCTGACACATTGTAGTTGCTCAATAAAAATTTATGAAATAAATGAATCCCTGAAGAAGAAGGGTAATTATTCTCATGAATTTGCCACACTACTTGTTTAGCAACTTCAGTAAAAGGAATTATTGTGACTTTTCTCTAGTAAATAAGAATATCCCCATCTAGAATTGGTAGAGAGAGAGGAGGGAATGAAAATTAAAGAAAAGGGGGGAAAAGGGAGATTTCCAGATGATTGCAACAAAAATACCAGAAACATATGATAAAAATATGGATGAAAAAGGAAATGTCTGTGATATGGAAAGCTTCCTAACAACAGTCCATTCTGCAGATGAGATTATGACATTCATTCTTTTGTATTTTAACAAAATTCAAAAAGAGTAAAAGGTTATTTTTTAAATCGTATATTTTGCTTTTTACTGAGCAAACACTCAAGCTGTCATATTCACTCATTCATATAGCACTCATAACGCTAACATTTTTTCACACTGGTATTTGACACAGAAATTGAAGAATACTGACTTACCTTTAACAAATTTGGAACAAGAAGTTGTCTGCTAAAAAATAATTTTGAAGTGAGTATCTTTTTTTTTTTTTTTTTTTTGCTGAGGAAGTTTGGCCCTGAGCTAACATCTGTGCCTATCTTGCTTTATTTTATATACATGGCTCAATGAGCAGTCCATAGGTCCCCGAGCACGCAAACTTAACCTCTACACCACCAGGCTGGCCCCAAGTATCCGTTTGTAGAGTGCTGACTTCTTCTTTCTTGTACAGTGCTAACATCCAGATTTGCATGTGTTGGGAGAGTCTCTAGTGCTCCTACCCATCTTACTGGTATGCCAAGAACACCTGAGCCTTCTTTATCTGGGCCATTTCTCATGTTAGGTTTGCAGCCAGCATCCTTCAGGGTTGAGGAAACATCTTCCTCTGAGACAAAGAGCAGGCTTAAGTGTTTGCTATAAGACAATCAATTTCCCAAGTTTAGGATTCCCCTTCTGGATTCCATCTGCATCGCCCCCTGGGAATTGCGGCTTGGGGAACTGATGTGACATGTTGACACTCTGGCTACTGCTTTTGCTGTGAGTAATAAAGTTTTTCAAAACTGATTTGGAAGTCCTGTGTCTTCTGTGAGCATCCATGAAACTGTGACGAGTTATCATGTTAGCTAGAAAGTTGAGTAACATCTCAGACCCCTCACAGCTGTTGGCAGCATGACTTCATCCAGGGATGCAGATGCTCACAATTAGAAAAACCCAGTGCACTCAAGGCACAATAAGGTGAATTTTCAAAAGGAAAATTCAGTGCCTCAGAGATAAATTGATCAAGTAAACTGAAAATACCCCTTCACTAATGTAAACAGAACTTTCAGACTAGAAAAAATATTTTAAAGGATTTTGAAATTACGTTAATTTTTAAATCCAGCACTTTAACTAGGGTTATTTAAGAGTGTTATGCCAAAAACTGGGTAAAGTGGTGAGCATTTTGTAAAATTTGGAGATTCCACAAATTAAATTTAAAAAAAATACCATTTACAAGTCTTGAGAAGAATTTCCTTCATTAATTTAAACGGATTTACCTGCTACATTATTTCATCATTTATTGCTTCTTAATACTAATATGGTAAATAATTCATTTCAAGAGTTATCATTGAACATCCACTTTCCAAACTCCAACTTCTATTTTTGCTGAGGTAAAAGTATCCAGGGGACCAGCCCCGTGGCTTAGCGGTTGAGTGCTAGCACTCCGCTACTGGCGGCCCGGGTTCGGATCCTGGGCGCGCACCGATATACCGCTTGTCTGGCCATGCTGAGGCCGCATCCCACATACAGCAACTAGCAGGATGTGCAACTACGACATGCAACTATCTACTGGGGCTTTGGGGAGAAAAAGGGAAAAAAAAGGAGGAAGATTGGCAATAGATGTTAGCTCAGGGCCGGTCTCCCTCAGCAAAAAGAGGAGGTTGGCATGGATGTTAGCTCAGGGCTGATCTTCCTCACAAAAAGAAAAGTATCCAGCATCTTTCACATTGAATTCTTAGATTTGGAGCTGGAAATTATTTCCTTGATGCTTTGGAATGGAAGAAAGAATTCTACACCTTTCCAAGTGCCACTTAGCTACAGAGAATGCTATAGTATAGATAAATATAGTAGGGATAAATCCCAATGGAATTTATTATAATTTGAATGCCATGGCTTTCAAATGATGAAACAGGGGACTTAGAAATCAAGTCTTTGGGGTTAAGAAATATAATTTCTCAGGATTTGATCTGAATTACTATATGAGTTTCAGAAAGTAACCACTCAGTTCTTCATTTTTTTTAACTACTATTTCAAGAAATATTATTCCTCCTCCTTCAAGCCCAGGAATAATGTAAGAAGAAAAATCTCCCTGGCAAGATACCAAATAATGAGAGCAGAGAAGGCAAGAGCGAGAGAGTGAGAATGAAAAAGAGAAAAACTCTACATTTTGCAGAGCTATAAACTACAGGGGTTGAGCTAGAGCATTGTGTTATCATAGCAACATGTTCTGAATTGTTTTCCTTAGAAACAGAATTAACTGCCTGGCAGATGACCCACTGGTTTTGTAGAATGAGGGGGTAATGTAAGTTAAGAAGTCGCTTCTTCAAAGACAGGATTGTTGAAGAGAAACTTAACTAGCACCTACCATTTACTTAATTCAAAACCTCCAGTAATAAGCTATATCTGTTTCTTCTCTTAAAACAAATAAATCCCAAACAACAAATAATTTGACATAAATATTTGTTTACCATTTTTTACCATAATTCTGGCACCCCTATTTTGGAATTTTACTGTTCAGCCTGTTCAAGTTTCCTACTAGTAAAGTCCAAAATTAAGTAACTATTTTGATATATACCAGGACATTGTACTCTGACTGTTGATGTCGTGACTTTAAATCACAATATAATCTAGCTTCTGGAGGTTCCCCATTAATTTCCTGTCACATTGTCCAGTTTTAAACACATCAGTGAAACTTAAGGTATTAAAAAATTCCAATAGGGCATTTTGAAGGTGTATGTTAGATTGGGAAAGGTAGAAAAATTTTTCAGATTAGATCACCAGCCTCAGAAATTGAGCCCTGCTCAAGTGATGTGAACAAGTGAGCATTACCACACAGCGGGAGCCACCTGCTACAATCAATACTAAATGAACCAACCAGGGGAAGCAGAGCACTTCTCCAACTCAAGAAGACCTGGAGACAGTCCAGAGCAAGACTTCCCTTTGGCTGACTTAAAAAGCAAGACCAAGGCAGGGCAATCAGGTCAAGGCTCTGCTTCTAGCCGTACAGTTTGCATGCAGAAGGCTTGCAATATTCATGGATCTTTACCTGATCAATGAAAAAGGATTTAAAAATGGGAAAGATTTTTTTGGTAAACGTTTCAATGTTTCTTTTAACCTTGATATATTTTATGATAATTCCCTCCATCCATGAGAAACACTAGAGAGTTGGCACAAGTATCTCCCCCAAACAGACCAATGATGGCTCTAAGATAAAACTCTCATGGGAGATCTTTTTTTTTAAGTGACCATTTACACATCAAAGCATAGAGTGTCTTAGTTTTGAGAACCAAATCTACATGGAGTCTGGACTTCTGTGATGTGCTCCAGCCTGTTGAAATAACAGGTCTCTTACTGGTCTGCCCTGATCACCTAAAATGACCAACATGATCTCAGACTGACCTTGTTAGCGCTGTTAAAAAAATCATTTGCCTTTTTTAACCAGGTCTTCCTTTCCACCATGAGCCGACCAAATTCTTCTTGAAGCTGATTCAGTTTCTGGTTAGAGAGCTGTAGATGTTCTTTCTCCACATAGTCCCTGAAGAGCAGAATCCCAAGTGCTTCACTCTTTAGCTTCTCAACGGCAGAATTCCATTCCTATAAGAGATCATTCTCTTCAGTTCATTTCACACATCCTCCCCTTTGTAATCTCTGATAAGACTCAGAGAACGTTTAGATGTGTGGAACATATCAGAAACCTGTCATTATATTTTCAGATCGTGAAGGAGTAAATGCTACATTCCAAGTTTGAGTACCAAGACATAGATAAAAAACAGAAGGACACAGAAAAGAGGTTAAAAAGGGAGAGGCGATGATAGTAGAAAGGGGCAGCGGGGTTGGGAGGTGTGATAAGACGGAGTGTCCGGTTGCCCTGAATACAGGTCACCTCCATTTCCATTAATGCTACCTGAAAATGTACCCAAAATTCAGTCAACAGTGTTTCTCAATCACTAACTCATTTTGACCTATTTTTATTCATTCAAGTATAAAAAAGTCTCTCACAATTCGGTCTCATTGCCAAAGTTGGCAAATGTGTACAAGAAAGGAAGATAAATCTCATATTTTATGGCTGTTGTTTTTGCATCTGCTACACTTAGAACTTAAATTAAGATCTGTTTTCCTCCACAAAATTAATAGCTGTTATTGTGCAGTATTCCCTCCTTCCTGACCCCAGTTTCACCTCACAATGCTTCACTCTTAATGATATACAAACATTTCAGAAAAAGAAAAGAAGTTGCTTTTTACTCTCTGTTGCGTGAGGATGAAACACAGTAAGTAGAGAAGAAATAAGAGTTGTAGTAAACCAAACATATGAACATTCAATTTATTTGAAGGGAGATTGAAATTTTTTACAAAAGAATTGAAGCCAGATCCAGTTTCATAAAACTGTGTTTATCTCTAACGTGGCAGTCTCGTTAGTGAATTTTCTGGCACCCACCTCATCTGAGATTGAATGGTGAGCATAGGCTGTTTGTTAAAGCATCGGAAATTTAGCACTAAATTTTAAAAATCGCAGTCTTACTCCCTCCTGGCTTGTTCCCTGGTGCAAAATGTTCTGTTCTTAAGTTACATTTGTTATATTATATTGTACAAAATAAGTATAATTTTAGTGCAATTTACCACTACCATTTTCATTCATTTATTTCATGAAACATACTAAATACTCTGTACCTGGCAGCACGCTAGGATAGATGTCTCCGGGAATATAAAGGAAGAATAAAATGTAGTTCTTGCCTTTAACAATACATAAACTGCTATTTTATATAGTTTTCATATTTACTTACATTATTAAATGTATTAAATATATGCTGGTACATACACACACATACACACACATAATATAGTATTTTAAATAACAATTACTGGATGTTGAAAGTAGAAATTGTACATATTATTTTATGGACTCCATAGAACCTGTTCTAGTATTTGTGCAAGAGAAAAATATTTTGATAAATGGGTGCAAGAGTAAGGATGGTAGATGAAAAGATTGGCATTTTTTGTGCACCTGTTATAAGCTTGTGGTTTGTAAGTATAACCCTCACAAACTTAGGTTAGATATCATTATTTTCCCAGTATTTACACAGGCTCGAAGGAATATGTTACTCAAGGTACATATCCAACAAGTGGCAGAACCAGGACTAGTTCACAGGTCTGTATATAATGCTACATTCCAGGAAATTGAGGATAAAGAGCCTCCAAAATCTCCAGATTTCTCAGTGGGTGCAAAAACAGTACTCTTAGGCATGAATATGGGTTATGTGAGTTCTCAAGATCCTTCATTTTTTGAAGAGTTATTTTGTTCCCACTTTAGGACAGCTAATATGTGCCATGACGTTCTTTCGTAAAGCACTGTAAATAACCCACCCACTTAAAAACCATTACCTTAACCTCATTAGGAAAGGGCAAATATTTCTAAAGCAGTTAGCACAATTTCTGGCACGCAAAATAGGCTCTCACTAAATGTTAGCTCCACTTTTCTTCCCATCCGTTTTATCATGGTTCATTAGCACCTCAAAATTCATTCTTGACTTATGGGAATTCCTGTTTCCCAGTTTTAAAATAACGACAGCGGCAGGATTCTCCAAACATTATTGATCAGTGTTATGTATTGACCAGTATTATGGGATAAACAAAATAAAACAGGTTTCTTGACTGCAGTACTTCTCAGAATCTTTAATATGTTAACATGCATTAAGACTCCTAGAGGGAAACGTGTTGTGAAAATATTTTGGACAAAATCTTTTGACCAAAAAACCACGTGTTTGTTAATCATCTCAGAAGACCAATGCCTCAGTTGGAACAATGTTGGGAAACACTGTTCTTATGGCTAAAAATCACCTATGGATTTACCTGCTTTCATAATTCTTCGTGTGTCTTTCCTTTTTTGTTTTGTCTCTATCCCTCCAGCTACTCAATTAGTCCATTTCCTGTCTGTCGTATCCATTCTCTCATTTCTGTCTGTTAAGATCTGTGGGGCATTAATCCTCAATGAACTCAAGTGAAGAAATGCTTAATGCATATAGCAGGTAATTCGTTAAAAAAATTGGCATTGACCAGAATCTTCTGTGCCCGTTAAAGAGAAATAGTTTATAACTATTATGTGCTCAGCCTAGACAACACTAAGCTCCAGGGTGGTGGTGTCTCAACTTCTGCAAGACAGCAAGGGTTGATTTTCCTTCCTATATGCTGGCACTCTGCTGAATACTTTATGTGTACTATCTCATTTAATCTTCACCACAGCCCTACAAGGTAGGAACTATTATTATCCTCATTTTACAGATGGGGTAACCGAGTCTCAGAGGGAGGAAGAATTTGCCCAAGGTCTCAACACTAGTAAGTGAAAGAGCCAGAATTCAAACTCAAGTAGTTTGACTCTAGAAACTGCTTTCTCAATCAGCATCCCAGCCTCAGCTCTTCAGAGAAGTGATGGTGTTTTTCACACCCCAGAAAGTTTAAACACATTAGCTTAGAATTACAGAGGTGAAACTTCCATAAGGACTGGATAAGGCCTTGGAAATGATAAAAGTCTTAAATGACCCTGGGATTTTCCGATTTGAAATCAGAAGCCTCATTATTTCTAAATAGACACAATGCTATTACATATATAACTGAGAATTTACAGCCCAAATGCAAGCTTAATTTTGCTTAGCAACTGGCTCAAAATAATAAAGCTCTTCTCTGAATAAGAAGAGAAATATCTGTTCTCTAATAGTGCTCATAAATCTGCCTTTAGTTTAAATTTTGCAAACAACATTAAAGAGAGACCTCTGGAGTAGAGCTAAGTCTCTGAAAACCCACTTTAACCTTGTGCTTCACATTGTGTTATAAAAAGTGGGCTGTGACCTTCCAAGGAAACTATAAAGGACCATTTTGTGCCTCTTATCTTTCCTTATTCTCCACGCTTGGTTTTCTTAATTAAATTCTCACCTGAACTCTGTGGGTATTAAATGAAGTTGGGTCCATTCAGTATTTCTATTCAATCTTCTAAGAAAATTGTTTCTGTTTTCTTTGGGCAATCTATAGGCAGTTTCTATATCATTCTAATGAAATATTTCCCCAGCCATTTTTCTAGGGGATGCTTCCACTATTTTATTTTTAAGGTAAAACTTTCAGAGTCATCTGAATCCACCACGCTATTTAAAAAACAGCTGTCACTGTTGTCAAGGCTGGAGGAACCCAATGGAGAAAATCTTGGTCCATTTTCTCTCAGTCGTTGCTGCCTGCCTGCTAAGTGTTAAACTTCTGACTGAGTTTCAGTCACTTTGCAATAAAATATTTCCAGTACTTGCCCCCACCAGCAGAAAGCCAAAGATTGCCGTTTCCTTGGCTTTTCAGTTTGACAGAGATGTGCTTATCTCCGACCCAATAAAGACGTGTGGCCCTGCGTGTTCCTGGGCTTAGGGTGTCTCCACAGGTCACTCCATTATTTTCCTTTTTCACTCACAGCTGCAACCCTTTTAAACTGTACCTTTCAGTCTTCCATTTGCTGAGGAAATGGAGCTTCTCTTGGATCCCTTGATGGAAAGGGTACTTTTAAGAGATTAGTGCTGATAGACAGAAGGTGAAAATGATTTCTTCTTTCCTTTTATTTTTTATTTTTTTACAGTCCCAGGTTAGCTCTTCAAATGAAGTTATGGATTGGCATAAAAATTACCCAGCAAGTAGATTCAGAAAGAAAAAATATTAGCTACTCTTTTTGAAAAGAAACAACATAATCACAATATGTTTAGTGAGCTTTTATTCTCAGGAAAACTTCCCTGTAGTTGAGGGGATTTAATGACCCAACACCGTGTGGTAAATTATTTTCATTACAAACTTGACTTCAGAAGGTAATTTTTAAGTGGGAGAAGATGGACAAGAAGCAATAGGGAACGTATTTGTGAACTACTAAGAAAACACCAGTGTGGAGACGATTGGCCAAAATCACATCTGGCAGAAGCGTGTGTGGAGCTCATGTATAGTTGCCATCGCATGGCTATTCCCTGGGACATCTCATCAGCTACTGCTCATTTCTTGTTCAGCCTCTGCGTCTACAGCCCCATTTGGTTCAGCAATGAGGAGAATTAAGTCACTGACACAAAATCATAGAATTTTACATGATTGCATTAACAGATGGAACAAACAAAATAAACCTGGCAATTTAAATCAGAGAATATTTGAAAGTCTGCTTGGAGCAGGAATTTTGTAAGAAGAAATGTTTAGATTTTTGAAGAGTGGCAGTGAGCCCTTGAAAAGGCAAAATTCTGATTATGCCCACTTGGATTGCAAATCGGGCCGCAGTTTCCTCCCATGCTCCCTTCCCGGGCATTTCTAGCTGACCTCTACACAAGCAAGGGTCATCCTGGAGAGAAGGATCTCAGGGGGCCGGCCTGGTGGCGCAAGCGGTTAAGTGCGCGCGCTCCGCTGCAGCGGCCCGGGGGTCGCCGTTTCGGATCCCGGGCGCGCACGACGCACTGCTTGTCGAGCCATGCTGTGGCGGCGTCCCATATAAAGTGGAGGAAGATGGGCACGGATGTTAGCTCAGGGCCAGTCTTCCTCGGAAAAAAGAGGAGGATTGGCATCAGATGGTAGCTCAGGGCTGATCTTCTTCACAAAAAAAAAAAAGAGATGGCTCTCAGACCACTCTTGGATGACCACAGAGTTCAGTGCCCACAGGCCATTTGAACTTTGCCCTCACTGTGATGCGTTTCAGCAAAGCACAGATTGGAAACAGGAAGCACTGTGATTTTGTGTGTCACCTGGAGATGAAAGAAGCACGATGTTTCACCTCCCAGCCGTAAGGCAGAGGATCATAGCCACCGAATCAGGGAGAGCTTGTGGGTAAGAGCGGAGAATGGGGGCTGGAAGTACACTTTTTATTTCAAACTTAGTAAGTGGTCTCTCACACCGTGGCGTGCTTTGCTTTCCTGAGCCTGACTTCCCTGTAGGGCAATGACAGCCACCACCATCTCACTTATGCTTCCGCTTCTCTAGGGAATCACCTGTAAATTCAATGATGAATTGGCTGTGCTTCAAATTCCTGGATTTTTGGGTCCTACCAAAACTTGGGTTTTTAGCTATATGTTCCATAAATTAACCCTATCAGGATTGCGACTGACAGTCTATAGTAGAAATGACAGATAACACCAAAGTAATTTTTGAGTAATAGTTGCTGTTTTCTTTTTCCTCAGTCCATTCAAATATTCTAAAAGTTGCAGGAAAAAGAAAAAGAAAACATGGCTTGGAAGTTTCTTGTTTCCCTTCTTCTGTTCAGTGCTTGGCCACCAGTGCTTGGAGCCTCTCGTTCAGCTGCACAGAGCAGGGTGCTTGTTGCTAATACTGAAGCCAATGGATGTGTGGCAGAATAAATTTTTAGAATAAAATAAAATCATAACAAATTTTACTCATAAGCCAATCTTCAAAATAATGATTGAAGCAGCAATTTATTTTTTTCTTCCTTAGTTCAACATACTTTTGAGATGAAAATTTAATTACATGGGAAGTTGGGGATAAATTTTCCCAAGATTTGTGTTTTCCAAGAATCATTATTTTTTCTTTAGTGTCTTGTTCGTGTTTTTCATAGATTTTTTTGTTCCTCTTACATTTTCCTCAAGTTAAGTAAGGAACCGAGCCAGATTTGAGAGTATTGCTGTTTCCATTTTTAATCAAAATTAACAAAGTCTAGCTGGCCAAATTATTTTCATCTAACACAATTTGACTACAATCAAATTGCGCCACTGGCTGACTAGGTGGTCCTAGTTTATATTAATGTCCTCAAAGGACTTACTTTTTAATTTTCTAGACAATCTGTTGGAGATATTTTCAAGATCCCAACACATAATTCAACTATGGGGAGAATTATTAGGTTTTGATGTTCATGTCTTGTGAAGATTTCCTTAAATGAAATAGATTAAGCTGGGAAGGGGGAGATCCATATACTTTACCCACAAGGACCATCAGATAGAGACTAGAACAATGGCTCTTAAATTTGACTGACTATTAATATCTCCCAGGAAATTTTTTAAAACACTTATTCTCATACCCACCCCATATCCACTGAAACATAATTATTATTGGTAAGGTAGAAGAGCACGTATTTTTAAAAAACTGAAGCACTTTTTTTGAAATCAGAAACAAACAATAACACTATAATCAGTCAAATTTTGAAATGATTGGACTAGAATATTCTAAAATATTTAATGAATAGATGACAATAGACCTAGAATAGTTTCTGTGTAATCATGCCAATGAATGGGGAGGATGAATTAGATAATAAGAGTAGTTTTAACCTTAAAATTTTCAACTAATTTGACTCTGTGTAAATTACATTATTATATTAATGACTCCCAAATCTACAATTTAACTTCAGTTTTACTAATTACTACATTCATTCAATAAGTATTGTGTTAAGCTGTGGAAGATACAATGACAAATAAACAAAATCTTTACCCTTACAGTCCTTAAATGATTAATATACCAAACCGTCATGAGTTTAAAACAGCTCTGGTGCAATGTTGGATATCGTTAGTCTTAATTCATAAAGAAACTGAAGCGTTTCTTTCTACTTTGTACTTTCTTCACACCATTGTGTCATGCAAAGGAGCCACTGATTTAAAAGGGAAGTAGTGAGTTTGAAAAAGAAAAGCTGCGAGGCCAGCCCCATGACCTTGTGGTCAAGTTCAGTGCACTCTGCTTCGGTGGCCCAGGTTCAGTTCCTGGGCTTGGACATACGCCACTCATTGGCTGCCGTGCTGTGGTGGTGACCCACGTACAAAATAGAGGAAGACTGGCACAGATGTTAGCTCAGGGTGAATCTTCCTCAGGAAAAAAAACAAAAGCTGGGAGAAGGTACAAAACTGATCAGGTTTTTCTCCCCCCAAATTTTCTATACAAGTATACGATTATCTTTCACTTTCCTTGCAAACTTTTTATAACCATGTTTATAATACTTATATACTATATCTTTATTATAGAAAAAAACTTTACCTCTAATGGTGTGGAAGAAATTGTCTTCTAACAAAATCCAGTCAAGGCTAGAATTTCTTCAACTCATATCTCTTTGTGTAGGCTCTGGTTTTCACCTAATCACTATGTGTATGCACAGGATTCTCATTCCATTTTCATTAATTTGTGACCCAGCAGCAAATGATACTGGGATAGGAACTTTATAACTCTCCTACACTGAATGTGGTACATTCTAAAAAGCATTATTTAGCACCTCTTAATAACACCTAACTCATACAAGAGAGACCACTGTAAGCTAAAATGGAAAGCAAAACAAGTGTTTAGTGGAAGGAGAAATCAATTCTGATTTGGGGAATCTGGGAAGCCTGCCTATAGCATTTTAAGTATGGCAAGGAGTTTCAACTGGTGAGTAAAAAGGCAAGGCGCTGATTCAAGCAGAAGAGACTGAAGCAAGGGTGTTGGTTGTTACCATGGAGACGTGGAGGATGATTCTGGATCATGAGAGAGATGGGACTAATTTGGAAAATTAATAAAAGTTTCTTATAGGAAGTGATGTCTGAGCCGAGCTGAGACCTAAAACAAATGGGTGAGAGCTACCTAGGCAAAGAGTGGAGCTGGGGCGGAGAGTGAAGAGTGAGTCCATGGGCAAATATCCAAAAGAAAGCTGGTCAGGACCAGATAAGAAGGGCCAGCACCGAAAAAACAGACTTGTGAATAACATTCCCTAGAGAGAAGTTTTGAAGGCAAAGCACAGCTGACTAAAGGGGAGTGTGGTGAAGGAGCAGAGAAGAGAGCTAAGGATAAACAGAGGGAAGAGCCTGTACTTGTACAATGGCTGGAGAATGAAAAGCCCACATCAAAGAGAAATAGGTAGGAGAAGAAATCATTACACAAGCCAAACCAGGAGAGTCCTACTAAGAAACATACATGACAGCCAAGTGCAATGTGTTATCTTCAACTTGAAGACATTTGAAAACGGACTATCCAGTAGAAAATACGATGGTGTCAATGTCAAATTTTTTTAATGTACTAACTGGATTATAGTAAAAGAAGAAAGCATCCCTGTTATTAGAATATATGTTGAAATATTTAGGGTGAAAATACATAATATTCACAACTTATTTTGAAATGATTCAGGAAAAAGTATATATATGTAAATACATACAGAGATAGAGAAAGAAAATATCACAACATTTTAACAATTGGTGAAGTGTATATGGACATTCATCATACCATTCTTTCAAATTTACTGTGTGGAATTTCAAAACAAAATGTTAAGGAAAAAGTTAGTAAAGTTAACAACTAATAAATAAATAATAATAAACAGTTAAGGAAAAAGAAAAGGAAATCTTATTAAACAAAGAAACTAAAAAACTCATTCTTTGAAAGCAATCCAAAAGGTCAGTCATTTGGTTGACAGTTCAAGTAATATGTCCCTACAATGGAATACTCTGTAGCAATAACAAAAGAATGAGAACACTGCTTATATACTAATATGGAAGGATAAGCAAGTAAGAAAAGTAAGATGCAGAGCAGTGAGCTTAGAAGGCCACCAATGAGGTAAAGAAAGGACAAAATAAGGATATATGGTTGTATTTGTTTACATAACATAAAAAAACTAGACGGATAATAAGAAACTAATAACAGTAGTTACTTTGGACACAATGGAGGAGGATCTGGTAGGTGGAAATAGAGATGAAAAAGAAATTTTTTATTACAGGCCTTTTTATGCACTGTTTTTTAAACAATGGGAATATAGTGGTCAAAAAGTAAATTAAATATATTGAAAAACAAAGAAATGTAATTCACCAAGTAAACAAAATAAAAGAGAAAAACCAAATGATAATCTGAATAGGGATAGAAAAAGGCCTCAATAAAATTCCATGTCCATCCATCATTTAAAAACAAAAAAAAATCCAAAATATGATGGACAGACGCAAAAAATAAAACAAAACAAAATAAAAAATACTAGACTAACATCATACTTAACGACGAACCATCTGAAGCATTCTATTTAAAGTCAGGAATAAGATAAAGATGCCCACTATCACTGCTGTTAGTCTTCATTTCACTGGAGGTCTTATCTAATGTAATTAGACCAAATAAATAAATGTATTAGAAAGGATGAAACATTATTGGCATTATTTGTAGATGTATGATTTTGCACATATAAAAACCAAGACAATCTGGAAAAATAGTTGAAATCAATAAAAGAGTTCATCAAAGTTACTATATACAAGATCGATATAAGAAAATCAGTAACATTCCTATATAGCAACAATAGCCAACTATGTTTTCTAATAAAGATCCCATTCACAAAAGCAAGAAAAATTCTCAGGTAGTCGTTTGTTCATTTAATCAACAAAGTTTATCAGGCAGGCCTATTCTTTTACGCCAAGCATTCTTCTAAAGGCATCAGCTAGGCCAGTGAACTTGGTAGTGGGATGACGAGGGAGCTCCAGTGTTAGTGGTGCTGGTGGTGGTGCACTGTATATTTTATATTGTTTATAACCAATCAACCTGATAAATCAATACATTATCTAATTTGTTAGAAGCTGTGGAATAAAAACAAGTAAAGCAGGTTAGGGGACTTCAGGGTTCTGTGCAGAACGGGAGTTGCTATGCAGCGTTAAACCTGGTGGTCAGGGTAGGCCTCCTTGACTAGGGAGATTTGAGCAAAGATGGGGAGGGAGTGACGCGGTGAGCCAAGTGCGTGTCTGGAGAAAGAGCTTTCCAGGCAGAGGACACAGCTAGAGTTAAGGCTCTCAGCTGGGAGTTTTCCTGCCTGGTTGCAGGAACAAGGAGACCAGCGTGGTGGAGCTGAGTGCCGGCAGGAGGAAGTGCCCCCCGCAGTGGGGGCAGAGCAGGAGGGCCACATCAGCAGGCGCTTTATTCTGAGAGAAGTGGGAGCCGTGGAGGATGCTGAGCATAGGAGAGACACAATCCGACTTAAAAAAAACAAAAATAAAGCCACTGGGCTGTCACTTGAGCACACATCGCAGGGGAGAGGTCCAGGGATACAAGTTCAGAGACTCATGAAGAGGCTACTGCAATTAGCCAGGCAAAGATGGAGGTGGCTCATTCCCCAGGATAGCAGTGGAGATGAGGAGAAATAATAAGACTCTGGATCTATTTAGAAGATAAAGCTCAGGTGATTTCCTGTGAGTAAGAGTAAGAGGAATCAAGACTTTTTTTTTTTTTTTGAGGAAGATTAGCCCTGAGCTAACATCTGTTCCCATCTTCCTCTACTTTACACGGGATGCCACCACAGCATGGCTCAATAAGTGGTGTGTAAGTCTGCGACCGGGATCCAAACCTGCGAATCCCGGGCCACCAAGGGAAGCACAAGAACTTAACCGCTAAGCCACCAGGCTGGCCCCAATCAAGACTCTTTTGACCTGAGTAACTGGAAGGATTGAGTTGTCCTCAGCTGAGATGGGGCAAACTAGGTGGAAGAGGTTTTGAGTGGGAAGATGAGGAGTTCAGCCCATGACATCCTTTTGACTCTGTCTCTCTGGAAAGGCTGTGCTTAAGTGGCCGAAGTCAGTACTTACTACCCACCTTCACACACACACACACACACACACACACACACACTCACATACACTCACATTCCGTTAGCAAATGCTCTCATGGAGTCCACCCAAATATGCCCTAAGCCTCTTAGCTGAGAACAGCCTATTCAAAAAGACTATGAAGAATAGAGTTTCAAGTTGCCTGTAAGAAAAACAAGATCCCAAATCTAAAGTAGTAAGAAGAAACTAAATACTCAGCGGTTTTCAAATACATTTTAAAATGTGCAGATGTGCGTGTAACATCCACAGCCATTGGGTTTTCTCGTTCCTGAAATGCAGAAGCAAAATGACTGCAAAGCCAGCTACCATATAAGGTCAGGGGACCCTGCACATCCCTCCCAGATTGCAGGAATGCCTCAAAGAAATGGTTTGAAGCCCTTAACATGTTCAACCCACTCTGTTTTCAAAAGCACTGCATAGTGATAGGTAAGGAGTGACAGTACTTTTCAAGATATGAGGGTTCAGGTAGAACATATACATATACTGGTGGCATCAGACACTCTGATCGTGTTAACATCATTTCCCTTTGCTGTTTCTTGTGACAATTCACACAAACAGAGAGGTGCCTAACCCTTCTGATTACTCCCTAAAGCCCCCCTTGTGAGTAGTCCTTTTAAGTCTTTCTCAATCTGGGTTCCCAGGGACTTACCAAGCAAATGAAAACTTTAAGTCTCTTTATCACTTGTCTGTGGAATCTTAAAAAAAAAAGGTCAAACTCATAGAAACAGAGGGCTGGTGTTGGGGGAAATAGAAAGAGGTTGGCAAAAGTGTACAAACTTTCACCTATAAGATGAATAATGTCTGAGGATCTAGTGTATAACATGGTGACTATAGTTGATAATACTGTGTTGTATAATTGAAACTTGTTAAGACAGTAGAACTTAAATGCTCTCACAAAAAACTATATGAGGTGACAGATGTATGAATTAACTAGATAGGGGGAATCCTTTCACAATGTATACATATATCAAATCATCATGATGTTGACTTTAAATACATATCTTATAATTTTATGTGTCAATTATACCTCAATAAAGCTGGAAAAAAAAAGAAGAAATTTAAATCTCTGGATTCACAATGCCGTGAATTCCTGTATTACAAGCACCAGGTTTACAAAGACTCCAAACAGCCTGTACCACCCTTTCTGTGCCTATATCCCCCACTGACGCCCTATTTCCATTACAGGAACGTGAAAGATTGCAGCATCAGAAGAAGATGAAGCGGTGCTCTATCTTTAATAGTAGGTGCAACTTAGAGGCAGCATTGGATTTGGCCACTCTGCAAATCACTTCACTTTTCAACACTGGCTGAAATTCCACTCTTGTGTTTGGGTTAATTAACATTCACTTTCAAAAAATTGGAAGTGGGGTGGGGTGGTGTTGAAGAAAGAAAAGAAAAAAGAAAAACAAAAGTCAAGGATGGTTAAGAAGTTGGCAGACAGTCACACGTTAGTGTGAATCAGAGTGCTTTCCTCCTAACACTTGAGAACTGCAGCACTGCATCCATCTTTCATGGAGTTTCTTTTGTGTGTGTGTGTGTGAGGAGGACTAGCCCTGAGCTAACATCTGATGCCAATCCTCCCCTTTTTTCTTGAGGAAGATTGGCCCTGAGCTAACATCCATGCCCATCTTCCTCTACTTTATATGGGACGCTGCCACAGCATGGCTTAACAAGGGGTGCATCAGTGCATGCCCAGGATCCGAACCTGTGAACCCTGGGCCGCTGCAGTGGAGCGCGCACACTTAACCGCTTGCGCCACCAGGCCGGACCCTTTCATGGAGTTTTGACCATTACTTCTCTGTGCCTAGAATCAAAAGTCTTTCCATAGACTTTTGCTTAATCCATAGTCTTGATGATGATCATCATGCAACAGAGAGAGTGACTCCTGACTTCCCAGCCAAACTGAAAGTCACTTTTAAATGACAGCAATTTATGGGCCGGCCCCGTGGCTTGGTGGTTGAGTGCGCGCACTCTGCTGCTGGTGGCCCGGGTTCAGATCCCAGGCGTGCACCGACGCACCGCTTCTCCGGCCATGCTGAGGCCCCGTCCCACATACAGCAACTAGCAGGATGTGCAGCTATGACATACAACTATCCACTGGGGCTTTGGGGGAAAAATAAATAAATAAATAAAATTATAAATGACAGCAATTTAGAAGTCCACCAAGGGCTGACTCAGGGTAACATTCTGCTGCTAGCCTCCTTTCCAATGGAATCATCTATTGACCAGCAAACACTAGCTGTGTTTAACTCCTATGTCCCAGACCCCGCTACTGAGTGAATAAGCCATGGCCCCTCTTTTTGAGAAACTCACAGTTGTGGCTAAATCAGATGTGTGAATGACTAAAATGCCAGGAAAGATGGAAAAGATGCTTTAATTGAGTAATAGGCAGTACTCTATGAAAAAAGAAGGGAAAGACAAGTGCTGGAGGGATTAAGAAGCTTCCCTGGAGAAGGAATCTTGACCTATGCTGAGCCCCAAGGTCATCTGACTAAGATCTGCATAGGTTCACCCTCTAGGTTGGAGTGGAGACAGAGCTTTAGATAGACCCTCTCTGCCCAAAGTACTGACCTCAAAATACTGTCCAGACATCCTAAACTTTGGTGCTAGTCTCTTTGTCTTGCTTCTCGGTCAGTTTCTGTTGGGCCCAGTCTTGAATTACATACCAAACTGTGTACAGCTTCCATCTCTGGTTAGATTTTCTGACTCAGTGCTAACACTTTACTCTGATTTCACTTTGACAGCACACTCTATTTTCATTCTACTCCTCCTCATCTTTGGTAACCAAATTGTGACCTCAGGCTATGCCTGCTTTTTAGCTTTACTGTTCCCAGGTCAACTCTAACACTATAATATGCAATTAACTTTGGAAAAGAGAAAGAAAATAAGGGAAAAGAAATTCTATGCTGAGGGGACAGACTAAATCAAGACTCAGAGGTGACAACATATGTGGTAGGCATAGGAACGATCAATAGTCCAAGGAAGCCTGGATTCAGGGAGACGTACAGGTCGAGAGGCAGGCAAAGGGCAGATCACGGAGCACTTTTAATGCCACGAGAAAGAGTTTGTACTTTACTCTGTACCCAAAGGGAATTTTAGGTGATACTTGAGAGAAAAATGGCCTAGTCTCAGCTTGTCCAAAGGTAACTTTGATGACATCACCAAGGACTAATTGTAAAATGGGAAGACTGGAGGCCCAGATGCCAGTTAGGAACGCAGCAGGATGATTGACTGTGTTCTTCCTATATTGTCCTGTCTGCTCTGTTCCAAGAAGACAGTCAATAGTGACTGTGTCCCTTTAGCCTTACTGAATTTATATTATGACTCAAAGCAGAAGTTACCTGCAAGTCATTTTGCCTCCTGTCTTTTGTAAAAAGACTAAGTCCATTGATGACATTATGATAGATGTGGCGAAGGAGAAGGAGAAGGAGATAGAGGTGAGGGCCATGAAAAGACAGGGAGATATGGCCAGATCTGGCACTAGAGAGAAGGCTGGCTGTGAGATGAGGCACGAGGAAGTGCACGGCCCTCTCATGGCAGTGCCATGAGGCAGTGCAAGGCTTCCCTGGGGAAGCTGTGTGTTCCCTCCTGGGACACTGAAAGTTGGGCCAGCCTGGGCCCCCAAACAGGCACAGAGCAGCAGAGCTGCTGAAACTGCAGTCTCCATACAGACTGAGACAGTGATCGTTTCAGAGCAAACCACAGGGGACCAATGAGCAGAGTGGCTTCTCCAATGCTGTGGTGCTGTAGGGGCCCAGGAACAGTTGCCAAACCCTGGGGAAAGGGAACGCCAATAATGGCAGAGATTGGATGTCCCACCAGTCAGAGGATGGAGTTCAGAATCAGGCTTATGCTGATGAACGAGAAAAAACTTTTAAACAAACAAGCAATATGTCATTCAAATATTGTAGTTTATAGGCTCATATTCACGTTGCTATACAACATAATTGTAATGTCTTAGCCAAAGATTCTGAGAATCCAAACTAAAGCGGTGAGCCTGGGATGAGAAGTGGAGAAGGAGAAAACGAGGTAAGATTTCACCAAAACTGAGAGGTGATCTGAAGTGAGGGGAGAGGGAGAATGGGGAGCTAATGTGACTCTGAAGTCTCTAACCTGGGTGACTGAAGAACTGCAATGTCTTTAGCCAAGAAGGAAAACGGAGGAAGATTTGAAAAGGAAAGTAATGATTTTAGTTGAGCTGGAAGTGCTGCTAAGAAATCCGTGTGTAAATCTTCCACAAGAATTTCTAAAAAGAAGCCTGGAGTTGCGAAAAGATATATGGGTTGGAGATAAAAAAAAAAAAGTCTAGAAATCATTAAAATAAAAATGATACTGTCATTATGGGATTAGATAACTCCACATGAAGAATGTATAAAAGGAGAAGAGAAAAGAGCCAAAGATTAAGCATTATATGCAAAGGGAGAATGGAGGAAAAATTGGTGTCGAAAGAGATTTAGAAGGAGCCAGGAGCCATCAGAGAGATGAGAGAACTAGAGAAAGTGCTATCTCAGAGTCCAAGTGCATCACGCATTTGTGGGTGGGGAGGCCAGGGAGGCAGAAAACGAAGTAGATGTATTTGTTTCCTAGGGTTGTTGTAACAAAGTACCACAAACTTGGTGACCTGAACAACAGAAATTTATTCCCTCAAAGTTCTGGAGGATGAAGACCAAAATTAAGGTGTCAATAGTGTTGGTTCCTTCTGAGGGCTCTGAGCGAAGGACCTGTTCCAGGCCTCTCTCCTGGCCTTGTATTTGGCTGTCTTCTCCCTGTGTCTCTTCACATCATCTTGCCTCTATGTGTGTCTGCCTCTGTGCTCAAATTTCCCCTTTTTGTAAGTCATATTGAATTAGGTTCCACCCTAATGACCTCATCTTAACTAATTACATCTGCAATAACTCTATTTCCAAATAAGATCACATTCCGAGATACTGGGGGTTAGGACTTCAACATATGAATGTTGGGAGACACAATTCAACCCATAACAGTAGTCAAAAAAAGGTGGAATAATGTCTTAAGTGTTGACCAGCAATGTTTTTGTTTTTGATTTTGTAAGAGACTTAAATATAATTGAAGGAAGAAGAGATGGGGTGACTGAAAATGAGGTAATAAGAATGAAGAGAGATACAAAATGAAGAAGAGATGGGAAAGGTGGGATTTAGAACAGTGGATGAAGGCTTAAATTTGGAAAAGAGAGAGCCAGCCCTGATGGCCTGGCAGTTCAAGTTCGGCACGCTCTATTTCAGCAGCCCGGCTTTGGTTCCCAAGCATGGAACCACACCACTCGTTTGTCAGTAGCCATGCTGTGGTGGTGGCTCACACAGAAGAACAAGAAGAACCTACAACTATATACAACTATGTACTCGAGCTTTGGGTGGGGGGGAGAAAAGAAGGAAGATTGACACAGATGTTAGCATAGGGTGAATCTTCCCCTGCAAAAAAAATTAGAAAAGAGAGGAATTGGAAGTAAAAGGGAGAAGAGAAGTGAAAAAAAGACAAAAAGTTATGACACAGAAGAAAAGAGCCAAGCGATTTCACTATGTGTAACTGACTGAGTGACTCTGAGGTTAGGTAAAGCCTGGTTGAGAATTTTAAAAGAGCACAGAAGTTTTGGACTGGTTGTTATGGAGCCTGGAGCAGGGAATTAACAGACGAAAAAGAAAGGAATTTGTAAGGCTAACTGATAATAGATCATTTCTTCTTAAATAGATCTAATCAGGAAAATTATACTAATTGTTTCATCTTCTTTCCAAAGTAGGAAGAAACAAGAGAAAATGGGTGATTGAGTTTACTCGCAACTCCTTGGTCCATACTGAATAGTACAACGAGGCAAGCCAAGGTGAAAGGAATGGGGGGGGGGGTGATGAGAGCAGTTTTGGATGATGCTGTGGAACCAAGTGTGGCATCAGGAGTGGGAAACTGAACGGAAGGCCTTTGGAGAACATCAAGAATCTAAGGCCGTGGTATAGAATGTCACCAAATGGATACTGAAGCAGCACAGGAAGATTGTAGGGATTTAGGGCATGACTGTGTTAAGACATAAGAAAGTGCCTTTTCAGGTGTCCACTTCAAATAAACTCAATTTCACATATTGTGATGATGATAGCAATATTACCTTGAGTTGCAATAATAGTAACTATAAAAAGCCATGCTTTGTGGAAATTTTTACTTAAGGGTGAGAAATGACCGGAAAAAAGAATAAGGAGGAGAAGAAGGAGAAGAGGAGGGGAAGAAGAAGAAAATAAAAGAAAATGTATGAAGAATTTTTGTAAAGGTCACAACTGAAAAAACAGAGAAAAACTTTTTCTAAGCATTTAAGCTCAACAAGCTGTTGAAGATTCTGGAAGCAAAGTGACAGCAGGTAGTTTTAAACCTAGTGATCATAGAGTGCAATATTCTTTATTTGCTTTCTTACCTCATCTCCTTCTTAGATGGGCAGGAACAATTCCGAGGGACTTTTTATATCAAATTTCCCTTGGAAATGAAAGCATACAGTTCACTAAGCTTTAAATTAACCCACAAGTTAAGGCTAGAGCAGGGTTACCAACGTGAAAATGCCATCATTTTGTAGATTTTTCCCAACGCTTTCAGGCAAATTCAATACTATTTATACATATTTTTGCCTGTTAGTAATGAAATTGTTCCTAATTTATGTTCTGTGAAAAATGACATCTGCTTTTAATTGGGATGTTCATTAAAAAATCAGACAAGTAAAACAAATTATTCACTAAAATGAAGACAGAGGAAGTGAAATGCACCAATGCAGGTGTCTTTACTGTTTGGAGACGCACTTCATTTCTGCCTCAAGACATTTCAGATTCAGACCCTATTTTATTTTTTAAATTAGACGAAACATTATAAAAGAAACAAACTCTGCTTCCTTTCATAGATTTTCCTTATAATCATTAAAGATGATGTGAGCTGATTTACTGAAGCAACACGTTTTAGAGCGGTTTTACTATGTTTTCACATACCTTCAGTGAAGGAATTTGGGGATGTAATGGAAGTTCAAATAGCAGAATAGACAGCTTCTTTATACAGGTTAACATGTGCCACGATGAGAAGAAAATAGCTCAACAATGCTTGTGAAACACTTGGAAAATATTTGGATAGCCTGGAAACTATGATTATGTGAATTCTGGGTATTGCTAACTGCCCCCTGACCAACACAAGAGACCTATAAGTAGCTCCTTTTGTACCAAATAGTTCATATAAGTGCTATTTCTGAGGAAATAGTCCTATTTTAAAAAGTAACAATAAGAAAATTTAAATATTTGTCTTATGATCTTCAATTACTTGAGTAATGGGTCTAGGAATAAACGCAAACAACAACAAAAAAACAAGTTCTAAGTTCAGACAATTATGCCCACACCTTAAGAGACTCAAAGATTTATTTAGACTTACATCTTCCGAGCTCTTACAATGACCCAATATTCCGACACTATCACTTAAACTCTCTTTCATTCCTCTTCAGTTCTTTCCTTCATAACCTTTGTTACCCAAATGGTGGTCCAGAGACCAACAGCATCAACATTACATCAGAGCTTGTTAGAAATGCAGACATTCAGGCCCCACTCCAGACCTAATGAATCAGAATCTGCAATTTAAAATCCCCAGGTAGTTCATTAGTACACTATAGTTTGAGAAGCTCTGGTCTAGAAAACACTGAAAGAGTGGCTTTTTACAATTAGACTGATGAGCAAGAGACAAATGCGCGAAGAATATGAAAGGGGAAATTTGCAGATGATGTGATCTTATATACAGAAAATCCTAAGGAATCCTCAAAAAAACTATTAGATCTAATAAATTAATTCAGCAGAGTTTCAGGGTACAAGATCAACACACAAAAATCATTTTGTTTCTACAGACTAGCAATGAAAAATCTGAAAAGGAAATTAAGAAAACAATTCATTTACAATAGCATCAAAAAGAACAAAATACTTAGAAATAACAAGGAGGTCCAAGACCCATACACTGAAAATTATAACATTATAAACATTGTTGAAAAAAATTAAAGACCTAAATAAGTAGAAATGCATCCTGTGAGCACGGATCAGAAACCTTAATATTGTTGAGATGGCGATACTGCCCTAAGTCATCTACAGATACAATACAATCCCTATCAGAAACTCAACGGCCCTTTTTGAAGAAACAGAAAAGCTAATCCTAATATGTAGAATTGCAAGGGACCCTGATTAGCCAAAACAATCCTGGAAAAGAACAAAGTTAAAGGACTCACATTTTCAGATTTCAAAACTTACTGCAAAACCTACGGTAATCAAAACAGTGTGGTACTGGTATAAGGATAGACATACAGATCAATGGAATAGAAGTGAGAGTCCAGAAATAAACCTATACATCTGTGGTCAGTTATTTTTGATAATGGCGCCACGACCATTCAATAGGGGAAAGAATAGTCTCGTCAACAAATCGTGCTGGGACAACTGGATATCCACGTGTGAAAGAATGGAGTTGGACCCTTACTTCACACCACATACAAAAATTAACTCAAAATGGAGCCGAAACCTAAATATAAGGGTAATGCCATAAAATTCTTAGAAAAAAGATAGGGGTAAATCTTCATGACCTTGGATTTGGCAGTGGTTTCACAGGCATGACACCAAAAGCACAAGCCACAAAATTAAAAATAGATAAATTGGACTTCATCAAAATTAAAAACTTTTGTTCATCAAAAGACGCTAAGGACAAAGGGCATGAATAGACATTTCTTCAAAGAAGATCTACAAATGTCCAACTAGCCCATGAAAAGATCTTCAACATCACTAGTTATTTAGTTATTAGGGAAAAGCAAATAAAAAACCACAATGAGATGGCACTTCACACACACACACACAAGGATGCTTATAAAAACCTTTTTTCAATATAAAAACAAAAACATAAAATATATTTGGTGAATGTATGGAGAAATTGACACCCTTGCACATTGCTCATGGGAGTGTAAAATGGTGCAGCTGCTGTGGGAAGCAGTAGTGGTTCTTCAATAAATTAAACATAGAAATATCATGACCTAGCAAATTGACTCCTAGGTATATACTCAAAAGAATTGAAAACAATTGTTCAAACAAAAACTTCTATGTGAATGTTCACAGCAGCACTATTCACGATAGCCAAAGGTAGAAACAACCCAAATGTCCATCAACTGATGGATGGATAAATAAAATGTGGTATATTCATTTCAATGGAATATTATTCACCCATAAAAAGGAATATGTACTGAGATATGCTACAACATAGATGAACCTCGAAAACATGCTAAGTGAAAGAAGCCAGACACAAAAGGCTGCTTATTCCACGTATATGACATATCTAGATATTTCCGTTGGTAAACCCATAGAGACAGAGAGTAGATTAATGGTTGTCAGAAGCAAAGGGAAAAGAAGAATGGATTGGCTGTTTAGTGGGTGTGGTGTTCCCTTTAAGTTCATGAAAATATTCTGGAACTGAATAGCAGTGATAACTACACACAACATTGTGAATTTACTAAATGTCTCTAAAGCTAAATTTTATGTTATGTTTTACCACCATTAAAAAAAAAAAAAAGCCCATATTATGTTGTGCTTGTGTTATGTGAGGCATTGTGCTAAGTACTGTCATATGAGAACACAATTAATCCTCACAACTGTATGCAGTAGGTACAGTTATTACCATCTTTCACAAAAGAAGGAACCCAGGTCCAGACATATAAGAAATTTGCCCAATAGTACATCAGGAGTAAGCAGAGACACTAGAATTTAACTCCAGACCGTGAGAGTGTGCCATTCACTCCACTGCCATATTCTGACATACTACATATTGCTGCCTCATATGATGTATGATATATCTACATGGTTTAATAACACACAATCATTAAAAAAAACTTACTTAAAATATGCATTCAAATGGAGAAATGGTTATGATATACAGTCATGTGCTGCATAATAACATTTCAATCAATGACAGACCGCATGTACAATGGTGGTCCCATAAGATTAGTACCATATAGCCTAGATGTGTAGTAGTCTATACCATCTAGGTTTGTGTAAGTACACTCTGTGATATCCACACAACGACAAAATTACCTAACAACGCATTTCTCAGAATGTATCCCTGGCATTAAGTGATGCATGACTGTAATGTTAATTGGAAAAATCACACTGGAAAACAACACATACACAATTTTGTATGTAAACGCACACACATATAATCTATACATATACACATACACACAGTTTTAGGATATTCAATTTTATGTATATTTTATTTTTCCTTCCCATTTCCATATGCACCCACGCACTATAAGTGATTTTAATTTTCTTTAGTTTTATGTATTTTCTAATTTTTCCAAAATGAGCATGTATTATTTAATCAGAAAAAGAAAGCAATAAACATGTTTTTAAAGAGTCACTTTCTTGTAGTGGTTCTATTGATGATAATTATGCATTTAAATTATTCATATAAGCTTGCAAGAGATTCTGCTTTACTTTCTTATCTCATAGTTATAAACATTTTATAACTTTAAACTTGACTTTTTCCCCTGAATAAGTTTCCATGGGACCTAAGCACTGGTATTTTTAAAAGATCTCCAAATAATACTATTTGAAGGAACTTGAGGCCAAGATCACAAACCCAATTTATGAAATCACTCAGCAACAACGGGAAAATACTTTCAATGACTTGGAAAATCGGATTAGATGGTGAATCATAGAAGATGGTTTTAATCTTGAAGCTGAGGAAAGTGAATACTACTATATTAAAACATTGAAGATGATGTTTCTATACACCAATTTCAGTTTGCTTCTCTCCCAGATCTCCAAAGATTATTGTTAATCAAGGACTTGATAAACAACATATAGTCATCTATGAAAATTAAAGAGATTATGGACATACATGAAATATACGGGGAAAACCTCTAACATAGTGCCTCTTGAACTTTAGTGTCAATTCAAAGCCTTTGAGAGAGTTTGTTAAAATGCATATTCTAACCCAATAGGTTTGGTGCTAGAGTCTGAGATTCTGCATTTCTAATGACTTCCAGATGCTGCTGCTGCTTTCTGGGAGTTTCACCTTGAATAACAAGACTATGAGTCTCCTTTAAGCCTTTAAAATGGAAATTGACAACCTCCATCTCAAAAGACATCATGCCCCACCTAAAGTCACTCTCATTCCAACTGCCAATAGTTTTGGAAGTAACTTTCCTGTTTTCAACATCATTTCCTACCATTCTTATCATTCACATCGTTTTCAAGGTAATCTTCTAAAACGCAAATCAGTTTAAGTTACTACTCCGCTTGGATGGTATCTCATTGTCCATTGCATCTCAAACTCAAATGCTTACAGGGACCAGGCACATTATGTGAATGAGTGAAGCAAAGGTTAGAAAGGGAGGTATGTAATGAGGAACAGTGGGGACTGTGGCAAACTGCAGTGCATATACCTTTTCTAAAGAAACAGCTATTGATACCAGCTTAACACAAGGTTGACGTAAGGGAAGCCGTATTGTAGAAAAGAAACCATATTGTAACTTTGAATGACCTCCAATTCACTAACCCAGTCATGCTCTGTAGGTTTTATGGCCCCTCCCAGCTGCTATAAGTTGATAGCTTTTGTTCTATAAGTTGCCTAGGAATGTGATGACCCCCGAGCAGAGAGTCTATGCTAATAGCCAACATCAATGACAATTGAAAGATCAGGGTATAGGACACTGCTCTGGTCTCTGATGCATATGCAGTAAAACAAAACACTATCAGGAACTAAGACCAGATGCCTCCCCCACCTAGAGACCAGCCCCCTAAATAACTGGCCTGTAGTCAGGCCAGTCAGTTGTTCTTCTGTAAGATAGTTCTTTTGGACATGAGTCAGCCATCTTCCCTCTTGCTAGCAAGCTGTAATAAAAGTCCTTTCTCTCCTACCTCCTTGACTATTGGCATGTCTTGTGGTGGGCAGACAACCCCTCTTGGGCAGTAACACTATTACTGCGCTCCAGCCAAGAGCCACTATGTCTGTATGAAAAGGTGAGCCTGATATTGCCAGATGTTCCAGTTTTTTAGAAGGAGCAGGACATCTGGATTTCTTTTTTGATAAAAACTTCAACATTTTAAGATTGGCAATGATTTTTTTTTTTTTTTTCTTTTTAATCCTGATGCCTCAAACAAACCACACAGAGTCTCTGGGCATGAGACCCAGACGTCAATATTTTTTCAAAGCCCCCAGGTGATCCTAGTGTGCACCAACTACAAAGGGCCTGAAATGAATTCAAGGGCTGAAGCTATAGAAGTGAGGGGATTAGGAGCCCACCATGGTGGTATGAAAATTACTTTAAACTGAAAACATCTGAACAATCAGCAACCACAAAAAGAAATGTTACCTAAACTTAAACAGAGCCCTTTGAAAATACAGCTGAGAGCAACCCTCCTTCCAGTGAGTTTCCTGATTGAAAGAAGACTGACCCCTAGCACCAGGAAATATGAATTAAGCTGCCATAAACCCTCCCATGGGGAAACTTTCAGCCAGGAAGTGACAGACTGCCCATTTCATTAGTATCGAAAAGCCCAATAGAACCTTCCATACTCTCCCATGAAGGCCCTAATAGCCCCCCTTTTGTTAAGTTAATATATATAAACCTTTACTACTGGGAGCTCCCACATGCATGTGTGAAAATAAAACTTGTCTTTACTCCTGTTAATCTGTCTATGGCCAGTTAACTTGTTCCAACCACTGGACCCAAATTAAAAGAAGAAAAGTTTTCCTCGCAACAAAAGTGCAGGTTGGTTCCTGAAGGCAGTTCTTGCATGAAGATTATTTCTCATGTATGGAAGAAGAAGAGATTATGCCTCCTCAAAGGAGATAATAAGGAAGTGTTTATTTACATATTATTTTATAATTTTATTTATTTATTTTTTTCCCCCAAAGCCCCAGTAGATAGTTGTATGTCATAGCTGCACATCCTTCTAGTTGCTGTACGTGGGACACGGCCTCAGCATGGCCGGAGAAGCGGTGCGTCGGTGCACGCCCAGGATCCGAACCCGGGCCGCCAGTAGCAGAGCGTGTGCACTTAACCGCTAAGCCACGGGGCCGGCCCTACATATTATTTTAATACATCTTACAACCACCTCTGAGCTCCAAAGGTTGAATTCAAGCCTTGGGGCATCAAGTTGGTACATGATGCAATCTAAGAACCTGTTTAAGGTTCTTAACCAAAGGGCGGTTTACAGTCATCCACATCTGCTATTTCTTTATCTGTTACATATGTGAAAGGAGAATATTTTTCATATTTAGGAAATAAAGTGCAATTTAATATAATTACTCATAGTCAAATTTTGTATTAAAAAAATCCATTCATTCAATTATTTCAACACATTCTGAATAAGGTATCACATTTATTAAGAGATATGAAAGTTGCCATATTTCTTACTTGAATGTATTCCAGTAAGAAATGATAGAGGCATTTTCAAAGTTTATTTAGAAAGAACTTACTGAGTAGACTAACAAGCAATAGAAAACAGCTCCTGCTGTTCGCTTTAGCTGTGGGGAGCAGAAACACCTACTTTCTCCGTGTTACCAGATTATTTATGTGAGTTTCACTAATGACTCCCCAGCTTGAGGCCTTATTTCTATGTTAAATCTCCTTTGAAAGGAATATTCCCCCTTCTTTTCCTCATACCCAACCCAAATAAAAGTCCAAAACGTAATATGCTGCTTCCTGTTTAAGGACATATAAAATTGGATTCCTTCTCAAAGAACAAGGAATGAGATTGTTGAAAAACCACAAATGAAAACTACTGGAACATTTACACCATGGATGGGAAAGGAAACAACAGTTTTGGAGCCACTACTAAAATGTGGGTGCTCTCACAAACATTTCCTAATTGAATTTTCATAGTTCCTCCTTACAGGTGAGGAAGGTGAGCCTCAGAGATGTCAAGTGTACCCAAGGTTACAAAGTAAGTGACAGCAGAGATTCAAACCTGCTTTTTCCATGTAGATGCAACCCATTATAGCATTATAATCTGTTTTTAGAAGACTTGGTAATCCAGGGGGGAAGAAGTTAGTAAAGGTAGCTAAGGAAAATGTCCAACCAGCAAAGATTGCTAGGTCCTTCCAGAAATCCTGACACTGTAAATAGGACCAGTTCATGAGTAGGTGACCTGTGTCATCACACAGGGCTCTGTGTTTAGAAAGGCCCCATGCTTGGTTTCATGCTCTGCTGTTGCTGTATTGAAATCTCAATAATTTTTAAGAAAGGCCTCTACATTTTCATTTTGCACTGGGTCCCAAAATTATGTAGCTGGGCCTTCCGTAAAAGCCAACAAAGTGAGAGTAAAGTTTATAGAAAACAGAACCTTGGCTTCCTTGAGAAGCCAAAAGGTGGTTGAGTCTTAGTGTCAGGGGCACATGGCTCTCTGGAATAGAGTCAGGTTGGATGCCACAGACAGGAGATATGCCAGGGGAAAACTTTCTAGGTGAGATGCTTTTTCTTCCCCTCTGTCTGGTAATTGCTTGTCAACACACCTTTTCAGGACAGAAAATAGTAGCCCCAGCCCAGTACCAGCCAGAGGGGAGAAACAACCTCAGGATAGCACTGGAATCTGACCAGGTGGATAGCTAATATATGAGAGGTAAGCAACCTGACCTGTTCCTTAGTGTGCCCTCTTCAACTCTCCACCATGTGAACTGGATAGAATAGAACCCAAGGAAATGGGTCTTGGAACAAAGCAGGGTCAAGAGTCCAACCAGTGGGAGGTCCTCCAAGGGGTCCCCTCCTTTGTATGTGCCCGGGATAGGGGGGCAAACGGGGAATGGTTAAGCCCTAATTACAACAGAATCTCTCCATACTTAAGGGCACCCTCTCAACTCACCCAGAAGGGGACAGGTTACAGCACTGGCTTTCACATCTCCCATACCTCACCAATCAAAATTGCTGATATGCCAAAGAAATATTAACTCACAGGAAAAAATAACATCTGATGAGCACAAGCAACACACTGAAATTACCTAAATCAGAGGAAGCAGAATTAATGCACTGGACAGACCAAAAATGTAATATATGAATAAAGTATACCTTAAGATATAAGGAAGGATATTGGACAGATGAGGCAGGAGAAAAGAGTTATAAAAAAGAACCAATACGAGAAATTGGGCATGAAAAATGTAGTAGCTGAATGAAAAACTCAGCAGGCAGGCCAAATAGCAGAAGGAGTGTGTAGAAGAGTCAGTGAACTAGATCAGGTGTTAGGAAGGGATAAACAAGTGAGAGGCAGTTAAAGTTATGAAGGATGGAAGTAGAACATCACTATCTATGTGACAGGACTTTCCCAAGTTATACCGCATCTAAGAATTACCATAATGAAGAACTCAGAGAGTGATGTAAACTAGAGGCAAGCAGTGTGGTGGGAAGAAACACAATGAGATCTACTCCTTAATGCCAGTTATGCAAATTGAAAACATGTAACTCCGTATATATTTTAAGACTGGGAATTTGTCTAAAGACACATATTGAACCCAATAGAGTGTGTGCCTGTGAGAATGAGAACGTGAGGGGGTTAGAGAATGAAGGGGGAAATAATAAAATAAACAAAGAGAGTGGCCAAGCCAGAGACTTATGATGAATTAAAGAGTTTGTGTAACTCCCCTCTGAGGGCCAAAATTTTTTAAAAATAAAGAAATAAAGACAATGGATGGATAGATTAGTAAAAGGAGGATAAGTGATTATCTAAAGTCACTAGAGAATCACAGAAGGAAAATAAAAGAATGTTTCTTTCTTCTTCACAGTTTAAAAGGGCTTAATAAACAGACATGAATCAAATATCCTTTTTGTACCAGGCACTGTCCCAGGTGCTGAGAATACCAAGATGAATGAGATACCGCCTCCACTTTTAAGAAAAGTTGTTATTTTCCCAATCTAGTCCCACTCCTTTCAGCCAGCTCTGAAAAGGTGATTTTTTACACTCATGTTGCTTTAAATATAAGAAGCGTAACTGATATTGTAATCTAAATCCTGTCTCCTTTATGGGATCTGAAGATTAAAGGGAGTTTTGAGGTCATCTAGGCCCACCTTCCACTGCCTCAGGAATCTCTTCTATTTCCCAACCTTTGGAAGTTTACTTCCCTGTAATGACCAGGCATTGTTAGCATTTCTTTCCTATGGAATGGCTGTGGGTAAGTATTAATTACCTCTGAGACAATGTGGTTTAGTCTCTCTTCTCTGGGTTAAACATTGCTGGGACCTTTAATTCTTGTCATAGACAAACTGGCCTGATCATTATTTTGCTTTATTCAGGAAGAACCACCATGTCCTAACCAACTGCTCACATCCCATCCAGCTGCTCCAACCTCATTTTTCTGGAAAGCCATCCCAGATCACTCCAGAACAGAGCAACACTGCATCCTCTGCATTTACACTGAGGGGTCTCTCTCAACCCATATGATTCAGAGACCTCTGCTACCTTGAACAACCAGTTATCTTGTCGTTGGATTTTCTAGTGTCCACAACGATGGAAAGCGTCTTAAAAACCTTTTAATCAACAAGTTGTGTTTGAGTATTCATCTCTATTTGGTTGATCAAGTCTAAATAGTTACTCAATATTTTGGTAATCTCTAAAGATACTATTGAGATTGAGGGCTCCATAGACTAGCCCATAGTTTGGAAGGAAAATCTTACACCATAAAGAATGCTTTGGGCCAGCCCCGTGGCTTAGCGCTTAAGTGCGCGCGCTCCGCTGCTGGCGGCCCGGGTTCGGATCCCGGGGGGCACCAACGCACCACTTCTCTGGCCATGCTGAGGCCGTGTCCCACATACAGCAACTAGAAAGATGTGCAACTATGACATACAACTATCTACCGGGGCTTTGGGGGAAAAATGAATAAATAAAATTATAAAAAAAAAAAAAAAGAATGCTTTAAGAAAAGTGATAAAACAGGGACTCCCAGCAAAGCAAACTAATACCTTTAAATACTCCCAAATTTATTCTCAAAGATGATAATAGAGAAATAGGCTTCTCTGCCTCGGTTTCCAAAACCAGTTCAGCTTGAAAACTACTTACTGAACACATGGTATAATGTTCAGCTTCTGCATAAGATCTATAACTGGTTTCTGAGTGGCTCAGGACCCTGAAAGGAAGCAGTTGACTTGTCTAGAACATAATGGGGTTTATCAGGAATTTGTACCCTTTTATATAATATTTGCTTGGATATTCATATGGTTTAGCAGCTACATATAACCAAAACATGTAATCCTGCAATATGAATTCATCCATATAAGGAAATATTTTCCAGCTAAAGGATATTAGGTTACATCGAAAAATATTTATGATAAAGTCATAAATGAAAAAAAAAAGCATGACTCTAATGTTGTGTTTCTAGAATTGTGTATGGGAGGGTTGAAAGGGAATGCATTAAAATATTAATAGCGGTTATCTCAATAATGCTTATCTTTGGGTTGAAGGATTCATTTTTATATTCTTTTTATTTTTCTTATAGTTTTGAAATTTTCTATGATGCATTTTGTGTAATAAATATATATTATTAAAAATTTATTTCTCAAACCCCTTATGCCTGTAATATAGGGATAATGATGGAAAGAATATCTATATTTTTCTATTTATGCACATCAGACCCACAAATGTGAACTGTAAACTGTGACAGAAACTGTGCCCTACCAGAACTGAGGTTATATGTTCACAAATATTCTACTCCAAACTGTCCTCAGGGCTGTGAGCAACCATAATAAGTCCCCAGTTACTGTGAATATAACCCCAAAGTATTCAATTATGTGAATATACCATTTTGTTTGTTTGTTTTAAAGGAAGCAACCATCCTGTGCAATTCAGGTCATCTCTTGTGCTTAGCACTTAGGGATTTTGATAGAATTTTCACTGATAAAACTCGAGTCTGACACACACAGAACAAATTGTTGTATAACTTCAATGAAAAAACTAATTTCCTAAACAGATAAACCAAATGCTGAAAAATTTTAAAGAACTTAAAAAATCATCAGTGGTAGCAGTCTTTTGTAACTGAATCTTTTAGCAGTCCAGCAAATATTTAAACCAAACACTTTGAATACCTATGTTACTGCAGAGTTCAAAGAGAAGCAAAAAACTGTTTTAAACAAGCAAAAGCATCTGGATCCCTATGAGGAGATTTCAGTCTAGACAAATGTAATCTATGCCTCCCCTGAACCCCGCTCAAATTTCATCCTCCCAAACACGTAAATATTTATTTGGTTTGTCTCCGTTATTTTCAACCATTGTCTAGTAGTGTTAGCCTCTTGTTTTCTAGAGCTTCCTGATTTAGCTGTAGAAGCTGTTGTTTTGTTCATTAAGACTCTAGAAGCCCCGTCAGTGGGCAGTGGTATTAGCTAATGCTATCAGAATCTTTTCTATATAAATAGTCGATTATTGAAAGAGAGTGTTTAGTACTCCTCTAAATTACATATAGAAGCATATTCAAGAGAAGTCCATGCATTTTTCAATTATTTTTTAATGTGTCTCTTACCTTTGCGTTTATTATCAGTTCTTCGTGCTTATGGATTAGCTCCTCATTGTCTGTAAGTGACGAACCTAGACTTTGTTCTTGTAAATCTCTTATGGTTTTCTGAAACCAACAAGTAACCTAGGTAGGAAGCAACAAAGAGAGATCAAATTTCAAATGATTAGAATAAGTGAGTAAAAAATCAGACATATTTCCTTAACCTTTGAAAACTTAAGCTACTTCAATTTCTCTTGACATAAACTCATCTCATGTATTAAATTAATATGATTGGGTTTTTATTTTTTCTTCATTTCAATCTCTACATGCTTAAGAGAAAAAAAAACAAAATAATCCCTCAAAAGCATGAAAACAATATATCAGTTCAGTAAGATTACATGGCATGAAGAAAATAATTCAAAATCTCCTAACAAAGAAGAACCAAAATAGATTCTCACACAGTCTATAAATCATGCATTCTTTTAGAATATAAATCTTCTTTCCTGGATAAGAATATGAATCTGAATATAGTTACATAGACCCACATGAAGATATTAAACAGCATATGTAGAATTCTATTTCTACCATAAAACAGTGCAAAAATATGTAGTTTGCTGCAATTGCTCGAAATCTGTATTCAGAAAATAAAGAGAAACGTTATTAAAATTCCTTTGACATTATAAATGGCTAGGGGCATAACTCACATTTATTTACACTTGATTTATAATACGTGCCTTATATAGTATTAAAACAACAAATAGCCAAGGACTTGAAAGAAGCTGTACATTTTTAAATGATGACATAAGTTGACATAGAACCAATGACATGTGGCCGCTGGATGCAGATTCTTTATCCCAATTAAAGGAAAAAGACTTGGATTTTTACTCTCAAATCCTATACGGTATTATCCTCATGATCACGTCATAGCCACTGATTCCTAAGAGCCCACTACATGCCAGACAGTTTGCTAATTGCTTTTGGGGCATCATCTCTATTTGTCTCAACAACTCTGTAACAAGTATGATATCATCATTGTAGAGATGAGGAGTGGGTAGCAGTTTATTCAGGATCATATAGTAAGTGGCTGAACCAGGATTTGTCCCTAAACCTACATTATTTCAAAGTCCATGCTCTTTCCACGGTGCCCTGCTGCCATCCTTGAGTAACTTAAGTCTTACAGCCCTGGTCATCAGGAGGAATTAGTTAAAACCCGGAAAATGAATCTAAGCAGCCCATTCAAAATGGTGGGCATTGCCCTAGCATTACGCTGTGTCTTTCTCCAGCCTCGGTTGTCTTGCCCGCAACAACCTCAGGATTTCTCCGAACTCCTATAACGTGGAGAAATGTGTGAAGCAGGTGGCTAAGGAGAAAGTTAGGTTAGCCCTGAAGCTCCACACAATAAATGTACACCACAACACACATACACACAACTACACAGAAGTCAAGTTAGGGGCTACCTAGAATAGGACATTTCATTACCATTACAGGGCTGATATCACAAAGCTGAGTATGCGATCAAACGGTCCCTATCAATGCTTAGCATTTTCCAGCATGGAATAGACAATAAAAAATTGGGGCAAGAGAAAGCAAAAAATTGCTTTCTACTAATTGGAAATCTTTGTTAACCAACATTTTAGGCTACCATCAGTGCAAAGAAAAGAATAATGGCGACTGTAGCAATTTTGCGAAGTACACCTCATTTTCTTCAGAATATTTAGTTATCTGTGCATAATACACACGTTAGCCAGTCCCCATATCTAAAGTATTGTGTTTATGTATTTACAATTATTTGAAGATAGTCTGTCTTTCTGGTGTCCCAATTAGAACTAGATGATATGTATAACGTGCATATTAGAATTCACAGACAGTATTTTATTGAGTTGTAAAATTTATTAATTTATTTAATTTTATAAAAATAATTTCCGACAAGAGATACAGTGAGCCCATATAAAAATACAACTAGAGGAGTGATTTAAATGTTTCATCAAAGAAAAATGGATCATGAATATAACTAACTGTCAGAGTTCATTTATTTTATTAAGTACTGGGAGTGAGTTTCATTTATTCTTAGCTAAAGCAGGAGGAACTCAGAAATCTCAAGAATGCTTTAATAGGGAAAGTTAATATAGAATCTGAGTGAATAACAATTGGGTACAAACAGGTGTTTGCTAATCTCTAAAAACAGGTGAGAAGCCTGAACCCTCAGATCATCCTATTTAATTTTGTGAGTCAAAGACTTGTCATCTAGCACATGCCAGCAGTTATGAAAGCCAGGAAGGAGTGAGTTGTTTTGATTTTTAGAAGGTATCTACTGACCTCATCCCCTAGATTTGGCAAATACTATTTCCACTCCCCAAAGGATACTATTCCTGTGTGGCGATACTCTTCCCTATAAGAGAATATAGTTAGAGATCTATGGTGGTATTCTGTTTATCCTGATCACATACCTGCCTGATAAAGCATGCTGACTCTCTAGATCACCACATTTTTACTACTGAACGCACCCTGGGAAGAAACATAAAAATAAGTTGGCATAAAACTCAGAAGTAAGTAGTTCATCACAGGAGTGTTACATCTCATCATGAGGCATTCACACACGTGAGTAGCCTCTTAGATCAGATTTACTGTGTGTGCTGTGGGATGCATGCAGAATAGGTTCTCAGAGTCCTTCTGATGTGAAAGAAGACATCCTAAACAACTGAGAGATGTCAACCATTATACTCTGCCACCCAGGAAATCAGTCATTGTGTCCTGCGAGCAGCTACTGCAGACAGCTGCATAGATATTCCAAGAGCACTTTTTATAAGTGTTTTAATTGTATCAGCTGCTGTCCAAAAGCCTGAGTGATAAGTACAGTAAATGATGCATCAGGACATTTTGTAGAATGTGGTCCCTGCAAAAGGATGAAAATGTGAGTCAAGGGTTGGCGGGGTGTGGAAATGAAGGAAGAAGAAAAAGCATTCAGAGTATGCACTGGAAATTGGTTCTGGGCAATGATGGATTAAGGGGGTAAATGAGAACATTCTTCTTCTCTTCCCAGTTCCTACCTTTCAGCTTGACCAGCAACGTGTTTGTACTCATCCCACTGGTTTGACATGACATTCCAGGTATTCAGTGCCCAGAGGAGGTAGAACTAAGGTAGAGAAGAAGTGGGGCAGATATTTTTTGGAGTGGAAAAGATGCAAAGAAGGAGCAATCAGGGATGTTCAGTGAAAACCAAGAGCTGCTTTGGAAGTTAAAGAGGGGTGCCAGGAAAACTCAGCCAGATGGTGTAGACCTGCACTGTCCTATACGGAAGCCACTAACCACACATGGCTATTGAGTACTGGGAATGTGACAAGTCCAAATTGAGATGTGCTCTAAGTATAGAATACACAGCAGATTTCACAGACTTAGTATAAAAAATAATGAAAATATCTCATTAAGAATGTTAATATTGATTAAATGTTGAAATACTATTTTAGATATGTTGGGCTAAAAAAAATATATCATCGCTTTTCACTTTTTTATATGGCTTTTTACTTTCTTCATGTTTCTTTTTCACTTTTTTAATGTGGCTACTAGAAAATTTAAAATCACATATGTGGCTTGCATTATAATTTTTATTGGATGGTTTTGCAATTCAAGGAGATTCAGAATATCCTTATTTGTTAAATGTAGATCTAAGGACTGAGTTTTAATTAAGGGTAATTTAAAATAGAGTCAAAAGAATGGTGGGATGAGATATCGATTGGTAAGCATTAATTGACGACTGAGTCAGGGGGTAAGGAAGTAGAACTAATGACTTTTCCAAAGCAATTTCTTGGCTAAGTAAAGGAGGGATCAGATGATAACTTTAACGGAAACAGAAGTAACAAAAAGACTTCTCTCCATATTATGTTTTTCTTTATTTGATTAGATGAGACTTCAGCATTTTTTCAGGCACAGGGAACTGAAGATGCCTGAAAGAGAGTTGGTGCAGGAATGTACCAGAAAGAAGGGAAGGTTGGAAGAGAGCTCTACTGAAGATATTAACTTTGGGCAACGACAGACTAGTTTTTGCTTGTTGAATAACCCATCTCTATGCCAACCCCCTGCTGGGAGATCAGAATAGAGGAAGTATGAGAAAGGAACCCAACCTTCACAGAGGTGTGTCAGGTACTACTCTAGGCAGGTTACAAGTTACCTCAGCCAATCTTTACACCCCTCCTATGATGGAGATATTTGTTTTTTCAACAGATGAAGAAACTGAGCTCCGGACAGGTTAAGCAACTCGCCTACGGTCACACAACCAATAAGAGGAAAGTCCCACAAGTGGAGGCAGCAGTACCATAGCTGGAATTCATGCTTTCCTGTCTAGTGTTTTTTCTTCTCATCACATCCATCTGCAGAACCAAAGGGTTCTGGAGAAGAGAAACGGTTCTTATCAGGCTATGTTTATAAACGTTCTTAAGATAAAAACCAAAATGCAACACTGTAGTTATAGAATCTGATTCTAACATGGAAATAGGTCCTGTGTACAACCACAGAGGTTCAGTGGACATAGCGCAGTAGAGCGGAGAACGGATGTGTGGGTCAGGCCGTCAGAAGGAGTGCCTCAGAGGAAGAGGCTGGCTGTGGGCAGAGGCGACAGCAAGCATAAACTGAGAATTCCAGTTCCCAAACGATACATGCCAAAGACAGAACTAAAACACGGGAACACAGCAATAGAAAGTGCTCTCTGATGGTCAAGGATAAACAACTCAGATGGCAAGAAGGTGAACTTCTGCTATAACACAAAGTGAGGCATCGGACTGCCATAAGCCATCAGTCTCTTTTTCTGCAATTTGTTCTACAATCCGAGATAAGACCTTATTTTTTGATCTTTGTTTAAAACTATGCTGGAGGAAGCAAGCTAGCAATAAGCAATTCAAACCACCAGAACAGAAATGCTTAAGGGAAGATGAAAATCTCTTCAAATTACTTTCATTTTCTTTTCCATGTGCAGAACAGCTCTTGCCAAATAACCAGTTACTATTAGAGACAAAAAACTGATAACGGAAGAAAAAGGCATCATTTATCTTCTTTAACCCAAGACTTTTTGACAGTCTCTCTTCCAATTATCAAAAATGCACATATACAGAGGTGTTTTCAACTATAGTTGATGGCCACAGGTGACAGTTCTAATGTCTACTTTGATTTTGAAGGCATGTTAGTATTATAAGTACCATTTTAGCTCCCATAAGGTTTTTTCTTTCTCTTTTTTACAGTAGGGAAACTACTTGTCATTATTTTGCATTAGGCAATTTGATCAAATGTGCTCCATATTGAACTAGGCAATAAGCAGACTTCGAATAGCCATTTGCTCCATTAGGTGATAATGTAGATTAGGAGAAGAGGCACTAAAGCTGTGTCACTGATGTTTGTACCTAAGGACTTGGGACGAGGAGAGGAAGGAAGAATTACTGCCAAAAACACGGATTGCATTTCTTTTTAGATGCACTCTGGGACTGATCTAATTATTGGCTCCTTATTATTTGGACTTCATCTCAGAGATTCCAGGAGGACAATGTTCACAGTTTTCTTCTGTGGAATTTGGAAGCCCTCCATGAATTACTGAAGTCAACTGGAAAGTATTAGCATCTCCTCAACAATTATCAGATTCCAGTATTCTCTGTTGATGGGCAGTAGGAAAGCTAAAATATGTTGCTTGTCATGAGGCAAAATTTGTTACTTTATCAACAGCTTCACAGATAATCTATCTCCCTGTCTGGAATCATAATTTTATGTATTTAATTATTCTGACTTGTGTTAACATATCATTTCTCTTCCAACATCTATATTGCAAGAAAAATGGCACTAAGGATTTCTTCCCTGCCCAAGATTGGGCTCAACTCTTATTTGTGTTTAGGTAGCCTCTTCCTTCCAACTACTTAATGGTGGAAAGCTGTTCTGTCCGATGGAAGAAATCAGTACAGTGGACATCTCTGGACCTAAATTTTATTTCTAGCATTACCTCTGACCCATTGTAGGGAATCTTCCAAGCAGTAGAGAAAAGGTTTTCTTTGTTTTTTGGTTTTTTTTCCTCAGAAAAGGAACAGAGATCGGTGTTCTGGCAATGTGCATCTCTGCCAAAGACATCTAAGGCATGGATTTCCCAATATAACTTAGGGCTCCACTCTAAGTGATCTGGAGCCAATTATATTCACTGTGTGTTTGTGTGTGTGTGTGTGAGAGAGAGAGAGAGAGAAAAAAAGACAGACAGACATTACAGGGCTACTTAGGAGAGGGACCAAAGTTTGACACTTTCACATTACCGTCCCATTTCCTAGATTATGCAGCCTAATGGATTTCATACTGAAGCTTTAGACTAAACACCTGGTTGTTGGAAAAAATGAAACTATCATATTGACAAGATAAATAACCGCTAAATTTTAAAGGATGTTTTAATCCTTCCAATGTGTGACGTTTATTTTGTTTGCTCATGAGTCTCCGTACAGAAAGCATTAAAATTAATTGGGCCCCTATGCTTGTCTTTGGGGACCAGGAGAATGAGGGTAGAGGAGAGAACGAGTCCCACTCCCTGGCCAGTTTGGGGTGGCAGCAGTATTGAGGAGAAAAGGAAAGCCAACAATCTCCAACACCAGGTGCAGGGGAGGAAAAGAGCTCCAGGTAGTGGAAGGAGATACACAGGCAGCCCCGGGGCTTGGCAGATAGTTCAAGTAGCAAGAGCTAACTTTGTCATACAATGGAAGGGAATGAGGGTCGGGGAGCAATGCAGAGCCTTTCTCAGGGAGTAAATGTATCAAACGGCTTTGTCATCAAAATATATCAAATACCTACCACTTGCTGAGAATGTAATTTAGTCACAGTGTGTGTCTCCCAACCATCTCATCAACTAATTTAGGGGCTTAAATAATTGTGCCTAATTAAAGTGTTGTTGAGCCATCAGTCCAATTGAACAGTATAAAGAAGTGACAAACTAAGCTTAATGAAAATGTAATCAACTATAATAAGCAAATATGAAACAAAGAAATAGCTAAGGGATGGAAAAAGTTAGGAAGAGGAAAATTGATTTTTAACTCTATCTTAGAGATAAAGTTGACCTTTTGAATAAACTAGACTGGATACTAAGCCATGAAATGGCATTTATTTCCCCACCACATCATAACATTTTAGAAAGCTAAGATTATCTAGTGATTTAGAGAATTGGTGTGGGATGCAGCCAATATGTAGGATTGTGTGTGCTGGTGACTATCCAGTAAAGCTCAGAAAGTGACTAGCAACATATGTGGTGATACGGTGAACATTTGAACATTTACTTAACACTTAACAGATGCCAAGCTGTGCTCTAAGCATTTATATATATATATATATATATATATATATATATATATAATATTGTTTATTTTTACAACAAATCTATAGATAGATACTCTTATTATCCCCATTTTACAGAAAAGGAAACCGAGGCACAGAAGCCAAGTAACTTGCCCAAAATCACATAGCTAGTACATGTAAAAGCTGGGATTGATATCCACGCTATCTGTACTGGAGTCCCTCTGTTACAACCTTTGACATGCAGTGTCATTGAAAGCAATGGTGGTTAGCATGCATTCTATTTAGGAGGGGTTTCTACTGCTTTCAAAATGACATGCTTCTCCTACAGAAACTTTAAGATACTTTGCATTTACTGCTGGAATGCCTTAGAGTGAATTCTAGAGACAGTCTATGTGCTAAAAGAAAATTCTGTGATAAATTTTAATCTATGCATGGTTGGAAAGTCATTATGTCTGTTTCTGGGCCAAATTATCGGATACCACTATCACCAAGATAATTCAACCCTTATTTTGGTCTTATGCTAGCCAATGTTAGAAAGCTACATTCAAAGAAAGATTTTTTTTAAAATGCTTACTATGTGTTAGCCACTAAGCTAAGTATTTTTATGTTATATTAATTTAAGCCAACCATTCAAGCTCTAAATCTAGTTAGAAGGGAGCATCATATAAAGGAGAATACACATGCACGTGTGCATGCACACACACACACATACACACACACACAGAGTTTTATAGCTGCCCACCAGGTAGAAGACAGGTGCCCTCAGGCTGTGCTTATGTGTGTCATCTCTGATATCTTTTTAACTGCCTATTGACAAGGAGTATGATTACATGTGGTTACATGATTATGATATACATGGTACTCAAATTATAAAACCTTCCAAATGTGAATTCTATCACTCATTTTCCCCCCACAAAGACGTTTATCTTACAGCTATATGTGATCTGGGTAGTAAAAAGAGATTATCTGCCCTCATGTTTTACTTAATACTCCTTGATGTCCTTGACACTGTCTTATACAAAGAGACCGTGAATAACTTAGTTTTAATTTAGTTGTTTGTCTCACTTATGCCTGATTGGAGCAATTGAGAAAAATTACATTCATAAATCTTCTTGCCAAGATAATTAATTATGCACGAAATACTTCAAGCTGCTTCTGATTTTCATTAATGAAGCAGATTATCTACAAAAGAAGATGCCGCTGGAGTTGGAAAGAAAGGTCAGCTGCTCATCTTTACATGTAAAACAAGTGCCCATTTTTACATCTGAAAAACAGTGAGACAGAAAGAACATGCTTTGACTATGTTTATCAGACTATCTCATCCCAATTAAGATAGAAAAGTATGGTGGTTTGCATTTGCTTTTTTCCTGCAATTGAAGTAAATCTTAAATCATCATCATTCTGTTCATTTAATTTCTCTTCCAAAGGAGAATTCGCTAAACTATTATAGTTCAAAAGCATTAGGCCAGAAGCACTTAGAAACAGAGAAGTACTAAATGCATCTTTTAAATGGCCCTTAGGAGAGAAGACGCATCAGATATTCAGACATCCACGTTATTATTCATCAGTATCTTTGCTGTAATTTGCCACTTAATTTTCCTTTCTCTTAAGTGGTTAAAATGATTGATAAAGCTGGTATTTTATTAATGGGAGGTTTGACAGCTCCTATGTTCCCTTAAAATAAGTATAGAAGTGACAAAAAATCTTTGCACTTCAATGAAGCATGAGCCTCTCTATCAACCCACGGTTCCACAATGTTCTAGGATTATCAGTAGATCATCCAGGAACATGATAATCATAAAACCCAAATTACTAACAGAGTCACACCCAATATGGTGTCCCTGCTGCTGTTCTTCACCATTGCACCATCAACAAAACTTTAAAATAGAACATTCAGAAAAACTTAAAAACTTAGGTAAGATAATTATGCTTGAACCTACCCGGATTTTTAAATATTTCCTTTTTCACATAATTATCAACACAGTAAGCATTAATTATTGTTTATAATATTGAGAAACTGAAGAGACTCTACTTTCTCATCAATGAGATATTTTTTAAATTGTGCTACATTCAAATAGTGAAATACTACATCAAAATCATCTATTGTACTTTTGACCCAAGATTATGTCCATGATTTGTTCAATTTAATAAATATCAGGTAGTAAGATAGTATGCATAGATTAATTCCATTAGTTTTCATTTGCTTGTTTAATTGTTTCTTTAATAAATGTGTGTGCACCTGTGACTATGCTCATGCTTGGATAAAGGTCTAGAAGGTGGCAGCATGTCAAATGTTAATAGGAATTAACTGTGTGGATAGTGATCTCATCTACATTTTCAACAAATGAGCCTTATTAAGTCACAAGCAGAAAAAAATGCAACTACCTTTTTGTTTTAAATTATTGAGCGCCCATTGAACAAGTGTAGCTAAGATTAAAAAAGTGACTTTTATTTGATTACACCTTGTGAACTCAAAAGAAATAATGAAATTAGCCTTTAATGCAAGACCAGTCTTTACCTGAGCATGGTGGTAGAGGAGGGGAGTAGGGAGTGTATAATGTGTTGGGCCTTCACTGTCCTTGTCAGACATGATGATAAAAAGTGTTAATACTAGTGTAGCAGTTACTATGTGCCAGGTACTGTTCTAACACTTGACATATAATAACTCATTTGATGATCCTAACAACATGTTGAGGTAGGTATTATTATATCTACATTTTATAGGAAACTGAGCCTCAGGGAGGTTAAATAATTGCTCAGTTACTCAGCTGGTAAGCAGTGCAGCCAGGATTTGAACGTAGCCAACAGTCTGGCTCCAGGACCTGTGCTCTTACAAGCACACAGAAACACCAGTTACCTTTATTGGTTACTCCAGCTGCTGTCACTGGTGTTAGCAGGAAAAATGCAACATGCGGTGTTTTAAGATTAAGAGCCTAAGTTTTATATTTAAGGAAATGACTATCTTATTTACTGACTGATTTGACTAAAAATAATATTTTTGGGGCCGGCCCAGTGGCATAGTGGTTAAGTTTGTACACTCCGCTTCGGTGGCCCAGGGTTCACAGGTTCAGATCCTGGGTACAGACCTACACACCGCTCATCAAGCCATGCTGTGGCAGCCTCTCATGTATAAAGTAGAGGAAGATGGGCACGGATGCTAGCCCAGGGCCTATCTTCCTCAGCAAAAAGAGGAGGATTGGCAACAGATGTTAGCTCAGGGCTAATCTTCACAAAAAAAAAGAAAAATAATAATAATATTTATCCTTATTATTATTATTAAATTGATTTTGGCTCAAGACTGTTAGGAGTGGAGTCTAAATGAAAGCCTAGTTCTCTTAACCAGGAACGTGCATTCTCAAATCCTTACTGTATCTGTAGCAGACTCTGACAACAGTATTAAGAGATCTCGACATGTATAACAACAGTAATGCTAAACCCAGGGGAAAGAATATGGGCCGGACGAGAAAGAATTCATAAGTAGTAAGGTTTAACCATGGAGAGGGAGGACAAAGAAATTAATATTTATTAAGCACCTCTTCAAATGATAGGTATTGTGCTACATGTTTTACACGTTATTTCATTTAATCCTCAACTCTGTGAATTAAGTGTTATTAGTCCCAGTTTAAAGATGAGACTCATTAAAACAACAATGAGATACCACTACACACCTATCAGAATGGCTAAAGTCCAAGACACTGATAATGACAAATGCTGGTAAGGATGTGGAGCCACAGGAACTCTTTCATTGCTGGTGGGAATGCAAAATGGTGCAGCCACTTTGGAAGACTATTTGGCAATTTCTTATAAACATACTCTTACCATATATGATCCAACAATTTTGTTCTTTGGTATTTACCCAGATGAATTAAAAACTCATATCCACAGAAAAACCTGCACACGGATGCTTATAGCAGCTTTATCCATAATTGCCAAAACTTAAAAGCAACCAAGACGCCCCTTAGTAGGTGAATGGATAAACTGGGGTACATTCAGACAATGGAATATTATTCAGCGCTAAAAAGAAATGTTATCAAACCACGAAAAAACATGGAGGAATCCTAAATGTATATTACTAAGCAAAAGAAGCCAATCTGAAAAGGCTGCATACTGTATGATTTCAACTATGTGACATTCCAGAAAAGGCAATACTAGGGAGACACTAAAAAGATCAGTGGTTGCCAAGAACTAGTGGGCAGGAAGGATGAATATGTGGAGCACAGAGGATTCTTAGGGCAGTGAAATGATTCTGTATATTACAGTGGTGGATACATGTCATTACACATTTGTTCAAACCCGTAGAATGTACTACACCAAGAGTGAAACCTAATGTAAACTATGGCTTTGGGGTGATAATGGTGTGTCAACGTAGGTTCATCAATTACAATAAATGTACCACGCTGGTGAGGGATGTTGACAGAGGGGGAGGCTGTGCATGCGTGGGAACAGAGGGTTCTCTGTACTTTCTGCTCTACTTTGCTGTGAATCTAAAACTGCTATAAAAAATAAAGTGTACTTAAAAAATCACCCCCCCTCAAAGAAAAAGCACACACTTCCCCCAAAAAAGATGAGACTCCATGATTTAGAGAACACATCAAGTCATAAAACTTCTGCAATACCTTATTTTAGCTATGATCAAGACATCTTTCTGCTTTCCAGGGTTGGCAAGGTATCTAGATTTCCCTTAAGTATGTGACTAGGTTAGAATGTTAATGTGATTTTTTTTTTTTGTTTTTAACTGCCGAAGATTCAATTGGATGATTATTGTCATAGTCATGGAGCAGGAAGGCAAAATTACTATCTTAAAAATAAATAAATAAAACTTACTATAGTTGCTTTTTTCATTTTGGGGGAAATTGTTCTGTGTTTGGGAAGCCACAGCATGGCTGATGAGTGGTGTACGTCCGCACCCAGGATCCGAACCTGCAAACCCGGGCCACCAAAGCAGAGCGCACCAAACTTAACAACCACACCACATAGTAAGAGGAGTTTTTAGCATGTTCTTGGAAGCACTAGAGGTAGGGGTTTGGGGTTATGAACTCAGTGAAAGAGATAAGAGGAAGGTTTTTTTCAGGGGACAGCAGCTCTGGGAACATGGTGTCAGGTCAGGATTAGGGGAGAGAGAAAGAGACAGAGGGACAGAGAGAGAGACAGTGCCATAATGGACCCACTTACGATAGGGAGGACAAGTCACTTTGGAAAAAGTTGTTTGATAAACAATTTTAAGTTGATTCTTGTCCTGAGCATTAATTCTCTTTTGTTATGCCAGAATCATCAGTAAAAGATGATGGCATTGGACAATAGCATTCTGGGTAATGAGCTTATGAAGGGGGGCTGAGGGAAGAGCTAAGCTGGGGAAGGGGGAGGGGTTGGCAGGCAAAGCACAGCAGAAGCAGGACAGCAGCTGGCAGCAGTCAAGGCAAAGGGCTGAAAGCGCAGGTGGCCTGGAAAGTGTATAGTGACTTGGAGGGGGAGGCAAAAACATGCAAGCAGAATATATGTTGGAGGGGTCTGCATTGGGTCTCTGCTCTAGCCACCTCCTCAAAGCGGCCTTCTTTGATTCCTTCTATGATTAAAAGTAGGTCAACACAAGTCAAAATGCATTGCCCTATTTGATTTTCTTTATAGCACTTTTCACCGTTCATTCGTTTACTATATGTTTTTCTCATCATGCTGCAACACAGATTCTAATCTGGGGGTAATTTTGCTCCCCAGGGGACATTTGGCAAGTCTGGAGACATTTTTGGTTGTTATAATTGGAGTATGTTCTACTGGCATCTAATGAGTAGAGGTCACTCAACATCCTAGAGTGCATCGGACAGCCTCCAAAAGGAATTACCTAGCACCAAACGTCAATAGTGCTGAGGTTGAGAAACTGCATTAGAAGGAAAATTCCTAGATGAAAAGGACTCTGTCGTGTGTGTTGTGTATCCCCAGTACTTATAATAGGACCTGGTACATAGAAGCTACTCATTAATATTTCTTGTAAGGTTGATCACCATTTAAGTCCTCATTTTTCCAGCTTGAAATAAGAACCAATTTCTCCTGGGCTCATATTTGCTCCCAATTGTATGTATGTCTCTCCAATTTGGATCAGAGCAATAATATAAAACATGTGAAGAGACTCCTTTCCTACACATTCAGACCGGGAGATCTCCTTCCACATCATTTCTCCCTGAAAATTCCCTCTACTTAATCTGCATAGATTTAAGCATAGGATTGGGCAGTTAGAAAAATCCAATAAATATCTCACCTATTTGAGTTGGGGGTTTGCAAAGACAGTTCCATCCACTCTCACCCTCAAGTGACTGAGATGGAAGGAATGCACGGCACGCATATTGACAGCAGAGCTATGCCTGCAGTCTGGGTAATGAGCTCTAACAAGCCTGCAAACTCATCAACCTCCCACCTCAAAGTTCTCTAACCACTGAGCATCCAGTCACAGCCCAAGGTCATATTTCTTCATTGGCACCAGACCACTCTTCCAAGAACATTATCTCTATTTTGGGCTAACCGACTTTTTCACCAACTTTAACAGCAATCTAGTAAAATTTAGCACCATCATGCCTCTCCAACTCCCAAGAAAATTGCAATTAACATTTCAGAATTTCAAAGAAATGTTTCTAAAAGTAGTGACCTGGAAGGAAGCGAAAAAGAGAATCCAACAATAGAACACAGTCATTTTCAAAACTGCTTATGGGTACTCTCCCATTTACAAAATCAATATTATAATGAAAGGAAAGAAAAATCTTTGCTTTTATATTACTTTCTTGGGAAAACAACAAGGTAGTTTGGACCAAAGACCAAACAATTTGACCATGACAACTGAGAAACTGTCCCAGGAAACAGCTAGTCCGCATGATAACCAGACTTCATTGGCTGAGGTCAGGACATCATCAGTGCCCCTTGGGGTTACCTGATTTTCTTGTTGGTTCCACTGACATATCTGCAGAACCTGACTCAATTCCTGCCGCTGCTGCTTCAGGTTCTTGTCTAGTTGCCGTCTCCTGTCTTGTAGAAGTTCGAGAAGGCTGTCGATCTTCAGGCAGCTGTTACGAGCTCCTTGAATCAACTCGGAATTTACATTAGGTCCGTCACACTTGAATTTTTCTATGAAGTCAGTGAGTTGTTGACTTTTGTTTAAAAGGGCTAGAGATCGTTCTAAGAGTTCTGGAAGAAAATTAGAAAGAAGAAAGAATAGTGATATGAGCAAGCTTTTATATAGTAATATTTGGACTCTTCATATAATTTAAAATATATGAAACCTTCACGTTAATACTAAGGAATTCAAATGTGTAAACATAAAATGTCTACAACACAACTGGTTAAATACATCGGCCTAGCAATTGCTATAGTGCTAACTGCCACATGATAGGACGCTGAAGTTCAGCGATAGGGTGATTCAGTATAGGGAGTGGAGAGACCGTGGGATCTGGGCATTGGTTCAGTCGGTTTTTAGTGGTATGATGCTCATTAAGGTGCCTTCTCTCCTTGGAGTGTTCTACATTCTGAGGTGATTGGACTAAATGTGAGGTTTAAAGGACAATGCCTATAATGGCCAAACAAAAACTCGGTGAATGTGGTGGCCAGGTGCCCAGAGGCCAGGACAAAGTGGAAAATGCGGGCTCAGTCTAACAGAGTCAGCTGTCACCCAATTCTGACCAACTGTTGACATAAGGGAATATGAGTTCAGTGTTGACGGAGCTTCCAATTTTTTAAAGAATTATAAATATAGGTTTTTATGTGAAAGCTTCTGACTTTTATTTTTTTTTTTATAGTTTTATTTATTTATTTTTTCCCCCAAAGCCCCAGTAGATAGTTGTATGTTATAGCTGCACATCCTTCTAGTTGCTGTATGTGGGACGCGGCCTCAGCATGGCCGGAGAAGCGATGCGTCGGTGCGCGCCCGGGATCCGAACCCGGGCCGCCAGCAGCGGAGCGCACGCACTTAACCGCTAAGCCATGGGGCCGGCCCGCTTCTGACTTTTAAATGTTTTGTAATTTGTATTTTTTTAATTAAAAAATACTGAAGGATAAACAAAACATGTCTCTCTGCCAAATGGGCAACCCGTTTGTGCTCTCTGGAGTACATAGCATTGTAGGTTTGGGTAACATCTTGTGGAAATAAGAGTTTAAACCTTGAAATTGAAGGATCACCAAAGGAGAAAGCGTGGAAGGGGGAGTTGAGAACAGGACTTTGAGGAGCATCCACACTTGGGGATCAATTGGAGGAGCAGTTGGGGAACTGTCCATGCTCCACAAGCCAGAAACCCAGGTGTTATCCACGACACAGCCCTCTCCCTAATCCCACCATTATCAAGACTTGTCAATTTCACCACCTGTCTCTGCATCTGTCTACTTCTCTCTGTCCCCACTACAGAAAGCATCATCTGTTGCCTGGACTTGTGCAGTCATCTGTTGCCTGGACTTGTGCAGTCACCTCTTAATTGCATCTTCTCTCCAATCCATTCATCTATTCTCCCCATATTAGCCAAAGAGATCTTTTCTAAACACACTGTGTCACACACACACACGAAACGGCTTCCCATTGCCTTAGAATAAAGAACAGACCCCTTAAGATGATTTACCAGTCCTGGTGTCTATCTTCCCTTTCAGATTTTCTCAATCCCTCTACCCTTCATCCCTAACTTCTTTAAATACTTCACACATGCTATATTCCCTCCTGCCCTGGAACTTTTCACTGTGTCTTCTGCTAGGGACATCATTCTCCTCAACCTCCTTCTTCTCCATCTTTATTCTACTCATCTTCAGGTCTTAGTCAATTGTCAGTTCCTCAAAGGACAAATCAAACTGGACCAAATTCCTCCTATGAAGTGTTCTTATAGCACAATCTTCATTCACAGCTCTTATCACAGCTACAGATTTACATTTATGTGTTGTGCTAGTCGATTAATGTCTGTCTTTGCCGCTAGGCTCCGATGCAGTATGAGGAGAGGGACCATGGCTGTATCTCTAGCACTTAACATAGTGACTGGCACAGGGGAGATGTTCAATAATTTTTGTAGAATACCTGAATGAGATCAAATATATTAAAAGAAGAAGAAGAATTAGGAGAGCCATAGATGCTAGGGATCAGCAGTCTTCCAGAGATGTAAAAAAGAAATGTTGAGAAGACTTGGGGTTTTATGATGGGTAAGTGATGGAAACAAGAGCCAAGTTACCAGGTTGAGAAGTGGGAAGGTAATGATGAAGTGAAGTCAACAAGACAGGACAATCTTTGAGACCTTTGTTGTTAGAAGAAGAAAAAAGGATAAAATATCAGCAGAGCTGAATATATTGCTTTTTTTTAGGATGGGGTAAACTGTGAAGAATACCCAGAGAGTAAGTACCTTACCAAGCATCACACTACTAGAAATGGACGAACCAGCGCTAAAAGCCACATATTCTGATTAGTAGCTCAGTTCTTTCCACTATACTGTGGCACTCTACTTCAGCATTAACATTTGGCAGTTAACTACACAGCAATTATTAGGCTGCAGTAGTTGGGCCAGTTGTCTTTTTTATCTGACACCGTTTTGTGAGAGCTGGAAGAGAGAATGAGATCAATGAAGACACTGTAAAGAGTATCTTCATTTGTAGTGAAAAGGAAAGAATTTGAAGTAGTTTATGCCACATGACCTAGATCTGTCCAAAAAGTATTAGATGGTTTATCAGCTCGGTGTGGAAGGTGTGATTATGTGCACTGGGCAATTTTATTGGGAGTCAAAAATGCAAAGAAACAAAGAACAAAACCAACCACGGAGTTGAACCAGGACAGAGGATGGGATAATTCAAATAGGATAAGAAAAGTCAGAGAGACCATTAAAATTAGAGTAAATCTCTTAAAGAAATGGAAGCAAACATGAACAAGATGTGGGGGCAGGGGTAGAAAAAAACCTATCTGTCTAGAACAAGTTCTTATGTGGAAGCGAAAGAAAGAACTTGAAAATGAGGTGAAGACAGGTTATAGAGAGCCTTGCTTATCAAACTGAAGAGTTGTAACTTGTATAGCCTTAATGTAATAATCAGTATGACTGATTCTCCATATGCAGGTATGTATTTCCTTTGCATTGAAGAGCTTATTATGATATTGTGAACAGTTACACACACACATACATGAAGGATGGGCAGGTGGCAGGATTTCCACATAGTATTTCTTTTCTTTCTTTCCATAACTAGCTCTTACACACTAGACTTTTCAAGTGAGAGAGGAAAGCACAACTTTAGGTGCTCAGGGTATTGCAGACTGACAGTTGGTTAGGCCAACCTATTCTGGTCACTATAAAATATGTGTAATTAGCCAAAATTTGCAATTTTTTCATGGTTTTCTGTTTCAACTTCTGCCAAGATCCTTTAATGATTACCACAGTACCACCAGGCATGCAGCCTCCTGAGCCAAAGTTAACTGGTAAGATGCATCCAGACTATAATCAGTCTGTTATCTGCTCCCACAATGGTCATTAAAGTGGATAAATTGTTCCCTCAGTTATGTCTGTCAGTTCCTTTTTTTCTTCTTCTGTCAGTTTCTTACATCTTACTTTTTTACTGCTTATGTTTTCCTAGCTATTTATTCCATCAGTTGATCATATAAAGTGTTATATTTTTCTTCAGGGGTAAACAGTCTAGATATATCACAACCTTCAAGAAATACAAAATCTCTACAGTGCATTTATTTTAAAGATTGTATTTTTCTGCATATACAAAACCCTACTTACTGACATAATACCTTGTATTATAGTAGATATTTAATAAGTTTTTATTGTTCAGTTGTTTTGATTGTCATTATATCTAAAAAAGTAATATTATAGTACATTTTATACTTATACCTATATAATTTTCCATAATTATTAAGTATAAATAACAAATTCCATATGGATAAATGAGGGATACATGTACACAAGGTTAAGTGAATTTATAGCTTGCTAAACAATCTTTCCAAGTGAGTATTTTCCAAAAAGTATCAAGATCACAGTCTTAGCTTTGAGATCATGGGTTATATTTCTTCCTAATACATTTTTAAATATTCCAAATGTTCCTCAGTGGGATGATGTTTCTTAAACTCATTCATGGGCATTTTCAAGTATACACAAAAGTAGAGAGCATAATATAATGGACCCCAATGAACCTATATTTCAGCTACATTTAAAATATATATAACATCTAAGAAAAAGGAAGTAATAACATGGTTGTTCCTTTGAGGAAGCTTCTTAGATAATAAGTTCATTTTAAGAAGGCCATTGGAACTGGAGGGTGCAATTGTGATCCTTCAGAGCTTAGAATCACTTTTCTCCTCTTCAATGTCCCTATAGTGCCTTGCTTATTGCTCAAGTTTGCATCATTCTACCATATCTTACATCAGAATTAAATACAAATAACACTCAACAAACATACTTTGGGTTGGATGCTATTCTAAGTCCTGGAGATTCCGAGCTGTACTAATCCCTGTCCTCCAGAGTCTCACAGTCTGGTGATGGAGACAAACAAGGAAATAAATTATTACCACACAGTGTGCTGGATGGTGTAACAGAGGGACCCACAGGAAGCACAGAGGGAATTCACCAATAAATGTGTACATGCCCCATCAAATTGTAGGCTCCCTGAGGACAAGGGCCATGTACTCCCCTGACACAGACTCTGGGTTTCTCACCTGGTATGGGTTCAGAAAATACTGTTTAATTATGTGTTGTTGAATTGAGGCCAACCAGGCTGGTAAGCAGTCTGGAAAAAAAAGGACTTTGACTAACTAGGCATGTTTCACCCAAAGGAGAGAAGACTGGAGAAGACATGTTATTCAACTATTTCAAAGATTGTCATGTGGAGGAGGGAAAAATCTTATTCTGTAACATTCCACAGAGCAGAAACTTCGACCCATTCATCCTGGTTCTGATCTCCTCAATGTTACAGAATAAGTTTCTTACATGCAACATAGCCTTAGCATTGCTGAATAAGGAAAAAGCATAGGTGAAGCTAATTGAAATAAAGTGAATATTAGGGATAAGTTTGATTACGGTTTTTCCAGTTACATTATTAACCTTTGTCATCCTAATATTCACATTTTGTGCTACTCGCTGATCAATGTCTCAGAATCTTATTGGAACTGCTAGCCACACATATAGATGTATTTTATTTCCTTAAATTTAAAGATAATAGAGATTGCTCTGATCTGAATGTATGTGTCCCCCTACAATTCATATGCTGAAATCCTAATGCCCAGTGTGATGGTATTAGGAGGTGGGCCTTTGGGAGGTGCTTAGGTCATGAATGTGGAGCCCTCGTGAATGGGATTGGTGTTCTTATAAGAGACCTCACAGAGCTCCCTAACCCCTTCCGCCGTGTGAGGATACAATGAGAAGTCTGCAATCTGGAAGAGGGCCCTCACCCGACCATGCTGGCACCCTGATCTCGGACTTCCAGCCTCTAGAACAGTAGGAAATAAATTTCTGTTGTTTGTAATCCACCCAGTCTGTGGTATTTTGTTATTGCAGCCTGAAGAGATTAAGACAGATATGAAGTCCTTAACTGAAAATCAGAATTTTGTCCTTGAATACGCATTTCAAATCAGTTAATCTTAACCATATCCCACTGAATTAGTTGGTTAATAAATTTCATCTACTCCCATTTTATGAGAACAAAGCCGTTGAAATCACCATTGGACATATGAATTGCAACTCAGATATCCTGACCAGAGTCCTCCAGAATCCCTGTGCTTCAAGTATAACATAGAGGGGCACAAAAATGTCACAATCAACATGCCATCAGGATGGAAGAATATTTTGTCATCACAAATATAAACCATGATTCCTGTCTTCAGCTAGCATTTTTATCCCTCTCTTTAGGTTAAAAGGAGGTCTGGTGGACTCTTGAAGGCTGTACCCCTGAAAGGCAGGACATTGGTACCACTGTCAGCTGGATGCCAGGGCACTGCAGCCTAAATCCTCCAAACAAAAGAGCATGTGCCCCATGTAAACTGGCTCCCTGTGCCACAGATCCTAGCAACTTTGAAGGAGCCAACAAAAACAACAATAACAAAACAGCATTAAGGCTACTCTCCCCCTTCCAGCTCCACCCTGAAATATTTACGGAAAAGTCTCTAATTTCGCAACCCCCCAATCCCTCTGGAAAATGCTTTCATTTGATTTTCTCAGTGCTGAGTCTCTTCAACAAAAGCATCGGTCACTCAGGTTTCCAGAGGTAAAATTGCTGTGCGATGATCATGTTGGTTGGATGAAGATTGAATTGAGACCATAGAACCCATGTCAGTGACCTGGACTCGATTCATTTTCCAGTATCCTAAGAGGAATCTCACGAGATTCTGTTTCTCCCCTTTGGACCCAACTAGATTGCTGCTGCTACATAAAAATGGGCAGGCCACTGCTTTAATGATGATACTTTTGATGCTGTTTATAATTCCTGCTAGTGAAAGGTCCTGTATAACAGTAATCAGTTAAAATTGTGTGTGTATATGTGGTAGGATCTCATAAAAATTTACACAGGAAAGACTGAGTCTTTAATCTTTGAGTTTTGGAAAAGTAATGGCCTATTATCCAGAGTCCTTTGGAAAGTGATACAAACACAAAATCTATTTGTGGCTTTAAAAACACCTTTTTGCCCGTGTCCAGCATGATCAGGCTTGTGGAGCTAGAAGCCGAGCTAGAACTGTGACAAATGAGTGCAGGAAGCCACCCACTCATATCCAGTTCTATTTGGCAGTAGTAATTAGAACACATTAGGAAGAAAAGAAGTGATTGTTCCTGTCTATATATCTAACCTGCTTCCACAGAAAAAGATTACAGTAAATAGCTACTCTTTCACCAATGCCTTCCCAACTACAGTCCTGCCCACCCCTAATTGTGGTGGAAAAGGTCTAGTGTGTAAATTGTTGGTTAACAACTAGACTATCTTTATAGTTGTTCAAAAGGAGTTGAAAATCATTTTGTATCGTGTTTTATTAGATTTTTATCTGGAAAAAGTTCACTACTCTTTTTTTTTTTTTTACTTTAGTAGTGAAAGAGGCATTTTCCTTATCCAGAGCTGTTATTTAAAGGCTGACCTTCATTTATTAACCCTTAGAAAGAACATTCACTGGATTCAACCGTTTATTCAACCAAGAACTACTTCTTGAGGATCCATCATGTGCCGGCATTGCTAGAGGCCGAGGACACGAGGACGAGCACGGCGGAAATGGCCCCTGTCCTCAGGAGCTAGAATCCAGCGGACTGAACAACTGAACCTCCTAGCGGCTCTTCCTCTGCCATCCCCTTAGAATCATTGGCAGCTACCTCTTTCTTGCAGAAGATGACCAAAAATAAAGCTTTATCTAAGCTTTCTGGGAACAAGTTGAGGTATACATAGACATAAATTAAAAATACACCGTCAGGGCCGGCCCCGTGGCTCAGCGGTTAAGTGCGTGCGCTCTGCTAATGGCAACCTGGGTTGGGATCCCGGGCGCGCACCGACGCACCGCTTCTCCGGCCACGCTGAGGCCGCGTCCCACATACAGCAACTAGAAGGATGTGCAGCTATGACATACAACTATCTACTGGGGCTTTGGGGGGAAAAATAAATAAATAAATAAATAAATAAATAAATAAATAAAATCTTTAAAAAAAAAAGGCTTTAAAAATACACCGTCATACATGAGCATTCTCATATTGACATCCTTTAAAACCTTTCAAAGCTTGGGTAAACGTATTTCTTGCCTTTGGTGTGATGTTCATGAAGCTGAAGCAGTGATTTCAAGGACTCAGCACTGTCAAACTCCTGAGTGTTCTGAAGGAAATCCTCAGCTTGGTCTATCTTAATGGCAAACTACAACAGAAATACAGTGGAAAGACATTTAAAAAATAAAAGTCAATGTGCCACATTTAGTTATTTGTAGATGCTTTTCATAAATTAATGGCCCAGCTGACTGTAGGTGTGTTTGTGTGTTTGTGTGGTGATGTGTGTCTTTGTGTGAGCATGTGCTGGCTTAGGGTGCTTGTGTGAGGTTGTGCGTTTACACGCAGTCAATTTACAAAGTGCCAAGGTAAGAATTTTCTTCTTGTTCCTTTGTATTCCTTTCATGCCTGGAAATATGTCATGTATGCTAAAATAAACCAACTCATTTACTGTTCAAATGTCTGTTAAAATTTTCAACTAAAATTATTGTCTCCTATGTAATTAATACAGCCACTTTCAATATTCTAAGGCAGTTTGTCAAAGAATAACTAGAAATTTTTCTAAGAGAAACCAATAAAAGTTTGGCCAACCAGTAACCCACATAATTATAAGTAAATTTAACTTAAGAACCATTTGGAGAGAAAGATGAAATACAATTTATTTTTCCTCTATGATTAGACCTAGAACTGAAAAATGCAAATTTCAGAATAATACATAGTCTAATCCCATTTCTACACTTGATCTTAGCCAGGAAGCCAAGAAGCAATGTCCAATCCCACTTCTTATACAAAGCAAAAATATATCTATTTGTACAGATAGTGTTCGGAAAAGATACACACCAAAGGGTTATAATTATGAGAAGGAATGGGATTAGGGATAGGTGAGGGGAGGTGAACTTTTAGCTTTTAGATTTATAATTTGTAATATTGTTTGCATTTTTATCAATGATTTTATGCATTTATATAAATAAAAATGACCTTAGATTCAGCAGGAATAAAAAATGGCAAATTTCTCCTCTGTTTCAAGAATAAAAGGAACAGGAACTTGACACCCTAAACGGTGAGGAATATGACTGGTCTCTCTTTTTGTGTTTCTCCATGGAGGAAGTATGAAAGGGAGATGCTTAAAGTGATGTTAAAATTCTCAGGGGAATAATCTTAGAAACAAATTTTAGAAGAGGGCAAAACATATTTGGTTATGCTAGTACAGTATATCCATAGTGGTAAACAAATAGTTTGTTTTAGCACTAAGGTTCAAAGGTAATTATTACGGTTTACAAGAGCATTTTATCAACATATTCAGTTTTGGATCAGGTATAGAATAAACTCATAAAGGCAAAATATCAGTGAGAAAGACACAAAAGCCTATCACAGTTTTTGTCTTCTTTTTCAAGTTTTCTCCTATCATCTTTGAATTTAGTAATTTTTAATTCTTACGTATCTGTTTGATTAACACATCCTACTGTATTTTTATTATGACAACAGCCACATAAAATCCAGTTATATGGAATGATGAGAGAGAGAGAGACTGATGTCCCCTTTGGAAATGCAGAGAAGGCCTCCACCATCCTGATAGAACAACCTGATGGACACCAACCATTGTCACTTACGGACAGTCTTCCTGAACTATAGCACAGTTTTTGAGAAGAGAATAACCTACCTAATGGCTAAGTCTGTGAGCCTGAAACCATCTTGTAATAACTATCAACCATGCAATTAGAAGTCGGTTTGTATTTCTCAAGAACCCCCACATGCACATAGTTCAATAAGGGGACCCTACCCACACATCATTTACAACTCTAACTCATTCCATTTCTAATACATAATTTTAAGGACATTCCTTGAAGAGAAACTGCAAAGAGAGGAAAAAAAAAAAAAAACCCTGCTAGGTGATTTGATTCTTCCCTGTAGAACATTACAAAAAGTTTTAAAGTCTCTGTATAACTTATATGTATATTTTAACATGTTATTTGAAATTTTAAAAAAAAAACCAACAAACAAATAATGCTTTACTCAGAAAAAGATTCCCTAAAGTTTTGTTAACATTTATCTTATGGATATTTTCTTTTGTCTACTTTTCTTCTTTCTGTAGCTTGTATGGGACAGAAGTGGCACCAGGAGGAGACTTTCCAAAGACCCTATTCTTAATTTCACCCTCATCTTTTTTTTTTTAAATCACTAACGTAAATTGCTTTGGCATACACAAGGGGCAAGGAAGATTATGTAGGAGTTTGCCTTCAGCTAAGTATGAAGTGGTCCTCGAAATTGGAAGCAGGATAATACAGGGAACAATTTGTCTTTTCACTAAGAATCAGAGTGCTGGGTTGAGTTATGAGTTGACTTGGTAATTCCTTTTATTTCATGAATATCTGGAAGTAATTTCTCATCATAGAGAAAATCAGCTAGCATTAACACTACTACCCACTGAGAAACAAATATTGGGCCTAATGTTCGAAAAAAGATAATTTTTTGATCTCAAACAAGCTGAATTTCAAGAGCAGTTGACATCTATACCCCACGTATTAGGATGAAATGAATCAGATGTATCTATAATTTGACCCTGTAGATGTATTTCACCTAGTTTATTTCTTTTCCAGAAAGAAAATTGTGCATGGAACTCTTTCCCAAGATGATCTGTAAAATGAATAGTGAGTTGGACTTTAGCGTCCAAATTGTAGAAAACAAACCTTGAAAGTTACAATAAGGTTTTTGCTCCCTCTTTTCACTTTTAAACGAGTTCACGATGCATGAGATTGTCTGCCTCAATTTTCATGTTCTATTACTAATCTGTTTTCCTTCATTATTTTGGATTTAAGTCCTGAATTTTCAGTTTGGAAATGTCATGTTTTTCAAAGCTAGTGCTTTATCATAATGAAGCAGTGCTCTCACATCAAAATGAATGTACTGCCACTTGACAGAGAAGTTAAAAGCGAAATTTCCAATAACTGTCTTACACCAAATATAACACTTCTTTTGATAATGTTCTTTGAGTCTCACATTTTGAAATTGGGAACCTCAAAAAAAATCATAGAATTCAAGAAAAATCATAGGCCCAGAACTTTTTCCTTCCCTTATATTTTAATGAGTTCAAACTGTGGAATCTCAACTATACGTCTTAGGAAAGTGCTCTATAAAATGCTGTGCTGACAAGCCAAACATTCTATGGACTATTCTGCAATTGCCTTTTCATGAGCAGCAGAAGATATTCTATCCTCCAACTTTTAGTCAACAAGAACACTTTAGACTAATGTTTCATAATAATCCCATAATCAGAGATAATTGTTTAATCTAGTAATTGTATTAGTATCTTCTAAAGAGGGAAATAAATCACAATGATTTATGCGTAAGACTTCCCATTTTTACTTAATATTTTACTTAATTTCAATTAACTGTATTTAGTTTTTATTTAAAGGCCTACATTTAAAATATTAACAATTTTATTTTTTGACAATCGAAAATTAAATATATTGTGTGGCTGGCCTGGTGGTGAAGCCGTTAAGTGCACGCACTCCGCTTCCGCAGCCCAGGGTTCTCAGGTTCGAGTCCCAGGTTCGGATCCCAGGTGCGCATGGAAGCACCGCTTGTCAAGCCATGCTGTGGCGGCGTCCCATATAAAGTAGGGGAAGATGGGCACAGATGTTAGCCCAAGGCCAGTCTTCCCCAGCAAAAAGAGGAGGATGTGGGCCGGCTCCGTGGCTTAGCGGTTGGGTGCGCGTGCTCTGATGCTGGCGGCCCGGGTTCGGATCCCGGGCGCGCCCCGGGGCACCGCTTCTCCGTCCAACCCGAGGCCGAGTCCCACGTACAGCAACTAGAAGGATGTGAACCTACGACATGCAACTATCTACTGGGGCTTTGGGGGGAAAAAATGAATAAATAAAATCTTTAAAAAAAAAAAAAAAAAAAAAAAAAAAGAGGAGGATGTTAGCTCAGGGCTAACCTTCCTCACAAAAAAAAAAATTAAATGTATTGAATTTATCTTGTTTATTCTGCTATTTTTTTAACTGATTGCAATGGCTGTTTGTGGAAATAAAACATTTTCAGGAGTGCTATTCATTTTCTCTGATGTGGAGAAGGGAGAACTTTTTTTAAACACAAACCTCCAAGGCATTTTCAAAAAATTCAGAAGTCAACCTGAGGAGCTCCCTTCTTCTTTCAAGCATGGAGACCAGGGCTGCCCATGCTTCACCCAGGGTGTCGGCCATCGCATCGTACACCTGACTTTGATCCTTGTTCTCTTCAGCTGTCTTGTCTGCTTCCTGCAAGAGTTCCCATACCCGATCTTCCAAAGCCTAAGTCCAGGAAAGAAAGAGTGTAAGGCAGAATGTCACTCAGTGTAAGAGCACGAGATCACATTTAAAACACTCAGATATTTGAGTTGTATGTGTCTAGGAAAGTCTAGAAGACAATTCATAAACACAAACTGCTATGCAGGCAGGCAGATCAAGCAGGCAAGAGGGTGTGGTGGAGATTGTGGTCAACTATGGAGCATGGCCAGGCTAAAGGCATTCACGTTTAAGCATTGTTCAAACACTGTAGAGATTTATCAAAGGTACAGGTCTACGTTCCCAAGGATATAGAATGTCATGCTGACTTCACATTTCAAAAACAAGAAAACTAACTGGAACACATCCAGAGGTAGTAATCAAGAAAAAGAAAAATGTGAGAAATGAATCCAGTAAAACTTACTGTTTATTCTAAATAATTGCTACTGTAAATATGCTTGTGAAGCTTAATGTAAATGTTAAGAATAAGTTCTTGAAAGAGAATATTCATAATGTAAAAATTAGAATATCTGTAACTAACATTACAGATTGTCTGAACAAAACACAGAAGATGAAGGGGAACATGCACTTAGATAACTGTGTCATTTGGGGATAGGAGGAGGGTCCCACAGATTCTGTTTCATTTGTGCAGTTGGCACCAAAATAACAGCACAACTTTAAACAATACAATAGACTAAAAATAATATGAATAAATTATAAAGTCTCAGAAAAGGAGACTAAAAATGTGATAAAGCAAAATACAATAAAGAAAACAAACTAAATAAGAGCACATTTATTAAGATACACACACACAAAAAAAAATAATGGTAGGAATATGATTAAATATCAGTTAACACAAAAAAAGTGGATGAGATAAATTTTTCAATTAAAAGACAAACATTATCAGATTAAATTAAAACTATTCAACTAATTTATATTTGCTAGAGTCATCCCTAAACTAAAAAGACATAACTTTTGAAAATAAAGAGATGAGATATATCAGGCCAAGACAAACAAAAAGAAAAGAAGACTAGCAAAATTAATCTAAGACAAATTCAAAATCAAAACAACAATCATTCAGATTAAAAAATGGTATTTTATATTAATAAATAGTACAATATACAGTAAAGGTAAGGCACTCATAACATTTACATTTGTACCATTGAAATATTAAGTAGATAAACCCAGTTGGACCACAATGCAATAAAAGTATAAATAACAACAAAAGCCCAGAAAATAAACAAATCTCTTAAAAAGTTTAAGAAAATACTTTAGGCCGGCCCCGTGGCTTGGTGGTTAAGTGCACGCGCTCCGATGGTGGTGACCCGGGTTCGGATCCCGGGCGTGCACCGAGGCACCACTTCTCCGTCCATCCTGAGGCCGAGTCCCACATACAGCAACTAGAAGGATGTGCAGCTATGACATACAACTATCTACTGGGGCTTTGGGGGGAAAAAATAAATAAATAAAATCTTTAAAAAAAAAAAAGAAAATACTTTAAAGAGTAATGCTTGGATCAAATAGAGAATAAAAACTACAATTGCAGATTGTTTATAAAAAAATAATAATGAGACCACTACATTTAAAAACCTAAGATATACAGCTAATTTTATGCTCAGATAAAATTCATAGTGCTAGACAACTTTGTTTTTAAATAAAGGAAAAATTAATTAATTAAACATTCAAGTCTAAATTATAGGAAAAATAAAATTAAACAAAAATTAAAGAAGATTAACTGATTACATACAAAATCAGAAATTAACAAATTAGAAAAAAACATAAGAATTGATTTTTTAAAAACTTGGTTCATTGAAAAGGCAAATGAAATATAAAAATATCTGACAGATGTCAATGAAAATAACAAAGTAGATATCTCCGACAGTTTATCCCTTTGTAAAACATCAAAAAAAGCAAGCAAAACTGTCTTAATCAACTTTGTGAGAACTCTGGAAAATAATCAAAGGATAGCAATCAAGTGAACACTGAAGCAAGAAAAAGCCAACTTAAAAATGGTAGGAAAACTTTAAGCTGTTTTTACTAGCCCTTGCCAACTTGCTCCTGGGTTTAGCAGAAACCACCAGTGTGGATTAAAAATAAGACCCAATATATATTGTCTACAAGAAACCCACTTTAAATATAAAGGCATAGATAGATTAAAAGTAAATGGATGGAGAAAAATATACCATGCTAACACTAATCTAAAGAAAACTGGAGTCGCTATATTAAATACGGACAGAGTATATTTCAGAGCAAAGAATACATGAGGGATTAAGGTGGGCATTCTATAATGATAAAGGGGTCAATCTCCTAGAAGACATAACAATCCTAAACACATATGCACCTAACAACTGGGCATCAAAATACGTGAGGCAAAAACTGATAGAACTGCAAGAATAGACAAATCTACTATTACAGGTAGAGATTTCAATGCCTCTCTTTCAATAATTGATGTATCTAGCAGGCAGAAAATTATTAAGATATAGTTGAACAGAACAGCACCATAAATCAACTGGATATGATTGACACACATAGACTACTACATCCCACAACGGCAGAATACACATTCTTCTCAAGCTCACATGGAACATTCACCAAGATAGACCATATCCTGGGCCATAAAACAAACCTTAACAAATTTAAAAGAATAGAAATCATATAAAATATGCTCTCAGAACCATTGGAATTGAAATAGAAATCAATAACAGAAAAACAGTTAAAAATTCCAAAACATTTGGAGATTAAACAATACACTTCTAAATAAAACCTGGGTCAAAGAAGAAGTTTCAAGAGAAATTTTAAAATATTTTGAATTAAATCAGAATGAAAATATAACATCAAAATTTGTGGGATACAGCAAAAGCAGTGCTTAGAGGAAAATTTATAGCATTGAATACATATATATAAAAAGTGGAAAGATCTAAAATCTATACTCTGAGCTTCTACTTTAGGAAATGAGACAAAGAAGAGTAAATTAAACAAAAAGTAAGCAGAAGAAAAGAAATAATAAAAATTAGAGCAAAAATCAATGAAATGAAAACAATAAAGTAAATTATTGAAATCAAAAGCTAGTTCTAAGATCAATAAAATTGATAAACCTCTAGCCAACCTAATCAAGAAAAAAAAAAAAACAGAAACAAATCACTAACATCAAAAATGAAAGAGGTGGGGCCGGCCCTGTGGCCTAATAGTTAAGTTCAGTGTGCTCCATGTCAGCCGCCCGGGTTCGGTTACCAGGTGCAGACGTACACCACACGTCAGCAGCCACATTGTGGCAGTGACCCACATGAAAAATAGAGGAAGATTGGCACAGATGTTAGCTCAGGGCCAATCTTCCACAAGAAAAAAAAATGAAAGAGGGACCATAGCTACTGATCACGTGGACATTAAAAGGATAATAAAAGAACACTATAAACAACTCTATGCCTACAACTTTGATAACTTAGATGAAATGGACAAATTCCTTGAAAGACATAATCTACCAAAACTCGCACAAGGAGAAATAGGTAATCTGAATAGGCCTATATCTATTAAATAAATTAAATCAATAATGAATAACCTTCCAAACGAGAAAGCACTAGGGCCAGATGGTTTCACTGGTGAATTCTACTAGACATTTAAAGAAGAAATGATACTAGAGCTAATAAACAAATTCGGCAGAGTTGCAGTGTACAAAAACTAAAACTATAAAATATTTAGAAGAAAACATAGGGGTAAATCTTCATCATCTTAAATTTGGCAATGGTTTTTTAGATATGATATCAGAAGTATAAGCAACAACAACAACAAAAGATGGAAAAATTAGACTTCATAAAAATTAAGAACTTTTGTGCACCAAAAGACATTATCAAAGAAATGAAAAGAAAACCTATAGAATGGAAGAAAATATTTACAAATCATATATCTGATAAGGGTCTAGTATCCAGAATATATAAAGAACTCTTCCAACTTAATAAAAAGACAAACAACACAACCATAAAACAGGCAAAGGACTTGAAAAGGCTTTTCTCCAAAGAAGATATACAAATGACAAACAAGTACATGAAAAGATGCTCAACATCATTAGTCATTCGGGAAATGCAAATCAAAACCACAATGAGATACCACTTCACACCCATTAGGATGGCTATAAATGTTTTCAAAAACAGAAAATAACAAGTGTTGGCAAGGATGTGGAGAAATTGGAATCCACGTACATTGCTGGTGGGAATGCAAAATGGTGCAGCCACTGTAGAAAACATGTTGGCATTTCCTCATAGAATTACCATATGACCCAGCAATTACACTCCTAGGAATATATCCAAGGGAAATAAAAATATACATCCACATAAAAACATGTACATGAGTATCATAGCAGCACTATTCACAACAGCCAAAAGGTAGAAACAACCCAAGTATCCACCAACTGATGAATGGATGAACAAAATGTGCTACAGCTATACAATGGAATATTATTTAGCCATAAGGAATGAAATACTGAAGCATCATATAACATGAGTGGGACCTCTAAAACATTATGCTCAGTAAGAGAAGTCAGACACAAAGGCACATAATGTATGATTCCGCTTATATGAAATATCCGGAATAGGTAAATCCAGAGAGACAGACAGTAGATTGTTGGTTGTCAGAGGCTGGGAAGAGGGGGAATATGGAATCACTGCTTAATGGGTACGGGGTCTTCTTTTGACGTGATGGAAATGTTTTGGAACTAGACAAGACGTGGTGGTTGCACGGTACCTCTGAATTGTACACTTTTAAATGGTTGGTTTTATGTTATACGAGTTTCACCTACATAAGAAAAATTCTTAAAAATTTCTGACAGATTTAAAAAGGAATGAAATGATATACAAATAAAAAAATATATAATATTAAGATTAAGAGGCTGTAAATGCATATCGCAAGTTTTGGGTTTTCTTTTAGGTATAAAAGAAATATTTCTGTCAATAAATTTGAAAACTGGGATAAAATGGAAAATTTCCTAAAAAACATGTTAACAAAATTGTTCTAAGAAAATCTTATCATTATCCTCCTCATCATCACTATCATTACTACCATCACCACAGCGTATATTGGATAATTTCTCAAGAAAATATTGCCCCAAAAGGTACCAATCCCAGTGACTTTTCACTTTGTTTTTTTGTCTTGCTTCATTTTAAGGCAAATTCCAGCAACCTTCAGGAAACAGAAACAGACATACTATGCTACTTAACCTGCTTCCAACATTAAAAAAAAAATCATTCTAATTCATTTAAAAATGCTAGCATGATTCAGATATCAAAACTTAACAAGACAGTATCAAAAATTATAGACCAATCTTATTTATATTATTCTAAATAAAATGTAATCAGATTAAATACCACAGTATATTATAGTATAATACACACACAACTATATGCGTTTGTCAAAACTCAATAAGCTGTACACTTAGAAAAGAGTGAATTTTACTGTACATAAATTATATCTCAATAAAATTGACTAAAAAAAAGAATACACCACAACCAAGTAGAGTTTAGTCTCAAAGACCAAGGTTGGTTTAATATTAGCAAATTAAATTAGTAATTTAATAGATTTAAGAAAACTTACAGACACTGAAAAGATCTTGGGAAAAATTCAGCATTCATTCTGATTAAAATTTATCTTGAGAGAAAAAAAAGGATATTTTCTCAATGAAAAAGAATAGTTATTTGATACCGAGAGCATCTTCCTCACTGGTCAAAATTAGAGTCATTCAAGAATCCGTTCCCCCTCATTAAATATTGCTTTGGAATTGTCAGTCCATGTCATAAGTTAAGAAAACAGGTGATATGATTGCTTATCTAGTGTTCCCAAGAAAATCAACTAAAAAAGTAAATAACTAATTTTAAAGTTCAATAAATAGGCTAATTACAAGATTACTAAGAATCAGTAAGAATCACTAAAGAGTTGTCAATAATTTAAAAGCAACTTTATGGGCCGGCTCCGTGGCTTAGCGGTTAAGTGTGCGCGCTCTGATGCTGGCGGCCCGGGTTCGGATCCCGGGAGCGCCCCGAGGCACCACTTCTCCGTCCAACGTGAGGCCGAGTCCCACGTACAGCAACTAGAAGGATGTGCAGCTATGACATGCAACTATCTGCTGGGGCTTTGGGGGGAAAAAACTGAATAAATAAAATCTTTAAAAGCAACTTTATTGAAGCTATAGTTTGCATGTAATAAAATGTACCCATTTCATGTATTTCTCGCAGAATTTTGACAAATGTATACGTCTAAGGAAGCATCACCATAGTAAGATATTGAGAGAACAATTCCATCACCCCAAAACTTGACTTGCAGCCCTTTCCACTCAACCCTGCCCACTTAAGCCCCGGGTTGCAGCCGATCTGCTTTCTGTCACCTTAGATTAGATTTGCCTTTTCTGGAGTTTCACATAAATGATATGGCACAGTGTATAATCCTTTGTGTCTGGTTTCTTTCACTCAGTGTAAGGTTTTTGAGATTCACCCATGCTCTTGCATGTATCCTTTTTACTGTGGGGTAATATTTCACTAAATAAATATATCACAATTTGTTTACCTAGTTAAATGTTGACACTTGGGTATTCCCAATTTTTGGCTACAATGTGTAAACCTGTGCTGAATATTTGCATATAAGTTTTTACGTGGATATATATTTTCATCTTTCTTGGTATGTACCTAGGTGTTTTCTAATGAATTTTACTTTCTTATTTATACCTTCTTGTATGTTTTGAATGTTTTTGTAATGAGAATAAGTTATTTTTATCACTGGGGAAAATGTTCTCTTCATTCTTGCAATTACAGAAAACAGACCCATTCTGAAAACAAAACATGCCATTGTTATACTAGAACAGTGGACCTGAGTTACCTCCAATTAGAATTCTAGAAAAGTTCTTTCCTTCCTTACATTTTCAAATTATATCCTAAGACACATTAAACCCTGTACTTGTATTGTTGTTCCCAGTTATTTGCTGTTTCTCTCTGTAAAAGGATTATACTCTCCTGCTTCCTGACATCAGACTTGTCCACATGACTTGCTTAGACTAATGACATGTGAACAGGAGTTTTGTGTGCCACTCCTGAGCAGAAGTTCTAAGAAACAGTGAATGACCCCATTATTTCTCTTTTCATAGAAGGGACTGCTCCTTCAGCCTGGATCCTGTAATAAAGAAGACATGCAAAACGGAACTGTGATTACCATGAACCCAACATGTAATCTGAGAAAGCAGTGAAATCTGTCACTGTGAGCTACTGCTGTTGGGGGGTTGTTTGTTACCCCAGGCTTGTCAGACACATCACAAATGTAAAATCATTTGTTATGCATTAAAATCCAGGGTTCTCTCATGCTTAATAAGGAAGGAAAATAAAATTTATTAAGCAACAAAACAAAAAATCTAGCTTGATAATTTCATAGCTAACTCAAAAAAGTCTCAGACAGAGTGGATGGAACATGCCAATGAATTCTTCAGAGACACCCACTGATTATGTGCAGCTCTGTTCTCTTTGGTGTTTAGGCTAAACCACACAAGTGACTGTCTAAATTGCCAGGGGAGTGAGATGAAATGTGTATGCTTTCTTATCTAGCTATTCAAGAGCGTAATATCTGGGCATTTCCTTCGCATGTGACAAGCTTTAAATTATCTTGAAGGCTAGTTAATTTTGTATGCGCATGTTTTTTCATTTTATACTTTTTGTCATTGAAATGGAATAACTTGGCCTCAATTTCTACTTGTAACGGGTATTAGCTCAAGAATATGTAAGGAGAAGAAAACTATTATATTAGGAGTTTTAAATTCTAAGATGTCTCATTTGTATGACAATGACTGTAGTAAGAACTGAAAGTAGGAAACTTGGTAATTCCGTGGCAGAGATGCAGGGGAGAATCAGAGATAGCAGGCAGTGAATTCGTTCTAGAGCAAAGTAAGTGAACACTTAACTTTCAGTGCTATTTCTCAGGTTTGACACGAAGGTGATAAGATAAATCTGAAAGTTGGCTATTTCTATATCTAATAGGGTTGTCTTCAGAAGTATTTTTAGTCTTGTTAAACACACAAATAGTTCCTCTTAACACTGCTCTTTTCCCACTGAAGTGATACTTTATAAATCAGTGATGTGGGGGTTTTGGAGACAAGTAGCTTGAAGGACTACAATTCTGGATTCCAATATATCTTTTGGACTCTCCCATGACCTCCAGTGTGAACCACAAAAATGTTCTATTCACTGCAATCCCAAGGCCAGAACATTCTTGCAGAACCCTCTGGGTTTAATTTGGTACAAGTTGCACTTGGGACTTTCTCCAAGAGAGTCCAGTAGACATTTTGCTTTGAGGGTTGACAGAAAGCTATCTGCTCTGAATTCTCTTGGAATTTAGATCACTCTCAGGGTGCTGGGATCAGAGGCCAGGTACGGTTCAGAGCTCCCCAGGGCCTAGCAAACACCATCTGAAATGCTGGAGGAAAGAGAGACTCAGAGTAAACTAGGCAGGATCATATTTCTTGGCCAATTCAAAAATCTCAGGATAATGAGCAGTTGAAGTATATTTCTGTGAGATTCCTGAAATGGAGCATGATCTGAAACTGAAGCCAAAATTCACCATCCAGGTGTTCGACATATAGCACTCGGGTGTCTGTGATACTTCCGCTTCAGCCTTGGTAAAGGTATTAGGAAGGCTATGTGGTTCTTTTAGTGATCGCCAACTTTCTATGGTAGCCCACGTACCATGTCACCCCACTGGCTAGGCCTTCCCTTCTGAATCTGGTGTTCACTCATATGCTGCCAGCACTCAGGAAGTACTGTTCTATTTTAATGACCATTGCCGAGACCCATGGAGACTACCTCTTTCTTCTCTCTTCTTCTCAAGGAGCAGAGTGTATCAGTTAGGTAGCCTGAAACACAAATGGAAGTAAGGTACTAACGGAGAGGGCTAATGTACTACACATGCTAATAATAATGACTTGAAGTCTATAAAACAGACACAAGAGACCTAAGTTCTGTCTTACTCATATTTATAGCTCTAGCACCTATCACTGGTTCTCAACTAGAAGTGCCCCAAAGGAGGGTTTGGAAACACGTTGAGGCAGTTTTAGTTGTCACAACGTGTTTGTGTGGTGGGGAGGGGTTTGGTGAAGGACTGTCTCACCAAATAGAAACCTTACTGAGAAACACTGAATGCCCTGCACATGGTAGGACTCAGTAAATGTTTGTGGGAGAGGTATAACAGGTTTCTCTCATTTTCTCTTGTAAATCATTTCACCCTATTTCACAGGCTGTTAGAGGAGAGTTTAGAGGCCGGTTGTTCCAATCTGACATCAACTTTAGGAAGCTTCTCTGATAAAAGTGCAATACAGCACCCATTCTAGAGCAGCAGTGCTCTGTTACTTTGGGAGCAAATCCTTTCGTAGTTATTAGAAAAAGTTTTCTTAGACCGGACCAAAATTTGCCTCCCCATTCCCCACACTGGCACACCTCCCAGCTTTCCAAGTGTGGAAAAACCCCTGAAGACACTCTGCAAGTCTTCTCTCTCATTTCTTATTTAGACCTGAAGATTTCTTTTTTAAAGTTCACAGGATTTATGCACTATGGAGATTAAAAGCAGGCAACCTTGAGAAGATAATTTTGAACACTGGAAGTGATCCTGGCGCTGCTCCCACCTTTACCCCCTTTCCTTAAATTGCCTCTCAGTAGCTGTTGGCTATAGATGGATTATTGTCTAAATGGCAAGAAGCAGCTCTTCCAGGTTGAAGACTATCAAAAACCATGAGGTAAGGCCAGCCCCGTCGCTTAGCGGTTAAGTGCGTGCGCTCCGCTGCTGGCGGCCCAGGTTCGGATCCCGGGCACGCACAGACGCACCGCTTCTCTGGCCACGCTGAGGCCGCGTCCCACATACAGCAACTAGAAGGATGTGCAGCTATGACATACAATTATCTACTGGGGCTTTGGGGGGAAAAAAAAAATTAGAAAAAAAACCATGAGGTAAAAAAGATAATTAATATCTGAAAACACACCTAAAATGGGATAAATCTCATTTTGGCATGTCTTATTTATCAATGCAGTACTAATATTGCGATACAAATAATATATATATATATATTTGTGTGTGTGTGTGTGTGTGTGAGGAAGATCAGCCCTGAGCTAAAATTCATGTTAATCCTCCTCTTTTTGCTGAGGAAGACCGGCTCTGAGCTAACATCCATTGCCAAGCCCCCTCCTTTTTTTTTTCCCCCAAAGCCCCAGTAGATAGTTGTATGTCATAGCTGCACATCCTTCCAGTTGCTGTATGTGGGACGTGGCCTCAGCATGGCCGGAGAAGCAGTGCGTAGGTGTGCGCCTGGGATCCAAACCCGGGCCGCCAGTAGCGGAGCGTGCGCACTTAACCGCTAAGCCACGGGGCTGGCCCACAAATAATATTTATACAGTGCTTTACAGTTAAAAAATATATTCTCCCTACAGTACTCATAACATCCTCAATCAACCGGGATCTGTAGAAAGTATTTCACTCAAATGGAAAGAGTGCTCTTTATCCTCCATTAAAGCTAAAACCAACCTGTCACTTGTTCAAATACAATGCAATAATATTCTCGATGACTCTCATGGTTCAGAGAAGATAATACCTAATGGAACCTGAAGTTGTTCAAGAATGTATTCACTCATCCATCCTCTCACTCATTCAGCAAGATGTTTTCAAGCATCTCAATCAAATGGTACCAATTGTGGTAGTAGACATGAGAGATTGAAGAGGAGGGTGTCTAGTTGTTATTGTATTGTTTTCCTCTCTTCAATGCTTCATCTTTTTCTTAATACCTATCCACTCCTCAGCTCACTCCTGAATGGCTTCTGTCTCCACTATCCTACTGAAATATTCTTGTATAGGCCACAATGACCTCACATTTGTCAATGCCAACAATCCTCATTTAATCGTTTCTTTGTGATTAATACCCTTGTGTTCGCCTTTAAATTTTTTTTTTCTTCCATTGGCTTCTAGTGCACTCTGATTTTCCTTCTGTGCTTTGGCTCTCTTTTACAGTTCACTTTCTCTGTCTATTTTGAAATGTCTAGGTGTTCCAGGAAAGCATGGTCTTTGTTCTTCTCACTCAACAAGTAGGTCTCAGGGGTGGGGCTGGAGAGATTATATCAAAATCATTTGAGTGACTTTTTCAAACTATCCTCAACTTCCTCCAGAAAATTTGATGTGGTCTTGAGAGCAAAGGGCGAATGACCCCAAGGTTTGAATGGACTATCACAATGAGCCACTAGTATTGAGTGGATAGTATATAATCCTGTGTAGCAAGTGAAGGATAAAGAATAAGAATCATCATTCAACACCTCTTTCAAAGTGAGTGCATAAGCTCTTATAACTACAACCACTGTCTATAAATTATTTCTTCTGATTTTTTCACTCTGCTGAAAATCTTCACCCAACCATCCAACAAGCACCTCAAACTCAAAACATCTGAAACTGATCATGCCATCTTCTCTACCAAATCTTCAACTCACCTGGATTTCAGGAGCAGAAACATGGAAGACAATCTTCACGCTTCTCTCCCCAACATCTCCTAATATCTAATCAGTTACAAAGGCCCATCAAGTCAATCTCCTACATATCATTCAAACCTTCTTCTTCTTCTCTTTCCATCTCCTTACCTCGGTTTGGTCTCTCATCACTTCTCAACTGAATTCCTACAATAACCTCTCACCTTGTCTTCCTGCCTCTGGGCTCACCCTTACCCAATCCATTCTCTGCCCTGTTGACATGTAGATCTTTCTAAATCAGAAATGTGATCACACCACTCAGCAACTCATAAATCTTTAAATGGCTTTCAATTGATTTTAAGATAAAATTCAAAGTCCAAGCATAGCAAGTCAGACCCTCAGTCCTTGATTTTCTTTCCAGTCTTACCTCTGTCTACTCACTCCCTCACACTGCTCTCCAGCCTTCTGCAACTCTTGTGGTTCCCTGACTCCCATAGCCTAACCTCCGTATCTCAGGCTAGAATGCTCTCCCTTCTTGCCTCCCACTCTCCCTTCTCTCTCCTGTGTCTCCCCTATTCCTGAATAATTCTTCACCATCCTTCAAAACACTGTTTTGGGTTGACTCTTTCAGAAGCCTTTCCTCACCTTCATCCTCCATGGGTCTGGAGTATTTGCCACTTTAAAGTGCTTTCCACTATTATAGCAATTATTATAGTGAATTATTTTTTATTTTTCTAAATATGAACATAATATAATGCCATATTAAAAACGGGAAAACAAAAAAAATCCAAAAAAAAATAAAAATCGCCTATAATCTCATTGCCCGGAGATAACCATTACTAATATCCATATGGTTTTACATAAACACACAGACATAATTCAAATCATACAATATAGATCAGGGATCAGAAAACCACAGCCCATAGTCCAAATCCAGCCTGCCATCTGTTTTTATATGCTCTGCAAGCTAAGGATGGGTTTTACATTTTTAAGTGGTTGAAAACAAAATTTTCAAAAATAGTATTTCATGACACATGAAAATTATACAACATTAAAACTTCAGTGTCCACAAATAAGTTTTTATTGGAACACAAACATGCTCACTTCTCGATGTATGGTCCACGGCTGCTTTTACACTGCAACAGCAGAGTTTGAGTAGCTGCAGCTCAGAGTCATAGCACCCGCAAAGCCTGAAACATTTACCATCTGACCCTCCACCAGAAACAGTTTGCTGACTTCTGAAATAGAGAGCTATCTGTTGTCTTTCTGCTTAACATTATGAGTCCTTTCTTTTTCAATATTTTATAGAAATATTATTTTTAGTGGCTAATATCCCATCAATAGGAAGCCATAATTTAAGTATTCCTCTATTGTTAAATATTAAATCTGGTTTCCATTTTTAACTCTTGTAAGTAATATTGGGCTGAGTCAAGTCCAACAGTCTCATTTCCTTTGACTTCTTGATTCTTTTAGATATATCTTTGTGGATCTCTCTTATTTCCATAAAATAAATTCCTGAAGAGTGGAATGATTGGGTCAAGGGTTATCCCACATTTTCAAGGCTCTTGATGCAATTGCTAAGTTGTTCTCCAGAAAATTTATACCAATTGACTAGCACTCTCGCAATATATTAAAATTGTCTTTTTACTTATCTGACCTCCCCACTTATTCGTGAGGACAGGGACTTTTAAAATTCCCAGTGTGAAGCTGAGTGTGAGGCTCATAGGAAGTACAAGATAGATGCATGAGGAACGAAGAGCCAGTCCTGAGCAACTGCTCACTTGTTCAGGCCCATTTCCAGCACTGTAGAGCAGTGTTTCTCAATCTTAAGAACTCAGAGAACATATCTGTGGACTCCCAGTTTGAGAAACCACCAAAATAAGTCAAACTGCCACTCCGTTGGCACCAGTGAAGTGAGAACACAAACACAAGTGTAAGCACTGAAATTTGGCAAATAATATTAAGTATTTTAAGACAATCATCAAAAATTTGAAATTATTTTAGGTACTCATGGATCTCTGCGAATACATCTCTGAACGTCTAGGATCTGGGAAGCACAATTTGAGAAACAATGTGATAGAGGAAGTGGGGGGATGAGTGGGGCCTGGGGGGACCTGACTGTGCGATGTGCAGCTGCAGCAAGAGCAAACAGCACCAGAGATGCTCTGTGCTGATGAACTGTGTGATCAATACACTCCGACCAACAAGAAACCACTTCCGCCTTTCCAGCCTTGTGGTTGCACCATTTGTGGAAGGTAAGAAAAGGGAAACAGCTTCAGGTGGAAGAAATCACAGGGTTGCACTGAAAAGATCAGAGGGGGAAGTATAAAGAGGGGAGAGATGTGTTGGATAGCAAAATACCTGGAAATCTGGAAACCTTGGAAACAAAGGCGGAAACAGCAGGATTAACAGTCAGGAAGACGCACATCATTCCGGAGTTTGAAGCAAGAAGGTTGAGACCAGAAAGAACAGTGTAACGGATGAGGTGAAGCTCCCAGGAAGCCTCACAAACACATCAAAATGATACATCTCACAAACACGCGGAGTGCTAGATATTCTTCTTGTGGAATCACAATAGCTATGAAGTATGTGCTGCCAGGAAACATAAGTGAACAGTTGAGCAATTACTCAGATAGCATGAGTGATGCATTCAGCAAATCTGGAAAACGGGGTAAAGACCTTTTTTGCTCACTGCTTGTTTCTGGATTGAGTTGCCCTCATATTTTTCACCTGTCTATATTAACTTTTCTTGATGAAAGTTAAAATTTTTCTTCTCACAAAGAGGAAACAAAGTTTGCTCATGAAGAAAATTTTGAGGTAAAGTCCTATCTTTCATGTATAAAGTTGATATTTTCTGACCAACAAAAAATCATGCATATTGAGGTCTTTTTCCAGTAGTGAAGATGAATTTGCCTCCAGTGGCCACATTACAAAATAATAATAATGTTTTCTCTGTGATGCATGGTATGCGGTATAACGTAGTGATTTAGACACAGAATTTGGGGTCCACATTCTGGCTCCACTTAGTAGCTCTGCACATTTTACAAGTTACTTTTTTCTCATTAAGTCTCAGCATGTTATAAAATGGGAACAATAATAATACTTACCTTACAAGGTTTTGTGAAGATTAAATTGTCTTTGGAAGCTCTTAGTACAGTGCTTGGTATATAGTAAGCATTCAATAAATGTTAGCTATTATTTTAATTATTAATTTATGTGTACCTTCTTACTAGTATTGTTATTATGTATTTATAAACCACTGGACGGAGAACATATTGAGGTCCTAGTAGGAATAAAGTAATTGACCCCATACCCAGAAGAGGAAACAAAGAGCTATTTCTGATTTGAAGTGGCTGTATGACATGCCAATCTCTACAGCCTGCAATAATAATTTCAGAATTGATAAAAATTCAAAACATAAGATATTTTAATTTGAGTCCAAATAACAGTGACCCACTTTCAAGGAATATATATGTTAAAATATATTTTTAAAAGAATTGTTCTTTCATAAAAATTCTTAATTGCTCATTTTGTCCTTAAATTTTGCAATTATTCCCTATGGTGAAATGATTTTTTTTTAATTTTATTTATTTATTTTTTTCCCCAAAGCCCCAGTAGATAGTTGTATGTCATAGCTGCACATCCTTCTAGTTGTTGTATGTGGGACGTGGCCTCAGCATGGCCGGAGAAGTGGTGCGTCGGTGTGCGCCTGGAATGTGAACCCCGGGCCGCCAGCAGTGGGGCATGCGCACTTAACTGCTAAGCCACGGGGCCGGCACGAAATGATTATTTTTTTATGTATAAAAATAATTAATTGTATCACATATGCTGATAAGATGGATAGTACAAACATTCACCACTTAAAATTGAATGTAGAAATGTAGCAAACTTCACAAAAGTCTATGTTGTGTAAAGTTCAAGTCTTAGCATTTTGGGCTTCATGGTAAAGCCCACTATCTCATCAAAATAGATCCATTAGTTTTTGAAGTCCATGTTTAAGGAAGAATGGAATGTTGCATTCTGGGATTTGTAGTTCCCTTGGGCTGAGGACTGTACTGATGATTAGGAAGAAATCAACGTATTCCCTTTGATGCATCTCTGGGGTGTCCCTCACTAAAACAAAGTAAACATATGAAAAAGCAAACATATTCTGTCATTATTGCAACCACATTGCCAATGCTGGTATAAAACGTATTTTAAATCAATGTTTATGGTCATCTTCTGCTATTTCTTCTAATGCTAATAATAATTGTCCTAATAAATTTGTTTCAAAACTCATCATATAATGCATGCTAATGACCAATTTTTAAGAATAATAGCCATTTGCTGATAGGTAGTTTGTATGTTTATCTATAAATATAACTGTCTTTGAATCAATAAATATTGTAATTTACTGTCAGTCTGATTCTAATTCTATTGCCAAGCATTTTTTTTTTAATTTTTTATTTATTTATTTTTTTCCCCCAAAGCCCCAGTAGATAGTTGTACATCATAGCTGCACATCCTTCTAGTTGCTGAATGTGGGACGCGGCCATGCTGAGGCCGGAGAAACAGTGTGTTGGTGCGGGCCCAGGATCCGAACCCGGGCCGCCAGCAGCGGAGCGCTCGCACTTAACCGCCAAGCCACAGGGCCGGCCCTATTGCTAAGCATTTCTGTTATTAATCATTACATTTTAGGGTCAGGATAAAGATGTCATCTGAAATTTCTATTCTACAGATAAGATCTGAATATTGATTTTCTGGAGTTTCCTTAAAACCACACCTCCTTCTCTCCATCAAGTAATCTAAAATACTTCCTAAGTAAAGAAGACCATAAAATTTAGTTTTAAAACCACAAAACTTTTTTTTTGGCTTCTTGAGAGGTTTTAAATTACCAAACTTAACAAAATTCAGAGAAGATTTTAGGGTGTTCTATTCAAGCCAAGAATAGAACAAGAGCAAGTTAATCCCAAAATGGAATGTATTTAGAGGTTGCCTACATATGTGATTTATCTATGGAAAAAAATATTGACAAAAAAGTAATATTGCTATGAACAAACATATTGCACTCTAAAGAACCTTTGTTACCAGAGGTAACAAATAATAATATAAGAGGTATGGAACATGTGCCTCCCGTGCCTACCCTTGTTTCAATACTGTGTGTGTTTCTTAATACAAGCCACCTTTCTGGGACACTTGGTACTTTCCTATCTTCCAAATGAGGCAGCCCTCATTTCCCCCTTCTCTGTAATCCCAGCTGAAAATACACCTCCACCAGCCACAAGGAAGTCACACTAGCTATTGGACCACGTATCAACTACCTAGTACATCCATTACTGCAGCCTTCCTCTCAGACAGCTCCAAGGTTGCCCTTCAGGGGCCTGTACATGAAATAATGCCCCATGGCCTCCTCCTCTGTCTCCCCTCAATCAATTCCTTGGCCAGAATTCTCCCCAGATTTCCCTGAACAAAGGCCAGCTTGTTCATTTGAGTTTCTTTGGCAGGTAACATTACTTGAGATATCACTCAATAATAATTTGTTACTTGCATCTTACATGCATTGGGGTGGGAGGGAGAGAAAAAGAAAAGAAATTAAACAATGTGAATGCTCCTTTGTTCAATGTCATCAGCTTCTAATTGCTTTATAAGATGTTAGTATGTGGCAAACAAACCTCCTGAGAGGAAAACAGTGGAGGTTTTCATATGAAAGTGTTCAAATAGTGGTTGAATGACTATTCTGAGGATATTGTAGGTGATGTCCACATCCATCTGAGAGATTAACTAGATGACTGCAAAGGTCCCATCAAATTCCATGGTTCTGGGCCGGCCCCGTGGCTTAGCGGTTAAGCGTGCACTCTGCTGCTGGTGGCCAGGGTTAGGATCCTGGGCGCGCACCGACGCACCGCTTCTCCAGCCATGCTGAGGCCGCATCCCACATACAGCAACTAGAAGGATGTGCAGCTATGACATACAACTATCTGCTGGGGCTTTGGGGGGAAAAAAATAAATAAATAAAATTATAAAAAAAAAATTCCATGGTTCTGTGATACAGTGATTTATTAATGTACTCAACATTTATTGAGTACCTACCACTTGCGAGGTACAAGGAGTAGCTGAAATCTAGAAACTTTGTCTGTGAAATGTTTAATTTTGTTTTTTACCACATTTCATCCAGGGATTTCAAGTTAGATTTGGAGTTGGTGAGAGGCTTATAATATCTGAGACCTTATTGAAATAAAAAAATAAAACCATTGTTTATACTGCTGAAGAAATACATTTTTTCTCACTTGATAGAGCATAATTTGTTTTCACCATTGAAGGCTATAATTTTTCTTCCTTTCCTAGATATATAAACACTAATGGGTAAATCAAGCCACTGTGGCAAGCTTGTTGACTTTTTTCTTTTTGCCAATAGAATAGCCTTTTCTTCTCTGTCGATAGAATCTCTCTTTCATGTGAGAAACCATGACGTGTGACTTTGGGAAGAGCCAACGCTGCTCCCTCACCCATTGACAAGGGAAGATCATGACATAGGGCTAGCCCATAGGCGTTACCCATCCCAGTTATGGATTGGTTGATTGGCTCAAGGATGAAACTGTGTTTGATTCAGAGATGGAAGATGATCCAAGCCTGGAAAATCTGATTTTTCCAGAATCTTTTCTGCAGGAGCTATCTGGAAAGACTTCTATCTAGAGTTTCTAAGTTGGTAGGATATGAGCCTGATATACCTGATTGGCCATCTCACAGCCATGTGTAGAGAGCTTATCCAAGAGGTGGAGAGACAAAGCCCTGATAGGATTACTATGCTCCTGAATCCAGCCATGCCTGAGTCTCTGACTTTTACACAAACAAACATATTCAGAGATTTAGTCCACATTTTTCATGGGGTTCTCCAAACTGAACTTACTTAATGAATATATGAAACAAATTAAAATCACCTCTGTTTTTGAATTGAGGGCTAGCAAAAGAACTGCATGTGATAACATCATTATTTAGCTACTTTAAAGTGCGTGTTCCTCTGGAATATAGTTTTGAACAAAGTGAAGTGTTAATCCTTGAAGATCAGTTCTTTTCCCCAACATCCGCTTTCTGACTGCCCGTTCTGCCTCTCTGCATATCACAATGTCTAAATAAGGCTGTTTTACTTTGAGTAGTTGAGAGTCGGAAATAAAATACTTAAAAAAATTTTTCTAATGTGTAACGAGAATCTTGGTTTTGACATCTAAATGAAATGTTAACTAATGATTATGCAGTAATGGTATCTCTTCTTTTACCAAGTAAGAAGATGAAATGTTTCATAACATTTATTTTAAAACACTTTTGAATAAACATCATGGGATAACTGTCAAGTTTAGTTTTAAATTATTTTTCCTATCTCCATTATTTAATACATGTCTGGATTAACTCCCAGTATTACCTGTCTTCACTTAGATTATCTTTCCCAATCACACAGTGATGATAGTTGATTTAGAAGGAGAACTAGAGAACACATTTTCTTGGTTTAGCCCGCAGAGCCTCAGTGTGGCTGTGTTTACAAGGTGACTGATGTCATCTCCTATAGTCTCTTACCTTTTCTAGAGCAGATATTTTATAAAAATGGCTGAGTCTTGATTCTAAAAAAAATTAACAGAATTGCTGAAAAGTCTAAGTATATATCTGGGCTTTAGGGTACCTATATCATTTATTTTAATAAATTACTATTTTTAGAGTGTTTGAGCCAAACGAAGATCCACAACCAAACTGCTAGCCATCTCCTTTGCCAACATTAGGGTTAAGCAATGCTCCCTCATTTGTCAGATATTTGTGGAGCCCTACCGTGTGCCTGACTTTGCAATACTTTCCAAGGACACAGAGACATATGACATGGCAGCTTGAATGATGCCGGCTGATGTGATAAATGTACTCATCTCATAGCATTTGGTAGAGTCGTCCTGGGCACTGACCAGTTCTGAGCCCTTTGCAAAGACCTCTGCAGCTGAATCCTCCCTATCTTCCCTTCCAGTTCAGTGTTTCCAAACCTCAGGCAGTGAACTGAATGCACCAGTGCCACGTGGAGGAGGTTTCTGAAAAATGCAGATTCCCAGGCCCCACTTCAGAGGCTTCTGACTCAATAAATTTAGCGTAGAAGAACTGGAAATCTCTGTCTCCTAAAAAAACTCCTCACTTGACTCTGATGTACTACCATGTTTTGGAAGCACCTTTCCACATGTCCATTCTTTTGGGGATGGAAAATATGGCATCTATGCATGGGTGAGTATTAGGGCTTTTAAAAACCCACCAGTTCCCAAAATATCTCTATCTCTAGGCTTATCAGGGTGCCTGAATACTTCTCTTTTACCTAGGGGATAACAGGTTGAACTCCGGCTGAGGTTGGAGGGTGGCGGTTAGCATTGTGGTGGAGGATCGGGACTACAGTAGGTTGGACTCTTTAAGCTGCTGAGACTCCCCGTTTCTAAAGTGTAGAAGGTGCTAGAAATGGTGAAGTTGGGGTGAACTGGCCCCCAGGCAAATCTCGGGTACAAAATATATTCCATATGTCAGGCCTCATGCTGTGAGAATTTTTTTGTTTAAGTCAGGGCTGGATTTTTGCACACACATAAAAATGTATCAGTCCATTCACTTGGAATTTCAATTTTCACACAGCAGGAATACATGTAAGTTATAATTATCAAACTTTTAATTGTGCCCAGGTATTTCGAACTTTTTAATAATTACTTACAACAAAAGTAAGTGCCTACCAGTAGCCTATTAGTCCAACTTTCCCCATATCTTACTTTCTTGATTTGTTTCTGAATAACAGTTGACCTTTGCAAAAAACAATTGTAATTCTAGTTCTATCTTTTGACAGTGATAGCTGTGCTATAGAACCATATTGTTCCATTGTAAACTGGAGAGACCCATCTGAAAAACACGCTTCCACTTCCTGCTTATGGCTTAATTTGGGAGAAAGATGCTTTATAAGGGTATGAGGTGGGTGGTAATCCCTCCTGTCTGTCCCTGGGGAGTTAAACATACTGGGTCCCTACCTCTCAAGTCTTCTCTGAGCCCTTCCTTAGACTTTCATTCCCTGTCACCTGCCTTAGAGCATACTAAAACCCTCCCTTCACTTTGGTGCCATCTTTAAATTTGAAGAAAGTGGCAGTTGGGTTACACAAAACATCACGAAGAAAAATTAGACACTGTCTGAGGTGTAAGAAAAAAAATACTTCAATCTATTTTCAAAGTCTAAAGAAAAAATCGATTTCCTTTCCTTACTTTAAAAAAAAAGACATATTTTCAGATTAAAATATCCATTCTCAGGTTGAAGAAGCCTCAGGGCAGTCAGCAAATAAAACACTTAGATTGACAGTAGCGGTAATAAGATGTTTTGCTTTTGTTTTGTTTTTTTAAAGCTAGTTGTTAAACAGAACAAAATAGAACACCCAGTTTACAGTATAAGCAGGCTCTGTGTTGACAGTGAGATATGGAGCTTCTAAGATGAGCAACCCATGAAAAATGGCTTGCCTCAGGGCTCAGTCAAGGCCAGCTTAATTTAAGTTTTCCTCTCCCACTTGGTTAGTCATTAAACTCAGGAAAGTGTTTTGGAATTGGCTCTGAGAAAAAGACACTCCGGCCAACATCATAAAGCTGGTTATTTAAAGAGATGCTAAAAGACACTCCTTTCCCTTCGGGTTCCAAAAGAATAGGAAGCCAAGGCTATCCTGTGATACTTGAAAAATGCACTCTGTCTTTTTAAGTGTAGCTCTGAAATCACTGATTTTAAGTATAGCATATTTTATGGGCAGTACACCACCTCAACTGCCATGCAGAGCACAGAAAGGATTATGGATTTTCTCTTCAGTAGAGCATTAAATGGTCCCCTGAATAGCAATTTTCTAAAAGAGCAAATATATGTGGCATATCCTGCATATGTTTTCCTGACACTGCAGAGTCTCTCTGGAACATAGACTGTGCGATACAGGTAGAGACTCTGGTTCATAGAACAATCTTAGTTTTTACCACTAAACTGAAGGCAATTAATTCAGGATACTTGCAAGCAAGGAATGAAACTTTTGGAAACTTTTGAGAAGAGTAGATTGTTAAATTCTGTTATTTTGTCAGTCTCTTGCACATGACATCATGAATTTGTTTTGGCTTTTGCTGCTTTTTTTTAACTAGAATAATTTACATTTTCATTTCTGCACATCCAAAACCTGTTAGCCTTCAAGTCCCAATGCCAAAGCTGCCTCCTCCATGGAACCCTTCTAGTCACTCCAGTCAAAAGCACTTCCTCGGGCCGGCCCCATGGCTTAGCGGTTAAGTGCGCGTGCTCCGCTACTGGCGGCCCGGGTTCGGATCCCAGGCGCACACCGACGCACCGCTTCCCCGGCCATGCTGAGGCCGCGTCCCACGTACAGCAACTAGAAGGATGTGCAACTATGACATACAACTATCTACTGGGGCTTTGGGGGGGAAAAAAAAGTAGGAGGATTGGCAATAGATGTTAGCTCAGAGCCAGTCTTCCTCAGCAAAAAGAGGAGGATTAGCACGGATGTTAGCTCAGGGCTGATCTTCCTCACAAAAAAAAAAAGCACTTCCTCATTCCTCTGGACTCCTATGTCCCTTTACTCCCATCTTTTTAATTTGGATGCTACATTTCACTATATAGTACAATTGAGAATGAGCAAGTTTTAATTTTATTTATTTATTTATTTTTTTCCTCCAAAGCCACAGTGGATAGTTGTATGTCATAGCTGCACGTCCTTCTAGTTGCTGTATGTGGGACGCGGCCTCAGCATGGCCGGGGAAGCAGTGAGTAGGTATGCGCCCGGGATCCGAACCCGGGTCGCCAGCAGCGGAGCTCGCGCAATTAACTGCTAAGCCATGGGGCCGGCCCGAGAATGAGCAAGTTTTAAATTTTGTAGATTGTAAACTAGGTGAGAGCAGAATTGTTTTATCCATTTTTTTATCTCCTACAGGACAGTATATTTCTTTTTTTTCTATTTAGTCAAGATGAGATCACCGCAAAGGGTACATAACAAAAACAGTAAATTCAGTGCTTTAAAATTCATATTCTCAGAGGACGGGTCATTACAATTTTTTTTCAGATAATAATTCCTTAAAAGCAAATTTTAAAAAACAAAAATCCAGTTTCCAGTAGATTATAAGTTCCCAAAAGCCAGACAATGCCCCTCTTCCTTTGGCCTCCCATAGCTCCAAGTTCAGAGCACTATATTTTGTCAATGTTAACTATTATTTGGTGATTCAAAAATATAACTATGTCTACCGAGCTGATGTTACACAGTTTACATGGCTCTGTCTACTTATCATTATAAGACTAAAGTCTTTTTGTATCCTAATACTTAATTCAAATCCAAATACTTAATAAACATCCAAAATATTTCTATCAATCTTGATGGGTATTCCTAGAGACTCCAGGAATCAATAAAATATATTAAAAAAAATAAATGACCCCTATAGCTTTGACTCCATATGTATAGAACATTAATGAGAAAGACACATTCATCATAAAGACCTATCAACAGTAAGGCGCCACTACGGTACACTTAGATTACTCAATACCACACATTTGCTTGTCTTGTGTCAGTAATTCCAGTTTAACTACATAATATTTATTTCATATAGAAAAGCTTTTAGCAGTGTTCAGGTAGACAAATCTACTCATAAACTACCGTATCTTTGTTTTCTATTTCTTTACTTCACATTTTAGTTTACATCAAAAGCAAAATAATTATTCTATAGTAGGAGACTACATTTTAATAATTAATATTGCAGCACACATCCAAAAGAAGTGCTGAAATAGAAAAATAACGACAATACTAAATGCTGGTGAGGATGCAGAGAAACTGAATCTGTTAACATTGCTAGTAGGAATGTAAAATGGTACATCCACTCTGGAAAACAGTCTGGCACTTTCCTATAAAAATGAACATGAGGGCCAGCCCAGTGGCATAGTGGTTAAGTTCATGTGCTCCACTTCTGCGCCCGGGGTTTCAAAGGTTCGGATCCTGGGCACAGACCTACGCACTGCTTATCAAGCCATGCTGTGGCAGGCGTCCCACATATAAAGTAGAGGAAGACGGGCCAGCCCTGTGGCTTAGCGGTTAAGTGCGCGTGCTCCGCTGCTGGCGGCCCGGGTTTGGATCCCAGGCGCGCACCGATGCACCGCTTGTCCGGCCGTGCTGAGGCCGCGTCCCACATACAGCAACTAGAAGGATGTGCAACTATGACATACAACTATCTACTGGAGCTTTGGGGGAAAAATAAATAAATAAATAAAATTATTTAAAAAATAAATAAATAAAAATAAAGTAGAGGAAGATGGGAACAGATGTTAGCCCAGGGGCAATCTTCCTCAGCAAAAAAATAAAAAAAAATAAACATGAAACTACTGTAAGATTCAGCAATTGTATTTATCCCAGAGAATTGAAAACTTATGTCCACAGAAAACTCTGTACATGAATGTTTATAGCAGCTTTATTTTCCAGCCAAAACCTGGAAACAACTAAAACGTGCCTCAATGGGTGAATGGTTAAACAAACTGTGGTACATTCATAGCATTGAATTCTACTTTGCAATAAAAAAAGGAATGAACTATTGATACACAACAGCTTGGTGGATCTCAAGGGCATTTTGCTGAGTGAAAAAAGCCAATTTCAAAAAGTCAAAACTGTATGCTTCCATTTATATAAGATTCTTGAATGATGAAATTATAGTGATGGAAAACAGATTTGTGGTTGTGAGGGATTGTGCCGAGAAGGGGGATAAATATGGATATAAAGGCGTAGCAGAGGGAGATATTTGGGTGAAGGAACCCTCTGTATGTTGATTGCAGAGGTGGTTACACTAATCTACACATGTAATAAACTGACATACAACTACGCACATACATGGTACGAATATCAAACTCCTGGTTTTGATATTATACTATAATTGTGTATGTTGTAACCATTGGAGAAAACTGGGTGAAGGATACACAAGTCCTTTCTGAACTAACTTTGCAACCTCCTGTGAATCTAAAATTATTTCTAAAAATAGTTAAAAATGTATAAAAATAAAATGAAATTTTGTACATGTGTAAAACTGGATGGAATTCAATGGCAATAAGCATATACTGGGACTCTCCTGGGCATCTGGGTCTATATTGTTGTCCCATATTTATTTTTTGTGTTACATGTCTTCCTCTACTAGGTTGTAAGTTTCAGGAGGCCAATGACTTTTATCTGTTCTCTTCACTGTTGAATCCCAAGAGCTTAGATCAATGCTTGCATACATAATGTATTCAGTCAAAATCTGTTGAAGGAGATGAGACAGTAGATCCATCACTTTAGCATGTATAGGCAATTATTTATGGTAATAGATGAAATATTATGCCACATAGTCTCAGATTCTGATCATGAGAATTGTAATAATCATACCAAAACAACTATTTATCTCCTACCTTTCCCTTTGATCTTGTGTTTCATTTATCCCTGTAATTGCAGGCACACAGTTACAGTAACCATTGCTTTTGTAAGTTCTAAGCAAACAAAAAATGCCCTGTTAGCCTTGAAGTATATAACTTGGCATTGTAAAGCACAAAAATAATTTTAAAAATATGAAGTTCTGTTGTATTTAAAAAAATAGTAATATCGACTTTAAAAAGTTGAAACAATATAGTTCAAATACATCAGTAGAGCTCTTAGTCTATTTCACAGTGATGGGAAGATCATTTAAATAGATAAGACTCGAGAAAATAACTGTGTTCATTAGCAATAAAGACTTTTTTATTATTATTATCACTTAGAATCCAAAGAGTTCCATAGAAAGTACTTGCATGTTTCAATACGAGGATGTATTTTGTTTTCCTGTTCAACCACATAAGGAACTTTAGAGCTAAAATCCAAAAGTATAATTTTACCTAATTTTGTCCACAGCCCTGTATGTGTGTTACGTGACATCCCCCACCAGGTGCACAGTGCTCCTCTGGGCCAAGCCACACCGCCATCATCAGGGGACCTAAGGATCCCCACGCCAAAATCTCCACGCTGGCACTGGACTAGACTGAGGTCACACTTCCCTACTGTAGACCAAGACGTCCCAATTGTTGGCTGTGATGTGACAAGACTTTTTGTGGACTCAGGTACATACTTCCAGGCAGGATGAGACCTGAGTGCTCAGCTTGTGCCGGTGGGCCTCAGGATACAGCACAGTGGAAAGGTCATGAAAAACTCAATTATAATCAGAGTGGGAGTCCCAGCTTAGCCACTTCCCAGCTCCGAGCAAGTCATCAAACTTCTCTGAACACAGCCTGGTGGTTGCCAGAGGTGGGGGGCGGGTGAAACAGGGGAAGGGGGTCAAAAGGTACAAATTTCCATTTATAAAATAACTCAGTCATGGGAATGTAAAAAAGCAAAAAAAAAACCACCTCATTAAGACTCAGTTTCCTCACCTGTAAAACGGCTTCCATACCACACTGGTCATTATTATGTAAGCAAAAATGAGCCAATGTCTATGAAAGCAGTCTCCAAAGTAAATATGTATGATACATAATCATTCTAACCTAGATGTTTCATTGGTATTTTATGGAAATATTTCAGCAGGACAGCCCAGTTACGTGCTATGCTTGTTATGTTTCTACAGGCTGCAACGTTTCCTGATGGCAGCTAGAGTTAACCAGAAATGTTGATGGAATAAAGCAAGTGTGTGGTGTGATTTCAGGGATGTGAGGAAAACCCTGATATTCATGATAAATCCTTTTTCACATGCTGGCTAATACCAATAACTCTATTAGCAGAGAATATATACTTTATCTTAGGCTTTATTTCTGTAAAAATATTCACATTATTACCCTCCTATTCCCCTACACTTTTAAAATGCATCCAGCATAGGTGTCAACTAAGGACCAGAATGTTTTTACGGCCAAGGGAGGTAGAGTATGAAAGAGTAGGTTCCATCAGCAAAATGTAGCAGGATGGAAAGGTGCTCGCTCCGCTATTTGTATTTGAGTGAAGAACAATTGGTTGATAATTTGAAAAAATGATTCTCTAATAGTGGAACTTTGGGCATCAGAAACTGCCTGGATGGGAAGGGCATGGATATAGGAGGGGAAAAGTACCCTCTAATTGTCACCCCAAATCACATCCTCAGTAGGCTCTGCCACTTACTGACTGTGTGATCTTGAGTCTCAGTTTTTACATCTAGAAAATGGGCATAGTAAGAGTGCTTTCCTGATAATATTGTTAGAAGGACGAAATGAGATGATGCATCTAAAGTGCTTAGCACAGTGCCTGGCCACTATTCAGTCTGCTATAAAAGTTAGTAACTCAGCATCATTATCATTACTAACGGTAGCCAAAATTTAAGATAAAGGTAAGATAATAAATGTTTGGAAATTACATACTTCCTTTTACAGGCGTTTTATACATTTATTTCACTATCAACCTAGGTTATACCTTCCTCTATAAACCATACTTATTTAATTTAGTTTTTAGTTTATACATACAGTATGGAAGCAAAATGACTTTCTGGCTTAAAATATTTTTCTGATGCAAAAGAAACAAACATGCCACCACCTAATTCTGGCTGTGAAACCCTCACTGCACATGCCTGTTGGATGGTGTTATTACCCTGCCCTATTTGTGTGGGCTGCCCCTAATCCGAACTGGCACACAAATAACAGAATGCGATTTCTGGTTGGCTTCCAGTTTGAAATAGAAGCTGAGGCTAATGGGCTGCTGAAAACGCTGAGGGCCACAGCTGTCCGGAGTAGAAACAGCTCTACCGGAAAGCTAGACCACAGCCCTCACTTAGTTAGAATTCTTGTGTCAGCTCTTTAACTTCTAGGAGTTCCTGTGCTAAAACAAGTTAGTAAAATATTGTATGGTTCTGTGGTCACTAGGAAATGTCAGTAACATAAGCAATGACAGAAAGAGACAAAATTAAGAAAACCAACTTGGAAAATTCTGACATTGTACTGTGTCAATTTGGCTTCAAAAAAATAAGTGTTTTTTTTTGTCACTTTTCAAACCAGAGCCATTTACTAAAGGACCATAAAAATCCATTCATAATGGAAATGCCAGAACAAACTTTACCTTTCAAAGTTACAACTTAGTCCCTTTATAATTAAATGTAAATAGAATCAGATATTTTCTTTTCTTCTATCTACTGCAAAACAATTGTTGTTCAAAAAAGATTTCTGTTGCACAGGCCCAATAAAAGATGGTATTTTTAAATAGATTTTAAATGCACCCCAAAAGCTCTACTACATTATTTTTCATAAATGTGTTTTCTTAATTTTTTCCTTCTTGGGTATTTACATATAAATTTCTCTTTTGCGTCTGCTCTGTGAAATGAAGTAAATAACGTAATTAGAAATAATCTACAGGTGCCTGGGTTAGATTATTAATGGTGGCTTCTGTTCTCTGGAGGAGTTGTCAGTACCCTTGGATTTGTTTACATTTCACCACCTTTCCCTCCGAGTTCTGTGGCCTTTATGTGACTAAGAAAACAGAGTCCTGGAGGCTTATCAAGAATGCCCATTGTGTGTTTTACTGGAGAACTTGAACTCTACCATGCTTGAATAAAAAGCAAAAACAACAAAGAGGATGACACATTCCCTAAGATGTGATGAAAGCTAGAACACTGGGAAGTTTTTGTACCAAACAGGAGGATAAATAAATATGAATATTAAGCTAACGTGTTCACAGGATAAAGCCAAAGTAGAGGAAAGAGACAGCTACTTCTGACTTGAAGAGCTCTCTTCTCTGCCTCAGAAACTTTTCTTCTCACACTGCTTACTCCCACAGCCCCATATTTCAAGGTTGACCTTAAATTCCACGAAACCACTCCATTAACTAAATTAATATCTCTTTTCCCCTGAACTTGTCCATAGTACTTTCACTATCAACGTCTTTCGTCTGGGGATTTAATTAATCATCCAGTGCCTTGATGTTGTGATTTCACTGATATTTAATTGCTTCATGGTTCTACAGGGTCATTTTCCCTATGTTATTTTATATTATAAATTTCTGGATGCCGAAGATGTATCTTACATTCTTCCGTGTCTCCTCACCCCCAAATGCCAAGCACAAAGTCAGGAACACAGTAGACAGGGAACCCAGCCTGGGAGAGCAGAGCATCCTGATGCTACTGTGACTCGGTCCCAGCAAATCCTGTAAGATCCACAGCCGTAACGTTGACAAGAAAATATTGAGTGGTCCTTTTCAGTCAACTGAACTGACTTATCACTTATAACTCTCCCAAATGAGTGGGATTTTATAGTACAGCTAATGGTGGAAGGGCACGTAGTGTGCTGAGTACGGGTATGGCTCAGAGACACACCACTGGAGCTGGAGGCCCAGGTCCACTGCTTCCCAGCTGTGTGGCAAATGACTTGTCTTTTGTGTGCACTCATTTCCTCATTTGTAAAATGGGTATTAAAAGTAATAATAGCTAACAATCATTCAACACTTCCTGTTCTAAATTCTTTAAATCTTTTAGCTCATTGAATCCTCACACCCACCTTATGAGGTAGGCACTATTATCCCCATTTTACAGGCGAGGAAACTGAGACAGAGAGAGGATAAGTAACTTTCCCAAAGTTACACAACTAAACAGCAGCACTGGGATTCATATCCATGCAGGCAGAGCTTACACGCTCAACAGCTAAGGTGCACTGCCCTCAGAAAATTCACCTCATACGGTTATTTGAAGGATTAAACAAATCGATACATTTAAATTGTTTAACATTTGATGTTAAATATTAAATCTTTAAAAGTGGTTGACGCATTGCAAGCACTCAATAAAATCCACTGTACTATGTTCGTACTTACGTCATTATTTAAGCTCCAAAACTCTTACGATTAGTTTAGACAAAAATTATCCAGATAATAAATTAGTATGTGCCAACACAATCTCTGCCAAGGTAAGCTTACACTCTTAGGAGAAATATATACATATGTAAAAAAATTAAGCAAACCCGTGCTAAAAGTGACACTAACTGATGAGAAAGAGTCCATTAGTGCTGCAGGTGGCAGGAGTGGATTACCCCTGTGCCCCACCCACAGAGAATCTTATCTCATAGGGGTCTACATAGCTCCTTTTAATAGGTACCCAAGATGCTACCCAAGATCCTTGAAACAGATTCTGTAGTAGAGGTAGACCCAAGATGAGGCATAAATACTCATAAACTACACTTGAAACACATTATATAGGCCGCAAGTACCATATTAGAGTATGAGACTGTGCTTATATAACAAGATGCTGATTGAGAAGCCCAGTGAAAACAAATGGAGAGAAATGGGCCTAAGGCGGGGCCGGAGCTCAGGGAATGCTTCCCAGAGGAGGGGGACTTAGCATTCCAAAATGAGGATATCAATAATTCACTCGGAAACTCATCCTCCAGCTCAGTTAAAAGAAGAATAATGATACAAATCAGAAAAACTAGGAGTATTAATATTTTATCAGTTTCACCATGTTCTCTTAGGAGCCCAAATGTTCTGTACATTAATAATTGAGTTTTCTTAAAACCCTCAGACTGTTGTGAGCAAGAAGAGGGAGGTATGTGAATACCATTTAAATCGCTATTTCATTTCTTTACCACAGTCCTTTTTTGCGTGTTTCTTTTGTTACTACAGAGAGATGAACGGTTCTTGCAGTTATATAATGAATACATATATTCCTCCCTTCCTTCTTTCATTTATTCATTCATTCTACAAACATTTATTGAATATATAATCCAAGCACAGTGCTAGGCCCTAGGTATAGAAACATGTTCACAGTCTAATGAAGAAGACAAAAATGAAACACATAAGAGTTTTCCTTGAAACAGATCCTGTAGTAGAGGTAGATAGGCTCCAAGTTACAGAGGGTACTCAGAGGAGGACATGGTCAATAGCATAAATGGGGAGCGTTCCAGAAAAGTTTCAGAGAGCAATAATAATTTCCCCACTGTCAAATCTAACAGCAGATTCCTTAAACACGCTGCTGCTTCCAATGCTATTCAATACTACTGCCTTGAGGGCCGGCTCCGTGGCTTAGCGGTTAAGTGCGTGCGCTCTGATGCTGGCGGCCCGGGTTCGGATCCTGGGCGCGCCCCGAGGCACCACATCTCCGTCCAACCCGAGGCCGAGTCCCGCGTACAGCAACTAGAAGGATGTGAACCTACGACATACAACTATCTACTGGGGCTTTGGGGGGAAAAAATGAATAAATAAAATCTTTAAAAAAAAAAAAAAAATACTACTGCCTTGAAATTTCTTTTCCCCAAACTTTTGTAATGGGACCCTGAATATTTTTTAATAATTTTTTTTATTTATTTCTTTTCCCCCAAAGCCCCAGTAGATAGTTGTATGTCATAGTTGCACATTCTTCTAGTTGCTGTATGTGGGACGCGGCCTCAGCATGGCCGGAGCAGTGGTGCGTCGGTGGGAACCCGGGATCCGAACCCGGGCCGCCAGCAGTGGAGCGCGTGCACTTAACCGCTAAGCCACAGGGCCGGCCCAGGACCCTGAATATTTTTGCCTCTAACTTTCCATGGCCCTTTTTCCAATTCCGTTGATGGCACCTCTGTTCAAACCCTTTATTGTGGTTGTTTAATGGTAGTTGTTTCTTCTGGTTTGGGCCAGAGCTGCTTATTCTTTGCTGTGCATCAGAATTACTGCAAAAACTTTTCAACATACAGATGTCCCAGCCTTCCCTTGACTCTTTGGATTTGGGACCTGGATATATGGATCCTGTGTTTTATTTTTGACCTACCAGGTGACTCTGATGACAGCCAGGTTGAGAACCACATACTTAGGCCTTCCTTCCTCTCACTATTCATTTTCACCTCGTTCCTCTCATTAGTTTCCTGAACCGCCTAGAGTTCTGGGCCTAGAAATAGTCAGCATACTGAGAATAACCGGAACAGGAAGTCACCATCCCAGAGTTCTCCACCCAGGATACCATAAGATCTATTCTACTGTGACCATTTGGAAGCTCAAAGCTGCCTCACACTCTTCCTCTCCTTAGTCACTTGTATAAGACCCTCTGGTCATCTATCCTCTTTATCATCTTCCTCTCACTGCCCTCCTTCCTCCCGGACTTCACAACTGTATCTCATGGAAATTCAGATTCATAGTAAACAAACTCTTCACTAATTCTCACACTCCACTACTTAAGTGAAGCCTGCTCATTTCCCCTAACCCTGATCTCTCCCATCCTAACAAAGCTTCTCAGTCAGCATCACCCTCTTGCTTCAGTCAAATTTATTAGAAGAACGGCCTCCTCTTGCTATCTCTGCTGCTTCTTTTCACATTTGTTCATTAAACAACTGAAACTTGGTGTCCAGCATCACTGCTCCCCTGAAACTACTCTGGCAAATGATATCAGTGACCTCTAATCTGTCAAATATAAAGAACATTCCAATTCAAAATGGCACCCCTTTGACAATTATGTAATCAGATCAGTGGGACATCTATTTTTCTTATCCTACAGGCTTTAAGGTTTGGGATTATCATTGACTTCCCTCACTCTCTGTGTAAAATAAATTATCTGATTTTATAGTGTCTTCTTTGCAATTTATTAATCCATCAAAAATATATTTCTGTTATACATAATATTCTGTGCTAACTACTATAACAAAGACTTTTAAATTTGACTCTCTTTACTTTCACACTCAGAACTCTAGTCTAAGTTCCAATGTTTATTAATAGCCCCCATACACATCTTTTAACTCCAGTGATTCCCTTTTTGAGTCTACCCCACACATTGTTATTAAGGTAACCTTTCTCAAACTCTATTTTTATCAAAACTTTCCCCTACTTTAAGAACCCACTCTTGGACATCAAATCTAACTATGTAAGCCCAGCATGTCCTGCCTTCCAGTCCAAGCCCTTATCCTCCATACCAGTTTAGCCTCAATCTTGATACTTCCTGGCAGGGTTCTTCACACGCCCACATGTATCTTGTTTATACTTGTCTCAACAGCTTTGCTAACCCCACTGCCTGATCTGGAATGTCATTTTGACTCCTGATCTTTACCCATCACTTCCTTTGAGATCAAAATAAATACTCTCTTCTCTTGGCTGACGATTCTTGTATGAGCCATCTGTCAGCCTTTGTATATAGTTTTCCATATAATACCTTAAAATGGCTATGTTTTGAATATTAATCCTACCTCTTTCAATAAATTGAAGTGGCAGTGACATATACTGACCTAGTGACCCACTATAGGGACCCACAAAACATTGTGGGACCTAGGCAAAAGCCATTACTGAACTTCATTAATAGTCTATTAAATGTAAATATTTCCTACCTAACAAGGTTGATGTGAGGATTAAGTACCTAATGCCAGTATGATGACTGACACATATTAGATGATCAACAGATAGTAACCATTATTACTTCTGCCAGCCTTTCAAGAGGTAGGAATTTCTCTTTATTATGTAATGTTTCATGCCTACAACCCTTTGTGCACCCAGTTCTAAGCTGTGTCCACAGAAGATGTCCTATAGCTATATATTGGGTTCCTAAGTTAATGATGAAAATTCTGGTAATTACAGCAAAATCCTATTTGCAAGTTTGGCAGGTTTTTTGTAGAGGTTTAAACCTAATTTATTAAAAGGAATCTCTCATGATGACTAATGAATTGGTCAGGACGGGAATTTCAGGATTGAAAATGTTGTTTGGACACAGATATGGAGAACAGATTGGTAATTACCAGAGGGGAAGGGTGTGGGGGAAGGGCAAAAGGGGTAGAGAGGTATAAATGTATGGCGACAGATGGAAACTAGACTTTTAGTGAAGAACAGGATGCAGTCTATACAGAAGCCGAAATATAATGATGTACACCCGAAATTTACATAATGTTACACGGTGTGACCTCAATAAAATTAAAAAAAAAAAATGTTGTTTGGTATTCCTGCGTCTAATATTTTTTGGAGGTCAGTTGTAAGTCTCAGGTAGTATTGGAAGCTTTTTTTGTTCCTGATGAAAAAGAAAATCCAGAATTGATAATTCTTTGTCTTCCTAACCTTGATTAATTATTCAACACTTTTTCCAGGTGGGTGGCTTAGTTCTGGAAAGCAGGCTTCACCAAGATTTAATTTTTACCTCATTTATGCAAGTAACAATATACAGACCATGATTCTTCTCCAAGCACAAAACATGAAATGACGATAAAATTGGTGGACCATTCAAGAGATCACATTTTTTCAGTAACATTTGTATCCTCTCTTTTGTTTATTATTCAGAACTTAGGCCATCATCTACCACCATAAAGAAAAACCAGTCATATGTGAAATATTTATAAATGAAATAAGCAATGAAAGAAAAATTCTTAGTCCAAGTTTTACAAATATGCTAATGAAAGCATACCCTTGCATTGTATTATATATTCATCACTCAAATAACAAAATACACAATCTTTAATGATCTGTTAACCAACATTAAGCAAAATTAACCAAGGCATATTAACAGAACCCTTTCAGCTATTTTTAGAATCTGAATTGCATTTGGCCTCCCAGGTTATTATCACTATTAAGCAACATAACTATAAGAAGTCCACTGAGCAACATTTGAGCAATGGACGAAAAATGAACAACAAATTAATTATGTACAAAATTATTAATGAAATGTGCAATAACGCTTCCAGGACTCGCAAGCAGACAATTTACCATTTAATTACTGCCTTCTACTGTCAGCCTTTCAAACTGAATTAATACAAGGTTTCCTTTTCATTGTTTCAAAATGCTTACGTAATTCGTTTTAAAGAAATTACTTTTTCAAGCAAAATCAATTGCAATAGTTACCAAACACATTTACACACATACATATTTTTTAAAATTTTATACCAGGAAAAATATTTCTACCCCGTGACACTGCCTAATAACACTGCTTTATTAATTGCTTTCAAAATTTGCTATTAGAAATATTTTGGCCTAGTTTTCTTTCATTTCTTGTCCCTGAAAGAAATCTCATCCCATAATTATTCTTTTCAGGTCCTTCACACATTGGCTTGGTTATAATCAGACTTCTTCTGAGCTTAAAAATAAACAAACTATTTTCATTCCCAGAAGATTTAGTCTTCTTTACTCTCTAAATCCGCCCTGTCCAATATGGTAGCCACTAGCCATTTGAAATGTGGCTAGTTCAAATTGTGATGTGCTATAAATTTACCACATGTTGGATTTTGAAGATTTAGTACAAAAAAAATTCAAATATCTCATTAATAGTTTTTACAATGATTACATGTTAAATGGTCATATTTTAGATATATTGGGGTAAATTAAACATTATTAAATTAATTTCACTTTTTTTATGTTTCTAATTGGGATAGTTTTGGTAATTTATGGTTTTTCACAGAATTGGGTCATTTCATCTAAGTTGTTGAATTTCTGTTCGTAGATTTGTTCATAGTATTCTCATATCACATTTTTAATGTTTGTGGAGTATAGAGCAATGCTCCGTCTTTCATGCCTAAAACTGGTAATTTTTGTCTTCTCTCCTTTTTCTTTTCTCAGTCCACCTAGAGGCTTATCAATTTTACTGACCTTTTCAAAGAAGCTTTCACTTCTTTATTGTTTTTCTGTTTTGAATTTCATTGATTTCTGCTCTTACTTTTATTTTTTCCTTCATTCTGCTTGCTTTGGTTTCAATTTGCTCCTATTTTTCTACTTTCTTAAGGTGAAAAACCTAGATTGTTGACTTGAGACATTCATCCTTTTCTGATATATGTATTTAATGCTCTAAAATTTATATGTGGCTATTAGAAAATTTTAAATTACATATGTGACTTGCATTTGTGATTTGCATTACATGTTTCTATTTATTGCTGCTGTAAGAAGTACAACACATTATCAAAGCGCTTTCTTTCCAACACATTAATAAAAGTTTGATAGCCTATGGGAACACTGAAGCAAAGAATCTCAGGCTCAGAAATCAGTCAGCAATAGCCTGGGTGGTTTGGGTTTCTCTAGTTCCAATTATGTAAAAACTGGTTTGGGTTTCTCTAGTTCCAATTATGTAAAAACTTGGGATGTGTTTTGAGTTGAAACTTAAAGTAAAAAAACGTGTCCTGTGAAACTGAATTTGAGAGCTTGTGGTTCTTCAGAGTTCGCTGTCTCCTGACAGAGTAATTAAGATTTGTTTTAAGAAAATCGGGTAGCCATCTATGTCATGTGAGCTATGGAGCTGAAAGGTGAGACTGCTCTCTCACTTTCTCTGTCTTCTCATTTCACTGGCTTGACTCAGTGCCTGAAGTTTATACCAGGGAAGCCCCCATTACTGGTCCTCTGACCTGAAACCTGGGCTTTGGTTTCCTCGCTCTGCCGTGCACTTCCCACCACCCTGTCTGCAGGACCGAGCAGTGGGGAGAATAGAGGGAGAAAGAAAAGCGATGTGAATTCACAGCAAGCTCTGGCGCAGAGCTTCGTCAGAGAGAGGTTTCCCCTCTCTGAGAGGTGTAGGCACCTGCCGGGCTGCCTCCACCGTCAACATCACCACTGTCTTTGGGGGATTGCCTGGGCTGGGGCAGAGAGAATAGAAAAACAAGAGGCAAAAACGAAAGCAGGGTATTTTCCCCCCCTCTGTCTGACCCATGGAAGTCCTCATTCTACTGCTCAGACATGAAAGAGAGACTTTTCTGGAGTTTTTCCTGTACACATCAGTGCATAATTCAGGGTGTGGAGTTGCCTTTGAATCTAAGCTGGGCAATATCGGAGGGAGGAAGGAACAACAACACCGCTGGTTTGATGATATTTGGAATTCCGATCTTTCCCTAATCTACCTGCTAGCCTTTACTTTTTGTATCCTCAGCATACACACATTCTGCCAGGGTTTGTAGTTGCATTTAATGGAGACAGGGTGGAGGGTGTTTATTCCATCTCGCCTGGAAATGGAACCAGCATTCCATTTTAAGGCAATTAAAAAAGAAAAAAAGAGGGCCGCCCCATGGCTTTGCGGTTAAGTGCGCACGCTCCACTGCTGGCGGCCTGGGGTTCGGATCCCAGGCGCGCACTGACGCACCGCTTCTCCGGCCATGCTGAGGCCGCGTCCCACATACAGCAACTAGAAGGATGTGCAACTATGACATACAATATCTACCGGGGCTTTGGGGGGAAAAAAATAAATAAATAAAATCTAAAAAAAAAAGAAGAAAAAAATTCTAATCTTACACAAGTCCCTGAACTTCAAATACATGGTAGGAGGGGGTTAGAGGATACAGGCAATTTGGATGGCAGGGCAAACCATAGAATCGGAAGTTTGCCTTATTTTCCTGAGGACTAATAGCTAGATGAACTAGTCATGAGAATGATATAGCCATGCCATTTGAAAAACTCTTGAGTTTTACACATTTATACATTGTAATATATGTAAGATAAATCACACTTTTGGTTATATTTACAAAAGATATGCTCTTGGTTAAGTACACTAAATACTTACATCTTTTCTAGAGGAGAAGGATCTGTTGCCATCTAGATAGAGTGAAAAAGGGATACTTTTATTCTAACATTTAATCTAACTCAGCAGTACTGAAGATTGGGAGTGGGAGTGAGTGGGTGCTTGGCTACCATCCTACCTCTGCCACCCCTCATTTATATTTCTTGATCTCAGAGTTTTGTTCTGTCACTCCAAATCTCAGACCAAGACTCTTTTGTTGTAACTAATAAGGACTATGGGTTCTACATTCTATGGAAAACTTTTTTTTTTTTTTTTTTGGCTGAGGAAGATTTGCCCTGAGCTAACATCTGTGCCAATCTTCCTCTATTTTGTATGTGGGTCACCGCCACAGCATGGCTGAGAAGTGGTGTAGGTCTGTGCCCTGGATCCGAACCCTCAAACCTGGGCTGCTGGAGCAGAGCATGCCGAACTTAACCACCAGGCCACAGGGCCGGCCCCTGGAAAACTTTTGTTTGTAGATCTATATTTTAAAGAAGGACTACTTTCTAAATAATAGCTTAGAGGCTACAGGTCTATGATCTCGAAAATGCTAGTTGTGATTCTAACTTTTGACCCAGATTTCAAATAGGAATGTATTTGGTGACAAATAATATAAAGCCCAACCAACACAGGCTTAACCACCTCAGAGTTTATCTACGTCACAACAAGAAGCCTGGAGCTCAGCACAATCTTCCACAGGATGAAAGAAGTGACTGATCAACTTATAAATTTATTCCCCTATTGTTGGGCATTATTTTGTTTCCAGTTAGGTTATTCTATTAAAAACATGAAAAGATGCTCAATGCCATAGCAAAAGCATCTTCCTATCTATATCTTTACTAGTGCTTTCATTTCCAAGGAGAGATTCCCAGAAGTGAGGTTGCTGAGTCAGAGGATGTGAGCATTTTAGATTTTAATGCTTGTCAATTTCCAAAACGATCGTGTCAATCCAAATTCTCACCAACAGTATAGTAGAATGCCCCTTTTCTCACATTCTCACCATCACTAGATATCATCAATATTTTGAATTTTTAATGGTATGTTAGGCAAATAATGGTATACCTTTTTATTATCATTTGCTTTCATTTCCCAGGCCATTACTGATGTTGAGCATGTTTTTACATGTTTATTGGCAATTTTCCTCTCTTCTGTGAGTTGCCTATTTTTAATTGATTTTATTGGTTTATTTGTCTTTCTATAATTTTTTTTTACTTATTTATTTTTCCCCCAAAGCCCCAGTAGTATTTGTCTTTCTTATAAATATGAAGGATTATAACCCTTTGACTGTCATATAAATTGCAAACATTTTTCTCCCAGTCTATCCTTTGTCTTTTAAATTGGGTCTATGGTGTCTGGAAAACTCATATTCATCTCTGCGACAGCTCAAATATCACTTTCTCTGTTAACCTCCCCTGGTTTCCCCAGCAGAATTAGTCATTCCTTCCATAATACACCGATAATATTTTATGTATTTCCCTATGTGCTGAATTATAACTATAAACCTTGTCCTGATCAAGAAAGTACATCAAAATGCAAGTCAAACAGGCTAAAACAATAGTAGGTATAACTTTGAATCTGCTTTCATTTTTCCAAGAGTAAATCATTCACAAACTTCAGAATTTTCCTTTTACTTATCATGAGTACTATCACACCACCTTTCATTTTAGAGAATCTTAGTTTCACTTTTCCAGTGTCTCCCCATAAAAACCCTGTTTTCTTCTGCCTGTGGCTTTTCATTCATGAGTGCTGCTTTCAAAATCCCGAGAGGATGCCACCATTGCTGTTGGCCTCTGCTCCAGTTGTCTGTTGCTGTGTGACAAGCCACCCCAAATTCAAGTGGCCTAAAACAACAATGATTTATTTTGTTCATGAGTCTCAACTTGGACAGTGTGTAGTGGGGAAGATTTGTCTGCTCCACACAGGTCAGCCGGGAAGCTCAATTGGGCCTGGAGAATCTACTTCCAAGATGGCTCACTCACATGACTGCAAGTTGGTTGGCTGTTAGCTGGATCTCAGCCAGAGCTATTGCTGGGAGCCTCAGGTCTCCTCCACATGGGCCTCTCTACTGTGCTGCTTGACTTCCTCACAAGTTGGTTGGGTTTCAAGAGCGACTATTTGAAATTACAGGAAGTAAAAGCAGCCAATCTCTTGAGCCTGGGCCCAGAAACTGCACAGTATCATCTATGCTCTATTCTCTTGGTCAAAGCAGTTTCAGAATGTGTCCAGTTTTAAGGGTAGGGACATAGACTCCACTTCTCAATGCAAGGAGTGCCAAAGAATTTACAACCATCTTTAATCTACCACAATCTTCCTGCGTACTGGGTCCTTGCATAGTTGTCAAAAGAATTCTCAGTATTTTCTATAACCAAGCCGTGCTCTCTTTCCTGCAGAAGTGTGGAGGATGCCTCTCTTTCTTGCCAACTCTGGGTCACTTGGTGTCCCAGCCACAAAGCAATATGGTGGGTGCCTCATGTTTCCCACAAGCCCTTCAGCTTCTGCCAAGGAGCCCCACATTGGCTGCTGAACCAAAACAGGGATAAGATAAAGAGTACCCTCTCCAAGTTTTTTATTTTTCAGCCTCTGTGCCTACAAGATTTTCTCCTTATAGAATTCCTTCCCCTCGAGTAAATCAACTCACACTAACATTTCATTAGGTCTGGTCATACTCTGAACTGCTGCTTAGCTGGAACTAATAACAAATTATATGTGATATTTGCAGCATTAATGTGCCTTAACTCCATGTCTGACAAGCCTATTGTCATGGCTCTCTAGCCCTTCTTAAACCAACTTCTTTTATCACGATAACATTTTAGAAGATTGCCTATGGCACTTTCCAAATCTAAAGAACGCTATTCAAATTTTATTTCACTCCACATTTCCATACTATTCACTGAAACTGTCCCTCTAGGAAAAGAATCACCCTCTAGACTATGAAAGTGACAAGTGACGCAGTGAAAATCACTAGGAAGTTTTGCTGTTTCATAGTGGTGAGAATGCTATTTTTGTTTTTTAACGGAAAAAGTTTTCCACTTCGAAAAGCCTAAAACAGAAACTAAACTACCTACTAGTTCCCACTCCCCCAGGACCCCTGCATTGTTCCCACCTTATTTCCATGACTTTCTTTAAAATGATCAGTGAAAAATAAGACAGGTACTTTACATGCATGGAACACTAAGACACAGATCCCTTTGATCAATTAAGTGTTGGAATTTGGAAAGTGCCAATTAATCTCACCTCTCTCTTCTCAAGATTCTAAATCAACTGAAAAATAGACATCAAGGTTAGATGTGGATCAAATTATCCTCTCTTATTACTGGTAAAGCTGGACTGGAATATGGGGTTCACTTGGCTTTCTACTTTTTCTCCCTAAAATCTAGTCCTTGGGGCCTGCCTGTGGAGAGAGTTGGGTCTGAGGCACAGACATGTATTCGGCCGCCCTGGGTCAGACTGTGGCCTGCCTCTGCCAGGCAGAGACATCTGACCAGGTCAGCAGAAGCAGAGAGAGTCAAGAACCTGCAGCCTATGAGCAGTCAGGGTCTGCAGGGAGAGCCCTTGAGGCTGCTGTCCCATAGCAGTCACTTTTCTCCTAGTCTCACCAACTGGGTAACACAGCCCCCCTCACACCTGTAGGGAAGAGAAAGGGAGGAGAAGAGATGGGTGGAAGCCCCTTTCCCAACATTTCTGAGAGCAGAATTTTCTAACTTGTGAATCTATAGGAGTACAGGGAAAGAGAGAAAATTGATCTCCTATATGAAGTAGACATTTAGGGTAAAACACTGCTATGACACAGATAATATAAAACAGATTAGTCCCCTTCCAATTCTGTCCTAAAGGGTTTCATCACATTCACAACACACATGCTATAAAATTTTCTCTAATTTTTAAATATATATAATTCAAGTCACACAGCTTTACTTTATTAAAATACACTCTTAAAGGACATTATCAAGAAAGTGAAAAGACAACCTACAGAATGAGAGAAAATATTTGCAAATACTCTATCTGATAAGGGATTAATATCTAGAATATATGAAGAACTCTTACAACTCAACAACAAAAACCAAACAAACTGATTGAAAAATGGGCAAAAGACTTGAATGGACATTTCTCGAAAGAAGATAGACGATTGTCCAGTAAGCACATGAAAAGATGCTTATCATTAATCATTAGGGAAATACAAGTCAAAACCACTATGAGATACCACTTCACATCTAGTAGGATGGCTATAATAAAAACAAACAGGTTCCAGCCCCGTGGCATAGTGGTTAAGTTCAGCACACTCAGCGGACCTACAACACTAGTCAGCCATGCAGTGGCAGTGACCCACATACAAAATAGAGGAAGACCAGCATAGATGTTAGCTCAGGGCTAATCATCCTCAAGTAAAAAAAGAGGAAGATTGGCAACAGATGTTAGCTCAGAGCAAGTCTTCCTCAGCAAAAAACAACAATAGCAACAACAACAATGAAAAAAAAAAAAACAGAAAATAACAAGTTTTGGCAAGGATGTGGAGAAATTGGAACACTTGTACATTGCTGGTGGGAATACAATATGATGCAGCGGCTGTGAAAAACATTTTGGTGTTTTCTCAAAAGGTTAAGCATAGAAATGCCATATGACTGAATTCCATTCCTAGGTATATATTTAAAAGAATTGAAAACAGGTACTCAAGCAGATACTTGTTTGCCAATGTTCATTGTAGCTTTATTCACAATAGCTGAAAAGTGGAGACAATCCAAGTGCCCATGGATGGATGCATGGATAAATAAAATGTGGTGTATCCATACAATGGAATATTAGTCAATCATAAAAAGGAATGAAGTTCATGCTACAAGATGGATGAAGCTTGAAAATATTATATGCTAAGTGAAATAAGCCAGACACAAAAGGACAAATATTATGTGATTCCATTTATACAAGGTACCTAAAATAGATAAATTTGTAGAGTCAAAGAGTAGAGTAGAGGTTACCAGAGAAAGAAGGAATGGAAGTCATCACTTAATGAGTACAGAGTTTCTGTTTGGGGTGATGAAAATGTTCGGGAAACAGAAACATAACATTGTGAATGTCATTAATGCCACTGAATTACACACTTAAAAATGGTTAAAATGGCAAATTTTTTGGTATGTATATTTTACCACAATAAAAAGAAATTTAAATAATGCATTCTTAGTAAATACTCCAGTTTACAGAAAACCACACTATTCTTTAAGGCAAGTTTTATTTTTTTTATTTTTTTCCCCCCCAAAGTCACAGTAGATAGTTGTACGTCATAGCTGCACATCCTTCTAGTTGCTGTATGTGGGATGTGGGACGCAGCCTCAGCATGGCCGGGGAAGCTGTGCGTCGGTGAGCGCCCAGGATCGAACCCCAGGCCGCCAGCAGCGGAGCGTGCGCACTTAACCGCTAAGCCACGGGGCCCGCCCAAGGCAAGTTTTAATAAGACATTTAGCTTTACTACTAATATATTTTGACTGTAGTCCATTCATTTCTATCTAAGTAAACAGAAATAGGACAAAAATAAGCATTCTTTGGGTCAGAGATTTAGTCATAATCAGGGAACCAATAAATTTATGAGTCAAATCAGAGGTGAAATTTTTTAGTATTTATACCCTAAAGGGTCATTTTTCACTAAATGCTACTATCACATGTTAACAAATACAAGAGCCAGTGGCCAGAGGTTTTCTTGGTTCTTATAGTTAAAATCCCTTTGGACAATAGCAATGTAGTTAGTTGCAAGACAGATGCTGAGGGGAAAAACATTCTCGGCAACATCCCTTAGGTATTTTCAACTCCTCTTTCCCTCCTTGAACCACTTGAGGATGTAATGTCAATAGTGGCCACAGGCAGATCTTCTTTACCTGCCTTAAATCTCCGTCTTCTCTTTCCCGAACTTCTAATTTCTTATTAGAAATAATTTGAATATGGTTTGGGAATCTAGATATCTGTTGGGACTTAATGCTTTTTCACATGATTGTGTTTTCCCCACTAAAAATAGGAAAATATTTTTTCTCTGGACACTCCACTGGAATTGTTAAGTGCACTGCTGAAAGGAAAATAAGATCTCTGGGGTATAGACATTACCAACATCAGAAACACTCATAAAAACTCTGTGTTTCCAGAATCTTTCCCTTTAGTCTAAATTACTAGTATTTGAGATAATTTTCAATGGAAGACAGAAAATAGCTTTCCTATCAAATTAAACATCCAAATTACTCTGATATATTAATTATTAACAGAACAATTATGCCACTTTTTCTTTTAAAAGCAGCAGGCACTTCCATATATCATTGCATTTCTCTCTCAAATTTCCTTTTTAGGTGTTTGAGGGTAACTGTTAATATCATAATTTTTCAAATAAAGAACCTGAGACCAGAGAGGCTAACTGCTTTGCCCAAATCAGAGTAGACTCAGCAATGCATCCCATAATCTCCCGACATCCCTTACAGAGCCTTCTTCTTTATAATTAGAACACATTGCAGGGCCCTGTGCATAGGAAAAGGACTGGAATGAACACTTAAATATTAAATATTATTGGCTTATTGAACTACTAATAGCCCTATCACTCAAAAGTTCATATTAAAACTAACTTGGGGGCTGGCCCCGTGGCTTAGCGGTTAAGTGCGTGTGCTCTGCTGCTGGTGGCCTGGGTTTGGATCCCAGGTGCGCACCGACGTACCGCTTCTCTGGCCATGCTGAGGCCGCGTCCCACATACAGCAACTAGAAGGATGTGCAACTATGACATACAACTATCTACTGGGGCTTTGGGGGAAAAAAAGGAGGAGGATTGGCAATAGATGTTAGCTCAGAGCCAGTCTTCCTCAGCAAAAAGAGGAGGATTAGCATGGATGTTAGCTCAGGGCTGATCTTCCTCACAAAAAAAAAAAACTAACTTGGATCTAACAATTTTGTTCTAGAGGTTAAGTTGTGCCTACCCTGACAGCATAGTAACTAGTAAATTGGTTGAATTAGTGATCTATCCATTTGCAATATGGAATTCACATTTTTGTTATTTTAAAAAGTGTTTTGTCAGCAAATCTGGAACAGACTTCAAATAGCTTGGTTTTTTTTCCTAACCAATAACATTGGAAGATGATGCTCCTACTTAAAATTTCTTGGGTGTGGGTGGCTGGATTGATAGTGATGGGTGGGATTGGGGAAGATACGGGAGATGAACATTAAGAAGCTATGGCTAGAGCCTATGTGATGCCAAAAGGCCTTTTTACTTGAGACCTTTTGTTCTTAGACCTGCATACAGAGAGGGAGAATGCTCCCATGATCCCGTGGCCCATTATGGTGAGATCCACAAAAGATATAAAGCTTTGATCCATCCTCTCCCCTCATTTTACAGAGAAAAAGCCTGAAGCCCAGAGGCTAGTCCATAGCCAGAAGACTGGCATACAAGGACAGCAAGACTTTAGAATCCAGAACCACAAGCACCTTCTGAGGGTAGATCTTGTTAAACGGAAAACCCTTTTCTGCTGAGCTCCTGGATGCATTGAGGTATGCAAATTTGAGCATAGTGGCTGAAGAGAACTGAACTGCTCTGCCTAACAAAGAGTTCTCCCTGAAGTTGTGGGCCTGGACTGGAATAGGGTTGGGGAGAAAAGAGAGGTAGACTGAGAGACCCAGTCTGCCACGAGCTTCCCCCCTAAATACCCACAATTCATCAGTAGACCTGAATTGCTGGCTGAGCACAAATTATTAGTGGGACCTGGGGATGGGATGTAGTTTCAAGTCCAGGTTAACTTCAGCAGAAACAGTTGGCAGGTACATATGAAGGAACTAGGGGCACAGGAGACTATGAGAAAGTGAACCTCCAGGGATGGGCAGGAATTGTGATGAAGTGTTGGGTTTCTACAATTCATGGAATTGAGTTTTTTGTGTAGCAGCCGGACCTTGAGCTGTTAGCTGAATTACACTAGTCAGTGGCATAATTAATGCTAAAATATAGGTCTTTTAACTCCTGGTTCAATGCTCTTTCACATCATAATGTGTTTTTTTAAATATACAAAGGACTTCCTGGTGGCCGGGGATTTCTTGAAAGACAGCCCAGAGCCCAGAGCAAGGAGCTGTCTAAACAGGAGAATAAATTCTGGATTCTAATGGCACCCAGCTTCAGCACTAATTCTTTCTTTAACTTCTCAGTCAGTTACTTTTACTACTGTCCAATCAGAAAACCACCGTCGGTATATATCAGATGCAGATTAGATCTGCCTCTAAATCCAGGAAGCAAGTGTAAATTCCAGCCTAGAGTTCAAAGAAACCAGTAATATTAAACTACTAAAAACACAGAATATCTAGTCATTGCAGGCCTCTGAATCAAGCCTCTTTGATCTGAGTAAAGATACTCATTTGCCTACAAAGGTTATTACACACAGGATTGGCTATTACTCACAAGGCTGGATGCATCACAGGGCTTCATTCTCAAAAGGTGACACCACTTGGGTTGAATGCTCTATCTGTCATGGTCTTAAAATTCTTAATAATTTTACCTTTGAATTTCTGTTTTGTAGGTGAAGTCCAACAGAACAACAGAGTAATTGCTGGGGGACTGGAGCCTCATCTCGGAAGTGGTCCTGCCTCCCAGTGATAGAGTCTCTTTGCTGTCCTGTCTACTCTCCAGCCCTGCTCAGTGATCTTTGTCATCTGCACTGGCAGGGGTCAGGGCACAGCTTGGGAAAGGTTGGGGTCAGGTCCACACCCTGTGTACTGAGCGGTGGCTGGGGCCCAGCACATGGGAGGGTCTGCATTCACCCCACACATATCCCCATGACTGATAAAGCTAGACATTAAATAGCAGACAAAAACACCATGACAGGTCAAGAAAAAGCTTTTTCTTGCTTTTTGAACAGGGGACCCCACATTTTCATTTTGCACAGGGCCTCACAAATTATGTAGCTGGCCCTGACTAGATACCTTATCTGGCAATCTCAAGCCAACATTACTTTTAGATTCTTAACTAAATAACCACAACATATTGGACTAATAACTCTGATTTTACTGAAAGTATTATTTGGTTTCAAGAACTCTTAATATTAAACACAAAATCAGATATTTTCAATGGTTTAACACAGGGAAAAAAAGCCTGTATATTATTCTTGCCAGCAGGTATCATTAACAATAGAAAGTTTAGATCTGTTGTTGTGACTTGACAGTATAATGCATGAAATGGAAAAATGATGGATTTTTTTTTTCTTTCTTTACTGAGGCAGCCAGGAAAAAGGAAACCTACTTTTTTCTCCACAGTAAAAATATTATCACGCCATATTTTCTATCACGTTAGGGAAGGTTTCAAAAAATCTTGTTACTTCTCTCCAGTGCTGGTGTTTGCTCATAAATAACTATAGCATCTTTCCATTATCTATCTGGCACTATGTTAAAATAGCCATAGGCCAGTGACATCAGGGGAATCAAGAGGAAGTGCAAGAAATAGCTTTTTATTTCTTTTTAATTTTGTATCTGCTTCACATCTTAATGCCTTACCTTGAGCTTGGCCAAAAGAAGTTCATGATCGTGAAGAAGTTTTTTGGTTTCATCTTGACTGCTACCGATTTCTAGAAGATTAGGCTGTGATTCAGCCAATTGAAGCTGTACCCATTTGCCACACTAAAAATAAAAATGAAATAAAATGCACTTTTAGTTCCTCTTCTTCCTTCCCCTTCACCCTTCTCCTTTTTCTTTCTTTCTTTTTTTTTTCATTTTTAGTTTCCATTTATACCATGAACACTATTCTTTCCACAGAGATGGCCCTTACTTAAATTGAAATATAACAAGTCTAATACAAATCCATGCCCTGCCTTTTCTTTTTTTATTCTTATGATAAATTCTTTTTTCTTGGCAAATGGATTTAAATTAAAAATTTCCAAATGAGGACCACGTACAATAGATTATGTATTATTGAATATTACAAAATTACAAAATAATTCACATAATTGTACATTCTTTCACTCACAAAACCGAATTCCATAAATATAGTGAAATTTCACTTAGGCAAATAGGATGCAAACTTCACCATAGGGGAAAGGTTCTGTAAATGCAATTTAGGCTGATTAGTGTCTTTACATTGACCTTAGTGGTTCAACCAGAAAGAATAAACAGTAGATGAAGCAATTGATTTTTATCTTATTTCAAAGTTAAAACAACATTTTCCAACTTCTGTTGTTGAGTATTCAATAAAGTATGCAGGAAAATGTCAACAAGATTAGACGTGTGTGAGAACTGCCATTTGAATGCAGCCAACTTGTTTCCCACACTCAGGACTCGTTCACTGCTCCAAGATACAATTCATCATTGCTGTTCCCAAGGATTGCTTTTCTAAGAAGCGACAACTGATTAAGCAAGAGGAACTACTAACAGGCACGTGAACGTGGATGAGTGAATTGCCGACGAAAAATGAGAAACACACGTGTCTATTCTGGATTATTAGTGCCCTGAGACCATTTGGAAACAAGAAGCCCACACAGATCAGACACAGGCACTTCTATTCCTTTAAGACGGATTTTCCACTTTGAATAGCTTGGGGTTTATTTTATATGGGGTGGCGGTGAGGTAAGAGAGCTGGGAAGGGGAGACCGAGCGAACATGCTTAGAAACACAGTTCAGTTCAAATAAGAGTTTTCACTGTAATTTTAGAGGTTTTTCTTCTTACTGTCAATCTACCCTCTGATTCTCCTATAATTGACTCCGTACACATTCTTCCTCATCCTGCCTCCCCAAAGAAATGTTTCAAATTGGAGGGAAAGAAAAGTTAACTTTTTTTAAAACAGTGAGTTTTCCTCTTTTCCCTCACTGCTGAAATTTGCAGTTACTCAAGCATCATGAAACCACATGCAAATTATCAGCTTCCGCTACTCATGCTTCAGGCTTCTTTCCATGTCCACTCATCGCCTTTGAAAAGACTAGAGGACAAGGGAGTGACCGAGTTCCCGTTTATGTGGGGCCAAGTCTCCACAGCACTAGGAAATCGCCCTCGGTAGAAACACTTTGCATTCTGTGATTCTAGAGTGAATCATTTTGCTCAATGTCAGGCGCTACTTTCCTGTTACAATTTTCACATTAACATAAAATTCTCAGCAATTAAGTGAAATTAAACAGGCCTTGTTGTCCACGCTCTAACAAAAAGCCAGAAAAGTCATTCAATTAAGCCTGGTGGGGTCCTGAAAGTAACTGGCTGGTGAACGCAAGCTTGTTTGCCAAATTCCCTTCGTTAAATACTGAATTCTTTAGGTGGTGAATTGTCTAAATCCAAGCATAATTCTTCAGGGGTTTTTGCAGGGCATTTTCTAGGAAATAAAATCATGGCTGTCTTCTTCAACCTAAAGATGTGTTGTCATCTTTGCAAATGGGCAAATTGCTTAACATAAAACATGCAATAACCTTAAGCCCCAAGTGGCTTCAACTGCCTGCTGTTAGCAAATTTGACACATGCCCTTTTCACCTTCCCTGGCAGGGTCCTCATTCCCCCAACAATGTCACAAGGATTTACTAGTGCCTTTACCATGTCAAAATTAGTGCTGCGGAGGACACGTGTCAGAGCCTCTTATTAGGTGTTCCCTGTGCTCCATCATGCTCAAAATAATGCCACCCCTATCTGCTGCTTCCTCTTCCTTCCTCTATCAGAACCACTCTCAAAAATCACAAACATTTCACAGCTCCACTTGACTCATCAGCCTGGCAATCACGAAGTTATAATCACGAATGCCTCCTCTTTAAAAACCAAATTGAAAGTATACGGTTGAGTTTTGTTTTTTTTTTTAAATCAAGCTGCTGTAGATGTTTTCTGACTGAAAGAGAAACTCTAGTAACTGGCTGAAACTTCGTAGAGGTTTCTCTTAGTTGTCAATTTAAGAAAGCAATAAGATGTTCTTGCTGTGTTATATAGTCTACATGCTGCGTACTGCTGATGGTGTGGAACGTTCTTTAGGATTACCAACATACAGCAAGAAGCTCACAGTCTTTTTTCATAGAACAAAGAAAGTTGTTAGCTTACCTTTATGACAGCGATAACGATTTTGGAGTCCCCAGCCTGCACAGCTACAGAACTGACTGTTGTCGTAGAAAACTCCACATCAGGACTTCCTTGGCTGGACATGGTACTTTAGAACCAGAGTTTATACTTTGGGCAGCCTCTGTACAGATGTGTGTCTGCTGGTCATTTCAGAAGGCAACCACCGGGGTTACTTGGATTCATTCAGGGAAAGAGCTCAGCTCACACTGATTGCTCTGCCAAAAGGAAAGAACAGGAGGTTAAAAATAGACAACCCCATTGAGTTTATCATGAGAGAGAGAGGAGAGAACGGGAGAGAATCGCCACACCCCTAGTATGGTAACACTAAGTGCCGGTTATTTCTGCCATTATCTTAAATGCGGAGGGCAGCTTCTAGCTCTCTGCCTATCAGCTGATGTTTGATAGCAAATGGAAAAAAAATCACATCCTGACAACCCAAATTAGTTTTGCCATTGAAACTATACAGTTATGGTGGACTTTGAAACTAGCCAGTCATTGACCTGGATATCAATCTTTTCAAGATTTTTGAAGTCTCCCTCATGCAAAGAAAACTCCCAAAAGTGTACCTTAAAAATAAGTTCTGGTATTTGTTTTGGGATTAAGCCACAAAACTGTTTGAAATACATTTTTAGATTAATCTGCTCTTCTAAAACTCACTGCCTTTTGTCAAAGGAAGTTTATACAGAATGGTCACATTTTCTCAAAGCCTCAGATTTCTTACGAACATTTAAAAAATATTTCAAGCAGTATTTATCAATAGACATCTATCGTTTCAGGATTTCCTTGTAACTACTGTACTTCACTGAACAGCATTTTCAAATTCAAACTACTAGGAAGTAACACACTTTGCAGTTACCATTTAATTGCAACAAGAAAAAGTTTTTTGTTTAATTAAAGGTTAACACTATGTATATTTTGCTACAATTTACAAAAAAGGGTAACATTGCACTTCGGGTTTGGTTTTTATTCTCCCCCCTAGCCCCCACTCCCTGTGAAGGAAAATTATAGACAGCTTCAAATCAGAGCCAAAGATCTGCAGATTAATCCTATTGCTAGAAACTCAACCTGTGTCACAAGTTGTCTGTGGTATTACACAGCAGCTGTTGGAGTCCCTGTCAAAGAACAGCTGAAAATAACACTGCAGTTCAGGTCAGAGGTCGGATGCAAACACATCAGCGATACTGACTCCGAAGCTGCTGGAGCCATCGGAAATCTCTGGGACCAAGCCAGAGTGGAGGACATAGTAATAAACAGAGTTAGATGAGTCCACTCGCTGGTTAAGCCCTTAGCTCAATGTTAAAGCACGTTCAGGTTCAAGGCCAACATTCAGAAGACTGAATCAGCACCATTGCTCCATTCTTCTAAGATTCACAATAATACTGTATTCTTTTTTTTTTTTTTAAAGATTTTATTTATTTATTTTTTTCCCCCCAAAGCCCCAGTAGATAGTTTTATGTCATAGCTGCACATCCTTCTAGTTGCTGTATGTGGGACGCGGCCTCAGCATGGCCGGAGAAGCGGTGCGTGCCCGGGATCCGAAGCTGGGCCGCTAGCAGCGAAGCGCGTGCACTTAACAGCTAAGCCACAGGGCCGGCCCTGTATTCTTAAGTCAAAGAAGAAAAAGTGCTTTTACATATACTTCAGTGTTCAGCAATTATTTTTGTTTCCCAGAGCATGTCATGGCTACTCTGCAAAGTTGTGTAGCCATGACCCAGGTCCTCACTCTCAGCATCTGCCCTGCTCCAGTAAGATGGAAACTACACCTGGCTCCCAGTTCCTGGGCGCCATGGACTTTACCTGATGCCATGAAGGGAGCAGTTGGAGCAAGCTCGGGAGAGCAGATGCCAAGAGACGCCATGATGTAGAAAATATTGTAACTGGTTTCATTTTATGGCAGGGATGGAAAGCTTGCAGAGACCCAACCCAACCTCTTTGTTGAGGTTGCCTCAGTGTCGAAGGCAGGCTCCTTCTGCTTGAGCAAATTGTTGGTCCAAACAAACCAAAACTAACTGAGTGAAACCAGTTTTCAGCTACTTGCTTTCAAGAAAAACCAGAGTTGACAACTGTGTCACATAATATCCACACCCTAAACTAAAATGCCTAAAGGAGCATTGCTTAATTCATTGTGTACACTGCCAACCAGAACAGCAAACAGTGACCTGCACCCAAAATACACAGTGCACTTGCACTCAAAGTTAATCCTATTGTTACAATCTCAGTGTGTGTCATAAGTTGCATAAAGGGCCTCAGGAGGCAAAGGAACTTTTGGCAGCAGGCTGCAAAGACCACAGCTAGGAAAAGAGCGGTTGTGTCCACAAAGCCCCACTTAAGATGGGTGATTGCGCAAGGGGTGTGGAGGGCAGCGTGGAATGTGTGGAACTGCAGGCACACCAAGGGGAAAGGTGAAGAGAGATGGCGAGGAGAGAGAACAGGGTTGAAAGTCTGATTAATTCCAAGGTGTAAGGGCAAAGGGAATTAGACATATTTAAGACTTTGTTAAAAGATTAATCTAGCTATTTAGCACCAGAAGTAGTGCCTTTTTGTGTGTAGATGACCTTTCTTTCTGTTAATTAGATGGAGCAGGCCCAGGGTGTTATAAAGAAAACGTTTTCTACATTGGTGGACATGAGCTACAATGCAAACTGCGTACATGAATTTAAATGGTTTCTGACTAATTTTTTTGAATTCAAATTCTTGGCTTTAAAATCTTCAAAAGATGTGCATCACTTTTTTCTCCCCTTCCCTTGCTATTTTTTTCCCTCCTCAATTTTTTAGTCCTTCCCCTACAGAAGCTCTGGTGTTCAGACTTCCCCATCCACCTCTAGCTTATTTAGAACCTTGGCCTGTTTCTTCATCTAGCATAATATTCAATTATAAATTGAATTAACTCTGGTAAACAGCTTAGATAATAGTTAATATAAAATATATTGTACTAAAGAAATCAGTAAACTGTAATTAGATGTATATTTTTTAAATTTTAAACTACTAAAAACTTTTTGAATTACAGTTTGTTTATACTCTGCCTCCTCTATCATCACCAAAAAAAAAATCCCCAAGAAACAAAACAAAAAACCTTACAGGCATTCTCATATCCTTTGAAGTTTATGGAGGATCTTGCAGAGGTTATTATGCCTTCTCTGTTTATCCCTCTGGGAAACGCCTGTTTTTATACCAGCTGAATTTTAGTGAAATATTCTCCATAGGGAATCAAAAAGCTATAACTGGATTCTGTAGAGTTGCAAATAACACTTTTTTTTTCAGTTTTTTTTCTTGTGGTAAAATGCACATAACATAAAATTTACTATCTTTATTTTTAAGTGTACAGTTCAGTGATATTAAATACATTCATAATGTTGTGCAACCATCACTACTATCCATCTCCATAACTCTTTTCATCCTGTAAAACTGAAACTCTGTACCCATTAAACAATAACTGCCCATTGCCCTCTCCCCATTGCAACCACTGTTCTACTTTCTGTCCCAATGATTTTGGCTATTATAAGTGTCTCTGATAAGTAGAATCATACAGTATTTGTCTTTTTGTGACTGGCTTATTTCACTTAGTGTAATGTCCTCAAGTTTCATCCATGTTGTAGCATATGTCAGAATTTCCTTCCTTTTTAAGGCTGAATAGTAGTCCATTGTGTGTATATACCATTTTGCTTATCCATTCATCCATCGATGGACACTTGGGTTGCTTCCATGTTTTAGCTATTGTGAATAACAATGCTGCTATGAACACGGGTGTACAAATTATTTCTTTGAGACTCTGCTTTCACTTCTTTTGGCTATATACCCAGAAGTGGAATTGCTGGATCATATGGTAATTCTATTTTTAATTTTTTGAGGAAACACCACACTGTTTTCCGCAGTGGTAAATAGCACATTTTAACGAAATATAGGTAGCTGGTATTTTAAAAACTTTATCATGTGATTATTTTTGAGCTCTGTCTATGGGTATGCCATCACTACAGCATGTTTTCTTTGCTGGAGTATATGTGGGGTCTGCTCATTTTTTCATCACGAGTGTTTGTCTTAATCAGTACTGTTATTGGTTACACTGTATTCAACTTTATAAAGACAAATTAGATAGACCAAATATAAATAACCCAGAATGAGTCTATCTATCCAGATTAAAAATGCAAGGCAAAACTTTCTCTGCTATTATTATGATTCGCAGTAATAATAATAGCTACCATTTAGTGACAGCTAATTATGTGCCAGGAACTGGGATAAGTGCTTTTTACTCTTTATTCCATTTAATCCACTTAAGAAGGCTAGAAAGACATTTTCCTGACTTTATAAATCGTACACACACACACTCACACACAGTGATTCACGGATTCTAGCCTCCTCTGGTCCAAACTTTTCTGCCCGGGTTTCAAAATTATCTATGGCCTGGCCCATCTTACCCGCCCAATGACAATTACCATTATTCTCAGGCCCCAAAGATCATCCTTGTTCTCTACCTTAATTCACTTGTTCTCTCCAAGAATATCATCCCCTTCCTCCCTTCATCTATCCAAATTCCTCCCATTGCTGAAGACCAAGATGAAGTATCAACTCCTTGGACAGATTGGTAGTTACCAGAGGGGCAGGAGGCGGAGGGAGGATGAAAGGGGTAAAGGGGCACATATGTACGGTGACCGACAGAAACTAGACTTTACTGGTGAACATGATGTGGTCTGGCCAGAAGCTGAAATTCAACGATGTAAACCTGAAATTTACATAATGTTCTAAACCTATGTGACCTCAATAAAATTTTTTTAAAAAGATATCAACTCCTTTTTTTTTTTGACAAAGATCAGCCCTGAGCTAACATCCATGCCAATCCTTCTCTTTTTTGTTGAGGAAGACTGGCCCTGAGCTAACATCCATGCCAGTCTTCCTCCACTGTATGTGGGACGCCGCCACAGCACGGCCTGACTAGCGGTGCCTCGGTGCGCGCCCGGGATCCGAACCCAGGCCGCCAGCAGCAGAGCACACGCACTGAACCGCTACGCCACGGGGCCGGCCCTCCACTCCTTTTAGAAGTTGAAATACCTACTTATATTCCTCTTTCCTCAAAATGTAATTATAACTCAAAATTTCATAATTGTATGCTTGTAGTCTAAATGTGTATTGTTTTCTAATTATTTCACTTCTTTTAGTATTATTTCTTAACTAGATTTAAAGCTCCTTATGTAAAGGAGCCACGTCTTGACATATTTTTTTGAATCTTTGATGACCATCTCATAGGATTATTATAGAGGTTAAAAGAGTTGCTTTAAATAAAGTGCTTAGAACAGAACCTGGCGTTTAGCAAGTGCTATAGACAGAGCACGGAACCAGGCACAGAATTGTGTGCTTATAAATATTGGCGGACTGATTGAACCACATTAGTCATATAGAAAAAAGTTTTTTTTTTTTTTTTTTTTAAAGATTTTATTTATTTTATTTTTCCCCCCAAAGCCCCAGTGGATAGTTGTGTGTCGTAGCTGCACATCCTTCTAGTTGCTGTATGTGGGACTCGGCCTCAGGATGAACGGAGAAGTGGTGCCTCGATGCGCACCCGGGATCCGAACCCGGGCCACCAGCATCGCAGCGCGCGCACTTAACCACCAAGCCACAGGGCCGGCCCCAGAAAAAAGTTTTAATACAACTCACTCTTTCAGTATTCATGCAACCAGTAGTTGGTGAGCATTTGCTATATACCAGGCACTTATGCATTAGGAATATAGCAGTGAGTGAAACAGAGGTCCCTACCCTCAAAAAGGTGGCATCCCAGTGAGAAAAGACAGACCATAAATAAGGAAATAAGTAACCAAGGTAAAAATACAAGATAGAAGCTAAGGGTAAAACAACTGGTAGTGGGTTAAGTAGATTGAATCACAAAAGGTTATATTTAGAATTTGCCAGAGAAATCGGGGGATACTTTCAGGGTATTTCTAGTGGAATACAGAGATTAACAGGAATAGTAAACTGATAATGATTACCCACAAACAACAACAACAATAAATAAATCACATAATATGGCAAAGGCAATGGATTAGGAGCATGGGCTCTGAAGTCCAACTGCCTTAACCTCTATGCCTCAGTTTCCTCATTGCAAATTGGGGATAATGGGAATACCTACGTTGTATAGGTTTGTCGGGAGGATTGAATAAGATAATATTTGCAAAATACCTAAAATAATGCCTGGCGTGTAGGTGTTGTTCTGATGTATATTATTATTTCTAAGATGACAACAATATCTGTTAAGGGATTTCCTAAATCTTGTAACTGCCACAAAATTTAAAATAAATTTTTAAAATTAAATTAAAATACATAGTAGGCAACCCAACTGGATTAAATGCATTAGAAAGACATAAAACATGCATTACCAGGGAGGAAATTATTTCACTATAATCGGATGGTAAAAACATTTCAGTGAATCATCATTTCTAGAATACAATCTTTACCATTCACTTTAGCCAAAATTTTCCCTAATTCATTCTTTATATCATGTAATACTCCTCCTGGCACCTCGCATTTATTTCTTAGATTACAAGCATTCTCACTTAATTGTCATCCATAAGTCAATGGAAGTTGCTCTTTCCACTTAAAACTTGTATTGGTGGTTACCAGAGGGGAGGAGGAGGGCAAAAGGCATGATTAGGTGCATGTGTGTGGTGAGGGATTGTAATTAGTATTTGGGTGGTGAACATCATGTAATCAATGCAGAAATAGAAGTATAATGATGTATACCTGAAATTTATACAATGTTACAAACCAATGTTACTGCAATAAAAAAATTAATCAAAAAAAAAAGAAAAAAGAAATAAATAAAACAGCCTCCATTCTAGCCATCAACTTGTACTTCTATGCATGTAATCGTTCGTTCATTCATAGAGTATGATTAAATACCTACTAAGTGTCAGGCACACAGCAATAAACAAAATGAAGTTCACCCACTGATGGAGATTGCCTTCTGGTGGGGGAGATACAACAAAATAGGAAACAAACAAAAAGTACATATCTAATTATGTCAGCATGCAATAAGTATTATGAGGAAAAATAAGACAGAGTAAGAAGGAGAGTGAACAGGGAAGAGGGGTACTATTTTAGGAAGGTGTCAGGAAAGGTCTCCCTAATGGATAAGATTTGAGTAGAGACCAGGATTAAGTTGAAAAGAGCAGGACACGCAGATATCTGGGAAAGAACATTCCAGGTGGCTGCAGCATGCTTGTTATATTTGAAAAGCATCCAATAGGTCGGTGTGGCTGGAGATAAGTGAGGATTGAGAGAGAGGACACTGACAGAACATGAGAACTGCGAGGGAGTGATGGCTAGTTTATACAGGGCCTTCCAGGTAGGTCCCTCTTATGTCCTGGTTTGCTTGGGACAACCATAGTTTACACCTGTTGCCCTGACATAACTACTCCTAATGCCCCTTTCACTCTCAAAAGAGTCTCATTTGGATGATAAATTGTGTGCTAACCCTGCTGTTAAGCTATAGTAAGGACTTTGGATTTCATTCTGAGTGAGATGGGACATTATTACAGGATTTTCTTCCAAGGAATGGCATCATTTGACTTAACATTGTTAAAGAAACTTCATGGAGAAGAGACTGTAGGAGTCAAGAGAGAAAGCAGGAGGCAGGATGAATTCCAATGCCCCCAATGCACAAATGCCAACACGATGCTTCTTTGGGATGTTTCTTTATGGACACTTAAGTTTTACTTAAGCATAATAATACATTCAAAATTTGACTCCTTTTAATAGTTCTACTCTCTCTGTACATTGACTTCTGCAGATTTCCTTATAATTAAACTTGTTTAATGACATATAAATCCTTAGCTTCTCCATAAGATCTGGGAGAATAATTATAAACAAGCAACTTCTACCTCCAGCAAATTTCCCTTCAATAAGTGGTAAGGAAAACAAAACAAAACAAAACTGTCAAGTTTAAAGAATACTTAGCTTGGTCAAAAGATCAAAGGTGGCTGTATTTATTATCATTTTAAGCATTGGTTTACCAAAACTGATGTGTGAAATGATATCAATACTTTTCAATGATTATGTACATTTTGTCTTGAAAATTCTCTATTTAGGGCAATGTAGAATCTGGAAAACTGTCAAATATATGTGTAGACTTTAGTTAAAGTGAACAGTAAAGACATGTCTAGTATTGATTTGGGAAAACTCATTTTTGAATGGGAGAGGTGTATACAATACTTCAAGCCAGTTAGATTTTTAAAAATCACTGACAAGCTTTCATATGCAAAATTTATTTTAAAAATTTTAAGTCAACAAGACTTTCTACCTGCGGAGAGCTGTGCACTTAGGCTCTGATGTAGCAGGGTTCTCTCTCTGGTATAAATCCTTCTAACATAAGAAGGGTCCTGAGAGTTACCCTTCAGAAGGGAGGGCGATTCTATGAGAAGACAAGAATCTTAGTCAACTTGATTTTGGAAAATTACATTTCTTTTGTTTTTCCTTACTGTTGCTAAACTCCAGCTGAGGCTGAGAATTTCCATCCAAGAGTAATCCCCAGGGAGGGCTTGAGAGCAGCAGGCGTTCCAGTTGCTTGGGAAGCCAGGGGTGACACTGAGGGTGAGCTGTCCCTTCTCCAAGCAGCTACAGTTTTTGCCAAGGAAAGAAAAATAATACAATATAAAACCCAAAGACACAAAATCAGATACCCTAAACAGGATGGTATTATCCATAGATTCTAAGCAGGAAGTATGTAAGGGGTTTAAAAAGAGAAAAGCTTTTTTTTTAAAATATGAGGTTTTATCGAAAAACACTAAGATATAGATAAACTAATGTATATATGTATATATTTGTATAATATGTAGGTATGTGTGCAGATATATATGTTCTATATAATAAGACTTTCAAGTAGCATTATAATGGGCTTTCTGAGTTGTATGGAGTGATGTTTCATGATTTACTGACAGTTTATTTTTTGTTTTTTATTTTTTTAGGTGTACATCATTATTACTGACAGTTTATTGGCATCAGTTTAATGCAAGTCTTGTTTTAACAGAATCCTACCATAGGTTATGTTTTTTAAAACTTAACTAAGTTTCTAAAAATTTACTGTGTGGTTTTGAGATCCACATCCTCATTTCAAGTAAGAACGCCCCACACCAGTGTTCACACAGAAGTCCTTTGCTATGTAAATCTTCGTTTTTGTTAACACATCACTCACCGGAGTCATAGAACCCACATGAAAGGCCAAGATTACTGAGAATGCCCGGAAGGATAAAGAAGTTACTAACACCTGCAGGAAAAAAGATATTCGTATACTCAGGCTTTTAGGAAAAACAGGAAACAAGATGAGAGAAACTCACAGAAACCTGGAAATCAAAAATGGAAACAAAAGTAGCAGGTCATTTGTGCCCCACCCCACACAACAGACACCACCCTAAGCAAACCGGTTTCCTATCACAAACTCCACTCTCACAAAGGAAGGACTTCAAAAGGAAAGTCAATCCACTTTATGTAGAGTTTAGATTCTGTTTCTGGCATGTCCCTGCCCTGAGCTCCTGCTATTGGGGTGAGCTGATGGCCTTGCGACAAATATTTGCTGAGCACCCACGGAAAACAGGCCCTGATTTCCTTTGTCAGCCCCATCCTCATTAAATCCCTCTGGATTTGTAAAATTTGTAACCACTTAATCTGTTTGGGCCTCTCAACAAGCTTGTAGTCCAGTCAGGGCAGGACTATCACTTCCGTCATAGGAGTTGGAGAATTGAGGCAGAAGAAATTACGTGGCTTATTTGAGTATGAAGTGAGTCAAGAACCCAGCCACTTCCCTCTTAGTCTCTTGCTCCAATGCCACAGGGAGTAAGTTCTTTTCTCCCAATATTAGATCAAAAATTATACAGATGTCCACACACGCCTGTCACTCAGCTAGTCCACATGGTTGAGCGCTTCCTGGACAGAGCTCTCTGAGTCAGAACACTGGCCCAGGCACCCTTAAAAGGCAACAACAGAAGTACAAAACTCCATTTCTGTTCCCAGTTTTCCTCGTTGGAAAACCAAAAATAAAATATACACACGGAGTACTTTGACAAGAAGGCTTTATAACATGGGAAATATATCAAGTTAAAATGTCCTGGAAATGAGAAAAACTCTCTTAGAGAATTTCCCAAATCAATGTGAGCAATCATAATACAGAACAGTTTTATACATGGATGTAAATTAACATTATAATAAATCTGCTTTGGGTTTGTGTCATAATTCTTCTTTCTACTTTTTTATTTCAGTTGAAATGAAATCACATTATTAAGAATTTATCACATAAAAGATTCGGAATCAATTCTTCTAGTAATAGTCACTACAAGATTGTTTAGTTATTTGTATAGTCATTTGTATGAATTATGCATTGATATTCATTTTTTTATACTTTAAACAGAAAACAAGAGCATCTGCTGTTCAAATGTCTGTTTAAAATCTATTGTATGTACTTGTAACTTCTCAGGTTCCTAATTCTGTTTTCCTAATTTCTCCGTACCTTACACAGATGAGTTTAAATATAAGTAATTAAAATAAGATACGTGATTTCCTCGGATTTTCATTTTTCTCTGTACCTCACTGGTATGTAAGAAAAAAAATCCATGGGGAAAAGAAATAGCTATATTTAGGATTCATTTTGAAATGTACCAGTATGTTGAATAGTCAATCTGTCTTTACTTGCCTTTTCATTGGATTATCTATCTATCTATCTATCTATCTATCTATCTATCTATCTATCTATCAATCTATCTAGCTATCTATTTATCTATCCATTTAATATAGATAAAAAATAGAGGCACGTAGGACCACGTTTAAACATTGGGTGACTCCTTGAAAATCTGAATCCACTAATCTTGGTCTTTCCACTAGTTTTTCAGATAATATTTTAATGTAATGATTTCCAACCTTCTTTAAACTACCATACTCTGTGGTTTAATCTATGAAATTTCTAACCCCTCACTTCCTCCTTCTTGCCAAATGTATATCAGGGACTAAATTGTGTTGTAATATTACTTAGGTTTTTACAGATGTTTTGGAAAAATATTTAAATTCCCATGGAGATTTTTGAAGATACTTTTTTTTTTTTTTTTTTTTTTAAAGATTTTATTTATTTTATTTTTCCCAAAGCCCCAGTGGATAGTTGTGTGTCGTAGCTGCACATCCTTCTAGTTGTTGTATGTGGGACTTGGCCTCAGGATGAACGGAGAAGTGGTGCCTCGATGCGCACCCGGGATCCGAACCCGGGCCACCAGCATCGCAGCGCGCGCACTTAACCACCAAGCCACAGGGCCGGCCCTGAAGATACTTTGAGGTATCACAAAATTTAGACTTAGAAATATTAGTATTCCATTTATTTTTTTGCCAGGCTTATTGAGATATAATTGACATATAACCTGATGTAAGCTTAGGTGTACAGTGTGTTGATTTTAGGATTTAAAATAAAATTTTAGGATTTTTTTCTATTTCTGTGAAAAATGCCATTGGTATTTTGATAGGGATTGCATTGAATCTATAGATAGCTTTGGGTAGTATGGATATTATAACAATATTAATTCTTCCCATTCATGAACATGGGATATGTTTCCATTTACTTCTGTCATCTTCAATTTCTTTCATCAGTCTTGTAGTTTTCAGTGTACAAATCTTTTACTTCTTTGCTTAAATTTATTCCTAAGTGATTTATTGTTTTTGATACTATTGTGAATGGAATTGTTTTCTTTATTTCTTTTTCAGATAGTTGGTTGTTAGTGTATAGAAATGCAACTCATTTCTGTATATTGACTTTATATCCTGCAACTTTATTGAATTAGTTGATTAGGTCTAACAACTTTTTGTTGGAGTCTTTAGGGTTTTCTGTATATAAGATCACATCATCTGCAAACAAAGACAATACTTCTTCCTTTCTGATTTGGATACTGTTTTTTTTTTTCCTTGCCTGATTGCTCTAGCTAGGACTTCTAGTACTATGCTGAATAGGAGTGGTGAGAGATGGCATGCTTGTCTTGTTCCTTATCTTAGAGGAAAGGCTTTCAACCTTTCACAATTGAGTATGATGATAGTTGTGGGCTTGTCATAAATGGTCTTTATTATGTTGAGGTATGTTGCTTCTATAACCAATTTGTTGAGAGTTTTTATCATGAAAAGATGTTGAATTTTGTCAAATGCTTTTTATGCATATATTGAGATGATCATAAGATTTGTATCTCTCATTCTCTTAATGTGGTGTATCACATTTATTGATTTGAATATGTTGATCCATCCTCACATCCCAGAGATTAATCCCACTTGATCATGGTGTGTGGATACTTTTAATGTGCTGTTTGCTAATATTTTATTGAGAATATTTGCATCTATATTCATCAAGGATATTGGCCTATAGTTTTCTTTTCTTGTAGTGTTCTTATCTGGCTTTGGTATCAGAATAATGCTGACCTTGTAAAATGAGTTTGGTAATGTTCCCTCTTCTTTAATTTTTTAGAAGAGTTTGAGAAGGATTGGTGTTAATTTTTCTTTAAATGCTTGGTAGAATTTACCAGTCAAGGCAAATTCTGGTCCTGGGCTTTTTCTTGTTGGGAGGTTTTTGATTACTGATTCAATCTCCTTACTTGTTATTGGTCTGTTCATATTTTCTATTTCTTCCTTATTCAGTCTTCGTAGGTTCTATGTTTCTAGGAATTTATCCATTTCTTCTAGGTTATCCAGTTTGTTGGTGTATAATTGTTCATAGTAGTCTCTTACGATCCTTCGTATTTCTGTAGTATCAATTGTAATGTCTCCTCTTTCATTTCTGATTTTATTTATTTGAATCTTGTCTTTTTTTCTTAGTGTAGCTAAATGTTTATCAGTTCTGTTTATCTTTTCAAAAAACCAGCTCTTAGTTTTGTTGATCTTTTCTATTGTTTTTATGGTCCTTATTTCATTTATTTCTGTTCTGATCTTTGTTATTTCCTTCTTTCTGCTAACTTTGGGCTTAGTTTCTTCTTATTCTAGTTACTTGAGGTGTAAAATTAGCTTGCTTATTTGAGATCTTTCTTTTTTCTTAATTAGGCATTTATCACTATAAACATCCCTTTTAGAACTGCTTTTGCAGTATCCTATAGATTTGGGTATGTTGTGTTTCCATTTTCATTTGTTTCAAGATATTTTTTTATTTCCCTTTTGACTTCTTCTTTGACTCACTGGTTGTTCAGAGGATGCTTCTTCCTACTTTTAGAATCTCTTTTGCCTACCTTGGTTCATAGATACATGGACAGGATGGGAGGGTGATTTGGCTGTATCATGAGTCATCCATAGATCACAGGTAGATTTGGCTAAGTGGGCCAAACAGGCAGTAGAACATGTAAACAAAAATATAGTTGAACAAGAAATTTGAGTTATTACTGCAATGTGATGCCTGCTCTCTCCATTGGCATCCACAGACTGGTTAGGCTTGAAGCATTCCTGGGTTATATAATATTTGAAAAGTTTCCTTAATTTTCTCCTTTTTGGTCATCAAGAGGCCTGGGTGAGTAACATGGCTAAAGCAAAAGCACATTCCAATCAAACCCAAGGATGAATTCAAACTCATTTCTTTAAAAACAAAACCTTGAGATCAAGGAACTGAAAGGAAGCCCTTTGGTTTAGAACGTATACTCCAGGATAATGTATACTGTATATTTTATTTAGAAACTCTCCACAGAATTCTCTCTTCTAACTACATTCAGATTTGCAAATTTTGTAGAATAAAATAGATAGGCAGACCAGTTCATAAAGAACTGCAAGGTAGAAGTCTGTTTTTGTGCCCTCTCACTCTCTGTTCCCTCCTAGTCTCCTGTCCCAGGGTGCACACCACCTACTCGGGGCCCCTGGCCTCAGTGCCATCCACTCCTGCCCTTACCCGGTTGTTGACCAGTCCCCACCAGAGGGCTGTCTCTTAACCTAATGTGTTAGTTGATACTGACTTAAAGTATGGCCCCTTCTACATGAAGTTGTATTTAGAGGGGACTCTTGACAAGAAGAGATGGAGTTTTTACATTCAGAGAGTGGACCCTCAAAAAGCAAACGTGTAGTCTTGTCCCCTCTCTCCTCTCCTGTCATCGTACTGTAGCCCTTAAAGAAAAGCCCCCTAAAAGGGTCAAATCGGTTAAAAACAAAACACAACAAAAGTTTGATGGCATTTTAGATTCCATGCAAATATTCACTTATTTTTTCAACAAATGCTTATTGAACACTTCTGATATTCCAGGCATTAATTTAGGCACCAGGGAAACATCAAGGAAGAAGACACACAGGGTCTTTGCCCTCAAGGAGCTTGTGGTCTATGAAGCTCACAGAAAAAGTTTCAATATAGGGCACTCTTGATCATGTGCCAGCTACCCTGCTAAAGATTTTATGTCATCTAATTACTAGAAAAACACTTTGAAGTATTTTCTATTATTAATCTCATTTTATTGAGGAAATTGGTCTAGATACCTTAGAAAGCTTATCCAAAATTACAAGGTTAATATGGCTTAACCCATGCCAACCCGACACAGAAACTGGACTCTTAACCACTGGCTCTAGACTGTGCAGCAAGAGACTGTTCACCTCCAAAGCCCGTGTTCCATATTGTGTGTCACACAGCCTAAAGAAAATCTGATGTTGAATAGATATAAAACAATTATAAACAAATTTACCAAACTGAAAAGTTAAACCTATATTAACAACTAGGTATGTCCAGGTAAGCTCTACACTTGTGAATTCTTTTGACCATCACTCTGACCACAAGAGAGAATTGGCCGTGGTTTGCTAGTCTGGGGACCTGAGTGCCTGTCTCGGTCTATTTCTTCCGTCATTAATATTGATACATCATTCTGTTCTGTTGTACTTCTTTGTTCATCCTATGGGTTGGGCCTTGTTGTGTCTGTTTTGCGTTTTCTATGCAACTATAGTACTGTAAATATACTTTATATATTTGCAAATATATATTGTAAATATGTTCTGTGAATATACTATAATCATTATTATGCCCTTATTGCAAATCTTCATGTTTTTCCATTTCCTCCTTTCTTTTTTTTTTTTTTTTTTTAAAGATTTTATTTATTCATTTTTTCCCCCCAAAGCCCCAGTAGATAGTTGTATCTCATAGATTCACATCCTTCTAGTTGCTGTACGTGGGACTCGGCCTCGGGTTGGACGGAGAAGTGGTGCCTTGGGGCGTGCCCGGGATCCGAACCCGGGCCGCCAGCATCAGAGCGCGCGCACTTAACCGCCAAGCCACGGAGCCGGCCCTCCTCCTTCCTTTCTATGTTTGCTATTTTCCTGCTGTTTTGTTCTTTTCTCTTGTTCCTTTTCTTCTCTGCATTCTGCACACTGTCTGGTTCTCTCTCTCCGTGTTGGGTACTGTGCCTATTCAAGTAATACACTTTACAGTTACTGCTTCTTCACTTCCTTTCTTCTTCTTTTTTTTTTCCAACAGTTTTATTTATTTATTTATTTGTGAGGAAGATCAGCCCTGAGCTAACATCCATGCTAATTCTCCTCTTTTTGCTGAGGAAGACCAGCTCTGAGCTAACATCTATTGCCAATCCTCCTCCTTTTTTTTTACCCCCAAAGCCCCAGCAGATAGTTGTATGTCATAGTTGCACATCCTTCTAGTTGCTGTATGTGGGACGCGGCCTCAGCATGGCCGGAGAAGCGGTGAGTTGGTGCGCGCCCGGGATCCGAACCTGGGCCGCCAGTAGCGGAGCACGCGCACTTAACCGCTAAGCCACGGGTCCAGCCCCCTTCTTCTTTTGTCCTAACCGTCTTTGGCATATAACCTTTTTTCTTCATTCCCCTAAATTTGCTGGCATTTATACTCATCCATGGAGTTTCTCTTTATTTACTTATGCCATCAAAAAAATTCTTTCAATAGAAAAGAGCTGCTTCTATGCAATGCTACTAAAAAGAATTTTCGATTTTTGTTTTGTTTTGCTTTGACAGCAATCCTAAAAGCAGTGTGCTACCGGCAAAAGAAGAAACACACCAATCAACAGAACAGAATGGCTATCCCAAAAGCCGGCCCAGGAGACTTAAGAATTCAATCTATTTTCAAGGGAGAATCAGAAATCAAAGTGAGTGATAGATTATTCAATAAGTGATGTTGAGAACATTTGAAAAAAATCTATCATATTAGATGATCATCTCAAATAAGGCACCAAAATTGCTTCTGGATTTAAGAGTTAAAAGTAAAATATAAAATTGCATAAGAGGAACAAAATTTAAGCTGAAGGAGAAGGATTTTTCTAAGTATACTGGCAATGTAAGAAATCAAAAAAAGTAAGTTGGTTAATAGATTTAACCAAAAAAATGAAAATAATAACATCAAAAAAATTCATAAGGATAGAAAAAATAACTAGGAACAATACTTAGTATAAGTATGATAAAGGATTATTATCCTTACTATATAAAAAACTTCTACAAACAAATAAGAAAAAAATGCTAAGATTACAAAGGAGAAGTGCACAAAAATAAGAAGAGACAAGTCACCAAGAGGAAACACAATGAATAATACTAAACTATTTTCAGGCTCATTGGCAGTTAAAGAAATGTAAAATAAAGCTTTTGTCTAAAATTTACAAATACTTTTTACAAATAGCACTTCATGCTGGACAGAGTGCCATGAGATGGGCACTCTAGCTGTTGATGGGAGCATAAATTTGCCTAACCTTCTGGAAAGCAATTTGGTCACATCTATCAAAAGCCTTAAAATACGGAATCATTCCAATCCAATATTTCCACTTTAGGGAATCAATCTCAAGGAGAGATGCAATCAGAGTTAAGCACAAGGATGTTCATTGTAGCATTACTTATCGGAGCACTGAGAGAGAGAAGAAACAGGAAGAATTAAATGAAATGTTTCACCTAATATTGTAATAGTTAAATTATATCTATTTATCATTGAATATTATGCAACCATTGACTTGCACTAGAAAAAAAATGAATAAAGGGGAAATTTTGATTGAATGACAGTAAAAAAGGAAATAAAGCTAAATGCTGGTATTATCTTGTTAGGTAAAATACGAAGGAAATGCATCAAATATCAACTGTCTGTTTTCTGCATTGATGAACTGTGGGCAGTTTTTACTTTTTATATTTTTCTCAATTTCCTAGGGGACTTTTTAATAATAATAACTATACTTTATTCTTAAATTTAAATAGATTTTAAAGAAAAAGGCACAGTTGACCACAATCATCTCTCAGTCATGAGACTGTAGAAATGTCAGTTCAAGCTTCACTCGGTTTTGAATTTGCTAAAATTGACGACATATGGAATGTGCTTATTTTCCTGAACCTGGTGATTTTATAAATATATTTGATTTCTGAGGTCCCTAGAAGTATATAACATACTTCCCAAAATGTCATCTCTGCATTCTTTTAAAGTTACATAAATTAGATGATTTGAAAGATGATCAATGCCTTTAAAACGTCCCAATACTAAAATTTTTATAAAGAAATTCTAGAATCTTGCAATCCAAATGGTGGTCTGCAGACTGGCAGCATTGGCAACACCTGGAAACTTGACGGAACTGCAGAAACTCTGGTCCCACCCCAGACTTACGGATTCAGAATCTGCATTTTAGTAAGATCTCCATTTGATTTGTAGGCACATTCAGGTTTAACAATCACTGATATAGAACACATGTTCTAGTTCTAACTAAATGTCTACAGTGTAACTATATTCCTCTTTAATCTATGTTCCTGTCTTAAGTACCAGAGAGCCATCTTTATGGTCTAGGAGATCTAAACATCTTCTTAGAACAAAAGCAGTTTCCAACTAATGAATGGGATATGTCCTAAAAATCTACTAGTAGGTCAGTTGTTCACAACTTGCAATAATATTACTAATACTAATAAATTTCTAGGTCACCCTCCAGAGCAGCTTCCTTAATCCATAATGTAGCTGAAGAGGACCAATTGTATTATTTTTTTTTTAAGATTTTATATATTTATTTATTTTCCCCCCAAAGCCCCAGTGGATAGTTGTATGTCATAGCTGCACGTCCGTCTAGTTGCTGTATGTGGGACGCGGCCTCAGCATGGCCGGAGAAGCAGTGTGCTGGCGTGCACCCGGGATCCGAACCCAGGCGGCCAGCAGCGGAGCGCGAGCACCTAACCACTAAGCCATGGGGCCGGCCCAGGACCAATTGTATTTTGATGGGAAAATGTATCCCCAGTTCTAACAGAAGATTCTAGGAAAGCCTGGTCCTGTGAACAATACAGCACTTGCCCATAGAGGCAACTGTGTAGACAACTGGTAGAGCTAATACTCATACTCTGAGAACATTCTAGATGCAAGAATAAAATGGATTAGAAAGACAGGAATATCAAGGGTTGCTACTGACTCATTCATGCTTTCTCTCAGTCTTTATTTTGACTAACAACAGACATTGGCAAGATCACTTATCTTCAGGGGTTTGGAGGAACCTGCCATCCTGGGATTGAGAGACTTAACCTTTCCTGGGATTGAGGGACTTAAAACATTCCAATATAGGCAGGGCTTTATTAGTATCAATCTATAGTAACAGAGTTATCACTGAAATCTCCATACAGAATGTATTCTTTGCTTGTCCATACTTAAAATGGAGTTTTGTCATACACAAAATAATCTGTTTGAAATAGACCTGAAGAGAGAGATGTAAGCAGATTTCAATGCGCATTGTTTTCTCAAGGTATTTAAACCCATGATGTTATCATCTACATTTCTCAAGACATCAAGACTTCATTGAGATTTACTTTCTATAACATTTTAAAAATAAAAAAGGTATAGATTTGAGTTTTAAAATTATACTCTCTCAGATTCTCATTATGTATTCTTTCCTACTCATCTTGACAATTCTTGTTGCAACAGATATTTCAGAATATAAGAATCTACTTGCTAGGCATTTTATATTTAGAAGCTCTTTTGAAATACCCATTTTAATAGAAAAATCAGAAGATTAACAAATATAAGAAAATTACAATTATCCACTAATCCCATATCTCAAAAATAACTTACTAAAGTTCTGTAAACAGCTATTTTTATTTAAACATGGATAATATTCCTATAGTTTTGGAATCTGCCTTTTTCCTTTCAATATCATAAATATCTTCCTTTTCAAGAGATAGACTTTAACCAATGTCAATACATGTACTTCTATAACAACATTTTCAATGGTCAGGATAAATTTATTCAAACATTTGGGTTGTTCTCAATTTTTTGTTCTTATAAACATATTTATAACTAAATCAAGACTAGACCCTTTTTATTAAATAACCAAAGTAATTAAAGTGGAAGGTAAACTTCCAAAGGCAGCTAAGTTTGGGTTTGATGTAGTGCAAGGGTATTTAATAAAAGAGTGTGGTTTGTTAACAATTACATTTTATTTCATCATGGTCACAAACTAGCTTTTATGTTTACTGTTCACTTCTTCTTCTTTTTTTTTTGTGAGGAAGATCAGCCCTGAGCTAACATCCGTGCTAATCCTCCCATTTTTGCTGAGGAAGACCGGCTCTGAGCTAACATCTATCGCCAATCCTCCTCCTTTTTTTCCCCTCAAAACCCCAGTAGATAGTTGTATGTCATAGTTGTACATCCTTCTAGTTGCTGTATGTGGGACATGGCCTCAGCATGGCCGGAGAAGTGGTGCATAGGTGCGCGCCTGGGATCCGAACCCGGGCCGCCAGTAGCAGAGCGCACGCACTTAACCACTAAGCCACGGGGCCGGCCCTATTGTTCACTCCTTTTCCAGTTTTTCTATTTTTTGTTAGATACTTTTTGATTCTTCCTATCATTGTAATTCTCTTTCTTCCAGATTTGGCAAAAACTGGATATTTCTTGTGCTTATTTTGACTTTCACATAAGTTTATGCTTATAGGAATACTTTTGGGTAGATTTTATGCAGAAGGTGGAACAGCTCTGTGGATATATCAAGTGTCTAATGGGATATTTAGAGATGGGGGTGGAAACTGTAATGAGTAAAATGAAAATATCTATTAATAATAAATGTACATCCTTTCTTATACACATGTTGCTTGTACATTGAACTGTCACTCAAATGTACCTAACTTCACTGGACAAGGAATAAGGCTTGCCAATTTCCAAATTCAGTCAATTCTCAATTCCTGGTAGCCATTCTGGAGCTGCTATTATTTATAGCACTATATGGTAACTTCATATTAAATATAGCTAAGTTTGTTCTAATCTGCTTTCCTCAGCCCCAAATACACATTTAAGTCTTAAAAATGACCTTCTTGGTAGGAACAAGAGAAATTTAACCACTCCCTATTGTGATGAGAATCGAACAATTTCTGACAATGTAGGACCTAGAGAAAGCCTTGAATTTCTGTGCCATGCCTGTGGGAAGGGGGCTGGAGGGCTGCTGGAGAGGGAGGGAGAGGCACAAGTGAAGGGAGAGGGTATTTAGCCTCTGTCTTCTAAGACCCCAGATTATCTCAGAATGAGGGAGTTAAATTTTGGTTTTAATCAAAGATTTTAGAAAATATTGGGGCTGGCCTGTGGCTTAGCGGTTAAGTGTGCGCGCTCCGCTACTGGCAGCACGGGTTTGGATCCCGGGTGTGCAGCAACGCACCACTTCCCCGGCCATGCTGAGGCCGCGTCCCACATACAGCAACTAGAAGGATGAGCAACTATGACATACAACTATCTACTGGGGCTTTGGGGAGAAAAAGGAAGAGGATTGGCAATAGATATTAGCTCAGAGCCGGTCTTTCTCAGCAAAAAAGAGGAGGATTAGCATGGATGTTAGCTCAGAGCTGATCTTCCTCACACACAAAAAAAGAAAATACTTTTAGAAAAAATTTAAAGTTTTACAAAAAATTATCTGAACAGATTCGAAGATGCAGAATTCATCAGACTATATGTTATAGAGACCAGTATGACTTAATTCTCCCTAGATTTTATGAACAATCTTTATTAACAGAAACCAAACTTATTGTCCACAGTGATAACATATCAAAGAAATACATATCAAAATCTGCTGCCATTAATTATAGTTTTTAATATTTTTATTGCATTTACAAGGTATGGAACATTATAAGGATTTACAGTAGAAGCCAAATATCCCAGCCCTTAAAAATGAATAGGAAAGATTGGATGAACCATACATTAATACCTTTGAACACGAGCATTGGAAACATACATGATTATAATTTTACAGGCTCATACAGTAACTGCTATATGTAACAGAATAGACTGGAAGGGTAAAACACAGTAGTTAAGAAAGTCACTAGGGTGTGAAATAACTGTAGCTGGGTGGTACTGGATAAAGAGACAACACTGAAAATATGATTTTTAAAGGCTAAAATGTTCTGCAAAAACATAGCTATCTCCTATGCACAACTGTGAGGTAGAATTCTTCCCACCCCGTTTTCTGGTTTCTTGACCACCATTTGGGGACTTCCCTGTCCAGGTGGCCCTCTCTCACATTGCTGGGCCTGGGACTGATGAGCAGCACGTTTTTTACTATACCTCCTGCCCCCACTGAACAGAAAGAATCTTTTCTGTTTAATTATCAGTCTTATTTTACCTACTGAAAACGGGTGGCAAAAGTTAGTAACAAAGATATACCAGTGCTGTTTCTTCTAGCTAATACATCACCAGCCTTGGGTAAGTGCTTTAATCTTTCAAGGACTGAAACTAATGTTAAAATTTCAGGCATAGGAACCCCTTCAGGAGCTGTTTTGGGCAGACAGGTATTTGCTTCCCTCAAATAATACCAACTGCCAACTGTGAACAACCCCATTTCCATCCCAAACCCACTTCTAATATTTCAAATACGAGTCATAAAAATAGTTTACAGCTTTCTACACATCCAAAATATAGTGAAAATCCAGGACACAGTACAACCACATTGGAAAAGGTATTGCAGTTTCTTTTAAAACTACCCTATAACACAGAAATTTTAATCCTAGGTATTCCCCCAAGAGAAATGAAAGCCTGTGTTCATATAAGACTTATCTTAAGAATAATCAAAGCAGCTTTATTTATAATTGCCAATACTGGAAACAGCCTATGTATTCATAAATAGGAAAATGGATAAGTAAACTACAAAATAGTCATACAATGGAATACTACTCAGCAATAAAAAGGAGTGAACTACTACTACACCCAACAACATGGATAAATTACCAAAACATGGTAATTGAAGAAGGGTTCTAGAAAGAGTACATGCTGTGTGACTCTATTTACATGAAGAGCTAGAACAGACAAACCTGATTTATGGTAGACAAAAAGAACAGTGGTTGCTTTTGGGGGGGGGTGGGGACAAGGATTGACTGGAAAGAGCCTTGTGGAAATTTTCTGATAACATTTTATATTCTGATAGCACCTTATACATTGCCAAAACACAGGGGATGCACACTTAAGATTTATGCACTTCATTGTATGCTAATTTTACATCAAAAGAAAAAATGTAAGCAAATGTTGAAGTCTAGCTAATGATATGTATGCTAAAGTATTTCAGTAGGAAGTGTACAGATGATTGTAATTTAAAATGCACCAAAAAAATAATCTGGATTGATGAATTGATGGATGGACATGAGATAAGCACAGTTAACACTATCATCTGGGTGGTGAGTACAAAAAATTGTAGCTTTTTATGTTTGAAAATTTTTATAATACAATATTGGGGGAAAAACTCCAGGGTGAAATGCTTACCAAATAATGCTGCTGAGAATTTCATTGCTGATCTCATGGCAATATAAACACCAAATTCTTCCAATCAGTGTCAATTTAGAAACTTAAGAGCTTATGAAAGGATAGTCCTGAGTGTGAGGTGAGCAATCAGTTCTCAAATCTATTCTGGCTCAAAATTGTCAAAGTGACATTTCGATTCCCTCACACATTTAAAAAAACACAAATGCATGTATCTCTGGTGTATTCTGAGCAAATTTGTTGGCTGTGTAGCCTAACGTAAGAGCTAAGATGAAGAAACATTTTTAAGAGAAAAACTAAGCATAGTAATGGTTTTTAATCTTCTAAACTAGAAAAGAACCAGGGTAACTTCTCTATAATAGAGAAGATGTGTAGACCCAAAACACAACGTGAGGCTTGATCATAGTGAACAGGCCCCTGTGGTCTGAGTGGAAGGACATTTGAATCATCTTCCTCTCTCCAAGGGACAAGGGATGCATCTGGGGACACCCTAAAGAAATGCCATTTGACTTGTAAATACTTCTAAGGTGACTCCTTGAGATTCACTAAGAATGGCTTCAGATTTCAACAGCCTTTTGTCAGAAATAGTTTTCCACATGCCTGACTTAAAATCCATAACAACACTGCTCTTAATATCTAGCAGTTGGTAACTATTTTTAGTTATTTGCTAAGAACTCCTATATCACTATATATAGGTATTATATGTATTGCCTCATACAAGTTCTTTAACAAAAATAACCTTGATTCTTTTAAAAATTTACTCACTGCTTTCAAAATATTTAGTCATAGTCCTGGCTTTCCTTTGATCTCTAAGTTCTTCATGTTCTAGTACAGGCTCTGCTTTTTCTTGAAGCACACAGACTAGTGTCAAGTTTTGAAGTTTGCTTTAAAATATCGCAGTCATGCTATTCAGCATCATATCCATAAACCTTTTCCAGTTTTCAAGATTCTCCTGTATTTATGCTACTTCATGGAGCATCTTTAGTTCTGTCACTCTCTAGCATAGGACCAGTCTTTTTCTGGTATTATCACTGTCCAAGCTTACCAAGATTGCTTCTCTCTAACGTAACAGCACTAAGGAGAGTCTCAAGTCATGCTTTTTCCCTCACTAGGACACTTTATAAATATCTTAACAGATTCGTGCTCCTGTTTCTACAGGTTGGGGCTGACTCACTAAGACCCCCTCCGAGTACGACTTGCTTGTATTTACTTTCTTCCTCATTAACGGAATTGTGTCATGTCTTGTCAATCTCCAAGCAGATGCTACTCCTCACTTGTCTTCCATCTTGGTGGTCTATCATCCTGCCATAAAAGTTTATCAGGTACAAAAATCTTGTTATTTACTGACGGGCTCACCAACTCCACCCTTAGCATTTTCAGTCTGTAATTCTGAATGGAGGAGAAATGGAGCTTAGGGCAGTGAGCATAAACAACATGCCATGTCCCCCACCACCCCTTGCCTGTCATCTGAGACACAAGCATGATTAAAGAATGCTCTATTTTGAAAAGATAATCATAGTAATAATACCTTCCATTTTGGATAACATTTTAGTTTTCAACACATTTTCTAATGATTGTATTTCATTCTTAAAATTTGATATGATTTCTCTATTTCACAGACCCAGAGTGTAGTGATTTTTATCAAGGTCAATAAATGGCAAAGCCAGATTCTGAAGTCAGGTATTCAAACTCCAAACTCTTTCCATTATATTCACTGCAGTTCTTATATCGGCTTTTCTGATTTTTCCTCTACTATGCTTGCCATTATTTATGCTTCTAAGCTAAACCTAGGCTTTTCTGTAGCACACACTGAGGTCAAATAATGGCAGATGTTAAATCCATACTTCATTTTGCCTCATCAAGGTATTTGCTGCCCTACATAACAGAAGAGTATTTTCTACTCGCAACTGAAGCTTTTTGAGAACTGAAGGTTAACACTGGTAAGTTTGCTAATTAGGAAACTGTCCAGCTACGTTCCAGCTTATCTTGTTAATCCTAGAGATATTTCCTTTGGGGGTTTAAGCAAAGATACCCCAATCACACAACTCTTGTCATTGATGACGCTTACTGATGTTAGTTGCCTGTACCGTTTTCAATAGATTCAAGATGTGGAGGACTTGAGTAACCATAGTATGTTTAGTTTTTAGCAGCCATAGTACTTTACCATGGTCCTGTGAGATGGGAAAAATACACAGTAACATCCAATCTCTCTGGCAAGGAACTTACAACATAGTAGAGAATGCTGAATTCTTTCTCCAAACATAGACTGTACAGTGACATAGGTTCGGCTCATCTCACGATCATGCCTTTGGTTACAATGGGTTTACGTACGATGAGAGTACGGTCTGCTCAGCACGATCAGAAAAGTAAGTAATTGTCATGTTCATGTTAAGGAGTATGTGACTAACAATAATAATAATAAACTAAATAGCACACCATATGTCAACTGAAGGGGTCATGAAACAAACAACAAACACATTAACACTAAGTAACACTTGGGAGCAATGGCCAATTTAAATGCCTATAAAGTGAGAGAAATATCCAATCTTCTACACAGCAATGAAGCCTCGACCTGCCATCAGCATCCCAGCTGGCAGGCTGAGCAGTTTCATCAACACCACCCATGAGTCATCCTAGCAGAATACGGTCACCAACAATGAAGACTGGGAACAAAGCCAATTTGACCTGAAATGAAGTTATCATCTTTGCATCATAACTCTTCTGGGTTAGACATGTGTGAAGAACAGATGCCAAAACTGCCATCATATACTGAGCTTACACAAGAGCAAATACACAAGGAGCAAGCCAAAGAAAAAAAGAAACCCTCCAAACCAAAGAACAAAACGAAACTAGCCCAATCAATACTTCAATAATTCCCTGAGATGGGCTAAAGTAATGTGGAAAGTTGTGGCATATACCAATTAGAAATGATGGTTCTTTCTCTGCTACATTTGCGGGCCAATGTCAATTTATGATGTACAAAAAGCTTGTGATTTCAAACAGACTGCAGTCACTTCCTTCACATGTACTCTAAGCGAACTACGACTCTATGAAAAAAAAAATCACATTAGAGCACTGTTGGGTTTTCATTCATAACTGTATGTGTATATATAGATATACATATAGAAAGTAGCAACAAACTTACAAATGAAGAGCAACAATATTATGTTAAAAGCATATTCAGCTTCATCAGAAATATTAAAATTACAAATAACATTTCCAGATACTGGCTTATTTTACTCTTGCTGTAGGCAGGATAGCTTAAGGCATATAAAAATTAACTCATTTGATGATAAGTAGGTGAGTTGATGGTAGAACTGAATCTCATTACTTACAATCTAGTTCATTTCTAGCACAGTCTTAATAAAAACATTCTAACTACTCTGAAATTCAGCAGAAGAAATAGATATTGAGTATAACTAAATATCTAAATTAGCTAATATTTAAGTATCTAAAATACCAAATGATTTCATTACAAGTAGATTCACTTATAAGTCAGTCCTAACTTTAGGAAATATGTTTAAAACACATTTAAGACGACAATATAAGAGCGATTAGTACTGATGCTACAATAGACCATTCACATACATGGGAACTGAACAACTACTACGCATGAGTAAAGGGCTGGGAACAGGAGAAGTCCCACGAGATTCCTTCCCTGGGAAGAGCTTATAATGTAGCAGGCACAGAGATAAACAAACAATTGTAGCATGTGGTTAGTTAGCACCATTATGAAGACTGAAACAAAGAATCATGCAAGTTCATACTCATAGCAGTTAAGCCCTAAAAGACTGAGAGAATTATCAAATATAGAACTTCCTGGATGTTCTCAGCAGCAGTGGCAGCATAAGACAAGAGGCAGCAGTTGAATGTTGCCCCCCGATTTTCTGGCATGTTTGACTAGAAAAAAGGCTGCACCCTTAACCAAAATTGCCACAAAAAGAGAAAGGTGAAAACTATGATAAATAACTTCATCTAGGTTGAAATGTCAAGTAGTAGGTAGTCGAAAGTACAGGTCTAGAATTTTGGACCTGATATGTAACACAGAACATTGGGATAAAATAGAAACCCTAAGGATGAGATACCTCCAGAAGCATTCTGAAGACAGAAATCTGAGAGAGCACACTTTAGTAGACACATTTTAAATAAGGGTTATGTGACTGTACTCACAGTTATGGCAGAAGATAACATCTTCAAGGGAGGAGACACTGTTTAGGAAAAAGAGTAAAAAATTGAAACTGCTCAATGGTGTAAAGGTTGCAGAGACAGAGAAGGATAAGGGACACAGACTGAGAAAAAAATCATTCAATTCAGTAACTGGATGCCCAATGAGAACAGTTTCACTATAGTGCTGTGTAAAACCAGACTGCAAGGTACTGAGCAGTGAGCAATGAGGATGTAGGGACAATGGGTATGGGTTTCTCCAAGAAGTCTGGCAGTGAAGAAGGCTGAAGAACCCAGCAGATTCAGAGGGAGTTTTTTGCATTGGAGGACACATGAGCATTTTTGTAGACAATGAAAAGGAACCAGCATACAATTCTTTGCATAATTTTGTATTGATCACAGACTAAAAAATTATTTTTAATCTTTTTCAAAAACATTTTCTGAAATAAAAATTAACACAAAAATTAAATTATATGTATTTTACCATTTAAACTTAATATAAACTTAAAAGCACTAGCATTTATAAATTTTATTTCTAAAAGAGTTGTATACTGTTTATTAGACTACTTCAGAATTTTGCTTCTAGTCTATCATGAGAAATCAAATTTTATTAATAGTTGCTATTTTAGTTCCAGAAAGATTACTGTGATATAAAGGATTACACTTATTATGTATACCTCCTTTCCCAGCCCTCCTCTACTAAAGACAAAGTATCTTCAGGGTAGTTAACAATTTGGATACTATTTTTCAAGTTGAAGAAGAGAACAATTACAAGTACTACTCCATTATTCATAGGTTCTTAAAGATCTAAATTGTCCTTCACAATTATTTTTCATGATAAAACATGCTTATTTATTATATACACATGCTTACATATGAATTTCCTGGCTAAAACATGCAACCAACATGAAAAAACAAATATCAAACCATCCTCACAACCCTAAGAATGCCCTTTTAAACAAGGCACTCAGGTTTAAAAACAGGATATAACCACCAAATTAAATAAGATGTTTAAAAGAAGTCTTTTATTAAGCACAAACAATTTGTAATACATTATCAATACAAATAGGAAAATGTCTTTTAATGAATATGATATATCAAAGATCTGAAGGTTTTCTTCGTACTGACACAATAAAAATAATCTATTCTGAAGAAGAATCACAAAGTAAAATTTTAAGGACACCACTGTCTACTAATAACAGTTTAACTATAGTCTAAATTTACCACATCACCTGGAGAGGAAGGGCAACCATTTTTTATAGAGGGAATTCCTAAACTCTTATTAGCACCATTCAAAGCTTATTATCAGTTGTTCATCTACAAACTGACAGGTCAGGTAAAGCTTTAAAGCAAGTTTTCAGTGCAACGATTACAGTTTCTTCTTTTAAGATACTTGGAGTCTATGGTCTCAAAGCGTGTTAAATAATTATGCCTTGCTAGTTGCACGGTGTTAACATGTAGAGAGAAATGTGTAATGGAAATAAATGAGGCTTATCCTGGCTGTGAAATGCATCTTAACGTATCGTGGCTAATACGGTAGTATGCCGACGCCGTGTGGGATTGTGAACTGCACATCTGCGGGAAGCTGGTAGCTATTAGCTCTCTGTGGTCATCATTTCGGGATGTCTCAGCTGCTGCCTTTTGAGACTGACTAGTTTCATCCTGTCTCTGATGTGTTCTGCAGTAGAAGCCATGTCACTTGGACTTCCAAAATATTGTTCAGTTCTAAAAGTCAAAACAAACAGAAAAACCCCAATCAGATAATACAAATCCACTGACTGTAGCAAATGCAAAAGGAAGCAAAAATTACCATAAAAATTATCTACATGATATATAGCATTAGTTCATTTGTAGACTATACTGTTTATCTTTGAGTAGTAATTCAAGAGGAGAAACATTTTTTAAAACAGCATAAAATATATTAAGACATGTTGAGAAAAATACATTAGTGGTATAAATGTCATATCATGTATATTTATGATAATCTCAATAAACCAAAGAATGTAACGAAACAATGCAACAGAAAACAAAACAATGCAACATTGGAGATATTCTGCTTTTCAGTTTTTGGTCCATAAGGATACACAAATATAAAATTTGCATGTGTACTTCAGTGCTAAGGGCTATGTATTCCAACTGTCTAATATAGCTGGCAAGGAAAATATCCATTGTATGTTAAGGCATCATTTTGGACATTAATAGATAAAATCATTTCATTTTATCCTACTTGCAAAGATACTGTACTCAGAGTCACAGAATCTTTTAGAGCTGGAAGAATTCTTGGAAATTATCTGGTTAAGCTCTTCATTTTTTAGATCAGAAAACTGAGGCCTATAAATAACTCAACCAAGATCACACAGTGGAAAAACCAGAATTTGAACCTGGGTCTTCAAAGCAGTGAATCCAGAGAGACCATCTAATTTACTTTTCCAGGAGAATCTTATAAAACATAAATCTGAATAAGCCTACTGTCAAACTGTACATAGCATAAACAGATTATCATATAAAATGGAATAAAATAATTCCAAATATTAAAGGTGGTGCTTGTAAATTGGATTATATAGCACTAACTTATTCTTTTATCTTAAAAAGATGAGGAAATGACGCAGGGACTATTTGTGGAACACAGGAGGAGAAGCCCAAGCAAAAATGCCAGGGACAGATGCTCCTAGGCTGACCTGAGTAGAATCGGAGACTTGTGTGACAGCTGGCTGTGAAATGTAGAAAGGGGGTGTTGGGGGAGCGTCCTGGAATGGAACAACCAGAAGTACCCCTCTAACACCGTTACTAGCTTAATTTATACATTTTTAGAGTTTATTCTCTTTTATACACTCCAGATGTATAACATGACTATAGGTTACTTCTGACTATTCAAGTTTGGTATGACTAGAGAGTATTTAAGTATAGACAATGAATAATATTCTTTCAAGGGAATAAAATTATATCTTCTCAATATTAATTCCAAATAACCATTTTAAGTTCATGACACAGTAGTAGTGGCAATTACTATGTGTCAGATTTGTTTTAAGTAGTTTACATACATTTAGCTCATATAATTCTCCTGTCACTGTAACCAGAGGAGGTATGAGTAATATATCTCTATTTTTAGAGGAGGGAATTGAGGCACAGAAAGGTTAAGTGGCTTGCCCAAGGTGTCACAGCTAGTAAGTGGTGGAGCTGAGATTTAAACCCAAGAAATCTGGTTTCAGGGTCCACAGTCCTACCCATTATACCACGATACAATGTAAGGATAGTTGTATTCAATGGTTTGGTTTCTCTACCATTTGAATTAAATATCCTCTGGATTCCCTCTAAATTATTTTCACTGAGAAGGTCTAGATCCTCAGGCATAAAGCTCTTTCTGATTCATTTACTGGCCCATTCATTTACATGAAATTATCTCTTATTTTTATCATCAACTATTTGAAATGGAAAGGAACGTGGGAATCAGGACCCCATCATTTTACAAAACAAGAAATTAGGACTCCAAACAGCACAGTGAAAAGAGAATGGGTTTGGAGCCAGATAGACCTGAGATTGTATCCTAACTCCACTTAGAAACTGGGAATTCCTGAGCATCTTACTTATCTTTCTGAGCTTCAGTTACTTCATCTGTACATCAGGAATAATTATACTGGCCTAGCATTGTTTGGTCAAAAGTAATGAAGGTGAAATGTCTAACTTGGTGCTTATTCTATATTATGAGCTTAATAAATATTAGTCCCCTCCCCTCCCCTGCCCTTTCCTGAATAAAGCCCAAAGTCACCCTACTCCCTATCATCATGGCCAAGGTCAGAACCCAAGATGTCAACCTGGTCAATGATCTTTCTTCTACAACAAGCTGTGAAGAAGCAACACATCTGATAGCAGCAAGTACCAATTGCTACTGTTCTTAAGAGCTGAGTTGGTATTTATTTTTATCTTAAACCAATTTATTGTAGGAATTGAAGATGTGGACTAAAGCTAATTTACTTGGCTTTTTAAAAAATAGATTTTCATCTCTTGATGATTTCCCTTTAAGACCTCCCTGATAAAAGACAAAATTATAAGAACATGCACCATACCCATCAGGATAAACTACAGGAACAGTTAATCTATCCAAAAGTGATTTTCCAACTGCTTCAATTTCATCAAATTGCTCCTCATCATTAATAGCTTCAGGCTCTTCTGGACAGTCTTGCAAAATCTGCAACAAACAAAAGGGCAACATCAATCAAGACATACAGAAAGGGAATCAAGCTCATGCAAATTTAGTAGACTGAAGGTGTTTTCGTTTTGTTCTTAGCATCTTCATGTACACCAATGTACAAGATCAATTATTGGCAAGGCTGGCTCAAGAAATTCAAACAAAATGAAATACATAATCCCCACTAATAATATATAATTGGAGTTTGAAAAAGTCTATAAGTGATTTCCAAGAAAAAATAACACTAGACTACTATTTGGAAAGTAAGCTCAAACTGTGCTTAAGAAGTATGTTTTCATTCATTAAGTAACTATTAAACACTTACTATATATTATTTAGCAGCTTGAGATGTGAATGAAACATAGATTTTGACCTCAAGGAGCCTACAGACTTCAAAAATGAAAGAAGATACAAATACAACATATACTCAGAGTACAAACACATAACTGATGTGATGACCTAGCTAGGCCCTTCACAGTTATTTTTAAAACTGATCTGCAGGGGCCGGCCCCGTGGCTTAGCGGTTAAGTGTGCACGCTCCGCTACTGGTGGCCCAGGGTTTGGATCCCAGGCGCGCACCGACACACCGCTTGTCCGGCCATGCTGGGGCGCGGTCCCACATACAGCCACTAGAAGGATGTGCAACTATGACACACAACTATCTACTGGGGCTTTGGGGAGAAAAAGGGAAAAAAAAGGAGGATTGGTACTAGATGTTAGCTGAGGGCCAGTCTTCCTCAGCAAAAAGAGGAGGATTGGCATGGATGTTAGTTCAGGGCTGGTATTCCTCACCAAAAAATAAATAAATAAATAAAACTCATCTGTTGACCTGAATTAACTGATGTAAACTGATAGGGTTATAATTCAAATATAGTAAGTTCTACAGTCCTTGATATTACTTTTTTCCTTAACTATTACCATTTAAATTTAACTACAAAAGAAAAGAAAAAAAATGATGTAATTTTTCATAGTTAAGCCTTTAGGTACTGACTCACACTAGTCAATACAGTAGCCACTAGCCACATGTGGATAGTGAGCACTTCAAAGTGGCTAGTCCAAATTGAGATAAGCTATAAGTCTAAAATACACACCAGATTAAAAGATAATAATTAAAAAATAAATTTAACTATAAGAAAAAAAATGCAAAATTGGGGGGAGAGAGAAGAAAAAGAAGTATTTGTTTTTGCAACTTTTTGTGCATTATACTTAATCCAATGTTTATTTCAGCATTACTCATAAAGCACATTTTTATATTCTAAAAGTCTAGATTCAGTTTAAATATTTTCCCAATCATTATACTATACAATTTGCTTATAGTAGTGGATATATTTATGCTTACTGGTATAAAATAGAACACACTCAAGAGGAAAATAATATCTGATAACAAAAGGCTTTACGTAGGTTTGCACAGTAAAATAACCTTTAATCGAGTTTATTATAACCATGAAAAAGGCCATATAGCAGAAATAACAGGAACATCAATTTTCCATGAAAAAACTCTCAACCGAATTCTTATATGACCTCTTAAAGAGGTCTAGATTTTAAAATGTTCTTGCAGCTACATTTTAAAAGCAGTATCCTGGGGCTGGCCCGGTGGTGCACTCTGCTGCGGCGGCCCCAGGGTTCGCCGGTTCGGATCCTGGGCACGCACCGACGAACCGCTTGTCAAGCCATGCTGTGGTGGCGTCCCATATAAATATAGTGGAGGAAGATGGGCATGGATGTTAGCCCAGGGCCAGTCTTCCTCAGCAAAAAAAAAGAGGAGGATTGGCAGATGTTAGCTCAGGGCTGATCTTCTTTATGAATGAATGAATGAATGAATAAATAAATAAATAAATAAATAAATAAAAGCAGTATCCTAAAAAGTTGTCAGTAGTGTTAGAAATCGGGCCAGTGACAGGAGGGAGGGGTAGCAGGAGCAGTGTAACTAAAAGAGGTTGGGGAGCTTCTGAGGCACTAGTAATGTTCTATTGTTTGAATAGTGCACTGACTACATGCATGTTCACTTTGTGAAAATTCATTGAGCAGAACATTTATAATCTATACACTTTTCGGGCCGGCCCTGTGGCTTGGTGGTTAAGTGCACGCGCTGCGATGCTGGTGGCCCGGGTTCGGATCCCGGGTGCGCATCGAGGCACCACTTCTCCGTTCATCCTGAGGCCGAGTCCCACATACAGCAACTAGAAGGATGTGCAGCTACGACACACAACTATCCACTGGGGCTTTGGGGGGAAAAAATAAAATAAATAAAAATCTTTAATCTATACACTTTTCTATGTTAATATTATACTTCAATAAAAGCTTTTCATTAAAACAATCAGTAGATAAACAAGTTAAGCCATTTTATATACTTTGATTCATCATCATTAGGCCCATTTTAAACTAAGACACTGGCCTATGGAGTTCAGTGACCAGCTCAGAAAGAGTTAACTATGGCTATTTCCCAACAGATGTACTGCATAACACAGACAGAAACTGCTTAAATCCTGAGGTTCCTGGCAACATCTCTTTTGTTTGACAGACTAGGCTATCACATTTACATCTCAGGTTTCTCATATCTTAAATTGTATTGAACATCTTCTACATATAAACTTTCATTGTAAGAGATCAAAACAAAGTTAACTACATAATAAGGCTCTTCTTCAGAATGGAAACGTAAGGCTTAGGTGCTATAAATTTTCACTGTGCAGAGTTAAGAAAAAGGTTCTATTGAAAATTTGCCCAAATAACATTGCATATTTCATTTTTGGTTTCTGAGACTAATGAATTCATTAAATAATACAATTCTAGAATGAATCTTTAAAGACAACACATGAAAAAAGAGTTTTATTTTATCTTTATTCTCATTATTTCTGTTGGACAGTCTCTACTTTAAACATTAAAAATTTACAAAGCGCCCTTTTAAAAAATTTATGACAATTCGCAGTAGTTGCCAAAGCAAAGTTTCCTTTCCTGGTATAACACAAGAGATGGGAGTTGACGCCCTAAAGATCAGAGAGCATATTCTGGGCATCAGGTCTGGTGAGGAGAGAAGCACTGTTGAGAGAGGACTACTGGATGGTTCTGGATTTCTCCAACCTCAGTACTCCTGCACTGGTATGGATTACTAAGAGAACTTGAACTCTCTAAGACAATATATTACATGCAAATTTTAAACAATGGAATTAACATAAATTTGAAAAAAAAGACTGATCACATAATTACATTATAAAATTAACACATTTTTTTTGTGTGTGTGTGTGAGGAAGATCAGCCCTGAGCTAACATCTGTCAATCCTCTTCTTTTTGCTGAGGAAGACTGGCCCTGGGCTAACACCCGTGCCTATCTTCCTCTACTTTATATGGGACGCCGCCACAGCATGGCTTGACAAGCAGTGCGCCAGTGTGTGCCTGGGATCCGAACCCAGGTCGCCAGCAGCGGAGCGCGCACACTTAACCGCTATGCCACCCGGCAGGCCCTAAAATTAACACATTTTAAAGATATACAATAAATACTATTGAGACTACATTTTCAAAAAAAGCAAACCTTTTCAGCATTTGAGTGAAATGCAATAGCCATTTCCAGCCTATGCACTCTCTCTTCAGATGCTATTGTAAACTGTTTCCACACTCTGTTCAGTCGAGGAAGTGTATCCCCAGATGATCGAGAAGTACAGCGCAAAGACTGGCACAACACAACTGTGGCCTGTAGCAGCTGCCTTCCATAGTCATAAGTGCTCTAAAAAAGAAAAAGTAAACATGAAATTATAATTCAAGAATTCTGAGAAGAGGGATAGGGAAGTGCGCAGGAGGACTATGGTTGCAATTAAGGAACACTACTGGAAACCAATACTGAATGACTCCACTGGCGCTTATTACTACAAATTATCTGCATGTATAAATAATGAAGGAGAAGCAATACTTTCAGTGAATTTTTAGTAAGTCTCCTTGTTAGGCTTCCCTCTCTTCTTCTGTTTTGCCCATTTCAGTCTGCTCAATTCCACCAGCCAAAAAGAATGTTTGCTCACTCAATCAAAACAAGTGGGTGAAGATGGGTACTTTATATTCCACATGGGAAACCACAACTGTTACACTGTGAACTCCATTATTAAGGAAAATAAATTGAGATACTTTTCGTACGCAAAAAAAATCTGTATTGTTATGCTAACACTGGTGAGATGCAGAAACTGGGGTTTCTAATTTATATATAATTAACATATTTCATTCTAACTTTTGTGAACGAACAGTTAGATTGCCTAAAAAATGCTATGATGTATAACATTAATCAGAGGGAGCAGATTATTAATTCTGAATCAGAACCTGTATTCAGGGAAACATAAACCCTCTCAAGTTTATGCAGGCTAGTTTTGATGCAGAGCTGACATTTTCTTAGTTCTGTGACTCTTCTGGAATAACATAACTAACCTTCTTGGACTTGGAGGGTTAAGTTACATTATAATCATGCAGAAAGCTATTCAAACACTGAGCTTGTAGAAAAGGAAGATAATCAGTTCTGCACCTGTGCAACATCAACAAATTTTCTATGCTTTTCCAGTAAAACTTTCGTTTCCTGAGCATCATCGCCCAGTCTGATGTGGGTCTTAAGCAGAGCATCCAGAAGTTCACTTAGCCATTCTACTGCCTAAATGAAAATAAATAACAGTGAAGCTGGATTCATAACACTTTATTTATCATATCGAAACATCATACTTATAAAAAGAAAGATTACTATTATGTGATTAATTAATCCATTAGTTATAACCTAAGTTCTTAATAGCTTATTTCATTCAATACCAAGCTACATGAATTAATGACGACTCCACCCCCTCAAAATTTTTAAACTCTAAAGACAAGATCTATTAAAGAGAAGCACTCTTTTAAAATTAATATCACATGATTTATAGTAATAGAAGATCACATATTTATGTAATATAGATCTTACTGGAATCTCATTACAGATTTATGTTACTATTTAAAATCATAAATTTCCTCCAAGTCAAGCTGAAACAATGTTCTCTAATGCTAATTACACAAAGATAGCAAACTGTTTACCTAACTGAAAAACCTTCTTGTGGGTTAAAAAGCAATGTGCTATACCACTCTTTATCCTGGGATGTAACTGACAATCAAGTAAACAATAATAAATAATAAATAATCCCAATTTCCAGCTCAATAGAGGATTTCATTGAGAAGATAAGTCAAATGAGACGAGTAAGATAACTGAGAATACAAATCTCTTATTTTAACAGTATAAACTAGAATCTGACTGAATGAATTTACTTTCTTAGGACCATGAAAAGTACACTTTTGTTTACAGTTAAGTGAAATCAATCTTCTAGGAAAAAACAACTACATAATGTGCCTGATTGATCTTTACCTGGGCAGCATCTTCTTCACATTTAAATAACTGCACCATCTGAAGCATCTTTAACCTTCGCACATCTACCATGTCTTCACATCTAATAAACACAAACGTAAATTTAGGACATCATTCCAGTTTTGTTGATAACTAATACAATGTCATCATCTGGCACACGTTTTATAGTATACTAAAATACTCAGTCCTACACTAGGGAGACTGCAACTATTTTGTATTGATTTTTAAGAATTTTAAGGGTATCTATACATAAGGATATGTTACATCAAAACCTCAGAATACCTGAACGATACTGAATCTCAAACCCTCTTGAGGAAAGCACGGATTCTGCAAAATACTGAAGCAAAGCATAAACACAGTAATACACTAAAACCCAAAGAAATCTCCATTGCCAGTTAGCATTAAACAACCTTCAAAGATAAAAATGTAGTTTCTAAAATACGAATTTAGAGGATGATGCTCCAAGGAAATTTAAAAAATTAACACTTTTTATTATATTACATTACCCAGGGTAATATCTAATTTTGAATTTATAAAAAAACTCCACCTAAGTTTGATAAGAAGAAAAATCCTCTTCATCTCTGGGTGTAGAGAACTATAATTCAGAATATTTTTTAATTTCACTGTGAGGTGCCTAGATAACATAGGGATTAAACTTTTAAGGTGACTTGATCTAACTCAGCTCTGGTCCATTCCCTTCATTCCCATGTAATTCCATGGACTTTAGGTGGAAAGGCGGAAGCTCACTGCAGACCCAAATACCAATAACAAGTTACCCAGGAGACACCGACTCCCACTACAGTTGATGTTCTTAAAGAAGCTTAGTAATGGCACAGAAGTCGTTGTCACAAGGCTATTTTATATAAGGATGTCCTCAATAAAAGCTCATAACATACTGTTAAAATGCAACTTGGTTAAAGTAATTCTACAAGGGACTGAAGGAAAGTGATGATTATTTCTAAAATCTGAAGCTAAAAAACAACATAAGACATTTTAATGAAGATGATATACATATACTCAACACATATTGTCAGGTATTAGATAATGTGCTTGAACAATATAAGACACAGTGTCTACTATTAAGATGATCTCATTGTGGCAGATGAACTTTTAAATAAACCATGTGATAAATGCTATTGTGGAGTTGTGTAAAAGGTTTTATGGGGCTAGGGAAGAACAAGTGACTAACTTGCCTTAAAAATCTAGAAAGACTTCCAAGGATATGTATCCCTGAGTCTTGAGGAATAAATAGGAATCTGCTAGGCAGAAAATGTGGAAAGAAGTATCTACAGATGCATGGAACAGCATGATGCATTCAGGAAAGTGAAAACTGTATGGTTTTGTGGGAAAGTTATAGGAGATAAGATTATGCAGGATTGGATTATGAAGAGTCTCCTACACTATTCCAAGGAGATTGAACTTCATCTGAGAAAACAGGAAGCCACTGAGAGGGGTTTTACACAAGGAAGTTATGTGATTAGATGTGCACTTTACAAAGATTACTCTCATGTACAACAGACTAGAGAGGAGCAAGGCCAGAGGCAGGTAAGAGATAAGATCTTAAACAAAGAAATGTTCGGGATTCAGAAACAGCAGAACCTGGACATCTGATTAGATTGTAAGGGATGAGGGAGAGTAAGGATTTTAGGAGAAATCCCAAGTTTGGTGGCTGATGGTAACTTTGACCTAGATAGGAAATGAAAGGAGAAGAGGACGTTTTGGGGGATAATGATTCCAATCTGGTCATATTGGGTTTGAGGGGTGTATGGAGCATCTAAGTGGAGATACTCAGTAGGCAAGTGGAATTATGGGTCTGAAGCACAGGACAGGGGTCAGGGCCAGAGCCATAACCACTCAAGCATGATCATATTAAAGAAAGTCATTAAGGTAGTGAGACCGACCAGGGAGAACACATAGAGTGAGCAGAGAATTTGGCTTCAGAACAAACCCTGGAAGCAGCAAAATTAGCTAGAGGACAAGAAAACAAAGAAGAAAGTGCCACAAAGGGGATCATGAGGGTGTTTTCAAAGTCAGGGAGTTGCAAGAAGAAATAAAAAGTCAGTTGTGTCCAATGCGATTCAGAGTGGTCAAGCAAGGTCAGGACCAGAAGTACTCCCTGGATTTTGAGCAAGATCAAGTGTTTACCACATATGGCAATTACAGAGTCACTGATGACATCAAAAAGAGCAAGGTCAGTGGAAGGGTGAGGGTAGAGTCAGACTGAGGAGGGTTGAGGAGTAAACAAGAGGTAGTGAGGAAGTAGTATGAGTGTAGACTAGACCTGCAAATGACAGCCCTCAGGAGGGAGAGCTCTAGGGCTAGAAGACAAAAAAAGGCTTGAAGAGGAAGGTATATGTATGTGTGTAACAGTTTAATTTTCTTGAAATAGGAGAGATTTAAGCATTTAAGTGAGGGGCAGGGATCAGAGTAGAGAATGGGAATTGACAGAGCAAGGAGACACAAGGGTACATGGAAGGACTGGCTTTGATAGGAGCAGAGCTATATCATCCTTTGTGATGAGAATAAATAATGAAGTGGCTACGCTTGCAGATATGAGGGTAGAACAAATTTCTGCCTAATGACTATTTTCTCTGTGATGTAGAGGGAGAGTTTCGGTGAGGTTTTGTTGATGACAAAATTTCTAAGTGTGCCAAAATTTCATACAACTATGCTAGACCATGTATACCTGCATATACTAATTTTTTGTTTGTTTGTTTGTGAGGAAGACTAGCTCTGAGCTAACATCTGTTGCCAATCCTCCTCTTTTTGCTGAGAAAGATTGGCCCTGGGCTAATATCCGTGCCCATCTTCCTCTACTTAATATGGGACGCCACCACAGCATGGCTTGACAAACGGTGCACTGGTTCACACCTGGGATCCAAACCTGTGAACCCCAGGCCACCAAAGTACAGTGCACAAACTTAACTGCTACGCCACCAGGCCGGCCCCTGAATATATTAATTTAATCCTTTACTTTGCAACACTTCGCAGTTGCTATTGCAAATTGAGTTTTCAAAGAATCTTTTAAATTCCTAAGTCTATATCAAATGAAACATTTTAAATATCATCTTACCCAGAGTCTATTGTCTAATCTTTCTATAGTAAATATGAGAATATTGGATATGTGACAATTTAAGAATATGAAGTTTAGATGAAAAAACAGATCAATGAGATGGCAGATTTAATAGTAACTCTAAACCAAATGAAAATGGAAAAGCAAAATTCTCCAAAAAGGGTTTTCTTAAAAGCAGAAGAGTCATAGGCTATACTGAGGATATGGAATGTGAAGTATTTGCGTGTAACTGAAATTTTTACTACTGCATAAAAAGGGGAAAAGTACCCATTAATTGAACAAATTGCCATTATTTGTTAGTACAGTTATACAAAGTAATTATTACATTCACCAGAAACCTACTACACACCTCCTATATAACAGGTAAGAACTTTTACTTTGTATGGAAAATATAAATTATATCACTCTTCATTTTAATCAATATTATGTTGTCTTAGCAAAAAGTAACATTAACGGTCCAACTTTGCCTTTGTTTCCTAAGCTGCATGTCTTCCATCACTCCTTGTATGTGGTCCACATTTTCCTTATTTTCAATGGTTACATCTTTTCCATAGGCCCAGGATGCCTGATTGGAGATCTGATCCAGGAGACCTTGACCTTTTTCACGCAAACCTTGCAATCCGACGTCTAAAACAAAAGTTACTAGATTTAATCTCTCCAACGACGGAGGTGCTTTCCCTCCCTCAATAAATCCTCTCAGCAGATAGTGTACTTGGACTCCAAGTATAACAGCTTTGTACATCTGGGATGGAGTCCTCCGAACATTTCAAGCAATAAAATCCCTTACAAATGTGCTTCAAACTGGAGCTTCCTCTCATGCCAAACTCTCCCTCAAGAGAACTCACAAAAGGTGAATTTCCATAGATAATAAGTACTTTTCAAAACTGAAAGCAGGAAGAAAGCGTAAGAATTTCTGTTTTGATGTGTAAGATTTTTCCATTTGTTTCCTTTCTGTTTTTATGTGGTCTAATTTTTAGGAGAACAAGGCAAACTATTGTTCAAAAAAGTGTATAAGAGTTGCAATACTTCCTAACACTCCAGTGATGTATTATCACTGTAAAAGGACGCTGAACATTTTGAGTATTGGCACCGTCAGCTTACACCCAGCAAGAAGCAACACTTACAATATGTTTACAATACTCCAAATCAGATAAGTATACAAGAATTCTTTTTCCTTTTTTAAAGGAAAAATATGGCTCAAGAAAACTTCTGACATTTTAAAACAAATTTCATTTGGTACATTAAATCCTAAATACGTATTATGCATATCATCTGTTAAAATAACAAAGGTTGCAAGCAAGTAAAATGCCAATACAAACATGATTTTTCAAACACATTCCCTCAAGTCCTTTTGAGTAATTAATTTGGTTCAATCACGTGTCACCATTTTCTACTCAATCTCTGCCTTAAGTTTCTGCTTCCTTTCTTCCATTCCCCTTTGCCCGCCTGTCCCACTCAATACAACGCCCCCTTTCCATTTTTACATCCACTATCTACCTCTCCAGTCATGACCTAGAGAAATTCACTGTAAAATTTAAAAGCCCTTGTGTCAAGTGAGAGAACCAGCTTAATAAAATTGGACCATCCTCCTCCTGGAGAGTATGCAACACTGGCAATATTCCCAGTTTGGAGAAACAAATGCACAGAACCAAACCAACTATTTTTTCACAAGGTTAGGATATAGCAACAACAAAAATCATGGCATAAAACACAGTTTTGGGCATACAGGGTTTACCACAGAACACTTCACAGCTAATTGCAGTTTATGCATGCACTACAAATCACTGTTCATAGTATATGCAAGACACAGCACCCATAGACATAGCTGGGTAGACAGGAAGAGCTAAAGGCTCAGTGAAGGAAGAGTGACTGACCAACACTGAAAAATAAAAATTTTAGCATAAATTACACCCTTCAAGGGAATAAAACCCTTTTTATACTAATTTTTCCTGCATTCCCTGTAAATAATTATAATTAGTTCAGTATAAGTCAACTTGTCTAACCATAGTAATGATATTTTTAAAAAAAGAACCCTTATGTTTCAGCATTTTTAAAATCTGCTTACCAACACTTTTCAGCTTCTCTTCAAGCAGTTTTAAAGTTTGCTGAATCGATGCTCCATCAGCTGGTGCTACATCTACGCACAACATCCCTAATAAGCCATCCAACTGCTGAGACAACTAAAGCAGAGGGACACCAAAGAGATAACCCTGATGTAATCAGCATCTAAAGTGTTTAATGATTAATGAGGTTTATATCTAATGAGGTTATCACAATTACACTTGAAAAAGACTATGCTGTTAAAACACAAGGACGAATAATTAGAATACATGTTATCTGAAAGATAGAACACACAGATGCATGCACCAGGAAGACAAAGAAGTATGCCCAGGCCAGCAGAATGTAAAAGAGTATGGAGACTTCCATTTCAATCTATGTTATAAAGCATAAACATTGAGAAATAATTAAAATGAAATTTATCTACTAGGTTGGGACACTCTATTTAGACACAAAAGGTTTAGTTGCATGCAGAATGACTTAAAAACAAAAATTTTTAAAAATCAAAGAATTTTATCTCATTCCCCCGCCAGTAAATTATTTTATTGTTCCAGAAAAATAATTAGGAGACATGCAAACCTGCAAAAATTATGTGCAGATATGTGTTCAGATAATTTGAAGAAAAGAAAGCAATCAGAGTAGACACTTACATCTTGGGCAACGCCATGAAATTCAAGAGCTGCTTGTAAGAGATTCTGCCTAAATTCCAGCTGACTGGCCTGTCGATAACAAACATCACTCAGCTGTTGCTGCAGCGACTTCAGTTCCACGAGATCTTCCTCATCCCCGGCATTTAAGAGTGCTGCAATTTGCTGATTAAGTTCCACATATACTGCAAACCATTCCTGTAGCAGAGATGTTGTAAAGTGAATTAAGGATCAAATTAGTTCCTGAAGAACTGTATTATATTTTATAATTTCTCCAGATAAAGTAACATATATGAGAATTTTCTAGGGAAGATTATTTAAATTGAGGACAAAAAGTTCCCAATCCCCAAATCCTTCCACTGTGGTCCCCGGAACTCACTCCTGCCAACAGCAGAATTCCTTATACCCTCATTGTGGCCTCACAATGTTCCCTGCTCTTTCTCGTTCTGTGTGAACCCTGGCCACCCTCAGAGAAAAGTCAGCCCTGCAGCCCTCCTAAATAACGGCTGTTTTTGTTTCCACAGCCTGCATACCACAAGCCTGGAGGTGGGGGAGGTGGCAGCCTCATTCCTCATTACTATTTCCAGACCATTTCTTCTCTCAAAAACCGCATCTCCTCTAAGGTGCATGCTCTCAGATTACATCCTTCCAACCTTTCCTGCTGCACGCCCTCATCCACGGAGCTTAGCAGAGGTCACTGCCTTCCTCTTCCTGCCAGCCTTCTTACCGACTTCCTCGACGTAGACACTCACCCAACACTCTGAACTCTCAGTTCCTCGACTCTCTCCATCACTTCCAACTACCTTGTCCTCATCCCACCTCAGCTACCTACTCCAATAGACATATACATGTTGTCGTTATCATATACTACGATACAGCCCCAAAATCTTAATTGCAAGAATCCCATTCTCTCACCACCAGCTACTGACTGTCCAATTGACATCCTTTAGTATGGTCACTCCTACCATGCCAAAAGGCCCAGCAATCCATTGCCCTCAGCATGTTTTACTGTCCAGCACTCAGGAGCCTCACGTCCTCATTTCTATCGCTGGTCAGAGCCTATAACCACCACCTGGGGCACAATCCACGTTCACGCCCAGTTCTCCTTCCTTCCAACAGATTCACCTGGCAAACCCTCAGACCTGGTTTCTCTGCCTATTGTGCACCTATACCAGAGAGGCTGAACCATGGCTGGATAAAAACTATATAGACAGGTAGTTTTTTAAAGTTATGACTTAACCTCAAATGGGCCTTCAGCAATCCTATTACATTCCCTAGTCAATTCACTTTCCCATTCTCATGATTATTTATCTTTTTTTCACTCCTTAAATCTCCAACTCCCTTTCACTGCCTCACCCTCAGCCAAAAATCTAACTTCTTAACTCACTAGGAGGCAATCAGAAGAGAGCTCTCTCATCTTCTCACCGACAAATCTATAACCTTCCCTGCTTCTGTAGCTCTATGCTTTGCCCTCCCTGCTAAAATAACAGATGAACTGTCCCTGTTTCCAAGGCTCACTGCATCACTTATGCATTATAATCCATTCTCTGTTGCCTATACGAAGGTTCGCTCTTGCAATTATCTTCTCTCTCCTATCATCAATTCATCCTGTTCAACTGGATTATTTCTGTCAGCATACAAATAAGCTGTAGTACCTTATATTAAAAAACAAAATATACACTTAAGATATGTGCATTTTACTATCAATTATTAAACCTCAATGAGGAAAAAAATCTCCCTTAAAGAATATGCTCTATATTCACTTTATCTTTTCATTTCCCATCCTCTTTTTAATCCACTCTTATCAGGATTTTGTCCTTCCTACTCTTATCAAATTCTCAGTCTTATCAAATTCTCAGTCTTTATGTTATCGGACCTCTCAGTTGCATCTGACAAAGGTGACCCCTTACTCCTCCTTGAAACACCTTTTTCTCTTGTTTCCTGAGACACAACAGCTCTTTTTTGGCTTCCTCTGCTGCCTCTCCTTTCTCTTCTTGCCCTCTAAATTTAGGAGTCACCGAGGCATCAGCTTTCCAAAGGCCCTTTTCTTCTAAATTAATACTCCTTGGGCTTGGATGATTTCATCCAGTCCTATGCCTTTAAATAACATCTATAGGCTGATAACTCCCAAATTAACATCTGCAATCTTGACCCCTCCCCTTGACCCCAGATACTGACACCCAACTGTTTATTAGCTATCTTCATTTGGATGACTACTATCTAAAATTTAACCTGCCCCTAAAGATACTGATTCTCCAGCCTCCCAACCTGCTTCTCTCCCAGTCTTCACCATCTTAATAGTTGCTAAGGCCAAACGCCTGATTCTTCCAAGAGCAAGTCTCTCTGGCTCAACCTCATGAACCCAACAACTTCTCATTACTTCTACTGCCGCCATTCTAACAGCCTCCTGTCTTCCTGTTTCATTGTCCCTACTCCCTATGCTCCATACAATAGCCAGTGATCTTTTAAAAACATAAAACAAGTCACTGCTCAAAAATCCCTCCAATGATTTCACATAACATTTAAAATAAACTTCGAGTTACTTTTTGTGAGCCAAAATCACATGACATGTTTTGGCTGCTAACTCCCTCTCGAAACTTTGTTTTCTGTGACTCCCCACCTTGCTCACTGCACTCCAACACCACCAACATACCTGCTGTCCTTTACCATGGAAAGTAAGCTCCTGCCTCAGGGTGTTTTTACTGCTGTGCCCTGATCTGAATTGCCCTTTGCTTGGATTACTCTTTCATATCATTTCAACCCTCTGATTAAATGTCATCTCCTCAGAGAGGTCTTTCCTGGAAGCCTTATGTATATTGCTTTCTACTCTCTCTTTGCCCAACTTGAACAAAAGTTCCACATTATAAGACAGTGCTATATACCCAAGAACCTAGAACAACATGTGACATTTAGTATGTGCTCAATTAACATGTATTGAATGAACAGATAAAATACTTTATACTAGACACTGTAGATGTGTTGATATTAAATTAAGTAGATAAACAGGTACTGGTCTAAATGTGGTCTACTCTTGTGTCCTGTACCTAAAACTTGGGTTTCTCTAATTTGTAATATTGTTTTATTGCTTGAACTACTATGAAATCTTTGGATATCATTACACAGATGATGTAGTCACATGTAACAGAAAGAACACTGGATTTGAAAGGCAGGCTCAAGGTCTGTCTTTTTTCCTTACTAAGGGTACGATCTTCATCAAGTCATTTGATCTCTCAGAACCAGTTTCTTTCTTTACAGCAGTGATTTTCAACTGGGGGCAATTTTGCTCCCTAAGGAACACTTTGCAATATCCAGAGACACTTTTGGCTGTCACAACTGAGAGGGAGGGGTAGTACTGCATCTAGTGGGTAGAGGCTAGTGATGCTGCTGCATACCCTACAATGCATAGAACAGCCCCCAAAACAAAGATTTATCTGGCCCAAAGTGTCATCAGTGCAAGGTTGAGAAACCCGGTTATATACAACAGTGATGACGGTATCTGTCTTACCTGTTTTATTGGTTACTGTATGGATTTAATTAGATAATAAATGTAAAATACTTTTTTTTTTTTTGTGAGGATGATCAGCCCTGAGCTAACATCCATGCTAATCCTCCTCTTTTTGCTGAGGAAGACCGGCTCTGAGCTAACATCTATTGCCAATCCTCCTCCTTTTTTTTTTTATTTTCCCCAAAGCCCCAGTAGATAGTTGTATGTCATAGTTGCACATCCTTCTAGTTGCTGTATGTGGCACGCAGCCTCAGCATGGCCGGAGAAGTGGTGCGTCGGTGTGTGCCTGGGATCCGAACCCGGGCCGCCAGTAGCGGAGCGCGCGCACTTAACCGCGAAGCCACAGGGCCAGCCCTAAAATACTTTTGAAACCACATAGTAATTACAAAGTTTAATGGAGACTGACCGATTTAAAGAAAATGTTACCTGAGAAAATTATCACTGTAGTGTTCTAAGACAGAAAGAGATTTCATATTCTAATCTATGGTTCTTACAAATTTAGTCAATGCTCTAAATAAATACGTTCAATTCTTTGAAGAAGTAACAGCAATGATTCAGAGAAAAACAGTAAACTAAAGGATTAGAGTCCTAGGATAGTATTTCTTACAGTGAGAACTATCTACATCAGATCACCTGGAAGTGCTTAGTAAAAGGACCTAAGCTCCACTCCTAAGTTACTAAATCAGAGTCTCTGGGGGTGGAGCCTGCAAGAGGCATTTTAAAAAGCACCTCAGGTGACTCTTAGGACCACTAAAGTTTAAGAACCACCACCCTGACTGATTGGATAAAAAAAGAAGACCCATATATATATGCTGTATACAAGAGACACACTTCAGACCTAAAGACACTCACAAACTGCAAGTGAAGGGATGGAAAAAGATACTCTATGCAAACGGCAATGAAAAGAAAGCTAGGGTAGCAATACTCATATCAGACAAAATAGACTTTAAAACAAAAACTGTAACAAGAGACAAAGAAGGGCACTACATAATGATCAAGGGAACAATCCAGCAAGAGGATATAACACTCGTAAATATCTATGCACCCAACATAGGAGCAGCTAAATATACAAAGCAATTATTAAAAGACATAAAAGGAGAAACAGACAGTAACACAATAATAGTAAGGGACTTTAACACTCCATTTACACCAATGGATAGATCATCCAGACAGAAGATCAATAAGGAAACACTGGCCTTAAATGACACACTAGAACAGATAGACCTAGTAGATATATACAGAACATTCCATCCAAAACCCGAAGAATACACATTCTTTTCAAATGCGCATGGAACATTCTCCAGGATTGACCACATATCAGGCCACAAAACAAGTCTCCACAAATATAAGAAGACCGAAGTAATACCAAGCATCTTTTCTGATCACAACAGTATGAAACTAGAAATCAACTATAAGAAGAAAATCAAAAAGCCACAAATACACGGAGATTAAACAAAATGCTACTGAACAATGATTGAGTCAATGAAGAAATCAATGATTGAGTCAATGAAGAAATCAAAGGAGAAATCAAAAAATACCTGGAGACAAATGAAAATGAAAATATGACATGGCAGAATTTATGGGATACAGCAAAAGCGGCTCTAAGAGGGAAGTTTATAGCAATACAGGCCTATCTCAACAAACAAGAAACATCTCAAATAAACAATCTAACAGTGTATCTAAAGGAACTGGAAAAAGAAGAACAAAATCCAAAATCAGTAGAAGGAGGGAAATAATAAAAATCAGAGCAGAAATAAATGAAATAGAGACTAAGAAAACAATAGAAAAAATTAATAAAACCAAGAGCTGGTTCTTTGAAAAGATAAACAAAACTGACAAACCTTTAGCTAGACTCACCAAGAAAAAAAGATAGAAGGCTCAAATAAGTAAAATCAGAAATGAAAGAGGAGAAATTACAATGGACACCTCAGAAATACAAAAGATTATAAGAGAATACTATGAAAAGCTATATAGCAACAAATTCGATAATCTAGAAGAAATGGATAAAGTCTTAGAATCATACAATCTTCCAAACCTGAATCAAGAAGAAATACAGAATAAGTAGTATTCAATCACCAGTAAGGAGATCAAAACAGTAATCAAGAATCTCCCAAAAAATAAAAGACCAGGACCAGACGGCTTCCCTGGTGAATTCTACCAAACATTCAAAGAAGACTTAATACCCATTCTTCTCAAACTCTTCCAAAAAACTGAAGAGGAGGGGAAGCTTCCTAACTCATTCTACGAAGCCAACATTACCCTGACACAAAACCAGACGTGGACAACAGACAAAAAAGAAAATTACAGGCCAATATCACTGATGAACATCAGTGCAAAAATCCTCAACAAAATACTAGCAAATCGAATACAACAATACATTAAAAAAAGATCATATACCTTGATCAAGTGGGATTTATTCCAGGGATGCAGGATGGTTCAACATCCACAAATCAATCAACATGATACACCACATTAACAAAATAAAGAATAAAAACCACATGATTATCTCAATAGATGCAGAGAAAGCATTTGACAAGAGACAGCATCCATTTATGATAAAAATTCTGAATAAAATGGGTATAGAAGGAAAGCACCTCAATATAATAAAGGCCACATATGACAAACCCACAGCTAATATCATTCTCAATTGTGAAAAGCTGAAAGCTATCCCTCTAAGAACAGGAACCAGACAAGGATGCCCACTCTCACCACTCTTATTTAACATAGTACTGGAAGTCCTAGCCAGAGCAATCAGGCAAGAAAAAGAAAGAAAAGGGATCCAAATTGGAAAGGAAGAAGTGAAACTGTCACTATTTGCAGATGACATGATTTTATATATAGAAAACCCTAGAGAATCCACCAAAAAACTTTTAGAAATTATAAATGAATATGGTCAAGTTGCAGGATACAAAATCAACATACAAAAATCAGTTGTGTTTCTATACACTAACAATGAAGTAGCAGAAAGAAAAATTAAGAATACAATCCCATTTACAATTGCAACAAAAAGAATAAAATACCTAGGAATGAACTTAACCAAAGAGGTGAAAGATCTGCACAATGAAAATTATAAAACATTGCTGAAAGAAATTGAAGACGACACAAAGAAATGGAAAGATATTCCATGCTCCTGGATTGGAAGAATTAACATAGTTAAAATGTCCATACTTCCTAAAGCAATCTTATAGATTCAACACAATCCCTATCAAAGTTCCAACAACATTTTTCCAGGACTAGAACCAAGAATCCTAAAATTTATATGGAACAACAAAAGACCCTGAATAGCCAAAGGAATCCTGAAAAAAAAGAACAAAGCTGGAGGTATCACACTCCCTGATTTCAAAAGATACTACAAAGCTATAGTAACCAAAACAGCATGGTACTGGCACAAAAACAGACACACAGATCAAGGCAACAGAAATCAAGAGCCCAAAAATAAACCCATACATCTATGGACAGCTAATTTTCAACAAGGGAGCCAAGAACATACAATGGAGAAAGGAAAGTCTCTTCAGTAAATGGTGCTGGGAAAACTGGACAGCCACATGCAAAAAAATGAAAGTAGACCATTATCTTACACTACACACAAAAATTAACTCAAAATGGATTAAAGACGTGAATGTAAGACCTGAAACCATGAAACTTCTAAAAGAAAACATAGGCAGTACGCTCTTCAACATCGGTCTTAGCAACATATTTTCAAGTACCATGTCTGACCGGGCAAGAGAAACAATAGAAAAAATAAACAAATGGGACTACATCAAACTAAAAAGCTTCTGCACAGCAAAGGAAACCATCAACAAAACGAAAAGACAACCTAACAATTGGGAGAAGGTATTTGCAAACCGTGTATCTGACAAGCAGTTAATCTCCAAAATATATTAAAAAACTCATACATCTAAACAAAAAAAAGCCTAGCAACCCAATTCAAAAATGTTCAAAAGACCTGAACAGACATTTCCCCAAAGAAGATATACAGATGGCCAACAGGCACATGAAAAGATGTTGAATATCATTAACTATCAGGGAAATGTAAATCAAAACTACAATGAGATATCACCTCACACCCGTCAGAATGGCTATAATTAACCACACAGGAGGGGCCGGTCCCTCGGCTTAGCGGTTAAGTGCGCATGCTCCGCTACTGGCGGCCCGGGTTCGGATCCCGGGCGCACACCGACGCACCGCTTCTCCAGCCATGCTGAGGCCACGTCCCACATACAGCAACTAGAAGGATGTGCAACTATGACATACAACTATCTACTGGGGCTTTGGGGAAAAAAAAGAAAAGGAGGAGGATTGGCAATAGATGTTAGCTCAGAGCCAGTCTTCCTCAGCAAAAACAGGAGGATTAGCATGGATGTTAGCTCAGGGCTGATCTTCCTCACAAAAAAAACCACAGGAAACAACAAGTGTAGAGAGGATGTGGAGAGAGGGGAACTCTCATACAATGCTGGTGGGAGTGCAAACTGGTGCAGCCACTATGGAAAACAGTATGGAGAGTCCTCAAAAAATTAAGAATAGAACTACCATACGATCCAGCTAGTCCACTGCTGGATATTTATCCAAAGAATATGAAAACACAAATGCGTAAAGATACATGTACCCCTCTGTTCACTGCAGCATTATTCACAATAACCAAGACTTGGAAGCAACCTAAGTGCCCATCAAGGGACGAATGGATAAAGAAGATGTGGTATATATACACAATGGAATACTACTCAGCCATAAGAAACAATAAAATCCAGCTATTTGTGACAACATGGATGGACCTTGAGGTTACTATGTTAAGCAAAATAAGTCAGAGGGAGGTCAAATACCGTATGATCTCACTCATAAGCAGAAGATAAAGACAACAAAAATCAAACACATAGTGACAAAGATTGGACTGGTGGCTACCACAAGGGAAGAGGGGAGGGAGGAGGGCAAAAGGGATGATTCGGCACATGTGTGTGGTGATGGACGGTAATTAGTCTTTGGGTGGTGAACATGATGTAATGTATGCAGAAACAGAAGTATAATGACATACACCTGAAATTCATATAATGTTCTAAACCAATGTTGCCACAATAAAAAAAAATAGTGTATTACAAATAGAAATAGAAATGTGCATACAGATTTCTGTCTCTTGAACAGTATTTTCAAAAATAAAATATCGAAAATAACTAGTCCTACAATAGGGGACTAGTTAAATAATTGACTGTATATTCACATTCTGAAATACTATGTAGTTTTTAAGAATGATACAGTAAAATAATATTTAATGCCATGTAAAGTTCAGAATACATTATTATGTGAAAAGAAAAGCCAGTCGCAAAACAGTATAAACAGCGTGATTCTAATTTTGTAAAAAATGCATAGGAAAATTAATAGGATGTTAATAGTGGTTAACTTCGGGATGCATGGATCATGCATAATTTTTGCTTCATTTGTGTTTTTATGCATTTTCCAAATATTCTGCAACAAGCATTCTTTACTATGTATCTTGAATAAAAATAAATAGATGCTAAGAAAAGAAAAAAGAACCACCACTTTGAAGCTGTTTTTTTTCGCCTGGTTTGAACTTGTAAAGTATAGGCCCTAGTACCTATAAAGTATTGCAACCGTACCAGGGATGCAAACGATTTAAGAACTAGTTTGCCTCATGAAATTAACACCCGAAATTAAAGAAACTCACATTATGAATTGAGGTTGTCATAAAGAAATAATCAGTGTCTCTGGGATGTGGGGAAAAAATATATATGTATATTTAAAATGAATCAAAATGTTTCTTCCTAGGAAACAGGGGAACATAGAATTTATAGAATCTTAGGTGAACAGGCTGCATTCAGTTGAGTTATGGTCATTCTCTGGTCTATCTCTTATGAACATCTAACTGTACAGAAAATGATTATTTCATAACAAAAAAAAAATCAACACCAAGATATGGGATTTGGGTTAAGATGGTAGGTAAGAAATGCGCTTGACTGTTCACATACTAGGACAGAGGCAGTCGTCAGGATTGACACTGGAATCTTATGTGAATTGGTGACAATGCACAGTTGGTGAAAAAAGATGGGTATTTATACTTTATACCACGAAATAGGAATCCCAATCTAGGAGGAAAGAAACATTGCCAACTCACTTAGGCTAATATGTTAGGGAGAAATGGGTCTTGATTTTTCGTGTAGACCTGTTCTGCTGGTTACTATTAGACATAACACACCAGTACGCTCTTTGGAGACAAGCAGTCAGCACTGTGGGATAGGGGATTACTGACAGAATCAAAAAGCAGCTTCACAGATGCTTCTGCATGTTCCTATCATATGCTTTTTCTACCACCCACCCACCTCCACCCAAAAAAATAAGATTATTGAACTCAAATACTTTAAAATCTATTTTAAGTTACTATAATCATTTTCATATACCTCAATATCTTTTCTGTTGTGCTTGCTTAGTATTCAAAAACTAAATAAACTTCTTATTGATACTTTTTGACAAAGAACTACAGCTTAGAATTTTCATTTTCTATATATTACTACGGAATATCCTAAAAATTTGGGTTTATTTTTAGCTTTATTTTAGAATTATGCTTTTAGGAAGAATCTAAACTTTAAGACTTGACAGACTGCTTTAATACAAAATGGTACGTTAAAAGTTTTTCCAAATTCCACTCCAGTTAAGCAATCAATATACCAGAAATTTGTCATTATAATTTCTAAGACCCGAACAATTCCAATACATGCGTTAAAGTGTTGACTTTTACTTACAAGGAAAAAAGAAAGCTTTCAATAAAAAATTAGAATATCTTAAACATCATAAGCTAATATACTCATCCCTGCATCAAGCAACCTATTCTCAAGGTGAAAATGCAATGCCACCTATTGGTTAAAAGAGTGTAATTCTCTCTTGCAAACCTTTTAGAATGGAAAATTTCAAATCTATTCCGAAGTAGAAAGAACAGTATAATGAAACCCTGTGTACCATCCATCTTCAATAATTATCAACTCATGGCCAATTCTGTTTCAGCTATACTCCCATCCAATCTGTCCCCACCTCTCAATTTTGAAAAAATCCCAGATATCCATCATTTAAAGAAATGAGATCCACACTAAGCCATCAATATTTCTTTTCTTTGGGTACCATGTCTATGAATGCAGTCATCAATGTACGTGCATACGTCCTCAAGTATTAAGCGTATAGGAATGAAAAAAAAAATGCTGTTATCTTAAGCATATCCATAAAATTTAGTAGCTTTCTCCAAGAGATACAGAGAGAGAGAAAGGATCTCATCTGAGTATCAAGAGATTGGCGTTTTAACCCTAGTCTAGCTACCCATTGATCAAAAAATGTAATCTCCCAGTTTCTTCATGTATAAAATAAGGCAATGGTATCAGAACTATAAGATTTTTTCCAATTCAAAAGTTCTGAAATTTTATATTGATTTCACATTATAAGTAAACTTAAGCACATGGAAAGGCCATCCATAAGCAATTTGTTTAAGTTGACTTTAAAACCTTATAAATAAAATAAAAATACAAAAACAAACATCTAAACACAAGAATCTCTACATATACCATTTGTAATTTCATCTATACTATATGCAATATAAAATGCACTTTTTAATTCTTTTTGTGAACTTCTTTATTATTCCAATTGGTGTCTTTTAAAAATAATAAAATATAGATAAATCTTGTCTTTAAATTCTCATATGTCATGTACGCTTATTTAAAGGACTTTTGGGATACTTTCATAACTAGATCCTTTAGATGAAGTCTAGCATGTTCTATAGCAAATACTGTTTTCAAGAACTAAAAAGGGGAATAAATTATAGAATACAGTTATACTATGGTAACATGCTCCAGAAAAATCCACAGGGTTCAAATAAACCACAGTCTATGACAAAATAACAACGGCATTAGGTTATTTAAAAAGTACCAAGAGAATTAAAAAATTATAACCTCAGGAACAGGAATTATAAGTTAGAAACAAATTATTCAATAAACTTTTTTTAGCATATAAGGAAAAACCATTATGTTGGAACCTGTGAAATGCATAAAACATACAGATTTTTCCATTATGGGATTTCATTTTTAAGTTTCTTACAAGCACTAATTAGGAAAATTGCAAAGTTAATATATATACTATCTTTAGATGATTTCGAATGTTGTGATACCTCTTACTTATACATTATTCCCTTAGCTAGATTACAACTCCTATAGGGTACAATGTATATTTTATCTGCCAATATCACAGATCATTAAAGCTGACTTGGGGAATATTATTAAAAAAACAATATAAGGAAACTAAACCGAATGGTACATATTAAAAAATAATTATGTCAGACATTGTTAAAACACATCTCTAGTAAAGAGTAAAGAATATCTGGTCAACAATTCAAATTTATTCCTGAGAAAAGCATACTTAATATTTATTCTTTAATCTCATTTACTTAAAACATACATTTACTAATACTATCCAACTTTTAAGTACCACTTCAACTGGGGGAAGTTGAAGAGGAAAGAAAAGAATTAGATGTTCAGATGATCTTTAAATCTCATCTGGGCCCAGAGTTTAACATTATTATTGATCAAGTTTTTTTTCAGTTCTCTATTGTTGCCCATTTAGACCCTAGAAGTCAAGATGCATGTTATATTCACCCTGGAACACATGATTTTTTTTTTCAATTGATACATAAATCCAATCAGAGTGTATTCTGATCATCTGGAGTTGCACTAGGGGGGAGGTAGTGGCTTCTTTCATTACCTATTTATGGGGAAGATGGTTTATTCCTCATATTATGTGTGTGGTTGGATACTACGCGTGCACGTGTGTGTGTGTGTGTAAACTGATGGATTTTTTAAGACAGATAATCTAAGGAGGTGGAAATTAATGGATTCAAGTTTTATTTTTCCAATTTTCTAGTCAATCTATTTAAAATCACCATAAGAAGTAATATGACTTGGGGGAGAAAAGGGGTGGGTTAATTGATCCACAAACTGGATGACCACTTTCTCAATCATGAAGAGTCAACTATAACACAGCAGGGCTTAACACATCTCAGTTTCCTCCATATAACAAGTTGTTAAATTTTAAACCCTCTTGAACAATTATTATCTATAATCTGCCTATAGATTAATTTATTGCCCAATTTCATAACTGTGATTTGATTATCCTCTTCACAGGCACAAATGCAAACCTCTAAATGCACAAAGAACAGAAAGATGTCCCACACCCTCTGCACTCACTCTCCGTCAGCTGTGATTAACGCAACAATTCTGGAATTGCTCTCAGGCATTAACTGTACTGTACCCTCCCAACTACACAGAGACAGGCCTCCTTCTGAGGACTTAAGAACCAGAGTTTCTGTCTCAGGACTACAGACAAAAGTTCTATTTTTGTACTACCACTCTTTCTTCTGTCACTGTAGTTTTTTAAAGTTTCACATAAATTGTGTTTCTATAAAAATATATAATTAAACTGTATTGGAGACAAAACCAAAACCAAACTTCTAAAGAATATGTACTAAGTGGTCAAAAGGTACTTCATGGCCTCTAAACATTAAACATACTGTACTTTATGCCCCTGGACCAAAGTTTACAGCAACTTATCACATAGTACCACATATGCTACTAATTATGCACGTTAATAAGAGTATTGTTAACTTGCAGAGGAAAAAGCCTCTTACACTATGCTGGCTCTCGATCTCCTCGTGCTTCTGCTGCAGGGCTTGGGAAGCCCGGATGGAGTCTCCAATCCCCCACTGGGCTCTTAGTTGTTCTGATCCAGGCCCTTCAAGCCAGTTCACAACCTATAAATGGAAGTTGAGATGAAGTATTAAAATAATCAAAAGCTTTTCAAATTTTCATTCTAATTGGTTTTCCCCTCCCAAAGTTTCTCAAGTATTTTTTATTTAAATTCTTTAAATTCTATTGTATAGGCAGTAGACGTTTCTTTTGGAACCATACAGCTATAACGTGACAACTTTTCCAAAACCTAAATTTGAAAGAATGTACACTGTAGCACCTTAGGCTTTCAGCTATCTGATCATCTGCCGGGCTAAAAGAAATCCGAATGCTCCTATAAAAGAAGATTAAAAATTAACTTACAATGGTAAGAAAACCAGAGAACTATAGGATTTAGAGTTAGAAGGGACATCAGAAATGATATCAATCAAATTTCTTATTAACACTTAAGAAAACTGAGTTTCAGAGAGATTAAAAGACTTGCCCAAGGTAACATAAACCATTATTAAAAAAACTAGGACTAAAAGCCATGTGTCCTGATTCATAGTCTAATGCTCTTCTGAAAGCATTAATAAAACTGGATGAATTAAATGATTAACTAATATAAAATTAAAATACTATTTTTCTCACTTTGAAAAGAAAATTAAAAACTAACTGTAGAATTATACTTCTGCAATACCCTCTAGGGATCTTCTTAGGATCAACTAAACATTCAGACCCACAAGACCATCTGAAGTCCCATTAGCACCAGTCTACTCAGAAGGCTGTAGGGTGGGGACTCGTTTACCAGAACAGCAGCATCGGGTGTTTCTCGTCTGCGGAGTCCCTGAAGCAGTCCAACAGTTCAGGTGTAAGGAGATGAGAGCCATACAGTACAGATATGGGAGACCTCTGGCATCAAAACCTCCTACCCTACAGGGGTCGTGCTCCTTATAAAAGTCACTGAACTCAAGGATGCCTAGAGTTATGCCTTGCATCAAGTATTAATAGTTCTCACAATCCAGATCCAGAATAATTTTTACCATAAGCAATGTTGCCCAGTAACATAGCTGACTTGACATGCCAGTTTTTATCAGGTTTTCAGGGGAACAAAGCTAGATAGTTAGGCAAAGATCCAATTCTCATGCAGAAGGAGAAAGGTTTTGTTAACTCTTTACTCACAGACATATATTCTAAAACTACATAGACAGTGAAGTAATTTTAACAGAAAAAACAATGTTATCAAGCTTTACCTGTTATTAAATTAGAATAAGGAATTCAACAACAGATCTATGGTTATGCCCTAAATCTAAACTTAGGATAGCTCCCAAGAACGGAATGAGGGTGTCTCTGCAGCATAAAATTACAGACCCAGTGGACAGACAGGCTTACCTTAGAACTTTATTACAGAGTATCGCAGACCCATAGCACATTTCTGTTATGACCAGGTTAAAATATATTCATTCTAAAATCTAACAGTTCATGTAATTTTTAGTAATTATATAAAATTACCACATCATAGAGAAAAATCATGTATATTTCCTTCCATTAATTTTTCACATGCATTGCATTTTCATATGTTACTCCAGATTTAAGCACTACATATAGCCAATTCTCATAAAGTACAAGTAATTTCTCTCCCGTATTTTTCACTTAACATTACACTATAATACTATAATGATTTTCCATGTGGTTACAACTATTATAATTTTCAATGGCTGTAAACCTCTTTTTTAAGAAGGCCAACCTCCTTGCCTGCCTGCCTTCCTTCCTCCCTCCCTCCCATCTGTCTACATGCAACCAACCAACCAAACCATCCTTCTTAAGAGCTAAGTAAATAATGTACTACCTCAAATAACTATTATACCTGTTTTCAAGACTCCAATTCTCTATTGTTGGTTGAAATTCTAAGTAATTGGTGGAAATTCTAAGTAATTCTAAGATGAACGTAAACACGTCGCAGTTATATATAGCCTTTTTTCCTGAAATTCTGTATTGTTTTCCTAGGAAAGGTTTTCAATAGAGATCTTGGGTTCAATGATGATGTAATGTTAATGGCTGTTAGTATATACTATAAAATTGCTCTCTAAAACACTTGTTTCTATTTGAAACAGCCAAGTAATGAAAGTTTTAATTGAGACTAACCTTTGCAAGGTATACAAACTGACCATTGCTTTTAAAATACTTCTGCCAATTGAAAAAACAGAAATCTCTCCAGGTATATTTTAAATACTAGTGAGATTGAATAAATTGCAAATGTTTGCTTACTAAAAGTATATGATCTATCTCTTCATGTTTTTTGCCCATTTACGTTCTAGTATTTTAAATATTAATATATTCTTAGCTTCCACCTTCTCTTTATAAGGTTTTAATACTAGAGAGCAAAAACTCAAAAACAAAAAAAGTCAAAGTATTATTTCTGACTCACTGGAATAGCCTTAAGCGCTATAACTTTCTTTGTTTAACTTGGTTTTCAGAATCCTAAGTTCATCTGCAAACCCCTATTGTCAAGTGTTCTTTAGAATGCACTGCTTTGTTCCTCAATATCTCCAATTTTTCTGCTTTAATCTTTTCTACGAGCTGTCTCTGGAGGGGCAGGGTACTAGGATCCTGTTTCTCTGTTAGCCTGCGGAAAGTATCACTCATTCACAGAAGAGACAGATGAGCTGTTAGGTGTAGAGAAAGCACTAGGCATGAGTCTGAATTCTGAATTCTGGCTCTGCTCCTACTAGTTGAAAGACTTTGGCTCAACATCTGTACAACGTACAGCGCTGTTGCCAGGATTACACCAGTCATTATATGTAAGACACTGAGCACAGCAGATGATACCAGTAATTGTTAGCCTCTCTACTTTCCCCACTTTTACTAAAGAAAAAAGCCTAGCTCCTCATGTCTATTCATTCTTTATAAAGTTGGTCTCACGTCTGCATTTTACAGTAAGATCCCTGGGTTTCTTAAGGAAGTCTCTGAACTGTTTTATTCAACACTCTTAAAAAAAGGAAATAAAAAGAGTAAGTTTCAAGGAAGCTTACGTAAACATTTTGAAATAATTTTCCTTTTCCTTTTTGGGACTTAATTGCTTCTCATTTACTACTATGTATTACGAATACGGATATAGAAACAGATACAAAATGGCTTTTAAGCATTTTAAACGATTAAAATAATTAATTATTTCACTAGAAATATCTAAATTCTAAAAATAAGGCTGGAATGAAAGCATCTCAAAACTTTTTAACTAATTAATAATGTTATATATTATTTTTAAAAACCTAAGACAACATTATTTCAACATTTAAACTTTGATTTTAGAATACTCTAGAAACAAAAGAAGCAGGTTATATAAATCATGATAACTGGGGAAAAACAATTCACGAAACTTTTGAAGAAACATATTTGAAAATAAATTTTATTTAAAGCAAAGACATCTTGGTGTAAAAAAGTTACGTAGTCAAGTGCACATAGAGTTTTAACGTATGCTGAAAGTAATTTCCCTTAGTATGCAACATCAGTAATGTAGACACAGTAAATGTATGACTATTTCTAGTAAAAATGATGCAAAGTGAGGTTGATGCCCCAGTAAACAAGTCTATTTAAATGCATTAATGATGGTGGTTTGCCCAACTAGGTGATAAAATTTAATTTCAATCAGGACATCTTGCTCAGTCAATCTGAATATTAATTTACTGCAAAAACAGTTCCATGCCCAATCCATATCAATGTGACCCCTCAAATGGTTACATTTATATGCAAAGTATAACCTTGGAGATGTGTTCTTAAAAATCTACCATGACAAATATTTGCAAAGGCCAAAAATGCCTATGATTATCACCATTCTTTCCTGACCACTCTCATTTCTAAAGACTGCATGAGGGAACATCCGGAAGTATGTGAGGTCAAACCAGACAGAAGGGCATGTCAAGCAAATGTCAAGCATCTGACCCGGAGAAAGAATTTGGAGAACTGGGAACATAGCCTCCAGCTGTATACTTATGCAACTCAGAGTGTATCCTATTTTGCATCTATGGTTCCTTTCTACAAAGGAAGAAAAACACATGGATGATTCTAGAAGTAACATTTGCAATGCTGGCAGTAATTACTGCCACAATAAATAATGAGAATAACAATAGCATATTTCAGTGAAGTGGCATTGTCTCCTACCCAGAAGCATGTGAAATCTAATTTTTAAATGCAGCAGTAGCAGCATGGTCTGCATACCAATATGACATCTAATCCTACTGATTTGAACCGTGGGGAATAAATGACTGATACCTATAATCGTTATTACTTATCATATAGTTTATCTGTTGGAGCTATTGATTTCTCTTTCATTATGTTTTTAGCGGTAAGTCAGTAGATAAAGAAATTTGGAAAAATTCAATTTGTACTAATTTAACCTAAGCAGAGATAGTCAACTTTACGATTATCTTTACATAAACAAAAAAATTTTTCATTTTCGCCAAATTTGCAAGACTGAAGACAGTATAGTTTATGTTCTTTGTATGCTGACATGATCAATATATGTTCCTATATAGCTAAATTTAAGTAATCATTTCAGAAAGGGAAATAGATCTTTCCCCAAAAGTGACCTGTGAAAAACAGTGCAGGAACCATTCCATGATGAATATTAATGTTCTAACCAATTCATGAGTAATGCTCATGAACTGGTAATGAAGTTTGTTTTCAACAATAATCTCATTACTATCATCACCACCATTATAAATATCATCACCACCATCTCCCTTTTCTCGTTTCTTTCTTCTTTATCCAATTGAGCTGGTCCATCATTTCAAAAACGCATTTGCCAATACAGTAACTCCTTTGCCTCTCTGTCTTTTCATCATAACTATTGATCCCATGTGGCAAAGCACAAATGCTGGATGAATCCCATCACCCATGTTCTTTCTCTGTGCCTGCACCTCAAGAGCCAGCCATGAATCGACAGTCACACAACAGGCCAGAAAGTTTCCACCATAAATTCAAGATCAACACTACCTAAAAATACAACTACATTTCTGTGGTAATTTCACTCTTCCAATCCCCCCCACAAAGGAAATTTTGAACCATCTTCACTCATTTAAACCTCGCATTCTCTTCAACCACCACACCCCTACCCTGCCTCCAAACGTGCACCACCACGCAGATGACTTTTGTCTCTTACTTTACAAAAAAAAGAACATATCACACAGGAACTCCTTCATCTTCCTGATGCCTGACTAATGCATGGAGGCACCTCTGGATTCATCCTACCCATGCTTCCTCCTGTTACAATGGAGGAGTTCTCCCTCTTCCATTCTAAAGCTAATCCTTTTTTTTTTTTTTTTTAAAGATTTTATTTATTTTTTTATTTTTTCCCCCAAAGCCCCAGCAGATAGTTGTATGTCATAGCTGCACATCCTTCTAGTTGCTGTATGTGGGATGCGGCCTCAGCATGGCTGGAGAAGCGGTGTGTCGGTGCGCGCCCGGGATCTGAACCCGGGCCACCAGTAGCGGAGTGCGCGCACTTAACTGCTAAGCCACGGGGCCAGCTCTAAAGCTAATCCTTTCAATTGTGCTTTGGAGTCCATTCACTTCACCTTGTCAGGAACTTGATAGTATTAATTATTCTTTCTCTCTGTATATTCAATCCCTCCCTCCAAATGGACACTTCCCACTAACGTTTAAACTCCTTATAGTTTTCCATATTATTAAAAAAAAAATTATACTTGAACCCTGATGTGGACTAAATTGTGTCCCCCACCCCACCAAATCCATATGTTGAAGTCCTAATTCGTAGTATTTCAGAATGTAACCATATTTATTTGAAGATAGGGTCTTTAAAGAGGCAATTAAGTTAAAATGAGGTTATTAGGGTGGGCCCTAACCTAATATGACTGGTAGCCTTTAAAGGAGAGGAAATTTGGACACAGACAGGTACAGAAGGAAGATGATGAGAGGACACAGTAAGAAGATGGGCATTGACAAGCCAAGGAGAGGCCTGGAACAGATCCTTCCCTCACTGCCCTCGGAAGGAATCAACTCTGCCAACAACTTGATCTTGGACTTCTGGCCTCCAGAACTGTGAGAAAATAAATTTCTGTTGTTTAAGCCCCCTACTCTGTAGTACTTTGTTAAAGCAGCCCTAGCAAACTAATACCACCTCCCTTCTACCACTCCTAGGCATTGCTTTATCTCTCGTCTTTCCTTCAAAGACAATTCTCAACGAGTTGTCTATATTCAGTGTCTCCTTCACCACACCTCACTCTCAATTCCTGAATTCACTCCAATGTGCTTCTGGCCCTGCCACTCCATGCCCTAGGATCACCAATGACCTTGATCTTGTGCATTCTAATGGCCATGTTAAGTCTTTCTCTTATTCAATCTTTCAGCAGCATTCGACAAGGTTCCCAACGCCTTCCCTGAAATGCTTTCTTCCCTTGGCTTCCACAATACAGAACTCCTCACACTTTTCTCCTTCACCTCTGGCCAGTCCTTCACTGACTTCTTTTCAGGAGTATGCTCCTCTATTTTGTCATTAAATGCTGGAGTTTCTCAAAGCTCAGTTAAAAAGCCCTCTTCTCAGCTACTCTCAGCTCTTTCCTTGGCCAATTTCATCCACATCAATGCTTTTAATTACCATTCATTCACGGATTAAAAACAAATATGTCACAAGCCCAGACTTCTCTGATTTCTGGACCTGTTCGGGACTACCCTTCTACATCTTCTCTTACGTGTCTCAAAGTCACCTCAAATTCAACACGTCTAAAACCAAACTCATGATTCTCCACACCCTTTTCCACCCAGAATTAAACCCAAACCCTGTCCAGTGTTCCCTAACTGGATAACAGCACCATCCATCGGGTCTTTCGAGCCAGAAAAATGATTCATCTCTGATATCCTCTTCTTTCGCACTCTTACTCCCACTACTCTCCTTCTTGGGACTAGGCATGGTTGCAATTTTACAACTATTTGTGTAATTATGTAATCATGCACCATAAAAGTGGGAACCTTGTGAATTTTACTTACCATTATATTCCACCTAGCACAATGACACACTATTGTAGACATTCATTTTTTAAATGAGCAAGCAAATAATAGATGTTACTAACAGAAAACTCATTATGTGCCAAGCACTAAACATATTATAAAAATTATCTTCATTAATCCTTGTAATAGCTCTATTAAGGAAGTATTATTATTATTGTTGTTATTGTTATTTTCAGTTTACTGAGAAGGAAGCTAGGGGCATCGAGAAGTTATACTTCCTTCCCAAGATCAAACAACTTGGAAGTGGGAGAAGATCATCTGGGTGATTTGTATACCACTATGCTAGTCCATCTTTATGGTTTTCAAAGCTACTCTCAAGCTACTTGACTAAAGCTTACTTGGGTTTAATATAAGCTATCTTTAACTTACAAATATATTACATAGAAAAAGTTATCTATAATTAAAGTATGCTCAGAAATCTTCAGTTTATATGTGGTTATCGTGAGATAAAGCCTAAATCCTTTTGCTTGGAATTCAAGATCTTCCGTGATCCAACTCCTTCCTTTCTTTCAAGCCTTTTTCCCCATGACACCCTGATGCTCTAGTCAGGGGTCAGCAAACGACAACATGCAGGTCAATTCTGGCCTACTACTTGTTTTTGTAAATAAAGTTTTATTGGAACACAGTCATACATATTTGTTCACATAATGTCTAAGCACTACATGGCAGAGTTACACAGCCACAGCAGCAAGAAAAACTGTATGGTCCACAAAGCCAAAACAATTACTATTTGGCTCTTTACAGAAAAAGTCTGCCAACAAGTGAACTAGACTTCTAGACTAGAGTCTAGTTCAATGAAAATAAACATAATAGCTTACATTAATCGAGTGCTGGGTTCTTTCAACAAACCTTTCAAAGGGGTCTTGTTACCCCTGTTTTAGTTAATAAAAGAAGGAAGGAAGGGAAAGAAAGAGAGGAAGGGAAAAAAGAAAGAAGGGAGTCAGACTGAGGCTCAGGTGAGTAAATAATGTGACCATGATCACACAGCAAATAAGTGGAAGAACTGGGGTTCAGATCATGCTCCCGGACCATGCTCTATGACTCAAAGGCCGAAAATTTCCCAGGGTGCCTTAAAAGAGCTTGGGATTTCATGCTGCTATTATTTATTCAAGCTCTTCGTTCTCCTTTACAAAATGCCAATTCTTCTTTAAAACTTAAAGGAGGTGCCTGGTGAAATATTACACATTCCTGAAGGACAAGCTCAAGCGCTACCTCCTCCACTAAGTCTTCCTGGATTACCTGCAACCAAAGAAATACTTCCTTCTATAAATGCCCAGGGCACTTCAGGCACGCCCTGTGACACTTAACACTTTCTCCTCAAAGCTTAATGATAGCCAAGTCTACCTTTATATCCTGTTGAAAACCTGGCAGAATGTCTTCTATATAATAGGCACTTAATAAACACTTATCTAAAGAATGAACCAATCTAGATGAAAACACTGAGACATTTCTAATCTGGATTTTTAAAATAAAATATTTAAGATTGATTTCTTAATAATTCAACAGATGAAAATCCAGAATGTAGTCTAAATAACAGAGACGTCTTCCTTAGTATTTATTTTTAGTATTTTTAGCTAACTTATTATGAAAATCAATTTTAAAAGGAACTAAAAATTCTTAAGTATTAAATACATTTAAAGTTTTATATCAGTATCACAATAACGAAATTTAATATTATAATTACTTATATTCATGTTATTCTTTTGTTAGGATAGAAAAACTCTTCATAATGCCCAAATTAACAAAAAAAACTAACAAGTTATTAGAAATTAAGAATAAATCAAATATGAATAATAAAATGTTACTTATTGCAAGAATACACTGAGAACACAGATGATATTTCCAACAACTAGTTATTTTTGAAGTTCATTCTGATAGAGTGAGCTGAATGCTCAATGTCATCACTGGAGAAATAATATAATTTTAATGCAAATGCTATTTGTAAAAATATACATAATTAAAAATAGTTTTAGAGTCTGGTTTGATATGTCTAAGGTTATCTATATAGTGAAACAAGCCTTAGTATAAAATCAGTTACAGAGTAGAAATTATTTTTAAAAAAAACCTCAACATTTAGAATTAAAAACCGTTAAACGTATTCAAATCAGACACCTACCTGCATCACCTTCTGCTGAATCTCTTCTAGCTGTGTACGCTTACTACGTTGCCTACAAACTTCCTGGTAGCGGGTATATTGCTCTCGCAGTGAATCTAATAATTTCATAACCTGTGGCTGTGCAAGCAGTTCATCATCCATAGGAGACCATGAGACCCCTCCATCTGAGCCATTAAATCGACGCTGCTGTAATTCGGATAACAATTCATGCCCTTTACGAATGAAAGATACTTATAATTAATATCCATAAAGAAATATAATTCTTACTTCTCCATCTTCTCAATTTTAGTCCCTTATTTTTAGAACCTATCTGCCTATATGTCTACCTACCTACCTACCAGGTCATAAGTACAGGCATGCCCCATTTTATTGCGCTTTGCTTTATGACGTTTCGCAGATACTGCGTTTTTTACAAGACCCTCCACCAGCGAAAAGATTACAATTCGCTAAAGGCTCAGATGATGGTTAGCATTTTTTAGCAATAATGCATTTTTGAATTAAAGTATGTACATTGTTTTTTTAGACATAATGCTACTGCACACTTAACAGACTACAGTATAGCATAAACATAATTTTTATATGCACTGGGAAACCAAAAAATTTGTGTGATTTGTTTTATTGCACTATTCCCTTTATTGTAGTGGTCTGGAACGGAACCCATTATATCTCCGAGGTATGCCTGTACTGAAATGCAATTTTTAAATTTATATAGAAATAAATAGAAAACCTGCATATATGCATACATATGTATATACATATACTATATAGTATAATTATATGTTGTATCATAAATATATATGCTATACTATATAGTAAATACATAGTATTTATGGTGTATATATATATATATTTTATATATCTACCTATTTATCTATCTATCACATTCTTGTTATTGGTGGATTCATTACTTAGGATACCGTGCCAACCAATCCTCTTTCCCTGTAAAGCACAATTACACTCTGGGATTTCTGTCTGATGGTACTAATTAGTATGTTCTGTCTGCTGGCACTAATCAATAATAAGCAATATGTTGTAGGATTTCAGTATTTATCCATAGCCTTAATCATAGCACCTAAAAGAAAAGCTGACAGTGTAACAAATGTATGATTAAAGGAAGAAAGTCTTATTATTACTGCTACAAAATAATATTAAATAATCTCTATTTATAGGAATCTCCACAACATAACTGTGAATCATGAGGGGCCATACTAGTCGAAGAACTGCATCCAATGTTATTCAATTACAGCAAACAGGTAGAAAATCCACTCATGCATGAGAAATTAAAACTGCAGAACGTGCAACATCTAAAGCTATAAGTGTATTAACAATTTTAAAAGTGAATAAATCGCTAATTGTTTTTCTGGGATAATATTATTCCAATTAGTATTTAGGGGCCAAAAAATATGCAGATATTTAAATTCTCTTCCCTTCATATTTATTCAGGAAAATGTTCTAAATTTAAATGGCTTTCAATATGCAGAAACAGAATTTTTATTATGATTTGGAGGTATTTCCAGTTTCTAAAAAATATCCAAGATTGTTCTAAACCTCTCTATTTTATACTCTCTTTATATCCCTACTTTAAGAGTTAACAGCATATAAAAAAGGACTTAGTGTCATGTAAAATTAATTTTGAATTACAAATTTAAAAATCTTTTTAATTCAATGGCTTAAGCAGCTTTCAAAATGTTAAATATAAACATGGAATTAAGTTTTAAACGTAAAACAATAATTTTACTGACAGTCTACTTACCTTCTAAACATGTACTAATTCAGAGACTATGATTATTTCTTTGTTCTCTAGGAAATAAAATCTATATCATTCTGAAAAAACTTAGGACAACTGAATCAATACAATGAAGATACACAAAGAATTTATTTCTTTACTCTTCATCACATTTTATAATTGGAAGAACATCTATTTTAAAGACTTATGCAAAGTCTATATAGATACACACACACACACACACTATATACTATGTGTGTGTGTGTGTGTATCTATATATTCATAAAAGCCATTAAAATAAGATAAATTTATTTTTTCTACTTTTACAACTGTTACTCTTAATGTTTTCCTTGTGGATACCACTTCCTTTAGAGAAGCAGCACCATATAATAATTTCAAAGACCATACTTTGAAATCAAACTGCCTTGGTTCAAGTCCCAACTCTAGCATTACTAGTTGTGTAACCCGCATAAGTTACTGAACTTTTTTATGCCTCGGTTTCCCCATCTTAAAATTAGGATGATAACAGCACCTACTTCACTGGGATGTGGTGAAGAATAAATGAGTTAACGTATGTCAAGTGCTTAGAACAGTGCCTGGTACACAGTGGGATTAGAATTATGAGCTATTATTAGAAAAATACATTAGAAATTAAGGCATTTTCACTTAAAAGAACTCCAATGTATTCTCCTAGAATTTTTGAAACCACTACTCGAGATATTTGGGCTGGAATATACCTACTGTGCAGCACCGAACACACACTATGTACAAGGCCATTGCAAGGTGCTAAGTGTTCTTACACAGATACTGTACAACAGTGCAGTTAGCGGCTCTGGATTTAGACCTGTTTTTAGTGCTGTGGTGGCAGAGCTTAATAGTTACTTGATCTTGAGCAAGTTTTTTACATCTCTAAGCCTTGGCTTCCTCATGTACAAAACAGAGAAAATAATACTATCTCAAGAGGTTGTTAGGAGAATGAAATATGAAAATACATAAAAATATAATGCTAGAACATAATGAGTAATCAATAATCCTCACAGCAACCCAATGAAATAGAAAATTTTATCTCAATTCCAAAGATAAATAAATCAAAGTATTTCAAGGGAGAGAGAGTTTATTTATCATTACTAATAATTTTTTTTATATTGCAGAGTATATTAACACACTGTTAGGTTAAATCAAAGAACAGTTTGAAAAATTTCCCCTCAAGTTTCTACCAAGTAATACATGCTCAATGTTTATTTCATAAACTAATCAATATACGATAGGTTTATTGGATTATGATTATCACTGATAAATATGTTTTATTGTCTTACCTGTCTGCAGAACTGTTTCAGGATCAACTGATGGGAGAAAGTTTAAATCCACAGACCTGGAAAGCACCAAAAGAGTAATTTTTAAAAGCTGTATTTCTATCCACGTAACTTAAGAAAATCCTTTGTACATACATATAAATCAGGGGCACACAAGTATGAACACCTGAAGCATACTATTCTACCATGCTAATTTCTCTTAAGCATTAGGAAGTCCATTAGAGATAATTACATACTAGTAGCCAAAGAAATATCTGCACGATAAATCACAAAATATACTACTTGGAAAAATAGTTTTTTATTATTACTATAGTATTATTTCAAATATATCAAAGAAATCCATTTTAGTATTTTTCCACTGGATATCTGTTTCAAAATGAAATTTGTAACTATATAAGAACCAGAAATATAACATTAAAAATGCATGCAGCCCTCCTCCAATCAAAAGTTTACTTCTCTACAGCAAGCCTTTGAGAGCTGCAAGCATTCCCTCTGATATTTGTGTATGTGTGCACACGTGCACGTGTGTCCCATAGCAGTCGTACTCTCGTCCCTGTACTAATTATGTTTCTTTTGCAGTTGGACTACGGCCTTTATTTTCATAAATACATATGGAAAGTAGAAGATGAAGGAAAGAGTATACATGGCAAATCAAAGCCTAGGACCATCCATGCTGCTGTGACTGACAGGTCTTGCTCTAAAGCTTTCACTTTTGTCAACTGATCTAGGCCTTCACCACTTCTATAGCCTAAATGCTTCCTGAGGACTGACATTAAGAAGGTGATGAAAATTTGCAAGAGAAGGGACTTTATTCTGGGGTTTAAAAGAGCCTAACCAATTAACACTTGAGTTCCTTGGCGAAGAACTGGCAAATACAAGACTTTGATACTTCAAAACACAGCATTTTCCAAAGTGTTTCCCAAAACACTGAACAAAATATTATTAGGTGGAGAAAAAGGGATCCCATTGGCATGTAAGTATAGGAAGTTCTTAGGAAGCAATTAAACAGTTTCTTTACCACAATGCTTTCTCAGAAGTAAACTGTAAATGTTCATGGTCATTCTCACAGAGGGTAACACAGTCAACAGCATTAAACTCTATGACCATGAATTCATTTTCTTCAGGTTTAGGATCTCTCCCCCAAGGAACATGACTTGAAGAAGCATCAAACTTACTCTGCTGGACTACTCAGAAAGCAAGAGGTTCAGCTAATTTTTGTCAAGTAACTTAACGTAATATTTTCAATTCCTAAACCATAGCATATAAGTGTGCGTGACATCTACGCACATATACACACACACTTACATATTTACATGTATGTAAATTTTTTACATTTTCCATTTTTATATAGCATCTATAGGATAGTTATATTCCTAAATGTTTGCTGTTAACTTTAACTAGATTTACATTCAAACTACTTGTTTTCACATTTTTACTTTGTTTAAATCAAGATTTGGTGTTAAACTATGACCTTGTCACATCCCTCTTTACCTTATTAGCTCATTTAATGGATATGTGACTATATTTGGATTTACAGAATAAAAAAATGCACTTTATCAAGGTTCCATCTTATTTTTTCAGTTTTACTGAGATATAATTGACACACAGCACTGTATAATTTTAAGGTGTACAATATGATTTGACTCATATATATTATGAAATGATTACCACAATAAGTTTAGTTAACCATCTATCATCTCATATAGATATAAAAAAAAAAGAAAAAAGTTTCTTCCTTGTGATGAGATCTAGTCTCATTATTTTCAAATACACTATGCAACAGTGTTAACTATAGTCATCTTGCTGTACATTACATCCCTAGTACTTACTTATCTTATAACTGAAGTCTGTACCTTCTGACCACCTTAATCTAATCGCATCATTGTATTTTTAAGGTCAGATTCAAAAGACATAGACAAGGACGAGTGCTGATTCTTTCAAATTTCCTAATGAAAAATTATTACTCTAGTGGCTACTTTGTTATTGGGAGACCAGAAAGGGTTAATTCGCTTCCTAAAGTAAATCTGCTTCTTTCTAAAGTCTCCTTTTTACCTGGAGAGAGGGACGTGGCCTATCAACAGAAAAATGAAAACTGTTAAGATTGTAAAGTTCAATAAAAATCTGTTAAAAGGATAAATCTAGTAGTTACATTTAGACAATACAACTGAATAATTACTTCTTCCAGTACCATAAAACACTAAATTCTCCAAACTGAACTCATGAATATCACATATTTTACAAGGACAAGAGGAGTTCTACAAGCTAGGCATTTAAGTGCTAGTGTATTTAAATAAGACTATAATAATTTTACTTCAAGCTGCAACTTTTTCCGTATTCTTTACAAGTAAAGTAGAACTCGAAGAAGGAAGAAAACTGTTTCATTTTGAAAACGTCCTTGCAAATGAATATTGCACACAATGTCAGAAAAAGGTAAATATATTACTATTCATCAAAAAAAGTCTTTTATAAAGAAACTTTGACTCAAATCAATAAATTTTACATGTAAAGCAAATTCTCACACATTAAAAAATGAATTTAATTCAATTTTTGTACGTCAAGTTTGACTGAACAGAGACTTGCTTACCTTAGTTCTTTTAGCTTGCATTAACAATAGAGGTGTCATTTCTCAGATTAATCATAGCTTTGCAAGGGTAAAACTGGATGACACTAGTCACCTACCTTTCTTTCTCTTGCTGATTTCCTTTATCACTTCCATTGTTAATCAAAGCAAGTTCATCTAATAAAGATGTAGATTCCTTTGTAAACTTCTCAAAAACCTACAATATGAAATGATATTAACATATTAAGAATAATCTTAAAAGTTACTATGTATGTAAGGATTTTCAGTTAACAGCAATAGAAATCAGCCAGGTGGGATTCTCTTTCCCTCTCTGGAAAGTCACCTAGTACAATTCAAGAACCAGAGCACAACAGAGTACACGAGAGAAGACAAAATCGCTTCCTCAAACAATAAATAGTTTCAATGGATAATTTTTAAATTTTTAAAATTTAAATACATTAAGAAATTATTTTTCTTCTTCATTCAGACAAGTTTATTTTTATTCCTGTGTTTCTTTGAGAAACATCTGCACCAATAACAGTTTTAACTACGAGAATGTTGTTTAGACCAGTTCTAACCTTCTACTATCAGTTATAGAACATTTCTTTATGTTATTTTATCACTAATCCATACTAGTTGCATGTAATAGTTACAGGGTTTTACACACAAGCATGTAGCATAAAAATAAATTAGTTACAATTCTAACATGATTTATTAAAATATTTCTAAAAAGGGATTTGGGCAAGTCTGTTTAAACAGAGGTAATAAAGTGGACACTCATTTGTCTGATATCATTGTTCAAATATGGTGGAAAGAGAAGTGGTTATCCATTCTGAAATAACCGAAAGTTAACTATTCTTCAATAAAATCAGCATATAATCTAAACTGAGTTCATCTGAAGTTTGTTCTTTCAGGCCCCAGCAGTCTGATTAAACAATGTCTTATTATACAGAGAAGCAGATTTCAGAAGTCTGGCCTGACAAAGACGATACATTTTCACAAATGAAAATCTTAACCTGTCAAACTGCTCTTCAACTCAAACTGATGTTTAAATACCCTCTCTGAAAATGGTATATCAACTAGATTACCTCTCAAGATATTACGCTACTCTGTTATTCTCTTAAAAGATTTACAACTTTGACTAGTAATAATGCTACTAATGACAAAAGTAATAGCCAACACTTGAGCATCTAACTCCAGAGTAACTGCCTTCGAGCATTATGCACTATATTTCTTCATTTTTGTAAAAAGGAAAACAATCTACATTTTAGTCAATTAAAATGATAAAGTAATCAAAATATGTCTCATGTATATGTAATAACATTTTATCTCATTGTAATATACCAACCAGCCTCTTATTTAACCAGTCCATGTGATCATAGGTGAGACTCCCACCAAAATCTTCTGTTAACTGGCTTGGTTCTATATAACGAGTCAATTTATTGGCAGACACTAAAATAACCTATAAATGTAAAAAGAAAAGAAACATTTAGTAAGCCACTGTTAATGTCCATGAAAGAAATGAGGAGGTGAAATCAGGTTAAATATGCAATACTGTTTCTAACATGATATATCATTGTTTATTTAATTAATACAACAGCATTTAAAAATCATCAAATTGTGGATATCTGCTAGGAAATAAGCTATCATAAACCATTTATGATTAAAAAAAATACCACATTTAAAAAACAAGAGACATAAGCAGCTCAGTTGAAATAGTTTCAAAATTTTATCAATATTAATAATTTCTTGGTAATAAAAATCAATTTCTTTAATACAATGATGTATTCAGCAAAGAATTTTCATATGGCCTTAAAATTACCTGGGTACACTAAAATGATAAGCACAACTGAATAATAAATATAAAAATTACACACTTTAAAGTTTCTCTAACATTGCTTTGATTATATATTAACAAAATATGTCATCCAACAGTAGAGTAAAACTAAGGATGACATACACTATTTTATTTAATTTGAAAAGCAGAACTAAAAAGTGGGGAGAAGGTCAGAGAATTCATAAATTTGAAACTTACATATTAAAATGATAATCTTTTAACTCTAAACTTTAAAAGATTTCAAATACGAATTACAGAAGGACCTAAGAGACCACTGTAGAGCTAAGTAAAATTTCAATGAAGATATATGTGAGTATAAAAGAAAATACATCTGTGGGACAAAGATATTCAAATAGTAGTGTTAATGCAAAAATGATATATATAAATTTGAATTTACAAAAAAAATATGATAAGAAAAACTGATCCAGCTGGGAAAAGCACTATTCCCACCCTAACAACAACAAAGGCCAGAATAATCTACAAAATAAAAACTTTTCTGGAACTCCTCAGAGAGCTGAGGACACAGAGAAACCAACTAGTCAGGAAGTGAAGAGAGACAGGCAGCACAGAGAGAAGGGTGGAAGGAGTGACACGAAGCGGCACGAGCCAGTCTGGGGGATGATGGGACTCTTTCGTATCTTGACTGTGGTGAAGGATTTACGACTATATGTGTTGTCCGATCTCATACAACTGCAGGCTAAAAGGGATGAATTTTACTACACGTAAATTCTATCTCAATAAACTCTTAAAACAAGAAAAAAAATAAGAAGGACTTGTGGAAGAAATACCAGAGAAAGAAAAAAGAAAGAGAAAAATTCAAAACATACCCAATGTGCTAAATTAGACACACTCACAGTATACGTGAGGTTATGATGTAGACAGTAAATGAAAGCAAGTTACCAAGGCTGCAAACTGCTTTGCTAAAAGGGTTAAAAATCATCCTTTGGAAAATACCACAAACATGGTATCAGAAGTTCATACAACTATCAGATAAAAATGGATCCTATCATAATTAGAGTTTATAACAAACTGCTATTGATAACAATACATTAAATGGAAATTAAGAGCCTCAAATGTTTATATTAGAAAAGAAAGGCTGGTGAAAAATGAGCTAATGATGTACCTAAGAAGTTGGGAGGGTGGGGTAAGGGGGCGAACAAGGAAATAAATCTAAAGAAAACAGAAAGAGAGAGGTGAGAAATTAAGAAATTAACACAGCTAAAAGTTGTTCCTTGAAAAGACTAAAATGAAATCAACAAATTTCTGATAAAATAAAGAAGAAAAAAGGCAAAAACAAATAATAGTAAGAATTAAAAGAACATGACTACATCGACAGCAGTACTTTAAAAGATAATATGGACACAGGACAATCTTGTGCCAGTAACTGTGCACATTTAGAATAAATGGACAAATTCCTATTAAAAAGGTAATTTATCAAAACTGACATAAGAATAAATAGAACGCATATAACCAATGAAGTGGATCACCAGATTCTTTCCATTTTCAGAAATCATACTGTTACTGGTAGTTACAGTATTGCTATTCTGAGATTACTTGATGAGGAAGAAAGGAAATGATTAAGATGGGATATTCCAATTCTGCCATCTCTGATGTCCTTGAGAAAATGGAATTCTTGGGAAGGAAGATGTGAGAGGGAAAAAGTTACCCTTATGGTCTTCAATTTGAATCGGAAGTATCAGTTTTAAACTCATACGTATTTCATCTTAAACAAACACATACACTCACATACCTAAGTTTTCTAGTTCTCTCCACTGACACGTTTAGAAACAATGACAAATTCTGTAGAAATGCACACCCCTAGAATCCAGATTATCATCTCCAAATACCATTCCCCACTAAAAAGAATCAACGCTCCCTGGAGAAATGGTCTATTCCAGGTCTGGGGCTGGAAATACACATGATGAGCTTGGAGAATCTTCTCATCCAGATATCAAGAAAGCTATCAAAGACTACGAGAGTTGTGCCAAAAGGTCCTGAAAAGGCTTCTACTGGCCAAAAATGTAACGATTTGCTATCAATAAGAATAATAAATGTTGTATTTTGCAATATTAAGTATGTTTAATTCAATGAGTTCATATTGATACAAAATAAATGATCACAATTGGACTATGGTGGGGAACAAATTTACTTTCCTGAAAACCAGCAAATAAAGGGAAATAGGCATTTATCTCACCTTTCATATACACCTGTACCACTGAGGAAACAAATAATAAAGGTAAGTTTCTCATTATAGAAGTATTCTAGCTAGTAAATGAAGAAAGAATAATAAAACTAGAATGTCATCATTTTAAATCTTTAATAAACAGAGATCTAGGCACCGAACATCACTGGATGCTAACATCATAAAAAAGAAAACAATTATTATGAGCCTCGTGATCAAGGAACACATACATCACCACCAATGAACAGCTATGGAAAAAGAAAATCAAATCTGAATCTAATCAACTGTCTGAATCCAACCATCAATTTTTGGAAATACAGAGTTTGAAAAGGCAGAATATTATGTTAATATGTTAATAATATGTTAAATTACACCAGAGGGATGCCCGCTGCAATATGCAGACTATGAAAAACTCTATAGAAACAACCCGGTCTCCTTGAGAAAAAAAAATGTGGAAAAAAAAGGAGAAAGAGAAATTAAGATTAAAAAGCTTCATTTAATGGACTAATATAGAATTCTACAAACAATAATAAGAGAATTACATATTCTTTTTAAGCAAGCATGAAATATTTAAACTCTTGACTGTGTGTTAGGCTATAAGGAAAGCCTTGGTACATTTCAAAGGAACTGATAACAAGTCTATCACCACAACGAAATTAAGTTAGAAATCAATAATCAATCAAGTCAGAAATCATTAACAAGATTTTAAAACCCTATCCACTTGGAAAGGCATCTCAACTAATCATGATGAGTGAACACAATGAGTGAACAAATCCTGATTCAAATAAATCAATCAGTTTGTGTGAATAATTTATATATAAATTTACAAATAAATTTTAAAATATTTATATATAATATTTTTACATAACTAAATCTTTTTATAGCATTTATCAAATAATTACAAATTTGAAACCAATTTGCTTTTTGATATTAAGGAACTGTTTCTTTTAAAAAAGGCATGATAATGATATTGCTTATATTTTATAAAAGGAATCTTTATGTTTTATAGACACACAGTAAAATATTTACAGATAAATTGAATGTCTTCAATTTCCTTCACTATAATATCCTCAATCCTCCTTGGGGGAAGTGGTTGATGGTAAGGATAGGGCAGGATGGACCATGGGTTAATGGTTGTCAAAACTGGGTGTAGGGATACATGGACTTAATTATAATATTCTGTTTATATTTTTATGTGTTCATAATTCTTTATAATAAAAACATTGAAAAACAGAAAAACACATATATAAATCTCTCTTTTAAAAAAATCATCCCAGAAAGAAAATACCAGGCCCAGCAGTTTACAAGTGAGTTTTAAAAAATCTAAGAAGAAACTTTCAAAATCTGAAAATTCTTTTATTAACTAACCACGTTGCGAGAGTCTGTGTGTAATGGTGAGAAGTACACCAGACCTCAAACTGGTTCCAGTTCTGGCTCTGCCTCTTACTGGCCCTGAGACGTCTAAGAAGTCCTGTGAGGCCTTGGAGGCTCAGTGGCCTCGACTGCAAAATCAGCGCATTTGTCCTGATGATCTACAAGTTACCTGCTGAGCTTGACAGTCTAAGAAGCTTCACGAAAAAAAAAAAAAAATCAAAGAAGAACAGATCATTTCAATCTTAAACGAACACTTCCAGAGAATAAAATGCAGGGAACCCTCCCAACTTATTTTATGAGACTCTAATTAAACACTGATACCCAAGAACAATTTGAGAAAAGAAAAGACCATAACAACTTGCAAACATCAGGTGTTAGCCAATATCAAGTGTTAGCGGAACTGTGGAGCAGTGGGAATTCTTATACACTGCAAGTGGATATACAAATTAGAATGTCTCTTTGGAAAACAACTTGGCATTATCTTGAAAATTTGAACATTTCTACACCTTATGCCTGGATATTCTGCCAACAGAGAAAATCTTATACACGTTTATCAGGAGACACATACAAGAATGTTTATAGATCAACATTCATAATGGTAAAAGAACGGAAACAACCCAAATGTCCATCAACAGGAGAATAAGTAAATTGCTTTAATTCACACAATGGAATAACATTTAGCAGTGAGAACGAATCTACTGCAAGAATATGAATGAATCTTAGACATATAATGAGGAGTGAGAAAAAGTAAGTCAGTGAAGACTAAAATCATGATACCATTTTTATAAAGCTCAAAAATAAGTGAAACTATACTATTTAAGAATAAATAATCTCCCTAAATAACTGTAGATATAGATATAAAAGAATAATAAAAGACAAACTCCTGGGGACGGCCTGGTGGTATAGCGGTTAAGTGTGCATGTTCCGCTTCAGCGGCCCAGGGTTCACAGGTTCAGATCCGTGGCACGCACCGACGCACCACTTGTCTAAGCCATGCTGTGGCAGCGTCCCATATAAAGTAGAGAAAGATGGGCACGATGTTAGCTCAGGGCCAATCTTCTTCACCAAAAAGAAGAGGATTGGCAACAGATGTTAGCTCAGGGCTAATCTTCCTCACCAAAAAAAAAAAAAAAAAGATAAACACTCCCTATTCTCCTCTAAAGATTTTGTCTTTCACATTTAAGTTTTTAATACACACACACACACAGAATGAGAACATGAACAAAGGATGGATAAAGACAAATAGCGTTAAGGGATGGGGGTAGGTGAATGGGATCAGGGAGGGACTTTCAGATTTATTTCAAGGTACTGATACTTGGGTTCTTAGGTTGGGTGGTGGGTACCCAAGTGTTTGTTTCATTATTAAGCTTCATGTATATATACATTTTTAAAGAATATGTACCAAATACTATATTAAAAAACTAAAAACAGAAAAGAATCGAGAGAAAGAGGGAACTGACAGAAAGGGCATGAGATCTCAACCTCAGACTGAAGAGAGGGTAACTCTTCCGAGGCAGCAAGCAAGGGGTTTAGAGGGAGAAGACAGGAAAATCTGCACGTGGTAACAACAGGAACGCTAAGGGAGTTCATGTGCCTCTTTTTTCTATTTAAAAAAATAAAAGAAGATATAGAACATTAAATAACATTTTTGGTTAGTTTAATAACAGCAAACTATATCATGCTCGTTTATTTTAAATAGCAATTTAATGTTATCTCTAACATGAGGAGTTTAGCATATCTCAATTTCACTGTTTTCCTGCTCAGGTAATAATGGGAGCTAATTTAAAATAAACTTCTTAGAATAAAAAGAACAGTTAAATTTATTTATTAAAAGTATTATTTTATTAAAAGCTATGTGTTCTAGAGCTGGGAATATAAGGATAAATAAGATATGCTTCTACAAAGAAAATGAGCTTTTTGTTTCTGTAATATTCCAGAGACAGTTGTGCAATGCTTTCATAAAAACAAGTAGATTAAAGTTTTCTGGTTTGTTTCTAAAGCCTTTGTTGAAAATACTCTAAATAAACTAAACGTTGTTGCCCGTTAGGTCATAAAAGCACAGAGGGCCAATGACTTTACTAGAACACACCAAATGATTTCCAAATTTCCTTCTTAGGTTAAACATCATTACATTATAATTGCAAGGATACTGAACTAGAAGCCAATCATTCCAGGTTTGTGCCCTAGCTCTGCCACAAATTCACTGACCTTGTAGACACAACCTAAAGGAATTCACTCCAGGCTTATTTCCCCAATCTGCCAAAGAAGGCAGCTGTATTAAATTATCTATGATGTCTCTTTAAGCTCTAGGAGGACATAATTCTAATGAGTTGTCATCCTATACATTTAATTTGGGCCGTTCTAATATATCACCTGCCTTGCCTAATGAAGAGCACTTGTCACTTTCCACCCACTCTGGTTAACCTTTCTACATTTTGCAGCTCCTAAATACATTACAATTATTGGTGAAAAAATTTCAAGTTTAATAAGCCAAAGGGAAAATTTGCAGTTACTCAGTTACATGTGGCAAAATTTTATCTGCATCTGAATTTTCTCTTAAAAGCTCCTTTTCCTAAAACAAACAATTTCTAAATGCAAACAGTACAAATTCACTTTTTTTATGATGTAAAATATATTTAAGAGTATACTACTCTTTAGTAGTAAATATAATTTTTAAAGAAAAAAACTGGCTAAGATTACTCCCATTACAATATTTTTACTTATGCAAAACAGACATAAACAAGGGAACATCACAATTATGGAGACCTGCATACAACTCATTTTCTCCATTATAAAACGTTTTATTGAATCTATATTCTTATAAAATTCACTTATGGGTGTTCACAGTGAAAACAGTAGATCTGCCATGTAGATATGCAAAACTATATCAACACCAAAGGTATCTCAAAGCTAAATAATATATAAGAAAAAAAACAAAAGTTTGAACAATCAGCAGATTCAAAATCATGATCATTTTGAATTAACAATTTAGAGAACTCTCTATTGTGATGAAATATCTCCATTTCCACTGCAATAATCTCATCTTAAGAGAGTGAGGGCAAGGAGAAAGGGCAGAGGAGGCTGGCAAAACAGCAATAACTGATTCCATTTTATCAGATAACGTATGTTCAAAAAGAATGAAAGGAAAAAGCATCTAAGAAGATTTTGCCATAGTAGGAAAGAATCTTACTGTATGAAAATGCTGTACACCTAAGAATCACCTTTTCGAAGTGAGCAGAAGTGGCATCCTTAAGAGGAAAGAGAAGCTCTCGTCCAGGTGCACAGCTAAAGTACACTCTGTTTACAAAGGTGAATAAATGCCCACTGTCTTTGGAAAATGACGCCATTTACCAGAATGCAACATATAAATTACAGACAGCTGCTTCTCAGACCGCAAACCAAGTTTGAAGGAACAGACAATTCAACTCCACTCCAGTGATGGCAAACGTCACAGAGGGATATGATTTCACAAAAAGAACAAATTCAAGTGCACAAGCAAAAATAAAAAAAAAAAAATGGTTTTCTAGGGGTGGGAGAGTGGGGGATTTAGGCCGGAAGTAAAACTGGAGCACTAAAAAGGAAACTGTATAGAGAAGTGATTTCGGGAAGGTAGAAAAGCACAGAAACAGATTAAAAAGCAAATAACCTATATGGAAAAAAAAAGAGAAAACTGACACATTTCAGAGTCAATGTGGCAAAACAAATTTGGAATCCCACCTTAGATGATTTTCTCTACAGTATTCATTACAGCTTCTCAAGTTACAAAATACTGGTAAGATTTCCTGTATTCCTTTCTGTTATATAAGGTCCTTAAAGAGACCATCAATATAGCAAACTTGTATGAAAGTTTAAATATAAAGCAATGCAAATCAAGGGGTCATTTTATCTTATGGGAAATGTTTTATTACCTGGCAAAGAGAAGAAAAAAGAAACAATCAAATTTTTTTAAAAAGTCCAGTCTCAAAAAGCAATCATCACCAAAATTAAAAGCAATATTAGAAAATAAGGGTCCAAAACAACATATTTAGTTCACATGTATTATGTCTCATCCCTTTTCATCCTATAATTCTAAATATGAAAACAAAGAAATAATGACATATTGCTGAAAATTCTCAAGAAATATTTTCCAAAGCTGTAGAAAAAGCTGTGAAAATCTTTTGCTAAGTGACTATTTAATGACTAAGAAATAACACTGTGAATTAGAGCAAAAATATTATAACTACAAAAAGACAGAAATTTATATAATTGTGTTAGAATATCAATTAAACATACTATAGTCAGCTCTTTATTATCTTCTGCAAGACCTTCTTTCAAATATTTACTGACACTGTCACCTACTCTAATCAAATGATTGATAGACCACATTCTAGCTTAAAAGCAAACTTCTTAAAAAAATCAAACAATTCCTTACCCGTGGAGAAGATGGAACCACAAACTCAACATTTCATTTTTCAAATATTTAAGAGAGTATATTTTTCCAAAATCACCAAGCATTTCTTTAGACTGGCCCACTGCATCACTCTAAAGCAGTATTTCCCAAACAGTTACAAAAATCTCATGAACACTCTCCATGACATTCTACAGTAGCTTACCATTTTCCCCAAAACATCATACACAAGTAGTTCACGATGAGCTTAAGTTTAAAAAAGTATTTACTAAACTATTAACATTGTAAAATATTGAATTGAAGTGAACTTCATAATACCATCTTAAATAACATAATTATACCAAAGTAAAAAGAAAGACCAATTTTGACTTTTCCCCTCTAACAAATGGCATTCATGATCTTTAATTTTAAAACAGTTATGAAAGATATAGAATGAGTTATAAATCATTTATAAAATTATCTACTTTCATGATTTATTTTAAGACTACATATAAATTATGATGAAAAAATGGTATTATGCCATCAAAAATAGAGGGGAGGGGCCGGCCCTGTGGCTGAGTGGTTCAAGTTCCACGTGCTCCGCTTCGGTGGCCCAGGTTCACAGGTTCGGATCCTGGGCACAGACCTGCTACACTAATGAGCCATGTTGTGGAGGCAACCCACATACAAAATAGAGGAAGACTGGCAGAGATGTTAGCTCAGGGCTAATCTTCCTCAAGCAAAAAAAAAAAAAAAAAGAGGAAGACTGCCAACGGATGTTAGCTCAGGGTGAATCTTCCTCACCAAAAAATAAAATAAAATTTAAAAAGAGGACAAAAACTATTTTCTTAACCTGATCTTTGAAATTTTAACTTTTATACTGGGAAAAAAAAAAAAACCCAGCTGGTTTATTTTTATAATTTTTACATTTCTTTTTAAACAAGTATATAAGAGAAAAGGTTTGCAAGCCTGGCTTGGTAGAAACCTCTTTGTGTAGAAAGACTTATTCTCCATAAATGAAGATCCAAATTTGATTTAATCACACTGTATACTATCTTTTTTACCACAATTTTTAGAGTATGAAAGACATCAGGATATGCTAAACAACAATTCTGATGAAATGAGTACAATTTATACATCTGTAGATAACTGTCTTGAGGCCAATTTTCAGGATTATTATCATTCTTATGCTCCTTATTAAGTTATATATCAAGGAGCAGTGAATCTCGTGGTTTCTGTTATTGACCAGTGTTTCATTTGAAATAAAATCATCATATTGGTTTATGATTTCTAGCTGAGGGATAAATCTTCAGTGACTGACAGATCTCCCACTAACTAGTCAATTGATAAATATTAAAAAGACTTTAAACTAATATACTTTAAATGAAAAAACATTGTTTATATTTTTAAAAAAGGGAATATTTAAGAAGATGATTCTTCCTTTAAGGACTTAACAATTTGGAAAATGATGAGGGAAAACACTAAAAAACACAAGTCCTGGCTTGGAAGACAAAGCTTAAAGAAAGACTGGTATGAAAATCAAAATATCAAACTTTAGAAAGTAGTTTCTATTATCCCGCAGTGATATGAATGTTCAGTATGTCATTAATGTCCAAATTCAAATTTTACAAAATATTGTCCTATAAAAAATATAACTCATGTGTCAGAGTAACTATCTAAATCTTAGGAATGGGCAAAACATATTGCTGGGTGTTCTTTCATGCAGTGCTAGGCTTGTACCTCTGAATAACTTTCTATAGACTAATCAATAGGTACCAACGGAGGTTAACTTCTAGATTTTGTCCAGAAGAAACAAATAATTTATGACCAGTGGAATTTTGATAAATTTCTGTCCAGTGGAACAAAAAGTAACTTCAAAGTTCAGAATTTATCAATCTGTAGGACATCAACCAGTTTTGTATCTAACTCAGCAATCTTACCTGCCTACCAAAATCCTAAATTCCTCAAACGCTCTTTGAACCACACCTCACAAGTTACTGACAACCTCATTAGTTAATGAGTTGCATAGTATGTGTGACTTATGCTTATTTTATATTTGCATGGCAGTCATGATTTTATCTCTATGAAAATCATACTTCAACACATGCTTTATCTACTCAGGAATGCGGTGGGGATCATATTCTGATTTTTATCTAACTTAACTGCTAAATAATTGTTAATTATTTTCAAATATCCATCTCCATAAATATTCTGATATGTACGGATACCATTAAATTTTGGAAGAAAAGGCGTACTGGTTACATTCAAAGCAGCTATCATTTTACTAAGCAGAAAACTAAATTTCAGATCTACCTCCAAGGAATCTGAAACCCAGTAACAAGCACAAAGGGAACCAGAATAAACCAGTGGAACTACAAAAAGGAAGAAAGAAAGATCACTACCGGGGCCAGCCCGGTGGCGCAAGCGGTTAAGTGCGCGTAGTCCGCTGCGGCAGCCCGGGGTTTGCCGGTTTGGATCCTGGGTGCGCACCAATGCACTGCTTGGCAAGCCATGCTGTGGCGGCATCCCATATAAAGTCGAGGAAGATGGGCATGGATGTTAGCCCAGGGCCAGTCTTCCTTAGCAAAAAGAGGAGGATTGGCAGATGTTAGCTCAGGGCCAATCTTTCTCACAACAACAACAAAAAAAAGATCACTACCTACGTGAGTTTTTCGAACTTTTGCCAAATCCTTTCAAAGTAAATAAAAACCATGAAATTTTTCAATAGTATAAATAATAAAGGATATAGTATAAGTAAATAAATTTTAAAAATTAAATTAAAAAATAGTATAAATAAATAATAAAGTCCTACATAAATATTACTTTTCCCTTTATTTTACATATGTTAGAGAGGTTAAGACAACTTAACTGACTAAACCACAATATTTTAGTAACTAGCACATACTATCGTTCAACAAATTTGAAGAGAAAGATATTTACCATATGGTCTTCAATCAAAACATTTGTGAAGGTTTTCTTTAGCGTAGAATCTAACTTAGAGAAAGACTCAAAACTTGTTTCTCCCTTATTCCTATTCTTCTATCTGTAACTGCACTCACCCTTTCCTAATAAAACATTCCCAAAGAACCTAACACTGAACACTCAGATGTTTTACTTATGCTAAGAATGTGTGTGCAAGATCTGGAATGGAAATGAGTCTTTGCATGTCTTTGCATGCTTAGTACAAATTCACGTATGTATATGTGTTTAAACACATACTATCTCAATGTGTATGTCTGTTTGTTGGGGAATATTTTTCTCACTAAGAGAAAAGAACTTTCTGCACAATCTGGAAAGAAGTCAGAATAGACGGAGCCAGAGGTGTTCTTCACAGAGGAACATGAAAGAAGTCTTTGGCTCTGGATCCTAACGTTAGTACGGCCTCAAAAAAGAACAGGATCATACGCAATAAAAAGAAGAGATAAGAGAAGAAAACAATTTAGAATGGTGGCTGGTTATTATTATCAGTAAATACACTTGTACTCTCATGAGTGACAATAAAGAATGAGAAGGTGGAGATCCTTTTGATTATTAGTCTCTCAATTTGAGGCCAAGATTAATACCAGTACTACTTCAATTTTATCTTGTCATTAGACAGACTATAGATAATATCATCTAACAGCAAAATCTATCAAAGCCACCAGGTATAATGCTGTTCAAAGACAGAAAGTACCTGAATATATCTGAGTTGCTAAAAAGGAAACTGAACAGGTAGGCACTTATTTCAGAGATAGGAAGGACACATGAAGAAATATTTAGGTTAGCAATAAGAGATGAATATTCAACAGCTGATGAAAAATATTAGAAAAGTGAACAGGAGGAAGGTTATCTAGAAGAAAAAATTTAGGAAAGAAGACGGGCTAGAAAATGTGAAATCATATGGAAACACAGTGTCATTAAAACGACCACTAAGTGTTTATTTGATGAACACTGTGGACAGCTGGTAATATATCCTTATTATGGATAATTCCATAAGGTAAAACATATACTCTTGCTTACAGGAACACCAGTACTCATAACAAAGTTACACTTTTAAAAGTATTTATAATATATACAAAAACAAAGGCTTAATTACAATAGCCCAAATGATCCAAAATAACTCCAAGGAAAATAATTCTTAATTGAACAAACATCTATGTTGAATTTAATTATACACAGCTCTAAGTATCATTTACTGGCTGGTGTTGAGCTGTCCCTTAAAGTTGAATATGTTTGGCGGTATATTAGCCAGCATTTGAAATTACTCTCATCTCATTAGGACATTAGGCTTTTAATGGGTGTCTACTGCTTACTTACATGGGAAAATACTCTAGCTGAGTCTCTTCAATGTCTAAAAGAAAATATATTGACACAAGAATCTTTAATGCTTAAGTTTTAAAATATCAATCTATGACATCAGATCAAGGCAGACAGGAATTCTCTGTCTTCTATTTTATCCTCCAAGATACAAGGTATTCAGTCACAATTAATTCATATAGCATTAGACCCAAGTAGGCATAGCATTTCTGAGCAGATGCCTATGCTTAAGCAGGATGTGACAGCTCCTCATAAAGGGGATCTTCTCTCCTACTCAGTGTTCAGAGCTTTAGTTGCAGAACCACTGGCCCCTGTTCACTTTGCATTCTCTCAGAGCAACACTTCCTGCATGCACCTGGCCACGAACAGCAGACCTCCTTGCCTGTACTCACTCACCAAGGCAACATTCAGGCCTCCTGCTTTCAGCTTTTACTTTCTTCTCTCACTACACTCGTGTTTCTCTTCCCTGGGATGCATTTTCCTTTCAACTACCAGGGTAACACCTTTCTTAATGTAATCCAGCAGCCCGAGCTGCCTTCTCTTACACTGCTGGCAAACACCCTTCTACTGCGTCTACTTCACAGTCAAGTCAACCAGTGACAAAAGCTGCAAGATAAAAGGGAAAACAAAACAAAACACCAAGCTTCTGCTTAGGATGGAAAAAGCTGGAAAGAGCACTGCTTCAACCCTTACAACAACAACACAGTCAAGTTAATCTGAAAAATCACAATTTTTCTTGAACCCATCAGAGTTAAGTTCACAGGAAAACCAGTTAACCTGAAATCTAAGGCAAGACTGGTGCCTTCCAGGCCAGATGAAGCTGGAGCACCTGTTCACCTGGGACATGCCAGGCACCACACAAGCCAGGGAGGAATTGAGCCAAATTTTTTTCCCAGTTTTATCAAGAAATAACTGACATACATCACTGTGTAAGTTTAAGGTATACAGCATGATGGTTTTATTTACCTATATTGTGAAATGATTGTCGCAATAGTTCTGCTAACATCCATCTTCTCATATAGATAGAATAAAAAGAAAAGTAAAAATAATTTTTTTAATGAATTGCTAAAGGTCAAATGTGGGCTAGCGTAAAAGTTATAGCTTTGGGAGGCGGAGACACAAGAAGTCAAACTTACTTACAGGCTCTTCTCCACAGACCTCTCAGCGACTCATGAGAAAGATGAGGGGTAGGTAGAATAAGAAACTTCAAAACAGCCTCTCTCAGAGTACAGGCCTGGGGGAAGGGAATAGCAGCCACCCCTGGAAAGGCATCAAGCTGAAGCACAGCCCAGATTCTTCAACTGTACCTCCCCTAGAGAACAAAAACCTTCAGGTGCTCAGGGAAGAGCGGCAAACTCAGATGACCTTAGGGCACAAACAAAGCCCCACTACAGCTGGAGGAAAAGAAAAGAAAAACCCTCTATCCAAGTAGAGGCAGGAACATACAATGAGCCCAGACCATCACAGGCCTCCTAAAGCTGGGGAAGGGGCAACATCACTAAGAGGGCCCTACTCCCTAGACTCAGGATCACAGAGCCTGCCTAAGACTGAGGCTGAATCAGAACAACAGAGAATGCCCCTCTGACAAGCACTGAGTAACAAGTAACAGCAGTTCATTGCTGAAGGAGGGTCAGTGCAAAGAGAGACGTTCTCTGAGGCACAGACAGAAAGATCTATAGTTGAGGGTGGGACAAATATTAGGGGAAAACAAAAAAAAAAACCTCCTCTCTGGTAAACCCCATCTTCAACAAGTAACTCCAGAGGAATCTGAAGCCTGTGGTGCACTGAGGAAAATAACAGCAACAACAAAAGCCAAAGCCAACTCAACTCCTGGCTAGACTAATTCCACCCTTCCGCTGCTCTGCTAAAAGCCTTGCAAAAGACAAGATGGGCCCATGTGCAGGCACAAATACTATTTACCCCAGTCTCGACTGTCCTAAACAAGATGTCCAACATTCAACAAAAAATAACAAGGCACACAAACAGCAAAAAAGAAAACAACTCACTGTCAAGAAACAAAGCAAACAACATAACCAGAGTAAGACAGACCAGATACTGAAATAATCAGGTAGGGAATTTAAGATTAACTATGATATATATTAAAAGTTCCCATGGAAAAACTGCAAGACAACATGCAAGAACAGATGGGGAATTTCAGCAGAGATAGCAACTATAAAGAACAATCACACAGAAATGCTACAAACCAAAAACATGGTAACAGATGAATTGAGTTTACAAGGCTTATCAACACACTCAACACAGCCAAGGAAACAAAGTGACCTTGAAAATGGATCAACAGAAAATACCCAAATTGAACCACAAAGAGAAAAAAACAGAGGAAAAAGATAAAAATAACACCAATCTAGGATGGTGAAAAACTTTCAAATGGTCTAACATATGTGCAATTGGAATTCTAGAAGGAGTAGAAAAAGACAACGGGGCAGAGGAAATATCTGAAAAGAAAATGTCTAAGAATTTTCTAAAATTGATGGAAGACACCAAACCAGAGTTTCAAGAAGTGCCAAGAACACCAAAGAGAATAGATACCAAACAAAACACATCCAGACTCCATATAATAAAGCTGCTGAAAACCAAAAACAAAGTGAAAATCTTCAAGATGGTCAAAGGGGAAAAAAGATACATAACACATATAACAGCAGAGTTCTTAGCAGAAACCATTGAAATGAGAAGGCAATGGTATAATATACTTAACGGTTTGAAAGAAAAAAAAAAATCTATGAAACAAAATTCTATACCTACTGAAAATACCTTTCAAAACCGAAATAAAAATAACAATTTTTTCAGGCAAACAAAAGCTGATAAAATTCTATGCCAACAGACTTGCACTGCAAGACATGTTAAAGGAAGTTCTTTAGTCAGAAGGAATATACCAGACAAAAAGTTGAATGTCCAAAAAGAAATGAAGAATATCAGAAATGGCATAAATGAAGGTAAATGTGAAATTCACTTTTTTATTGTTTTATTTGCTGTGAAAGACAAGACACTGTCAATAGCAAAAACAGTAGCAATGTATTGTGTGTTTACAGAACTGTAAAAGTAAAATGTATGACAACAACAGTACAGAAGTATCAAAGACATGCTGTTTTAAGGAATTTCCGCTACACCTGAAGTGGTATTTTATTTGAAGGTAAGACTCTGTCAATTAAAAATGTATATTGTTAGCCCTAGGGCAACCACTAAAAAAAAATTTAAGAGATATAAATTGCAAGCCAATTTTGTTAGTGCCATCAAGTCGATTCGGACTCCTAGCAACCCTGTGTACACCAGAGAGGAACCCTGCCTGGTCTTTCTGTGCCATCCTCTCACCTTCTAGTGCTGTATCAGACAATGCTCTGCTGCTATGCATAGGGTTTTATAGGCAATTTTTTCGGAAGTGGGCAATTTTCTGGAAGCTCTGCTGAAACCTGTCCACCATAGGTCACCCTGCTGATATTTGAAATACCAGTAGCATAGCTTTCAGGATCACAGCAACACACAGCCACACCACAGACTGACAACCAACAGATGGGTAGTGTGGTTCCCTGACCAGGAAACAAACCTGAGCTACAACAGTAAGAATGCCAAATTTTAACCACTAGACCACCAGAGCTGGCTACAAGCCAATAATGGAGATACAATGTAATCATAAAAAATACTCAATTCAAAAGAAGTCAGAAAAAGAACAAAAAAAATACATAAAAATCTAACAAGATGGTAAATTTTAATCCAATTGTATCGATAATTACTTTAAATATAAATGGTCTTACATACCACTCAAAAGACAGAGACTGTCAGATTGGATACGAAAGCAAGACCCAACTATACTGTGTCTACAAGAAATCCACCATAAATGTAAAGAAATAGATAGGTAAACAGATAATAGGTTAAAACATAGTAAAAGAATGGAAAAAGATACAACATGCATACACTAGTCATAAGAAAGCTGGAACAGCTATATTTATATCAGACAATGTATACTTCAGAACCAGATATATTATCAGGGATAAAAAACGGACATTTAATAATGATAAAGTGGTCAACTCACCAAGACCTAACAATCCTATATCTCTATGAACTCAACAATAGATTTCAAAATACATGTAGCAAAACACTGACAAAAATGAAAAGACAAATCCACAATTACAGTTGGAAACTGCAATATTTGTCTTTCAGTAACTGATAGTACAAGTAGACAGAATATTACAAAGGATATAGAAGACCTGAACACTATGAACACTATGAACAATCTGGACAGCTACATATCCCTCCATTCACAACAGCAGAATACACATTCTTGTCATGTGCATGAGGAAATTACCGAGACAGACCATATACTGGGTCAAAAACCAAATCTCAATACATTTAAAATAAAGTCATAAAACATACATTATCAGATCATAACTTACACAAATACTAACTCAAAATGGACCATAGATCTGAATATAAAACCTAAAATTATACAACTTCTAGAAGAAAACATGAGAGAAAATCTTTGTGATCTTGAGTTAGGCAAAGATTTCTCAGCTATGACACCAAAAGCCTGATTCATAAAAGAAAAATTAAAAAACTGGACTTCACCAAAGTTAAAAACTTCTTGAAAAATGCTGTTAAGAGAATGGAAAAGCAAACCACAAACTGAGATGCAATATTTGCAAATGATATATCTGATAAAGGAGTTCCATCCAAAATACATCAAGAACTCTCAAAATTCAATAACAAGAAAACAAAAAGCCTTATTTATTTACAAAAATGGGCAAAAGAGTTGAACAGCCATCACCAAAGAAAGTACATAGATGGCAAACAAGCACTTAAAAATAAACTCACATCATTAGTCATTAGAGAAATGCAAATTAAAACCACAATGAGATACCTCTACACACCCACTAGAATAACTATAATGTTTTAAAAAAAAACCTGACTATACCAAGTGCTGTCAAGGATGCAACTGGAACTTTCATACATTGCTGGTGGGAACGCAAAATGATACAGGTTCTTTGAAACCGCTAATTTGGAAGTTTCATAGAAAGTTAAACCATATACTTACCATATGACCCAGCAATCCCACTCCAAGTTATTTTACCCCTCAAAATAAAAACTATGTTCACACAAAAACCCATACATGAATATTTATAGTGCTTTTATTCATAATCACCAAAAACTGAAAACAACCTAAAAGGTCCCTCAACTGGGGCATGGATAAACAACCTGTGGTACTTCTATACAATGAAATACTACTCAGCAATAAGAAAGGAACTACCAATACATGCAACAACAGGATGAATTCCAAATGCAAATGCATATTTGAAAGAAGCCAGATTAAAAATGTTACATACTGTATCATTCCACTTATATGACATCTGGAAAAGGCAAAACTATAGGGACATAAAACAGATCAGTGGTTATCAGGGGCTAAAGATGGAAGAAGGAGTTGACTACAAAGGAGAACGGGGGAATTTCTGGGGTGAGGAGATATTTCCTGATTTCTTCACTGTGGTGGTGGTTACATACCTGTTATGTGTCAGAATTCTCAGACCCATACACTAAAACCGATGAATTTTACTGCATGTAAATTATGGCTTTGTTTTTTAAAGTGAGGAAAAAAATCAAACATATTTAATACATTTCAACCTACTTCATTTAAGAATAAACCAGGTTTTCTTAAATCTTCCTCTCTACCACACTGTGGCGACCTTTCCTTCATACCAAAAATACACTGACATTGACTTTATTCAAAATAAAAGTGACTATTATAGTATGGCAAGGTCCAAAATGAATCTACATTGTGTGACTCCTGTAAGCATTCTAAGGGGTGGGGTCAGACTTTGTACCCGTCAATGCTTCCACACTTTAACTAACCAATGTAAAGTGTAGTATTTATCAACTCTCCTACTGGGAAGTGAGGATTAACAGGTTGTGGAAGGCAATATATGAAGAACTGTTTAAATTTGTATTCCATTTTAGGACTTCTTTCTAATCTATAATAAGATGTAATTTCATACAATAAAAGTGAGAGGGAGAGAGTAATGCCAATAGGAAAAGAGAGATAACTGTGTTCATGTATCAAAACCAAATCATATACTAAAAAATAATTATGACATCACAAAATAGGCTCTAACTTCAATTTCAAAATGTCTAGGATTTCCTGGTTTTAGTAAACGTCCTCCTGTTAATGCAATAAAATTTTTAAATAAAAAGTTTCTACTTATTCAAAGGAGTTAACAAAGAGTGACATAAACGAAAATAAGAAAGTGTTTGCAGTCTTTGACAAAGAAACATAATTTGTTCAACAAGTACCTGAATGCTGACTACATACTAATCATTGCTTAGGCACTGCTTAGTATCCAATGCTGAACAAATAAAATAATACCAGCAAAACGCTACTTTTTGTGTGTATGTGTGTGTGTGAGGAAGATCAGCCCTGAGCTAACATCCATGCTAATCCTCCTCTTTTTGCTGAGGAAGACCGGCTCTGACCTAACAACTATTGCCAATCCTCCTGCTTTTTTTTCCTCCAAAGCCCCAGTAGATAGTTGTATGTCATAGTTGCACAAAAAACGCTATTTTTAAAGATACAACACACTTCTGTTTTTTCATAGAGTATATTTACCTCAAAGCCAAGTCTATCCTTTTCTTTCCAAAAACAAAAATGTGTTACTTTCTTATCCCAGAATTCATCTGGCTTCACTACACAAACAAGGGACACCTCAGCTGGAACAACGTTCTATAAAATACAGAGAAATAATTATAAATCATACATGTAAAATAAATAATTTACTAAAGTTATAAATTACTAGATATTCATGATAAAGCTGAGTAATTAAGAGACCTCTGGAAAAGAATTAAAATAATAAAGTAGAAGAAATAATCCAAACTTCAAACCATACATGGCAATAAAGAAATACTTGAAAGACAAACTGATTCAGAAAAGATTTCAAATAAACAATGTAATACAGAACAGTACATGTGAATTATTTTTGTTTTATTAAGTCTCTCTACTAGGAATACGTTTAGACTAAATGCAAGACAATTTTTAGTTGAGAAATAATTTAATTTGGTTGCTTTTTCTATGATATGACAAATTTTTTCTAACACAATCATCCTGGAGAATTTCTTCAAATAAAGGTAAAATAAATTTTCCCACAAAATAATATTCTTATCGGTCATTAGACAAAGAGGTCGAGATTCTGCGTGACTATTAACTTGAAGAAAAGGACAAAGCTAATCTTTGACAAATACGATTTCACATTTACTAGACAGTTATTCATATTACCTGAAGAAGAGTGGAAATGAACATTTACTAAGTGAATAAATATTCCATGTATACTTTATCAGCAAGTCTCATAGAATCTATCTTTAAAATATATCTTAAATCTCACAATTTCTACCACCTGCATTGCTAACATCCCCAAACTAGTCAGCCTTCTGAAATATCCTCTTAACAGGCCTCCTGCTTCACGTTTTCTCATGCTCAGAAGAAAATTCAAACCCCTTACCAAGGCCTAGAAGGCCCTCCAAGCTCAGGGCCCACTGACCTCTCAGACCTCATCTCACATCTCTCCCCTCTTAGCTCACTCTACCACAGCCATACTGACCTTCTTGCTGTTCCTAGAAGGTGACAAGTCTATTCCCCCTTCAGGACTTTGCCCTTGATGTTTCCTGCCTGGAATGTGCTTTGCTTTATACCTAGAAGAAGTGCTCCCTCAGTTTATTTCGAATTCTACTCAAATATTCCCTTCTCAGAGAGACCTCCCCTGACCACCCTATCCAAAGTAGCACCATCCAACTCAGTCTCCTTCTACCACTGTACTTTTCTTCATAGCATTTATCACTATCTGATGTTATATTTTTATTAATTTGCTTAACTGCCTATTGTCTGACTCTTCAAATAGAATATAAGCTTCCCAATGGCAGGTACCCTACCTACCATGTCCCTCCTATATCTCCAGTGCCTATGACAGTGCCTGATATATAGAAGACACTCCATAAACATCTGTTGAATAAATTAATTTGCACTAACAAGTGGGTCTCTTTCTCCCAGTTTTACAGAAGAATAAATTGAGCTTCGAAAAACTAGAGTAACTTTTCCAAGATAGCAGAGTTAAAAAGTGACGGTGCTGGCATAGAAACCAGGTCTGTCTGACTCTCAAGTTCCACCACACCATTTCATACGTTCTAGACCAGGAGTCAGTAAATTCTTTCTCAAGGTCTAAAAATAAATATTTTAGGCTTCTACAGATTCTCTGTTGCAACTACTTCAACTCTGTTTTTGTAGAGTGAAAGCAGCCACAAAGAGTATGTAAACGCATGGGCGTGGCTGAGTTCCAATAAAACTTGATTTACAAACTCTAGGGTTCAACCACTGCCCTAGAACATCACAAATCTAGTGTCCCCTACAATGACTGGGTTGTCAAAACTTTTACCACAGGTGCTGGGAAATTTAGGGTAAATAGCGGTGTATTCATATGTTGATTTATGGAAGATTATTATTTCAAAAGCATTGAATATTAAAGCTGTGAGAAACAAGAGAAACCAAGCCACTCATTTGAGAGAACACTAGTTAGAGGCAGAGCCAGCACCGAGCCCTGGGCTCCCAAACAACTGGTACCAGTACCTTTGACACAAAAGCAACGAATGACTTTGTATGTGGAAACTGTTTGACTAGGCGTAACAACAAGCCATTGCAACTTCTGAAAAAGTTAACTATAATAAATCCAAAAGTTGTTAAAATACCTATCAGAAAAGAAATTGCAAGAGGGGATTAAATCATCCATTGACTGTTCTTCAAAACTGCCACTGATCAAAGTCCAGTTCAAACAGCAAGTCCCAAACAGCTCACCTGTGACACAGTTGAGTAACAGGATGAAAGGAAGAACACAAGGACATAATTAATGGATTTCTCACCTAATAGTTATTTTAACAACTTTTACAGAGAAGAGTTAATCTTCAGGGTTTAGAATATAAAAGTGCTGGAACATACTTGACAGAAAAAGTTATTATAGGACACCAATCTGTGCTCCCTTAAAAACTGATCCTCTGGAGGCTATATCCTTTCCAACCCAAAAGAGTGATTCTAATGATGAAAAGTTTAGGCCAAACACTTAAAAAGACTGAGGTACTGGGTAGATAATTTGGGGACCACCTCACATACATCCCACTGGTAAATATACACTTTGTAATTGCTAAAGCCAAGACCTGGGGCTTAGGCCATGCTAAGCTCCAATCCTGACTCTTCCCCACATTCACTATGAGAATCTGGCTGAGTTATTTAAAATCCTTGAGCCTCAGTTGAACTTTGGGGATAATAGAACCTGCTTCCCTAGATTACAAAGATAAAATTAAATGAGATAATTTACACAGTAAGCTTAGCACAGTATCTGAACCATATTAAGAACTAAAACTAAAAACTAAAATTACCACCTTGTTCTCATCCCTCGAATCTCTTTTTCCTAATTATCCCAAATAAAACAAAAAACATTAAGAATCATTCTCCTTAGTTATCATTTAAGATTTTAAATTATATTCCTCTCCACAGAACCCTAAAGCAGCTACCAATTACTTTTCAAATTCATTTAAAATTCCTGATCTTCCTTTCAATATCACTGATATTTACCTAACTGAATGTTCACTATCCCATGTAACTGCCAACTTATATTTTCCCCAAACTGGCCTGCCATCAACTCCCTTCTGTGTGTTTGCTTCATTTCTAAGAAGTTATCACTAAGCCAGTGTCCTTGCCAGACACGCCCTTTCACTTTCTTTCATTTAAATTAGATAATCTCTTTTTATCCTTTACTTTCTCTAGAAGCCCTTCTAAGGAAACCCAGGTACATGTGAGCAAGTTGCTCCCTTTCAATCACTCAAATGTTTTACTTTTCCATTTCAGATCATAATATCCTCATTATCCTTATAATAAATCAACAAATGTTTACCAGGTACCTACTACATGCAAGAGATCACAGAAACATTCTAAGGAACACAAGGAAATATAAACACAAGACTGGGATCAGATCAAGGAGTTTGTAATGGCAGGCGTTTATTAAATGCTAACTTGTGAGCTGCTCCAGTGCCCGAGGACTTGGCCCTTAAGTAAATTTCGTCTAGATTAGAAATAAATAATAAGACCATCATGAATCTTGGTGCTTGTGGAGGAAAGGACAACAGATGAGAGAGACCTATCAGAACCGCCTGAGAAGCTTCTTCAGACCAGACTTACCCAGTCCTACTCCTGCAGTGTCAGAACAGGGCAGCGAGGGGAAGATGCAGGTACCGCAGCATGCAAAAGCTCCCAGGTGAGCCTGATAACATTTGCCCTTTCACTTTTAGACTCACTAGCCTACTTGGTTAAATTACTTACACATGACATATTATTTTCGCTCATTTACAAATCCTTAGAATAGGGCTGAAGTTTATTTTACTATTCAAATTCGAATCTGTAAGAACTGAATTTGAACAATCCAATAGTGATCCATGCATTTCAAAACTTAGTCACTGCTGAGAAGTTTGAGCATAGTCCAATAAATGAAATGCATTGGCCAATATCTCCTTGATCTGTTGCTGTAAAATAAAACCATACCCTCATAGACAAAAATAAAATTACCTGTAGCATTAAGACTACTGTTTTCACCACATTCCACTGTGATTTTCTGCCATCCACAATCACTGTAAATCCTCTAGCCTTACACTTTTCACTGAAACAAAACAAAATGACAACGTATTAAAACAAAGTATTAAACAAGTTTCATATTTTATTGTTCATAATTCTAAATAAAGAAGGTTTACAGCTTAATCATAAATGGAGTAGCATTAATCTCACTAGGTTTGGTTTACATTGTCAATAAACAAAATTCTTCAGAGTATCTTTTGAGTTTTCTCAAGCAATTTGTCTTCCTCATTTCAGGAAATGCTGACAATTTACAAGCTAATTTGGAAAGAAAATTGCTCTAGAAGCATGGAAAGTCAATGTCTTAAAAAGAGAAGAAATCATAGCAACATTCAAACAGTCTCATTAGCCTCTCAATTTCTTCGTCTGTAAAATGGGATCCCAGTCAAGCAGGTAACTAACGACTAAGAGCGTCTGTACCTCTTCTCTCCTTCCTGCCAGAGGTATAAGGTTTGTGAAGTGATAGTTTAAAGTAGAAAATAAAGGAGGTTTAATAACCACTTGCTTGGTGCTTTTTTGGAGAAATCTAATGAGATGAAGTAGCATTTGGTGCACATAATTCAAAGCTTGAATACACCATGTCTGACCCACTTCTGCTCTCACTTTTGCACTCTCAGTCACTTGACCAGCAAAATAGTATCTTGAGTGTTTGGAAAATGGGTTATTGCTATATATTATGTTCAATCATTCAAGTACTGACAAAACACTTCCCACAAGCCTACCCAAGTAAAATCCAACAACTATATGGAAAAACTCCATCCTAAAGACCAAAACTACATAGCTATTATTGTTATTATTATTATTATTGTTTTATTTATAAAATCAACTTCGTGCAAGGATCTCAACTGCCCTCCCTCCAGTACAGTGGAAGGAAATGCAGCTTGGTTTAGCAGTAAGAATTCAGCAGTGAAACCTCTCCCCACTCAAAGTGTTCCCTATTACGCACATCATAGGAAAGATAAACATCAGACCTTTTCCTGGGATTTAAATCCAACAGACTAAAGGATTTTACTTATCCTCTCTTACTCCCTCCAAGCATTCATGTTAGCCTCAAGAAGGTTCTTGGAGAAGTGATGTTCAATTCTATTGAGAAACAGTGAGGTCACAAGAACGAGAATGATATTGCTAAAGATTTGGAAGAAGAAAAGGTGTCTCTGTAGGCAGGAGAGAAACCAAGCTTCCAAAGAAAACAGGGAAGTGTGAAGCAAATTAAAACATATGTCCACATATATAAACTTGCACACAAATGTTCAAAGCAGCATAATTCCCAATGGCCAAAAGTCAAATCGACCCAGATGTCCGTGAGCTGATGAACAGAAAAACAAAATGTGGCATATCCATACAACAAAATATTATTCAATTACAAAAAAGAATGAAGTACTGAAACATGCTAAAACATGGATAAACTTTGAAAACATGCCAAGTGCAAGAAGCCAGACACAAAAAGCCACATGTTATACGATTCCATTTTATGTGGAATGTCTAGAATGGGCAAATCCAGACAGACAGAAAGCAGATTAGTGGTTGCCAGGAGCTGGGAGGAAGAGAGAATGGGGAGTGACTGCTAATGGGTACAGAGTTTCTTTTTGGGCTGATGAAAATGTTCTGGAATTAGAGATCATGATGGTCACACAACCTTGTGAAGATACTAAAAACTACTTATACACTCTAAAAGGGTGATTTTTAGGGTATGTAAATTATATCTCAATTAAAAGAAAAGTTTAAGTACTCTATTTTTGGATTTTGCATTATAAAATAAAGGATCCACTGAGCATTCTTTGGGGTTAAAAAAATGGTGAGGCTGGCCCAGTGGCATAGTGGTTAAGTAGGCGCTCCGCTTCAGTGGCCCAGGGGTCCCAGGTTCAGATCCTGGGCGTGACCCTACGCAACACTTATCAAGCCATGCTTGATGGACGTTAGCCCAGGGCCACAATCTTCCTCTGCAAAAAGAAGCGGACTGGCAACAGATATTAGCTCAGGGCTGATCTTCCTCACCACAAAAAAAAAAAAAAAAAAGATGACACAATACAATGATCACTTCTGGATTAGCAACAGCATATAAAGACCTGCTGGGGGAAGCAAATCTGACATCTAATTGCTAGTTGTGGGCTCAGGTATGGAAGAAATTCCTGGAGTTCCCTAACAAGACGTCTAGAAAGACCCCTGTGACTTAGCGAGGACACAAGCCCAAGAAAGAACAGCCTGGGCAGGGAGCTGGCAGTTGAGTGGTCTTCAGAGAAATGGCAACAACTCAGGGACTCTCCCAATGCGTTACGGAAATGTGCAGGAGGGGGAACTAAGACACACAGAGCTGTCCAGCGGAAGGCCTTCCCTGGTTTGGGACTGAAGCCAAGAGAGTGTGCCATCCCCATAATGTGGTACTTTCATGTCACTGGCATCTGCATCTCTGAGATACAGATTACACAACCATTCTGTTCAACAAAGAAGTTTTACACAAACAACACATTTATATTTCAAAGTACACTTTGAATTAATCTGTACATTAAGACTAAGAAAGTAATGAAGTCCGTAAACACCCTCTGCAGTGATCTTAAGGGCATAAAATACTCTAAATTTATCTGTAATGGTACTTAAAGACACCCTTAATCAAAATTTTCTCACATTCTACTAAGACAGATAATGAAAATACACACAATCCAAAGATACTCTTTGGCGACTGCAAGACCAAGTGGTCTTTCAACTATTCGAAAGGAACAGTTCTTTTTACTTCATTCCTCCAAGTGGAGTGATGGTTTAAACTGTTTTTAACAACAACATATTAATTTAGAAGCATGTTATGCCTTTTATAAAGGGCATGTTGGAAGAGCTCAAGTGTTGTATTAATAAATTCCTGTACTACTATTAACGTGTTTATAACTATATTTTCAGAATAACCAATACAGAAATCTAGAGACCCTGCTTCCTTGTCGCTACTCCATTAGAGCCTTTCAAGGGTGAGGTGGCTGAGGTAAAACAGCTTCGTAAAAGAGGCGAGGCTCCTTAGCAAGCTTGCTCACTTTGACTCGAGAGATTGTTGATGGATTTCCTGGGTTCGATATTCTGCAGCTCTTCACTAATTTCTCTGATTACAACGAAGGGCTCCTTCTCTTTCACTCACAGAGCTCTGCTTATACTTACATAATGGCACTAATTTCACTTACGTTTTCACTATTATCACTTGTTTACAATTTATCTTCATTAGATAACATGCTTCCAGAAAGTAAGAATATTATTTTACTGATATCTTGGCAGCTTCTAGCACAGTGCTTTAAATACCGAGGGCCTTTAAAAATGATAGATGACATACATCACATCCCTCTCCGTCAGAATGCGGCGACAGCTTTCCTTCTCATTCAGAATTGAAGCCCTTACCATGGCCTACAAGATCCTCAACGATCTGCCTCCAGCCTCTCTCTGACCGCTCTCCCAGGACTGGCCCTTTCTCAAACTGCTGCAGCCACACTCGCCTCCTTGCTGATACCATAACACGCTCAGGGCCCTTCCACTTTCTGCTCCCTCTGTCTTGAATGCTCTTTCATCAGATATCTGTAGGACCTGGCCCTCAATTCAATAATCTCTGGTAAAATGTTATTTTATCATTTTGTAATATATTGCCATATACCCTCTCCCCACCCCATCCTTCTCTTGACTCTCTTCATGCTCTATTTTTGTAGCACTCATGAACATCCAATATACGGCATGCTTATTTGGAGTATTTGTTTGATCTTTAGGGTGTAAGGCCCATAAGGGCAGGAACTGGGTCTGCTTTGCTCACTCATTTCCTCAGCACCTAGAAGAATGAGGAGCACACTGTAGGATCTCACGTATTTATAGAGTAAATGAAAACTTACAACCTTAACGTCTGTGCGATTTTTGGCAAGTCATTAAACCTCTGCATTCTGATGTGCCTTCTGGAACATAAATGAGTTTTTCTACAATTAGGAAGAACTGACTTAAAATCCAAATTTGAATTAAAAAAAAATCAAAACTTGAAAAAATGCTAAGGTATCTTCCGTGGATGTTGAATCTCTATAGAATCAAGAACAATCTGATCAAGATTAATCTGGGCAAGTACTTGGTAGCATTTCTATCAAGTGGATTTAAGCATGGGTAGGATGGTTAGTCTAGATGATTATTAAGGTGCTTTCCAATCCTGACATTCTATGATTCTATAATCAGATGATCAACAAGTTCCCTTTGAGCTAGAAAATGCTATGATTTTAAATATACATGGGGCCAGCCCCGTGGCTTAGCGGTTAAGTGCGCGTGCTCCGCTACTGGTGGCCTGGGTTCGTATCCCGGGTGCGCATCGACGCATCGCTTCTCTGGCCATGCTGAGGCCGCGTCCCACATACAGCAACTAGAAGGATGTGCAACTATGACATACAACTATCTACTGGGGCTTTGGGGGAAAAAAAGAAAAGGAGGAGGATTGGCAATAGATGTTAGCTCAGAGCCGGTCTTCCTCAGCAAAAAGAGGAAGATTAGCACGGATGTTAGCTCAGGGTTGATCTTCCTCACAAAATAAATAAATAAATGAATAAATAAATAAATATACATGAATATACTGTTGAAAGAAAATGTTAAAACATATAAAAAAGTTTTCAAGATTTCTTTTATAATACTAAATTCACCAGTTATTTTCATATGTAAATTATCAGTTGTGATAGATTCAGGCTAAATGTGAATGGAAACTACAAGTTATCAATAGACATGGCACTGTGATTACAATCAGGGTGGCTGCAATACAGTGATTAGGAACACGGGCTTGGAGCCAGAGCATGGGTTCAAATCCCTACTCATGTGGTCTGCCATATGCTCTTGGTCAAGACACCTAAATTGCCCACTCTTTCTATGCCTCAGTTCTCTTATATGTGAGAGGGGGCTAAGGATGATAGTACTCATCTCATAGGGTTGTTATGAGAATTAAATGACTTAAATTTATCTATTATTCTTTAAATATAGGATATTCTTTTCATATATGCCTCCCAATCATCACCCGTAAGTAAATGTCAGGTCCGTTTTGAATTTAAAGTCCTAAAAGGAAAGCAACACCTGCTTCTACTCAGCCAGCAACTTCTGCATGTTTATTTGATTTTCCAACAAAATCTAAGATGCTCTGAGAATGGTCAGTTACCAGGTTCTGGTAGCAAATAAAGTAGCAAATAAAACAAAGAGCAGAAACCCATCTCCATGACTCCCGATCACGGACTGAGTATGAGGTACTGCATAAGGCTATGAAAAACACAAGTTACAGGACAAAGTTTTTCCCCTCAAGGAGCTCAGGATCATTTAGAAAGGCGAAAAGGTGGGGAGAAAAGTATTTTAATGAGTGTCTACTTTATATTCACTGACGTTACCTTATTAATGTTACTAGGCAAACAACATACACCTTTGAAATTTTAAAAAGTACATAAGATAAATAATAAATGTAAAAATTCAAGAATTCTTATTAAGCACATCATGATTAAATGTCTAAAGAGCCAGAAACAGCAACTAAAGTCTAGAGAACAGCTGGAGGAATCTGGGAAATATCTATACAAAGGAACTAATGCAACTATTATTTTGAAGATTGAGTTAATACAAGTACTTAAAACTAAGTGCTTTGCATGATAAGAGCTCAAGAAATATGAACTGAAAAAGGTGAGTCAAATCACACCAGGTCTTGGCACAGCAGTTAAGAAGGGTGAAGGACTGTCCTTGAGAGCAAAGACCTAGTCTTTGTTGCCTTCACAGCGCATGATGTACAGTGTCTGCACTTGAGAATAGCAAAACAAATGGCTACTGAATTGAATTCATTGTGTAGAAAGGAGAGGAGGTCATAGAAAACTGACAAGGATGATGGAACTGTTGTTTTAGCAAAATTAATCTTGAGCTTATGTGCAAAATGGGGACACTACGGGGACAGAGAAATTAGCTTGGCTATTCCTGTATTAGTCCAGCTTGACAACTCAGTCATCCCTCGATACAAACTTAAGCATATGAAAAGGGAACAGAAAGGACAGAAAAATAAAAAACACATAGCACAGAAAGGAAATACTAGCTTAGCTGTCACATTTTTAAATGGCACATTATAAATTTTCAATAAATTTTTGTTGAATGAATGAAATGAATATTAAAAATGACTCATCAACAGCATAAAGCATGTTCAGAGCACTTACTACAGCGCTTTAAAGTAATTCTAAGGTCAATGTAATTATCCCTCCATTTCCTGAAAGTGCATTTGTTGAAGAGGAAAAAAGGTGGCACTGGCTCAGACTTCCTTGGAAGCTTGTATCATAAAAAAACAAAAATAAAGGAGAGCCATCCCAGTCACACTCTCACTGACTATACTGACCCTTCTGAAGTCTAAGATGACAAATCAATGATGGATTAAAGGTGTTATATTCAAAATCAAATTATCTTCTAACTGCTCTAATAAGCTCCAAGGAGGCTCTTTAACAGTGGAGAAGGGAAGATGCAGATGAGCAGAAACAGCTGGGGGCCTCCACTTCTATCTTTTATATACAGATCTTCCTTGATTTACAATAGAGTTATGTCCCAATAAACCTCTCATAAATTGAAAATATCATTAAGTGAAAAATGCATTTAATACACTGAACCTACCAAACATCATAGCTTAGCCTAGCCTACTTTAAACACGCTCAGAGCACTTACGTTATGCTACAGTCGGGCAAAATCATCTAACACAAAGCCTATTTTATAGTAAAGTGTTGAATAGCTCGTGTAATTTATTGAATACTATACTGAAAGTGAAAAACAGAATGGTTGTATGGGTACAGAATGGTTGTATGGGTACAGAATGGCTGTTTACCCTCATGACTGCATGGCTGAATGGGAGCTGTGGCTCGCTGCCACTGCCCAGAATCATGAGAGAGTATATATCCTACCACCTACCTCTCCCCTGGGAAAAGAGCAAAATTCAAAATTCGAAATGCCGTTTCTACTGCATGCTTTCGCACTATCATAAAGTCAAAAAATCATAAGCTGAACCATCATTAAGTTGAAGACCACCTGAATTTGGCTTCTTTCTAAGATTTTCTCTGAACAAAGATGCCCACAGATAGATTTTTTAAAATTCTGAACATACAGAATACAAGCCCTATAGAATACTGGCAGTTACAAAATTATGTGTATGGGATTCAAGTGATAATTTCACCACTCTAAAGAATTACAGAACTACACAGCTGTTATATTTCCTTTCACGATATATTTTAGGTCATTTCTATGACTTTGTTGCCAAGTCTGGCTGATTCCTTCAATATGGATATAATGAACACCCAAAGTCTCCCAATCGTTTTTACTGGCATTGTGGATATGGAGATAAATAAGACGTGGCTCTGTGTTCAAGGACCTCACAATCTAACAACAGACTGATTCAACTATAAACTACTATGACACCAAGCGAAGTGAATAGGAAAAACTGTCTAAAAGGGCTCCTTACAAAGGTAATAATGTAAAAAAGAAGGCTGAAAAACACTGATGTATGTTTTGCCACATGTTTTTAAAAAGCAGGTAGTCTCAATGTCTTATAATCATACTTCACGTAATAGATTGAAACAAATCTCATTCTATGCATTGAATGTGGATATGCTTCTGATTTAAAATTTTGAAATATGTAATAAAATGATATGGGATAATAACCTACTTCTGAGGTTTTAGTTAGTGCTGATCTCAGTATTTATTTTTAATGAAACAATTTACAGACTAATTTATATTTGTCTTTACCTCCACAAAGAAATCTTGAATTTGATTCTGCTTTCTGAATCATCAACTCATAATTTCTGATCCTGTTGCTTATATCTAAAATGTACAGCTATAGCTGGGAAAACAAAGGAAAAACTCCATTTACCTCTCCTAAAATTTAACACTCAGGCTGGCTCAAATCTGTCAGTCTTTACTATTCTTTATTAAAACTTATGATTGACCCGTTATAGAAAATGCGGCAGTAATGATTATTCTTGAACTGCACACAGGACTGGACATGAGGAGTTACCTGAACATATACTCAGTATTCAGGTCAGGCTACAATTAACCTGACCCTCTCCTTTCTTCTCAGCCCTCTACTCAAGACTCGGAAACAAAAAAAAAGTCCAGGGCCAACCTGTGTGAAAAGGAATCAGGAGGTGCCCCCATTCTCAACTGTGCTGCGTTACCCATGTATATAGCACACCTTGTCCCTGGTCATTAAAAATAAGCATAAAGTATAGATAAGAAACTAAATAGTTCCTTCTCATTTTTACATAACTTGTAATTTATTTTTATTTTTTCCTTTTGCTAAAAGCAAGGCAGCCTGCCACAGGCAGTACCTCATTTAGATGTGTCTGGAGTTTTGGAAGCTTGACTCCCCTAAGTTCTCCCACAAATGGACCTTGACAGCTTGTTTGGAGGTTCTAGCAGGGGAGCGCAGTTATTCTTCTACCCTTGATTAAAGAATGGTCCTCCTCTGTCGGGGAAGGTCATCCTCTTTGACTGAGGATGAAGTTCTGGGAGGGACACACGTGGAGCGGTGAAGGAAGAAGGGGACACCCGCCTAGCCAGCCAGATCAGTTGAATCTACCCTGGAAATCAATGGGGTGACATATGTCACAGCCAGATCGCCCTCACATCCTACATAAATTTTAAAAAGCTATTATTATATTCAAAATGTTAACATGTTCATTGCAAAAAGAGACCACTTTGGACATCTCCTGTAAGGAATGAGAGATCACATTAGCTAGCTGCACTGCTGGCGCTGTCTGGAGACATTCACAGCTGGAGGAGTTAAACTTTAACAGCAGGAGATTGGGAGACACATGCCGGTTACACACAAAAAAATGAGGATATACCAAAAATCGAAAAACCTTCTAGACACATGCTGAGCCCAATCTGATAGGGTAAACTTAAAAACAGTTTTGTGATGGAAAGAGGGGTAGATAAATGAATAGATATGTGATAAAATAAAATACAATGTTGGTTGCAGACTTCTAAGTGATGGGCATATTGGTGTTTATAATTCTTTCAAATTCTTTTTCTAGATTTGAAAATTTTCATAATAAAATGTTTAGGGGGGATTACAATTTAAAAGCAGTTTTAAATGGTAGACATTCTGAAGGAGAAAAATCACTTAAGATTGCACCTAATAAACAGCTCTCCAGAATTGCAATGAAGAGCTCAGAAACACTCTAGCTCTCTAAAGAAATGGCGAGTGCTGATATACAGCTGCCGACACTTTTAAATGCCAAAGTTATAGGAGGCTGATCCAAGAAAGCAGAAGGCTAACAATTCAGAGTGTTTACAAATATCTGATAAGGCCAAACTCTAGCTAAACAATTATCAAAAATAAAGTATCCAAGTATCTATTTTGCCTTGCTAGAATAAGTTCTGTCATCTTCCTTCAACTTTTATCTTCTTTAAAGGCTGGCAGGTACTTGTAGATATGCAGAAACTGATTCACAATTTACACTGGAACAGCATTTTACGCATATTTATATGAGAAAGAAAGAGACAGAAAGTTTAAGTAGTGTAGCCTACTTTGCCCTCCATTGTACTTCCTGCTTGCACACCCAGAGTGAACAGACAGGAGAGGAGAGTGAAACGTCCAGTCCCTTAGCCTGCTTCTCTACCCGGTGCCTCCCACAGTGCGAGTATCCTGCTGGGCTGAGCGTGATTCTAGTACAAACAAGCACGCATTTTCTTCTAACAAACCTCATCACAAGCCAACTGTGTTCTGGAACTCAGCCTCAACGATATGTTACAATGTTGGAAGAAAACCTAGCATGTTCACGGAAAAATAGTACATGAGTCTCTAATCCTTCCTTAGGCATTTTTCAAGGGTAATTTTGACTACCAGTAATTTCTACATTACATTCTAACTTCAGAACCTCACTTCACACAAGATGCAAACACACTGTACTCTGTTCATCTGAAGTATGAAAAGCTCTGAATTGGTGTCAGGAATTGTGGATTCTAGTCCCAGCTCTTCTACTAACCAGCTGTGTGATCCCGGGCAAGTAACTCAGACCTCTGAGTCTCAATTCCCTCAACGATAAAATAAGGCAGGTGGTTCAGATGGTCTCTAAGTTCCCTGATCCCATCTAATCATCTATAAACCCATGAATTTTTTTCACAATTTATTAACTATATGTCTGGCTAGTCTCATTTACCTAAACAGCAGTTTGTTATCTAATGGTGAATAATACAAATCAGCAATCAGCAGCTCAGATCCAGAAAATGAAAAACTTGAAAATTTTCCTCTGAAGACCTCCATTTCCCCAATATTGAAAAAAACAATCAGCAAAAGAATCATGAAATTACAGACCAATACTGAAAGTAGGTGTGATTAAAGTCAGTTGTTCTAAAATATAGTTTTAACCCTGTTCTGTGCAAGGTGGTTTAAAATGATATAATCTATTACGTCAACAAACAAAATGCAAATACAGGAAAAGGATACAAAGAATGTTTGCTCTGACTAAAATGTTTAAAATTCACTCTCTGGAGCTTAAGAGCATTATATAAAAGACAATTTGTTCCTTCTGCCACTTTTATATTTTACAAACACACAAAAACACCTGCCCTCATTCTCATGCTTTATTGCAGTGGTTTGCAAATCTGGCTGCATATTAGATTATCACAGAAGCTTTAAGGATTTTTTTAAAAGTCTGATGAGCAGGCCTCCCAAGAGCAACTGGATCAGACTCTCTGGAGGTGGACCCCCAAGCATTAGATTTTGAAAAATATCCCCAGATGATTCTAATCTGCAGTCAAACTTCAGCCCCTAAAATCACATGTGGGAGAAGGATTCGGGGAGGGGCTTTTTGGTTTTGTTTTTGAAGTGATGGGTGAGCTCAAGCAAATAGAAAGTTTAAGTTTTGTCTTCACCCAAGAAATGTAAAAATTAAAAACCCAAGGACCTTTGGATTGAAATATAAACATTTTTTTGCATTTTTAAAACAGAACTATTTTTTAAACTCTTAATAGCCTTCACTCAATATATTAAAATCTACAGATGTATTTATATCTATATAGTGAAATAGCTACTTAAATAAAAGATGCTTTCTACTGAATTAACTTCTCTAAGTTTTCTCCAGTTGCATGGTACATAGGTGCTCAACCTTTGTATTCCTTAAAAGTTAACAGTACCTACACTTTGGAAATCTGTATCTTACTATTCAGTGCATCAAGCGCATAAAATAAGTCTTTATTTTATCTGCTGTAGTATCGTGAATTATTGATTGTAGTGTTTTTAATTAAAATTTCATTGCTAATAAAAGCAGATAAGATTCCAAAGTATACTTTAACAATAACAGGAATCATTAGTAAGTGAATGAAAACATTGAGACTTAAGAAAAGACACCTTTAGAGTCACCTTGGAATGCTGAGTAGGTAGTCTAAGGTGACACTCAGCTCATCCATATTTGTCTGTTCGAGACATAATGGAATTGTCAGAATGAGGCCACTTCGTCTGTCCTTTCCTCCTATTAGAGAAAAAAATATAAATTTAACACGTAATAGATAGTAAAGCACTAAATGAATAATATATATTTAGATCTAATGTTACTAAAACAATTACAAGTTTAAGACATCAGTAAAAAACTATCTAATGGTTGTTTATTTTATATATTATAAATGTTTATAGTAGTAAAGCAAAATTATACAAAATTCAGAAAAAAATTTCACCCATGAAATCTTCACTTAAACATAGCAATTACCATTTTCTTTAATTTTCTTCCATTTAGTCTGCTTCTTAATATAATCAATTCATCAAGCACCTTTCATGTGCCTGGCACAATAAGCATTTACAAGTAAAATAAAATAAATTTCCAATCAACCTAGGAAGAAAGGCTTTAAGTTACAAGAAATAACAGTATGAAATATGACAGCTTATTTTCTAGACTGTTGTACAAAATATATAAAATATAATTTAAAGGGATTAGAAAATGGAGAAAATGATAAGAGCTGGCATAAATGTGAGAAGTTTTATAGAAAAGTTAAGACATTAGAAAAATGGGTAGAATTTATAAACCAAGTCAAAAGAGCATTCTGTGACAAGGAAAGACCTGAGTTAACTCACAAAGGTCAGAGAGGCATTCTCTGCTCACGCGGCGAGAAAGAGAAAGCTGCGAGTATGGAACCTGGGTGTCGAAGCCTGAAAGCCAGATACTGGGACGCACTTACACTGCATGTATGTTCAAGTCCTTTTAAATCTTCCATAAGCATTAAAATGTAACTATTTTATACACAGCTTCTTTGAAAGTTCCCCATATGACTGACTTTTACACTGAAGCCCATCTTTTGACCCAACTGACATTTATGACAATTTTAGAAGCTTAAAAACCAGTAAATACTAAAGGAAACAATTCTATATGATCTCTGGAAATCCATAACTAAAAACTGAAAGGTGTGAAGTGAAAATAACAACTCCCATGAGTGACATGAGTGCAATTCATCATTTACCAATCATAATCTTCTGTCTTTTATTAGGTTAACCATATAAATTACTAATATTCAACCACTTTATTTAACCTCAATAAATAGCAATTCAATGGTTCAGTTTAATAGATAACAGTGACTTCAACTGCATATGTTTTTTTGTTTAGAATATAGCTTTTAGTTTTTAAAAAATGGATTGCACTGTCGTTTTCAAACTGTCTCCTGATTTTGTTGCTTTGAAAAGATTTTGTCTATTATTAGAAAGGTTTGGAAATTACTGGTTGGAATAATTAATAGTCAATAGAGGACATCAAGAGGAGTAGGCTAAGAGAAATTTCATTTGCTCCTCAAAATCACTACGCTTTATCCCTGCATTAACCAAATCCACAGAAAGGTTCCTATCTGGACTGTAGCATTCTGACCCACTGTGGAATTCTCTTTAGAGGACAAGTCTAACATTCAGGACTACATTTAACCTCATGCCCTCAGCTTTCACAAGGGACAAGAAAATAATCACTACTGTAAACGCAAAAGACGGCAGAAGCCAAGAGGAAAAAGACTTTCAAGTAGGTGTGGTCAACAGGGTCAAATGCTGCACAGGGACAAGGGTCAAAACAATGCAAAAATGTCACTGATAAAGATTTAAAAAGAATAATAACATCCACTCTTGGCAACAGTGTGGACAAACAGGTATTTTCATACACTAGTGAGAGAAACAGAAATTGAAACAATATTCTTAGAGGGCAATCTGACAAAACCTAACACAAATTTAAATGTAACTTCTCTTTAACACTTCCACTTACAGGAATTTATACTGCTGAACTCCTACAAACTGCACAAAGTTACAAATAAGAATGTTTCCTGCAACACTCACATCAGAAAATAACCAAGAAAAGGTAAGTATCAACTGGTAAGGGAAGAAGTTTTTAAAAAAGGAAACATATTAAATAAGGAAATAATAATACTAGTGGAATTCAATACCTTATTTGTCCTTAAAATCTACACTAGAAAAACATGCCGGGGCTGCCCCAGTAGCTTAGTGGTTAAGCATCCATGCTCTGCTTCAGCAGCGTGGGGTTTGCAGGTTTGGATCCTGGGCGCAGACCGACGCACCGCTCATCAAGTCATGCTGTGGCGGCGTCCCACATACAAAATAGAGGAAGACTGGCAACAGATGTTAGCCCACGGCCAGTCTTCCTCACAAAAAAAGAAAAAAAAAAGAAAAACATGCCAATTTACAGAGAAATACAATATACTTTGGAAAAAGGACATTAGTAGCCTGAATATCAAGACAATTCTGATACAACCTAAAGAGAATAAGAAAAAAAAAGCAAAATAATATAGTCTGAAAAACCTTAAACAGGCAGGCCACAGCACCTACTCTAAAGCATGTGCAAATTTACTCAGTAATCCAAAATCCCAGAAAATCGCTACACCCAATGTATCACACCACTGCTCTCACCCTAGTAAAATATCTCGCACCTTCTCTTTGACTGTTAGCTGATATAGACTTTGGGTTAGTAACTGAAGGTAAATTCAAGCTTGCATAACCAAGTTCAAACAGTAAAAAGTGAAGACCATGTAACTGATATTTCGTAACTCCTCCAGCACACTGAAAATTTCTCATAGGAAGATGGAAGACAAAAGCTATGATGCAAGATGTCATAAAAACTAACTCCTCTATAATTGAGAGACAAGTATTTGGATGCTGGTTAGCCAATTATTCTTGGTCTGCATTAATTATTTCATGTTTATATAAGAAGTGAGATGTCATGACATCTACCTTGTAAAGGTCATTTTAATAAAATTACAGAACACAGTAAAACCTGGCCTGCCAAGTACCAGCAGTGACAGCGCTGGCTTGCACAGCACCCACTCTGATCAAAAAAAGCCTCAGAAACAGCTTTGAAACAAAATCTTCACAGAAAAATGAAATGCATTTCTGCCAAACTTACCAAAGACAAAAAAGTTTATACATCAAACACTTCCAATTTTAAGAAGAAAACATACCTGAAAGGAAGGCGAGTTTTTTCTTCAGAATGGGTAATATCACTGCGGCCTCCATTTTACTCCAGTAAACTTCCTCACTTCTGAAAACACAGACAGTTAAATGTCAACTACAAGATGATAATTATTTTATGAAATATATACTTACAATGGCTTATCCCAGGGTTTCTCAATCTTAGCATTACCGACATTTTGAGTTGGATTATTTATTCTTTTTTGTAAGGGGTTGTGACAACCAAAATGTCTCTAGACATTGCCAAATATCCTCTAGTAGGGAAAATTACAGCCATTTGAGAATTTTTTCAGAGCAATACTCTTGGGCTAAAACAGTGCCTAGTACATAGCAGTAACTCAATAAATTATTTGTTGAGTAAAGGAATGAATCAATTAATCAAACAGGCAATCTTCTCTCTATTGCTCTCCTTATTAATTACACAGCTTAATTCCAAATATCCGATTCTCTCAGTTCCACTATTTCGATGGCTTTCTCTGATTTCTCATATTTTTGCTTCTCCATAACACATGGTAACATATCTTTTCCTCATGTTTGCCTCAGGATATTTCCTAACACCCTGTTTCATGTTTCGCCCCCACTATTATCTGTCTCCACCTCTCCACATTTTGTATTTTCAAGTTCTCCAGGGAAAAATCTGATTAGCCCAGTTGACCTTTTTGTACCATGCCATAATTCACTGTTCTTGGTTTGATTTTCTGGTGTCCACTCAGCCACAGCCAGGGATTATGGCTAAATACAAAACGGGACTATCCGTACAGCAAGGGCTAAGGGCAAGACAGTTTCCCTTAAAAGGGAGCTTTAGCGTAGCAAGCATCTGAAGGCTTGGCCCGCCCAGTATACTATTAAAACAGGATTTCGAGGAGAGTAGGACCTTTAAAACAAAACAAAACAAGGAAACCAAAGGTTTAATTATATTATCCACCTATATGTAGTTTCATGTCTGAGAGAGTATTCGCCATCACATTTTATCCCTCCTTTCCCGTCCCACCTCACATCCACTCATTATCACAATATAGTGACAGTTCCTTAGAGTACACTGCAAAATTGTATTGTATTTAGCAAAAGCACAGTCCTTTTTCTTTAAAAGCCTCTTTTTCTTTTATTGAGATACAACCGAACATATAACATTATATTATTTTCAGGTGTACAATATAATAATTTGATATTTATATATACTGCGAAGCAATCACCACAATAAGTTTAGTTAACATCTGTCACCATACACAGTCACAAAAATTATTTTTTCTTGTGATGAGAACTTTCAAGACCTACTCTCTTAGCCACTTTCAACTATGCAATACAGTATTATTAACTAGAGTCACCAGAAAGCATACTCTCTTAAAAATAATTTTCCAGCATAGCAGAAACTGTGACTCTGTATGAAAGTGTATTATTCAGCAAATACTTGCTATGAACCTAGCCCATTTCAGGCACTGTGCTACGAGCTAGAGCTAAAAACTCAAGTCACAGCCCTGCCTTGAAAAAAATGTAATCTTTAAAAAAGAAAATCCCAGATATTAAGAAAACAAAAATGTAGTCTTAATATTTGTCAGATAATGACTAATTAAGCAAGACTACTTAAACAAGTATACTATTTTACAGCTTTCGTGTATACAACTAAAAAAAAAACATTACCACTATTTGCACTTGTCTACAAAGAAAACATGCTGTCAAACTAAATATGATATATTCTTTTCAAGTTTCATACTTGAATATTTGTTTGCAATTTGTTCGTTCATTTTTGTTCTGCATCAGCCCGGGCTAACATACAATTAGTAGGAAGTATGAGGGAAAAGTTCACATTTTACATTTTTAATCTAAAACCAGTAGCACTTCATGTTTCCAGCTCAATACCTTAACCCGATGACTTTGTTATCCAGCCCTACAAGAAACCGAGAGCTCAGATTCACGTCTATGGTCCCTTCTCCTGTGACAAGCTTGTCAGAGAAGAGATTTGAAAGCTTGATAAGGATGATGATAATGATTATGAAAATTAACACTTACTAAGTGTTTACTACAAGCCACGTACTGTTCTAAATGATTTATTTGTATTAACTTATTTAATCCTCACAACATTCCATGAGGTAAATACTATTATTATCCCCATTTTACAGAAGAGTCAACTGGGGCTTAGAGAGGTTAAATGTTGCCCAGCATCTCACAGCTAGTGATTGGGGAAATTCGGATTCACACTCAGGCAATCTGGTTCCAGCAGTGACGTTCTCACATCGCAATATCGGCTTACCAACAAAACAGCTCTGAAAATATCCAGTGACATCTGGCCAACTGAACAAGATGGAGCTCTAGACTATACGCAAAATTAAAACATCCAGAGTATGTATATGTGTACACACCACTGCCTTGATTCAGTCTTATGGCACCAGTACTTTTGCCCACCATTGCTTTTGCATCATCAGTGTAAATGCAAACACAGTGAAAAGGGCAAATAATACCTAAAAATTATTATAAAAACAATTTTGACCTCACAGACTTTCTGAAAGCTAGAAACAAGAGAACTGCTGATCTAGGCTGTCAATAGGATGCTCTCACAAAAGAATTTCAACCTTCAGGGAATAATGCAGATACAGGAACAACTTAGTCATAGAAACAGAACTGGCTTCCTAACCACTTTTCCTATGGTATGAGGACAGACAAATTCTCAACTGCCTTTGTCTCCTTCCTATTTTCTGAGCCTATTTCTCCATCCTTCTCATCAATTCCGTGCATTATACAAACAACATCCTTCCAATAAATCCCTTTTCTGCTTAAATTAGAGTCGGCTTCTCTTTAGTCAATGGAGAAACTTGATTGGTACAGAAAGCAAAACTGCAATTTAGAGTTTAGCAGATCATGTCTGCAATCACAATGCTGCTTCTTTTCTTTAATCTGTTGCCACTTATACTGAATGAAAATGTCCATCAATACATTGAGGTTTTAAGCCTTGCCACAATATAACCCAATTAACTAGCACCCAAGAGAAAAGAACATCTAGAATTCCTAGGATCCCTCAAGGCATAAGAAATCAGCTGCACATGACCCTTGGAGTAATATCTGTGTTACCCAAGCTTTACAAGTCAGGTTATTGATTTTATGCCAACAAATGCCAAATTTTTCACTACTGTGTTCTCCATATACTTATTTTTTTTTATTTTTTATTAAATTTTTTTGTTTATTGCAGTAACATTGGTTTATAACATTGTATAAATTTCAGGTGTGTTCTCCATATACTTAAAGCAAAAAAGGGAGATGGCTTCAGTCTCTGGTCTAGATTTACCTTGGCAAACTATGACATCCAGAAGCAATCTTACATTTCATTACTGTCTCTTGAGAGACAGATGCTTTATCCAAACTTTCCATTACTTTACAGAACCACTTCAGCATGGCAAAATACTAATTTTTTTTTTTTTATCCAACAGCTTTTTTTTTAAGAACATCTTGAAAGTGATGAGAAAGTAATTTAAAGTAATGAGAAATATACGTTTTGGGGTGTGTGGGCCAAGATCAAATAAACTGATGGATAAAACGTGACGCAATGAAGAAACGAAAGCTGTAATGTTTACTCTTTAGATCTTCCTCCCTTCTAGAGTCTCCTTTCCATCAATCTCTTTCACTGTTGTCATAAAAGAGGTGGGTAATAAAAAATAATGATTACTGTACCACTAGTTCCAATTAAATTTAGTTTTTCAGAAGTTATTTGTTTTAGATTTTTCAAGTTGTTAGCACAGCCAAAAAAACCAAAAAAACAAATTCTCCTATTTCTGGTTATCTTACACATCTCATAGAATAGTTAAAATAATGCACAAAACACACAAAATAAAGGAAAAATCTTGCAAAATACAACCATCCACTACCATCATGCAATAAAATGTTAAGTAACACAAAGACCAGCTCATGTTCTTCTCCCATGGATACATACAAATCATTGTTTTTCACAAGAAGAAACTTATTCAACCTAAATATATTCAACCTAAATATATCTAAGTGGATTATATTCTCAAACAACGAATGAAGCCAATGACGAACATTAACCTGATACGAATGAAGTGTCAAGGGAAATACATTTTTTAAAAAACTTGCCAAGTGAAAAAGGCTAAGAACGGAAGAATAAAACAATTCACAACATGCTTAACAAAAACATGTCATATTTCATATTACGGTCATTTAAAACAACCTATTTCAAGTCACAATTTTATTTATTAAATATAAAGGAGGCAGAAAGCCAGAGTTTATAGCAGATGTGGTGCCTTGAAGACTGGTGAATATAAAGAAAAATGTGCAACCATAACTGCATGTTACCTTCAACCATAAGCAAGAAACACTGAAGTAAATTATTACCTTTTCTAAGTGCAAAATAAATCCTACCTAAAACAGAGCCCTTTCACAGTGAGGGACGATGAATTCTGAGGACTAGAAATACAGGGAAAGTAAGTTTCAACTGATATTTGTATCCATCTTCTAGTGTGAACATCTTTCCCAAGATCTTGGCGAGTTAGAGGAAAAGTGGGGCAACCAAGTAGTTAAATTGGTATCTTGTCTCCCTAAGAGCAGAGACCAAGTCTCATTTATCTTTGTACTTATTCACTCATTCATTCACTCATTTAACAAATCTACAATGAGCAGCTACTGGATCAAGGCCAGGCTAGGTGCTGGACATGCCTGGCATTCAAAAAATATCTGATCAACGAACGAACAAATGAGCAAACGTATGACACAGTAAAGTAAAATACTGACCTAGGAATCCTAACATTATCACAACTACCTGATGTGAATACCTTGTGGTGCAATCATAGGATCACGTGTGCATGCTTTTCCTTCAAAGCAGCTTCTTTCTACTGGGACAGTCTCCCACAGATCCAGCAGCTACATAACCGGCTGGAAGCTGGAGAAAAGCAGGTCCCTGATGGCAGTAAAATAGACATCCATGGGTGCTATCAATGCGCAGCCATTAGAGGGCAGCAGAGGATGTGCTGAGAAGCAGGAAAAGATAATTGCAGGCCTTTTAATCAACACTGGGCAAATTACACTTCATAAGAGATTGTAATTGATGATATGAGTGAGCGCACTGGAACTCCTCTCTCAGTAAGTATAAATCAACCAGTTTATTTGGAAAATTTAGTTAGATTCTTCAAAGAGCGTTTTTAACAACCACTGAAAACCCATTAGGATAGCCCAAGGCTAACTAAATCATCTCTAATAAGTCTACATCATGTAGACACATGATGGCAATGAATGAAATCAGAATGCAGGCTCCTTAGCTTTGTATTTCCAGAAGAAATACTACAGCTGTCCTTAAATTCAGATTAGAAACACCTTCAACTGTTGTTTCGAAGGAAGAGCAATCTTACAGATTAAAACAAAACAAATATACTTATAGGTACTCACTACTACGTTAACTGGGCTCATCACTCTACATATCCATATATAAAATTATGAAGAAACAAACATTACTCAACTTTAGAATAATACATCAGTAAAGCAGATCAACAGTTGAAAATTCATGTAATTTTTTTGTTATTACAGGTGCTTGTGTCTGATTATTAATCTGGTTTTACAACAATATTGACAGTATAAATGAAAGAACAATCTTTTTGATAGATTTTAAATGAAAATGATAAAATAATGGTTTACTTTTACAATACAGATATATCCAAAACTCTAATTCCTCTAAACAAAATTCAAAGCTAAAGTATCACCATATTATACCATTTTTACAGATGGATCAGGACCTAGTTTATTCAGTGAGGGGGGAAGAAAGGAAAGGGAAGGAGAAAGATTTTGAGTTTTCTATGAAAATATCAACAATCTACCTTGAAAGACAAGAAAATTCTATATTAAGGAGTCCAGTAGGACATTAAAAGTCCTATACTGTATTTAAACTTTAAAAATTCAAAAGTATACTGCTAATGGTAATGACAGCCCACCACTTAAAAACCGTTTCAAAAACTACAATGTAAGCAACTACCTCTATACCACCCTCTTTCCCTGCCTCTTCTTGGCAGGAGCCACTGACACTGATATTTACAAAGACAGAAGCAGAGGGAAGTCAGTTCCTTAAGGATTTCTCCATCCCTCTAGACTTTCTACCAAACCCTTAGCACTGCAAACTGCTATTTTTGAAGGTCCAGTTTCAAAAACTCCTTAACTATATGAAATTTTCAAATCTTTGGCTCTTCTTATCTGTGTTAATTTATTGATAAATCCTCAGGAGTTTGGCTGCTTCTTCACCAAAATTGGGGCAGCAAAAGGAAAAAGGAACACTGCTTTACAGAAGTGAATCAGGCTTGTGAAATTCCAGGAAGGTAAAGATATTTCTGGTATCCCTAGCTGCAGAGTATCTGATGGCTAGAGCTTTTTCACCTGCTGCCAGAGCTCTCTGAGATGAGCTCTCCACCTGCATGGCTACTGCATCTGAGTCTTGCACTGAGCTCCAAGAAGCCTGGACCATTTCTTTCTCCAGATCAACGGATGTGTCCAGTGAGTTCACCTGACTGGGTAGGTCTCCCTCCATCACCAGAGGAGGAACCAAGTCCAGCTATAATAACTTGACAGACTCATCATCTAATTTCTAGATCCCAACCCCTCTTTGCCTGCTATGTAGATATCTTCCATCCTCCTCTTCATCTCAGAATTTCTGTGGGTCATCACCAAACCTTTTCTCTCTTGACTTTTATCCTAGAAAGAAGTGTTCTTCCTCTATCCTTCACAAAGATATACATGCCTTCCACTGAGCTGATCTCAGACTAAATCCAATATTCCAAACATGTAATAGTCTAATGGGTTTGAAAAGAGGTTCAGATGTATTATCAGGTTCCTAATTCCAAATAATTGGCATACAAATTAATTTTTAGCATCCAATTATTTATATGTTGGATACCACACATATATAAAAGAATACTTCTGTTCAAATGAGATAATATACATATAACATGAACTGAGATTTTGGCTCTAAGTGTTTTTATTTATATAATGTAAATATTTGGTACATACCAAATACCACACAGGAAAAAAAGTAAATAATAGTAAAAAAAAAGTTAAAAAATATCTAAGTTAACTAAAAAGATGGAAAACTGCCACAAAATGGAAATTCTTATAGTATTACACAGGCAGAAAGAAGCCAGTGGAACATGTGAGAGAGTTATTTTCCATCAGACTAAAAGTCCCATTTAAAAAAAAAACAATATATATTGTAACATATTTTTTGAGGTAAAACTACAAAAACAATACTGAACATACTGCAAATCTTTTGACTTGTTCAGTAACTGAAATGTCACCTCGCTATCACATGGAAAAAAATAATACAAGGCACATATGGAAAACTACTTATAGAACGCTCACCTCTTTTATCCCTCACGAGAGCAATAACAGCTATCTTTCCCAAGCGAAGACCTCCCCACTGAAACCTCTCTGCCATGGGATTCTGTTCCAAAGAACTGTTCTCCCTGAAAGGCAGTTGACTTCAGTGGTAAAGATCATGGCCTTGGAGCCGAAGTGTGACGCCAAGGTGGCCACTTACTAGCTAGGTGATTTGGGCAATTCCTTTAATTTCTTTTATAGGCATAATCACTGAACCTAACTCACAGCACTGAGGATTAGGTGAGCTTCTGTGTGCACATTGTTTAGTATACTCCAAGATGGTAAGCACTCAATAAACAGCGTCTATTTTTAGTAACTAAATTTTCCTTCCTCCACTAATTACTGATTTACTACCACCGATTCTCCACTGAGGCCATGGCCAAAGCATTCCCACTAAGGTCTTTCTGATCCAACACACAAAAATGGTCACAACATTATTACAAGTAACTTAACACATCCTGGCACTTTTTTATGTTCTAAGAATATTATTTCATCCTCAGAACATACAATTCTATTAATAGCTCCATATTTTTCTGATGAGAAAACTGAGGCACTGAGAAGTTAGGGAATTTGCCCAAAGTCATACAGAACTTAACAGATTTATAAATCACAGACTTGGAACCACAGAGAACATCTACTCCAACTTTTTCATTTTACTGATAAGGAAACTGCCTTAAAAAACATACCACAGATTGAGTGGCTTATAAACAACAGAAATTTATTTCTCATGGTTTTGTTGGGGCTGCTATAACAAAAATTCCATAGAGTGGGTGGCTTATAAATAATAGAAACTTATTTCTCACAGTTCCAGAGGCTGGGAAGTGCAAGATCTAGATGCAGACAGATTCAGTGTCTGGTGAGAGGCCACTTCCTGGTCCACAGACAGAATCTTCTATATGCGTCCTTACATAGCGGAAGGGGCAAGGGAACTCTCTAGGGTCTCTCTTATAAAAATGCTAATTACCTCTCAAGGCCTCACCTCCAAATACCATCACACTGGGGATTAGTTTTCATCAGATGAATCTTGGGGGGGGACCCAAACATTCAATCTAGAGCAGAAACTGAGATCTAGAGATGTGGATTTACTCTCCTAAGGCTGCAGAGCAAGAGAGTAACATGAAACCCAGGCTCCTAAAACCCTGCGCACAGTGCTTCTCTCCACTATATTATGTTGCCACATAATAAAATCAAAATTAAAAACACATGAAGAGCAGAGAGAACCATTATCTCATACATGTTAATAATTTTTTCTAAATAAATATGTCCCCACAAAAACTTACACACAAATGTTCATAGCAGTATTATTCATAACACTCAAGACAGGGAAACAACCCAAATGTCCATCAATTCTGAATGGATAAACTAAACGTGGTACACCCATATAACGGAATACTATTCAGCAATAAAAAGGAATGAGGTGGACCAGCCCCGTGGCTTAGCAGTTGAGTGCACGCGCGGCGCTGCTGGCGGCCTGGGTTCGGATCCCGGGCACGCACTGATGCACTGCTTCTCCTGCCATGCTGAGGCCGCATCCCACATACAGCAACTAGAAGGATGTGCAGCTATGACATACAACTATCTACTGGGGCTTTGGGGAAAAAAAAAAAGTATTAAAAGGAATGAAGTATTGCTAAATAGTACAACATGGGTGAACCTTAAAATATTATACTAGGTAAAAGAAACACAAGGTCACATGTTGTACAATTCCATTCAAATGAAATATCCAAAACAGGCAAATCCATAGAGACAGAAAGTAGATTTGTGGTTGCCTAGGGCCGGGGTCAGTATGGGAAGTGACTAGTAATGAGCACAAGGATTCTTTTTTGGAGTGAATGGAAATGTGAAATCAAATTGTGGTGATAGTTCTGTAAACCTACTAAAAATCACACTGAATTGCACACTTAAAATGGGTGTAAATTTTACCTCAATAGAGATGTCAAAAAATAATTTTAAAAATAAACAACAGAATTGCCCATTTTGTAAATCAGGAAAATCCAGATGAAAATGATGTGCACTTTAAGTACTAAAAAACAAAAACTAAAAATATGTAAGCAATATGCTCCAGAAAGTCTGTAAAATGAATTGCACACCCTGAGCAATTTATCCCCCGACTTCCACTATAATTAGAACATACTGCTATGAAAGAACTTCAGCTGCAAAGACCAATTTCTTTCAAAGCTGTACATTCTGGATGGGGTAAAACAATAAGAAAAACAGACTAAATGGATTAAATAGAGGAAAGAAAGGAGAGTATAAGCAATAATGCGGCTACTACTTTATGTTCATAGATAGATGCCCGAACTCTCTATCATTCTAAATAAATTGGTACTACAAAGGGAACTTAAGATTTGATTTTCATTTTTAACCTATAGGGAGATTTATAAATAAAGGTCTTAGGTATCTCAAAGTTTTCATACCAACACATATAAAGACATCCAAGATTTAATTAAAGATTAAATATTTATTCCTTTCAATGGTATTACATGTTTTAAAACAATTAAATCAAGTTTGCTTTTGAAAAAAGTATAAAATGTGCCTTTGAATTAAAACAACACTAATACTGTTCTGTACTCCCTAAAATCAAAGGCTTAGAGGATCAATGAATGCAAATCACTTTGAAACATCACCTACACTAAGAGGTGAAATCTCAAATTAACTATCTGTATTATACCTCCAAATAAAAATAACAATGACTGACATCACTGAGAATGTTCTATGTATAAAGCAGTACCCTAATCACTTCATGCGCATTATTTCATTTATAACTCACAACAATCCTCTCAGGTTAGAATTACTGTTGTCATCATGTAACAGCTGAGGAAAGTGAGGCTTAGTGAGATGAAGGGAGGTTAATCTGACAAAGGTCATGCAGGTCTTAAGTAGCAAAACTGGCATTTCAACCGAAGGCTGAGTCCAACGCCTAAGTTATCTGACCTCTCATGCTCTTGTTTAACATAGTAACTTTTATTACAATATGAATAATAAAGGTCTTTAACATCTCTCAAATAGAATTGCTCATTTTTTTAGATATAAAGACATTAAGGTTATGTTTGTTAAGAAGAGTATCTTATCTTTTAGTGACATACACTTTAATATTTACAAATGAAATATGCCTGGGACTCACGTCTATAATGGGGAGAGCAGGACATACATGAAATAAGATTGTCCACACGTGATAATTGTTGAAAGAAGATGATAGGTGGGTAAATGTAGTTCATTTTACTATTCTCTCTGCTTTTATATATTTGAAAATGTCCACGATAAAGTTAAGTCTAAATCTTTAAATATACCAATGCTGTAAAAGAGGGAGCTACAATCCTTTAAATTTTTTTTGCATTTGCAATATTTTCTTTATTTCAAAATCAAGAAGAGACAGGAAATAGACTACATCTAATCTGAAAATATTCACACGTTCACCATCATATTCTAAAGCTCTCCACGGAGAAAGATCTGCGTATCTGGGCCCCACGTAAGACTGCTGAGGAGGAGGAGACCAGTTCTAACAAACGCAATACCCACAAGAGAAAAGGCAGCAGCAGCAGGCCGGGGCCCTGCTTTTGCCACTCGGTTGGCACTGGCGACTTCTGTTCCCTCTTTGTGACTGAAGTCACTTTCTCAGCAGTCTCCCTCTCACTCTATCACTATCACCATACAATACGCTTTTTCAAGTGATTAAATTACCAAGAAAAGCAAAGTTTATGTCCACAACTTTATGCCTTCCCTGATGTATGGACAGTCGTAGTTGGTCAGAAGACCAGGCAGATCTCTTAGGTGAAGAATCAATTAAGTATCATATTCTTTGACCTGGAAAAGAGAGTCCAAAAGTTTTACACGTAACATATATTAACACTTAAGAGCACGTTCCAAATTTAATAACAATTTATTTTACCTATATAGTCAATAAAGCCAAAAAAGTTATTTCTGAAATCGAAAGTAGCCGTTGGCTTAGTCGTTTGAATGTGTCTATGTTTGCCTAGGACAACGCCTGGCACATAACCAATGCACAATAAATATTCGTTGAATAAACTCCCTTCTTATTATCCTGCCAGCTTCCTCAGTTAGGTGCCACGGGGCAGAATAATTCGGAAGCAGGAGAAAAAGTAAGGGAAAAACAAGCTTAGACAATTTTAAACTCAACAAAGCACTATTAATAAAGGATGCATTTACTTTGAACAGAATATCAAATTACATAGTTCAGGGACCTTTACTGAAACATCTTGGGACCTGGCCCATCGGGATCACGAATGAAGAGAGGCATTTTATAAAGCCTTCTTTACGCTGAGCCAACTCTAACTTTTGGCTCTAGAAATTGCTTATTTAACTCTACTAACTTTATAGTCTAAGTGAGTTTTCATTATCTATATTTTAACACTTGGAAAAAGCCACTTTTTAACATGAACATTTTTCCGTTTTCTGAAATTAAATCTTCATTTTTATTCCAGTATTCACCATCACCCCCTCCTCCACCTCACTTTCTCACTTTATCATCCACAAATACCTTACAGCTCCAAGATCTTTCTTGCAATATTTAGATGGCTCCTGACGCGAGCACACACATCTCACTTGGCAGATCATGCGATCTGTAGAATCCACAAGAGAACCACAGAGGCGACTTTGGAATTCCTCTGGACAGTCAAAAATAAGTTTTGCATCAATTAAAAAACAATAAGTTTTGCTAGCAAGCATTTCTAATAATTGAGGCAATATCATTTCTGCCTCAACTAATACTATTTCCTAGAAGTGAGACTGCAGCAACAACGATTAGAAAAAATATTTTTTTGTAGGAATACGCAACATACAAAATCAAATTTTTTAAAATGAGAAACTATGGTAATTGTTTACTTTACAAGAAAATGGTTTAAGTTTAAAAGGGCTTTCTTAAAATGGCCACTGCTTCCAGTACAAAGCATACCAGTCAGGCAGGAGGCACCAAGCAGCACCTCCCGATTTCAATGACTTCTGCATTGCTTGTGGAGCCCCTGCCAACAAGCAGAAGCAGCAGGGATCATGATTAAGACCAGAGCCAGACTGACCGAGAGTCAAATCCTAACTCTGTCCCTTATCAGCTGTGCGACCTTAAGCAAGTTGCTTTACCTCTCACCCTGGCTTCAGTACCTTAAGAGGGCCCAGCTGCCTTTCTGTGGAGGGTGATATGGCATAATTCTTTCATTAAATTCTCATTTAGCTTAAGCTCATTACATTGGCTTCAACGTTCAAAATTAAAGGGACTAGAACTAAGACGATCACCCTTTCTGACTCCCTCCCTCATAATCCCTCCCCCTCCCAGGAATCTACATTGGCATCTATCAACCACTGAGGCAAACTGAGAGACACACAATCCTTTCCCCCACAGAAGGAAATAAAGACATCCAACAAACAAACTATATTTTGCTACAGTGACAGAGGAGGGGACTCTTGAATTAGTATTCTCATAAGACCCCCTAAAACATCAGCCCTGCTCCTAGAAATGCAGATGCATAAGCAATCTTCATCTATATAAAACTACTATAAAAAATGAAATCAGAACAACTAAGCTGATGAAAAGTATCCCTCAAAAACAACAGCAAAGCAGAAAACTTGAATAAACATTCCAAACTGAGCTGTATCTCTTTAAACAAGCATTTGGGATATGAAAAAAAACCTTGGATCAGAAATTTAAAACCTAAAAATAGAATCGACAAAAGCAAAAAAAAAAAACTAAAGAAGTGACTAAACTCAGGTAAGAAATAGAAGAAAAAGATAAAATCATATCAGAATTGAAGACTAAATCACAAGGTGCTCAAGAATAAACTCAAATAAAAACTTAATAAAAGATATTGAAGAAAAGTTAAAGAACCAAGAGAATGACAATGAGATACTGAAGTAAAAATAGGCATAGAAAAAGTTTTTGAAATGGAAGATAGGCAAAAAAAGATACATAATTCTGGATAACTGGAGTCCCTGAAAAAACAACAACACTGGAACGGAACTAATATTTATAATCCAAAAAAACTTTTCAGAAACAAAAGACCCAATTCTACATATTAAAAGGATCCAGTAGCTAGCAGGGAAAACTGACTTGCTACAATAAACTCGAGGACATATCCCAGTAAAACTATTAGACTTTACAAATAAAAGGGATAATAAAACCAAGAATTCCAAACAAAAGGATCAAACGACTTAGAAGGGCAAGAAAATTAAGACTGGCATCAGACTTCTCAAAAACAACATATAAAGCAAGGCCACACTGTAAACAAGGAAAGAAAGCATGAACCAAAGATTTTATTTCTGGCCAAGCTGTCCTTCCAGTATGAAGGCTACAGAAAAACAACACTAACAACAAAAATATGACAGAACTCAGGGAGAACTGTGCCCCTGAACTCTTCTTAAGAAATCTACTGGGCCGGCCCTGTGGCTTAGCGGTTAAGTGCACGCGCTCCGCTGCTGGCGGCCCAGGTTCAGATCCTGGGCGCGCACCGATGCACCACTTCTCCGGCCATGCTGAGGCCACGTCCCACATACAGCAACTAGAAGGATGTGCAGCTATGACATACAATTATCTACTGGGGCTTTGGGGGAAAAAAATAAATAAATAAAATTAAAAAAAAAAAAGAAATCTACTAAAAATTGAGCTACATATAACCAGACAGGTGACTGGGAAACTTCAGTAAAGAATGATGGTAAGGATTTAACATATTTAATTATAGAACTAAGAGCAAACAGTTGCAGTTAAGATTTGAACACAAAGTAGATATAATGCAACTAAAAACATAACACGGGGGAAGAGAGAGAAAAAGAAAAATGTAGAATAAACCCACTGATTGTTAAAATAGCAATAGCTAAGAATCAAACCACACCATTAAAATCTAAAATAAAGGGTAGTAGAAAGTTAAATAAGAAAACAAGAAATGGAGGGCATTTAAAAAAGGTATAAGGACACAAGTAGCTACTATAACAATAACAAAAAACAACAAATCCAAAATATCCAAAGAAATTTTTAAAATGGACGTACAAAGCATATCACGAAGAAAAATATAATATAATGCACATACTACACATAACATAAAACAATACAACAGAATAGAGATCAAACTCATATTACACACACATATTACACAAGATTATTCACTGCAGTATTATTTGTAATTGAAAAATACAATTGGAAATAACCTGAATGTCCACAGTGTAAGAGCAGTTGAATAAAGAATCAGTATAGCCACACAACGGAGTGCTATGCAGCTATAAAAATGAATGAAGATCTCTATAAAATAATATAGATATCCAGTATACATTGTTAAGTGGAAAAAGCAAAGTGCAAAAGAACACCCACAGTGTCCTACCTTTTGTGTAGTAAAGAGAGAAAAGAAGAATACATACATTTATATGCTCATTTTGTGCAAGGAGAAACAAAAGAAAGACAAATGAGAAACTTAGAGTAATTGCCTACAGGAAGCAGGGGAGAACGGCAGAAAGGATGGAGGATTGGGAAAGGAGCAGAAGAGATGGAGGGATGCCTAACACTTCTCTGAGTACAGCTTTCTGTACAGTTCTAACTTTTGGAACCATGTTAATATTTCACCTACTCAAAGAAAAACAAGAAGATCAACAAGGATGACAGAAAAAAAAACCCTAAAATAGAAATCAAACAGAAAGAAATAGCTCTAATGGCATTTCAAATGATAAAGGTAACTACACGAAAGGGCGGGGGGAACTAACTCAAGTAACTTTTGAACACAGGATTTTCACGACATATGCTCAGGCTGTAAACAACAACAAACCTGTAACTAAACACTAAATTCCAATAATTTTTTTTTTTTTACAGTGTTAATGATTAGCAATTCTGAATTACTTACTGTATATTCTAAGATTGAGCAAATAAATAAGTAAACTGTGAATAACAGGAGCCAGACTTCTCACTGTCAAACAAGGGAGTTACAAATATGGAAAGGGGGGAAGGAGGCTAGAATGAACCCCACAGTGATAACTGGAATAGGAAAAATGAATACGTACTCATAGTTTTTAATACATATAGATATAGGGGTATGTGTGTGTGTGTGTGTGTGTGTGTATCCCCTAGCTCTGTCCACTGAGAAGGCTCTGATGGTTAATTTTATGTGTCAACTTGACTAGGCCACAGAGTACTGAGATAAATGATTAAACATTATTCTGAATGTTTCTGCAAGGGTGTTTTTGGATGAGATTAACAATTTAATTGGTAGAGTAAAGCAGACTGCCCTCCATATTGTGGGTGGGCCTCATTCAATTAGCTGAAGGCTTGAATAGAACAAAAAGACTGACCCTCCCCTAATAAGAGAGAATTCTCCAGGAAGACTGCCTTTGAACTTAATCTGCAACATCGGCTCTTCCTGCCTGATGGCCTTCAAACATCTGTTCAACGGAACATCAAACATCAGCTCTTCCTGGGTCTTCACCCTGCCAGCCCACCCCACAGACTGGACTTGCCAGCCTCCATAATCACATGAACCAATGCCTTATGATGAATCCCCTTATACATATATCCAATGGTTCTGCTTCTCTGGAGAACCCTAACACAAGAGCCTAAAATCAATGACCTTTCAGTAGTGATGAGCACAAGTCCCTGGATCTCGATTTCCAAATAGTATTCTCACTAAAAAGAATCAGGGATCCTTGAAAAAATGGCAGATTTCAAGGCTGGGTAGAGAAAGTACAAGATGACCCTGGAACATCCTGTTGGCAGAATATAAGGAAGTGCTCAAAGCTTTATGGGTACATGTCAACAGAACACAGAATGATTCAGGTAAGAATTATTACTGTACATTAAAACTAGTGGGAAAAAATTTTTGTAAGAAATACGATGTTTACAGAGTCTCAAATTATCTCCCCAAACCATACTTATTAACTACAAAGAAAAAAAAGTAATTTTTTTTTTTTGAGGAAGATTAGTCCTGAGCTAACATCTGTTGCCAATCCTCCACTTTTTTGCTGAGCAAGACTGGCCCTGGGCTAACATCTGTGCCTATCTTCCCCTACGTTATACAGGACGCCGCCACAGCATGGCTTGAAAAGCAGTGGGAAGGTCAGTGCCCGGTATCCGAACTTAACCGCTACGCCACTGGGCTGGCCCCGAAAGAAAAGCAATTTTACAATGGGGAAACCTGGAGGACACCACCATAACCAAGTGATAAGGATTTACACCACCAGTAACGGAGCAACGAGACCATGGGCCGCCAGCTATGATACACTGATACACTTGTATAGTATTCTAGCCAAAAATGCTAACCTGAATCTAATCAGGAGGAAGCATCGGACAGACCAAATGGTGAAATATTTCTACAAAATAACTGATCTGTCTTCTTAAAAAATGTTGTATCATGAAGCACAAAGAAAGAACAACGAAGTGTTCTGGATTAAAGGAGATTAAAAAGGTATGACAATTAAAACTAACACATGATCCTAGACTGGACCCTATAACGGGGGAAAAAAAGTTTCTCTTTTACTCAAAAGGACATTAGGAAATTTAGCAAAATTTGAATAAAGCCAATATAGTATTGTATCAATATTAATTTTCAGATCTGATGACTGTACTACGGTTATAGTGTAAGAAAATATCCTTGTTTGGGGGGAGATGTGTACTGAAGTATTTAGGAACAAAGGGCCATAATGTCTGTAAATCACTCTCAAATGGTTCAGAAAAAAATAATATTTATTTATTGCTTTATGAAAAGCAAATGTGGCAAAAAGTTAACATTTTGGGAATCTAGAGTCAAGGGTATATGGGACTTCTTTGAATTATTTTTGCAACTTTCCTGTGAGTCTGAAATTATTTCAAAATTTCAAAATTAGGTAAAATTACAATAGCATTTGATAATAAGCTCTCCTACATTATTCCCCAACCCCCCACACATATAAAAACCAAAGCCAAATACCTAAGAGAGAGATTTTCAAGTCATTCTTTTCCTATATCTCTATACAAATGGTCACATAACCTGCTGACTCGATCCTCCTTTCTTCAACAGCACTACTGACTCCGTTATTGTACAATCTCTGAAAGATTTTTCTGACTCCAGACTCTCCTCTTTCACACATTTGCGAAATTAACCACCTCACTGCTCTACTTTAAAATCCTGAATGGTCCTCCATGGCCAACTCTTCTTACAAGACTTAAGTCTTTTCCAGATCATGCCCCTGCCTCTCTCTCTCTCTTTACTTCATGTCCTTCTCATCAGCAAGAAACCAAGTGCAGTTCTCTGAACCCACAATGCTGTTTCATTGTTTGTGCTCTGGCATATGCTGCTATCTCTGCTGAAATACTCTTATCTACTTAGTGAAAGAAATTCCTATTTATTCTTTAAACTTTACCTTAGCTTCACCTTCTTGGTGAAACCTTCTGACACAACACTCAGAGGATAAGTAACCATTTTCTCCCTCCTTAGCGCTACTGTTTTATCTTACACCATCTCAATTACACGCATCACACAGTGTAACTATCTCCCACTCTAAGGGGAATGGGGATTCACCGACAGAAGGACCCAAGTCATATTTATTTGTTGAATTACTTAGAATACAATAGGGCCTCAAATAGTGTGAATCATTATACACACACACATACTATATGAGCATATAGTAAAGGGTGGAAAAACGTTAAGAAAGCCTCAATCCACATGTTGAAAAGTAAAACCTAACAAAATGAAAAAACAATTTTAAGACTAATACACATTTCACAAGGGAAATGACATATGATTTTGCTTGTTTAATATGTTAGAACAAGTCCTAGACTTAAATTTTTTGCAATCTGATGTAGCTTTTCAATTTTTATTTTCCATAGTTTGATAATTAAGAACACTTTGTTGGTCATAGGCTTTTAAATCATAAACTGGAACTAAAATAAATTTATGTACTGGAAATAATACAAAACCAAACATAGTTTTACTTTATAATACTTAAAGTACAAGAATCAGTTTTTTGGTCAAAGTGCTTTAAAAGCAATAATTCCTGATTTAAACTAAATTTTATAAAAAATCTAATCACTGCTTTATCTTATTTTCCTCATCTAAAACTAAGCCAATTATATAATCTTCTATCAGAAAAAAGTTTAAAGGAAAATATTACAAATGTTACCCCTGCCCTTCTTTCCAATATACGCATTACAGGGATAAGTAAAATTATTTTCTAATCTTAAGAAAGAGATCCTTAAATTATTAATAACACAACAGTCCATGTGAAAGCTTCCATGAAGAAAATGCTATCACATACAAATATGCAAGATGGTAACTACAGAAATTAGCCCTGTCACTGATGTCTTTTTTACCTCATGTGACCTCCTGGTCTGATGGCTTTCTGAGGATCACTTTGCCTTAGACTTTTTGAGGGACCAAGCATCTGACCCTTGTTTACCTGGCCCTGTCTATATGTTTCTTTCATAGCCTGTATTCCCAAGCATAAAATTTAGCATCTATCAAAAGCATATGCTCCAGAAGGTCATGGACTGAGCCAATTTTACTTTCTATTGTATGTCTGCCCCTTCCCTACAAGTGCCAAGTACAGTGTCTACAGCAGAGAAGGAATACAAGACAATAAATATAAGACAAATGGCTGAGTTAGTTGGGAGATATTTTAGGTGATAATTTTTATAAGGATTTAGTTTATTTTCTTTTGAAATAAAGTGATTATTTTCCAGAATAAGCACTGGTAATCAGACACGTGTGCCAAAAATGGCAACAGGCCTACTTTTAGTAGCATAAAGGGTAACTGCCAAATTTCTCCTCACTGTTTGGGAGCACAGAGACTTCCTCTGCCCCTGCTCACCACAGACAGAGTCCACGGGAGGTGGCAGCTTTATCTCTTGCCAGAAGGACAGAGATACAACCAAGGTGTACAAATTTTGAAATTAATCTATAAATATAATGATACTAATAAACCCCAAGGAAACTGCTGACATAATGAAAACTAATGCCTTCTCTTGATCTTCCCTTAGAAATCCTATGATCATTAATTAAATCCTTCCAAATTCTTAGATTCCACAAAAATACATATTAAATAAAACATTATACTTATACATACACTACATTTAGAAAAACAGAAAATTTAACAAGTAATTTGACAATGATCTAATAACTTTCTCACCATCATTCATTAAAATTAACTTAATATAAAGTATCAGTTCTTTTGAAGTAGTCCCCTCAGTCATGCCAGCTTCTATCTGAAACTAGAAACTTATTACTTAATAAATTACTAACTGTAGGAAAAAAGTCAGTGTCATTTTAAAATTCTTTGTGTATTTTGCTTATAAAGGTCATATATAATAAACCAAACCAAACGAGTGTCCCTAATATAAAGAACAAACTAGAGCACCTAATTTCTTCTTCCTTGGAGGACAGGCTTTGTTGTCACAAAAGTTAATTGAATTCTTGTCTTTGATCCTATTTTTTTCTCTACGTTCTCTATTACTTGATCTCTTTTTTCTTCCTCTGACTTGCCCTTCTTTCCTTAGCCCTAACCACTTTTATTATTAAAACTAAGTCCTGTCAACCTCAAGTTAAATACACTAACTACTTAGATGCCAAATGTCTACACCAATTTTATCAAAAGACATTGAAGAGTGCCATACTTACTAGTCACTGCCAATGTTTGATTCTTCTGCTCTAGAAGAAAATTCCTTGTTTACAATTAGTTAAGATATTATATTCTTACTATCTTAGTGTTTGACCAAAAAATAACTCAAAGTCAGGTTAATACTGTTAATTTAACAAAAAACTATAGTTTAAATAGACTAAATAAAAAGATGCTATATTATTTGCACTGTTCCTACAATCATCTTAAAAAAATCAATAGCTAATTAAAAAAAACCTTTGAAAGAATAATCTTAGCCTTAGTAATTTTAAGGGCCTAAAGAAATGTTTTCACAGTATGTTGTCTTCCCTTTGCAAACCAGATCATATTTCGTATAATGCTTCACACTACAATCACACGGGCTAGTCATTTGCAGGATGTACAACAGGGTTTTAAAAAATCTGCTAAGGTAAAAACTTTGAAAGACAAAGTTCAAAGCTGCATAGCTGGAAGCATTCTAGGACAGAACCTTAAACGTGACTGAAATCACTGGTGTTTATTTACATTTTTTGATAGTCTAATTGTAGACCAGCGGTTCTCAACCTGGCTACATATTAGAATCACACGCGGAGCTTTTGAAAACTATCCACTCCAGGCTAACTGAATCAGAATCTCTGGGGTTTGGACCTGGGCATAGGAATTGCTTCCAAGTCCCCAGCTGACCATAATGTACAGCTAGGATTCAAAACCATTGTCCATGTCTTTACACTTATTAACACAGACTAAAATATTAAGGTATCATTTAGCACCAGTAACATTTTATTCTTAAAGAACCATCATTCGACCATATGTAAATCTTTAAATTATCTAGCAGTATTCCAATATTTAAGTCCATTATTCAACAAGGAGTAGGTCCTCCACAATTGTTTGGTGATGCAGATATTTTAACAAGTAAAATTATAATGATTACCTTTAGAAGGAATATGGGATTATAATAGTGCAGAATATATTATTTTGACATTTTACAATAATTCCAGCTTTAAATCCTCCAAAACAAATGATGATGCAGTCAAATAACCTAATAGAGCTTGCAAGCTACAAGGTGATGGGAACTATAGCCTTGAGATGAAGGATTACAGCATTTCAGGCAGACAAACAAACTGATCAAGGCCATGGTATGGAGCCAGCAGAAGTGCAAAATCTGTCTAGAACACTCAGTATGACAGTGTGATGGAGACAAACAGGAGTAGTTGGAAATGGGGAGAAAAGCTAAGATTGTGTATAGCTTGAGAAGGTCTCTCAGTGACAGACTAAGAAACTTAGACATTAGTCTACAGGCAATGGAGAGTCACCGGAGGTTTTTTAAAAAGGAATGACAGGATGTTCCACTTCTGAGAAGATAGAGTAAACGTACTTTATCCTATTCCTCCCACTAAGTGCAACTGAAAACCCTAGACATTACACATAAAACAAATATAAGAAGTCTGTGAAAGGTGGAGAGAGGAAGTCCAATTGGCTAGGGACCTCAGGACCCAAGGAACAACTCAGTGGTGAGTTCCCTGGGTTTTCTTTTTGCTTCTTGTATCTCAGACTTGCAGCTGAAAAGCTGGCAACCTGGAAAGACCAATAGGCAAAGACAAAAAGGCCCCAACAAAAGCCTTTAGCTAAATGACCAGGAAGGGCAGTCTAGCAAGACAGAAAACTTTTAGACAATAACTGTGCAACTCCAGCCAAACATTACACAAAAAACTGTGACCCCGCCCCCACTAATACCAGCAAAGGCTGAATGGGAAGCCTAAACTTTCACCCTCACCAAGTATATAATAAGGCACACCAATACCCTCAGCAGGGTCGTGTCACAGAAGGCCAAGCAGGGATCCAAGACTTGCATCTGATAATGAGCTCCCACCTTCCAGAACCGCCCCCATCCCTGCTGTGTCAGTAGAGACCACATGGAAAGCTGTTAAGAATTATCTGACAAACATTTTAAAGCAGCCAGAATAAAAATGCTTCAAGGAGCAATTATGAACATGCTTGAAACAAATGAAAACACAGAAACCCTCAACAAAGAAACAGAAAAATCTCAGCAAAGAAACAGAAGGTATAAAGAAGAACCAAATGGAAATTTTACAACTGAAAAGTACAATAACAATTAAAAAGCTCGGTAGGGGGCCGGCCTGGTGGTGGAGCGGTTAAGTTCTCACGCTCTGCTTCAGCAGCCCAGGGTTCGCTGGTTTGGATCCTGTGTGCACACCTACTCACCGCTCATCAAGCTATGCTAAGGTGGTGTCCCACACAGAAGAGCTACAACTCTACAACTATGATACACAACAATGTACTAGAGCTTTGGGGAGAAAAAAGAAAAGGAGGGAGATTGGCAACAGAGGTTAGCGCAGGGCCAATCTTCCTAAATAAAAACAAAAAGCTCAGTAGATGGACTCAAAGCAGAACCGTGGAGAGAGAGGAAAGAATCAGTGAACCAGAAGATAGAGAACAGAAATCTCCCAATCTTTTTTTTTGTGTGTGTGAGGAAGATCAGCCCTGAGCTAACATCCATGCTAATCCTCCTCTTTTTGCTGAGGAAGACCCACTCTGAGCTAACATCTATTGCCAATCCTCCTCCTTTTTTTCCCCAAAACCCCAATAGATAGTTGTATGTTATAGTTGCACATCCTTCTAGTTGCTGTACGTGGGACGCAGCCTCAGCATGGCCAGAGAAGCGGTGCATCGGTGCGCGCCCAGGCTCGGAACCCAGGCCACCAGTAGTGGAGAGCATGCACTTAACCGCTAAGCCACGGGGCCGGCCCGAAATTTCCCAATCTTAATAACAGGAAAAAAATAGACAAAAACAAATGAAGAGATCTTCAGGGACCTGTGGGACTACAACAAAACATCTAACATTTATGTCACTAGAGTCCCAAAAGTAAAAGAGAAAGGGAGTGGGGGAGACTGAAAAAGTACTTAAAGAAATATGGCAAGAGACATAAAGCTACAGGTTCAAGAAGCTGAGTGAACCCTAAACTGGATAAACCCAAAAATATCTATGTCAAGTCACATCATAACTAAACTTCTGAAAACTAAAGACAAGAAAGCATTCAGACAAAAACAAAACTTTACCCACAGGGGGAAAAAACAACTCAAATGACAGTGATTTCTCATCAAAAACCATGGAGGCCAGAAGGAAGTGGCCCAATATAATTCAAGTGCTGAAAGAAAAGACTGTCAACCCAGAATCCTGTACTCAGCAAAAATATCCTTCAGTCATGAGCAGGAAATCAAGACCTTCTCAGATGAAGAAAAACTAAGCAAATTTTTCATCCACAGACATACCCTAAAATAAGTTCTCTAAACAGAAAAAACAAATGATAAAAGAAGAAACTTTTTGAGTATCAGGAAAGAAAAAAGAAAAGCGTAAGCAAAACTATGGGTAAACACAATAGGCTTTCTTTGTCCTCTTGAGTTTTCTAAATTATGTTTGACAGTTGAAGCAAAAGTTGTAACTGTCTGATGTGATTCTAAACGTACATACAGGAAACATTTTAAGACAATTATAAAGAGGGAAGGGTAAACGGACATAAAGGGAGATAAGGTTTCTATACTTCACTCAAACTGGTAAAATAATGACAACAGTAGACTGTAATAAGTAACGTATACATAATGTAATACCTATAGCAGACACCAAAAAAGATATACAAAGAGATACATCTAAAACACAACAGATAAATCAAAATGGAATTCTAAAATATGCTCAAGTAACCCACAGGAAGAAAAGAAAAACAGAAAACAAAAAATAAAATGGTACACTTAAGCCCTAACACATCTACAACTACATTAAATATAAAGTCTAAATTCATTAAGTCTAATTAACAGAGTGAGTTAAAAATCATGACCCAACTATATGATGTCTACAAGAAACTCACTTCAAAAATAACTATAAAGGCACGGTGAAGGCAAAGGATGGAAAAAGATAAATCACGTAAACATTAACCAAAGGAAAGTAGGAGCAGTTATATTGATGTCAGATAAAGTAGACTTCAGAGCAAAGAAAATTATCAGAGACAGAGAGGTATCTTATAGAACGATAAAAGGGTCAATCTATCAAGGCATAGCAATTCTAAACACACAGATGCCAAATGACAGAGCTAAAAAATATGTGAAGCAAAAACTGAAGGAACTGAAAGGATAGACAAATCCACAATCACGGCTGGAGCCTTCAACATCCCTCTCTCGACAAGTGACAGAACAACTAGACAGAAGTCAGCAAGGATATACAACTCAACAACACTGTCAACCAACAGGATCTACAGGATCTAGTCAACATTTATAGAACACTCTACCAAACTACATCAGAATATGTATTTCTTTCTTTAATGCCCACGGAACATATAAGACAGATCACACCAACATAAACCCTGGGCCATAAAGCACACCTCAACAAATTTAAAATAACTGAAATCACACAGAGTATCTTCTCTGACCACAACAGAATCAAACTAGAATTCAATAATGGAAAGATAAAAGGAAAATCTTCAGCCACTTGGAAACTAAGTAATACACTTCTAAATACCCCATGGGTCAAATAGGAAGTCTCAAGGGAAATTTAAAAAAACACACCGAGGGGCCGACCCGGTGGTGTATCGGTTAAGTTCGAACGTTCCACTTCAGTGGCCCGGGGTTCACCAGTTCGGATCCTGGGCATGCACCTACTCACCCACCGCTCATCAAACCATGCTGAGGCGGCAACCCACATAGAAGAACTAGAAAGACCTATAACTAGGATGTACAACTATGTACTGGGGCTTTGAGGAGGAAAAAAAAAAAGAAAAAAGAGGAAGATCAGCAACAGATATTAGCTCAGGGCCAATCTTCCTTAAAAAAAAAAAAATACACTGAACTGAATCAAAATAAAAATACCATGTATGAATGAAAATAAAAATACAAGGTATTAAAAAATACGGAACACAGTCAAAGCAGTGAAAGGAAACTCATAACACTAAATGCATACACTAGAAGAGGAAAAAATCTCAAATCAATAATTTAAGCTTCTACCTTAAGAGAAGAGGGAAAAATCCAAAGCTAGCAGGAGAAAAAAGGAGCAAAGAAAAAAAAAGAGAAAACACATATTACCAATATTAGGAATGAAACAAGAATATCACTACAGCCTGCAGACAGCAAAAGAATAAGGGAATACAACTCCACCTCTACACACTTTGATTCAACAACTCAGACTGAACGGGCCACTTCTTCAAAAACACAAATTACCATAAATCACTTGATATAAAACAGATAATATGAATAACTCTTTAAAGGTTACCAAGGAAAATGAATTTATAATTTATAAAGCTCAAAAAAAAAGAAAAATTCTCTGAGCCCACGTGGTTTTCAGCAGAGAAGTCTACCAAATGTTTAGAGAGAAATTAATATCAACTCTACATAATCTATTCCAGAGATAAGAAGAAGAGGGAACACTTCCCAATTTATTTTATGAAGACAGTATTACCCTGATACCAAAACTAGACAAAGACATGAATATAAATGTAAGAATCCCTAATGAAACAGTAGCAATAGTATTCAGCAATATACAAACAGATGATACAAAATGATCAAGTGGGGTTTATTCCAGGGATGCAAAGCCAGTTCAAAACTTGAAAATCAATCAATGTAATCCACCATATTACCAAACTAAAGGAGAAAAATCACATAATCATACTAATTGTTGCAGAAAATACAATTGGCAAAACAATACTCAATTGTGATAAAAACTCTTAGAAAACTATGAATAGAGGGGAACTCCCTCAACCTGATAAAGAGCTTGTATAAAAAAAAACTTACAGCTAACATTATACTTAATAGTGAAAGACTGAATGCTTTTCCCTAAAATGAGGAACAAGGCAAGTATGCCTAGTCTCTCCAATCTTATTCGACATAGTGCTCCAAGTTCTAATCAATGCAATAAGACATGAAAAAGAAACGGGGGCATACAGATCAAAAGGGAAGAAATAAGTTTGCCCCTCTTTGCAGATGATATAACTGTCTATGTAGGAAATCCCAAGGAATCTATCAAAAAATTCCTAGAACTAATAAATGAGTTCAGCAAGGTTGCAGGATACAACATAACACACAAAAATCAATTGTATTTCTATATACTAACAATGAACATGTAAACACTGAAATACAACACCATTTATAACCACTCCAAAAATGGAATACTTAGGTATAAATCTAACAAAACATGTACAATACTTCCATGCTGAAAACTACAAAACGCTGATGAGAGAAATCAAAGACCTATAAAAAATGGAGAAACATACAATGTCCATGGATTGGAAGACTCAATATAGTAAAGACGTCAATTCTCCCCAAATCGATACATGGGTTTCATGCAATTCCTAGCAAAATCCCTGCCATCAAGATTCTTTGTGGATATAGACAAGATTATTCTAAAATTTATATAGAAAAGCAAAGAAACTAGAATAGTTAATGTAATTTTGGAAAAGAATGAAGTAGGAGGAATCAATCTACCAGATTTCAAGACTTATTATATACCTATAGTAATCAACACTGTGGCACTGGTAAAGGGATAAACACATAGATCAATGGAACAGAGAAGAGAACCCAGAAATAAAACACAAATATGCCCAATTGTTTGACAAAGGTACAAAAACAATTCAATGGAGAAAAATTGCATTTCCCACAAATGGTGCTGGAGCGCCTAGATATCCATAGGCAAAAATAATGAACTTTGATCATATCTTATATAAAAATTAATTCAAAAGGGATCATGGACTTCAATGTAAAATAGAAAACTGTAAAACTTTTAGAAAAAAGATTTCTAAAACTTTAGGACTCAATTTTCAGGATCTAAAACTAGGCTAGACTTGACACCAAAAGCACAACCCATGAAAGGAAAAACTGAAAATTTGGACGTCATCAAAATTAAAAATTTTGCTCTGTGAGGGCTGGCCCCGTGGCTTAGAGGTTAAGTACATGCGCTCCGCTACTGGCGGCCCGGGGTTCGGATCCCGGGCGCGCACCGACGCACCGCTTCTCCGGCCATGCTGAGGCTGCGTCCCACATACAGCAACTGGAAGGATGTGCAACTATGACATACAACTATCTACTGGGGCTTTGGGGGAAAAATAAATAAATAAAATTATTAAAAAAAAAAAAAAAATTTTGCTCTGTGAAAGACCACATGAAGAGAATGAAAAGATAAGCTACAGAGTAGAAAAAAATATTTTCAAACCACATATCTGACAAGGAACTAGTATCTACAATATATAAAAGAATGCTTGATACTCAACAGTAAAACAAAAAAAATCAATCCAAATAGAAAATGGGCAAAAAACATGAATAAACATTTTACCAAAGAGGACATACAGATGACAAATAAGCACATGAAAAGATGTTCAATATTATTAGCCACCAGGAAAATGCAAATTAAAACCACAATGAAACATCACTGCACACCTAATCAGAACATAAAATTAAAAAGTCAAATAAAAAAAAAATGCTGCCAACAATGCAAAAAAACTGGATGACTCACTGTCTTAATCTGCTAGGGCTGCCAAAACAAAATACCACAGACTGGGTGGCTTAAACAACAGAGTTCTAGAGGCTGGAAGTCCAAGATCAAGGCATGAGCCAGTTTGGTTTCGCCTGAGGCCTCTCTCCTTGACTTGCAGACCACTGCCTTCTCACTGCATCCTCACAGGCTCTTTCCTCTGCGTGTGCATATCCCTCAAGGATGTGGGTCCAAATTTCTCCTTCTTATAAGGACATCAGTAAATTGGATTAGGGCCCACTCTAAAGGCCTCATTTTAACTTAATCACCTCTTCAAAGACCCTTTCTCCAAATATAGTCACATTGTAAGGTATCAGGGGTTAGGGCTTCAACATATGAATTTGAAGGGGGACAAAATTCAGCCCATAATGCTCATACAATCTAGTGGGAATGTAAAATGGTACAGCCACTCTGGAAAACTGTTTGGCAACTTCTTAAAAAAACCAAACATGTAACCACCATTATGACCCAGCAATTGCACTCCTAATCATTTATCCCAGAAAACTGAAGACTCGTGTTCACACAAAAACCTACACACAAATGTTCACAGTAGCTTTAGCCATAATAGCCAACAACTGGAAACAACCTAGATGTCCTTCAATGGGTGAATGTTTAAACAGTGGTACATCCAGACCATGGAATACTACTCAGCAATTTAAAAAGAACAAACTATTTAACCATGCGATAACTTGAATATCCAGACGATTATGCTGAATGGAAAAAGCTAATCCCAAAAGTTTACATACTGTAGATTCCATCTATATAGCACTCTTCAAATGACAAAACTACAGAAATGGAAAATAGATTAATGGTTGCCAAGTGTTAAGGAGAAAGGAGATAGGCAGGAAGGAAGTAGGTGTGGCTACAGAAGGAAACTCTTTATATCTTGCTACATACGGGTGGGAAACTTCGATGAAACCTTTTTGCACTTTCTAATCTTTGAATGATGTGCTCTGAAATAAATTAGAAGACTATTAATGGTCAAATAGGGGTGGATGGGGAGATTTTAGTTACCTTCTGTGAGATGATTAACGAGGGCCAGGCACTGTGCTAAGCCAGACTTATCCTGGCTCCAACACCTGTGCTTCCCTTCACCAGGCTGCACTCATTTCTTAAATGTCACCCAAAGTTAAAAACCGCAGTTGTCCAGCATGATCCTGCACAAAAGATGGAAGTTACAAAATTACCTCTCCTCTTCTACCAACATTCTTATTTCCTTAGTATCTGATCTCAGCCAAGTATTAAGGAGAAAAGCTATAATTATCTGCTTAAATGAGTCACACTAAGGTATAAGTAACTGATGGGCTTGAATATTCTCACAATGTACAAAAGCAGCTTAAGTTGAATGGCATTTCAATAGAAATTGTATGTGTAAGATAGAATGAACTGTAGTCCAAGTGTTGTCACCTGTTTAATTCAGATGCCCTAAAGCATCCACTCCCCATTTCTGATCTTGGCGTTCTTAGGTATTTTGAATGTAGATTGGACACAAATTCTAAATTACAAAGTAGTCCTAGTAGCTTCCATCTCCCCACAACTCAGGAATGTATGTCTGGTTAGCTGCTCGTCCTATAAGGGAGGAAATATTTGGAATAGAGATTTCATCTGTCTGTGAGTAAAGATAATCCAGAACCTGGCAAAAATGGTAAAAATCCATGTTTGCCTTCTCAGCTGCCTCTAAATTTCCCTTTCTCCTGCCTTCTAAGTTCTCTACCACCCCCAGGGCATCCTTGATACCTCCTGCCCCTGGGAGGCCACTGTCTTCCAGCTTCCCCTATCAAAACAGAAAAGGACTTAAGGGCTAAACTCAAGTCTTTTAACAGACTTACACTTTGAACAGACTTGTAGTTGAAGGCAGTGAAGAGAAATGTTCACCTTTTGGGATGGCTTGGTTTACTGAGGGAGCAGGAGCTTTGTTTAATTTGCTGAGTCCATTAGGAAAATCGCTTAGTACTGATACCATGCCTGGGGGAACTGGGTCAAGACTTAATAGGTTACTTGAGCTCTCCTTTGCCCTCTCCACTCTTTTAACCTTAATTATTTGGAAGCAAAGAATCTCAAATTCCAAGAATCTAGATTCCATTTTCCAGGTGTCTACTTCCTTCTCCTGGTTTGAGATCCCTTTCCTTCTTTGAGAATGGTGGTCACTTTGTAACTCCTCCTGCTCTCCAACTCCCAGCAACCTGTTCTCACGGCCCAGAGTTCTCGAAGCCTCCAGCATATGAGGGGTAAAGGAACTATGAAGGTCTGGGGGGATGGGTGTGGATAACTCATGAGTGGCTAGGGTGAGCTCATGGACTCCCAAATTAAGGAAAAAAGCAAAAGACCATCACCCCTACTACCACCCTATCCAGCTGATGTAAAGTAAGATTCAGCACTTTTGTTTTTTACAAAGTAGCTAGGGGGTGGATTGGGGGGGCAGTTTAATGATAATAATTGTTAAACAGTACACAGTACATGATATCAGGAAAAAACTACTGACTGGCAATGATTATATATACTGGAGAATGCAATGGGAAAGAAAAGCTTCTAAAATTGGATCTTAAAGTTAATTACAATAATATATGTGAACTGCTTTTAATTTCTGCCTAATTATTATGCAACATAATGAACATGCACATCATAAAAGATGCGTCAGATTAACTTTCAGTTTTACTTTAATGCAACTGCATCCTTTCCTTCCAATCTCCACCCCTGCAGCTTCATTCACTGTTGGCTGCAAATGTAGCATGGTGATTCCTCTTAAAACTTTTTAGAAAACAATTACCAAGACACTATGCTGTCACACCAGAAGAGAGGCCAGTAACTTAGTGTCACTTCTCAGATTGTCCATCTTGCAACCACAGTATTACTTCCTTCCCAGATCCAAACCATTCCTTATTTAGTTACTACAATTATTTACCCCAAACAACATTTTTTATCACTTCCCAGCTGATGAAGCACAAGCTGTTTCACAACAAGCAGCATCAAAATCTAAACTCTTAAATGGCTCAATGAAAAGATGCTCAAATTAATTTATAATAAAAAATACACACCAATAGACTGGCAAAGATCAAACACTTTGGTAACATGGTTATAGCAACACAGATGTTCTCATATATCCCTAGTGGGTATGCAAAATGGTACAACCTCTATGGAGGGAAATTTGGCAATATCTATCAAAATTATAAATGCAAGTACCCATTTCTAGGAATTTATCTTACAGTATACCCACCTGCCCCACCAGTGTGTGTCAAATAACATATACAAAGTTATTCATTGCAGTATTACTGTAAGGACAAAAAAATTAATAACAATAATAGCAAACACTTATCTAGCACTTAGTACAGTGCCAGACACTGTTCTAAGCACTTGAACATTTAATCCTCCCAACAATCCTATGAGGCAGGATGCTTTTAACACCCCCACTGTACAGACGGAGAAACTTAAGAGGCCAACTAAAAATAGCCCAAGATCACATAGGTCATGTGGAGCCAGGATTTGAACCCAGGTAGCGTAGCTTTAGAACCCAGTTCTCTGAACTATTATGATATACTAAACCATCTAAAGATATATCAATAGTGGAAAAGTTGAATAAAATGTATGGTACATCCATTTAAAAGAATATTACACCTTTAAAAAGAAAGCTCTTTTAATTCCCCTTCCTACTTTGAGGGTAGGCTGAACCTAGTGACTCATTTCCAAAAATAAAGTACAGAAAGGGAAAAATAGTAACTTTACAGTGGAGAAACCTGGCAAACACTACCTTAACCAAGTGACCTAAGGTAACATCACCAGTGATGTCATGTAAATATCAGGTACTCCTTCACGTGACATAATGAGAAGGGCAACTCAACTGTATTATTTCTAAAAATCCACAGCTCCATTCTAATCATGAGGAAAACAAGAGACAAACCCAAGGTGAGAAACATTCTATATAATATCTAACCAGTATCCCTCAAAACTGTCAAGGTCATAAAAAAACAAAAGAGACTGAGAAACTGTCAGAAGAGAACAAGAAGACACGACAACTAAATGCAATGTGGTGTTCTGAATGGGATCATGAAACAGAAAAAGGACATTAACAAAAAAACTAGTGATAGCCAAATAAAGTGTGGAGTTTACTTAACAGGAGGTACTGATGTTGGTTTCTTAGTTTTGACAAATGTACCACAGTAAGATGATAACATTAGGGGAAACTGAAACCGGGTGAGGTGTATACGGAAACTTTTTGTACTATTTTTGCAACTTCTCTGTAAACCTAAAATTATTCCAAAGCAAAAAGTTTATTTAAAAAAAAAAAAATAAGAAAGCTCTTGTGTATTGATATAAAAAAAATCTCCAAGAAGTGAAAAACGGAAGGCGCAGCATAGAGTGTACAGTATGGAAGAAGCAGGATGTACATAGGTATAGAAATATCATTTGTGCAAAATGGATGGGAAAGCACATATGTAAACATAAAATATTTCTGGAGGAATACATAAGAATCTGATGAACCTGGTTGATTTTGTGAAGGAGAGGACGCAGTAGCTGAGGAACAGGAATAAAAGGAAGATTTTTTTTTTTTTTTGTGAGGAAGATCAGCCCTGAGCTAACATCCATGCTAATCCTCCTCTTTTTGCTGGGGAAGACTGGCTCTGAGCTAACATCTATTGCCAATCCTCTTCCTTCCCCCCGCCCCAAAGCCCCAGTAGATAGTTGTACGTCATAGTTGCACGTCCTTCTAGTTGCTGTATGTGGGACGCGGCCTCCGCATGGCCGGAGAAGCGGTACCTCGGTGCACGCCCGGGATCCCAACCCGGGCCGCCAGTAGCGGAGCGCGCGCACTCAACCACCAAGCCACGGGGCTGGCCCAAAAGGAAGACTTTTTAATGCATCCTCCTGCACCTTTTTAATTTTAAAACACACAAATGTATTACTTATTCTAAAATAATTAACTTTTGGGGGGCCAGGCCCAGTGGCATAGCAGTTAAGTTCGCATGCTCTGCTTCGGTGGCTCAGGATTTGCAGGTTCAGAACCCGGGCATGGACCTACGCACCGCTTATCTAAGCCATGCTGTGGCGGCATCCCATATAAAGTAGAGGAAGACGGGCATGGATGTTAGCCTAGGACCAGTCCTCCTCAGCAAAAAAGAGGAGGACTGGCAGATGTTAGCCCAGGGCCAATCTTCCTCAGCAAAAAAGAGGAGGATTGGCAACAGATGTTGGCTCAGGGCTAATCTTTCTCAAAAAAAAAAAAAAATTAACTTTTAAAATGAAAACAATGACAAGGACCTGAACTAAGGCGAAGCACTGGAAATAATATAGGGGACTAATCAGAGAGAATTTTAGGAGATAAAAAAGAAAATCTAACCTCCATCTGTTAAGGCTTCCCACACCCCCTTCCTCACTTTTTCCACCAACCTCATTTCTCATTAATGCACTGCAGACATTTTATTCTAGCTGAACCAATCGGACTGCCAACCCCAACAAGTCACCAGCTTGTTCCCCAAATCCACATCTCTCCTGGCAAAATCTAGCTCTAAACTTAAAAAGCCACCCACCTATTGTGCTCTTCAGCATCCTGCATATTTGTCTATAACAAGGATGGCAAATCCAGGCACTCAGGCCATCACTCCTCCTACGCCCTTGACGACAACAACACTGCTCAATGATCACAGCAGCCTTTTCCTCTAAATCCACACGCTGCCTCCAACTACTTCTTTTATTTATTTTTTTTGTGAGGAAGATCAGCCCTGAGCTAACATCCGTGCTAATCCTCCTCTTTTTGCTGAGGAAGACCAGCTCTGAGCTAACACCTACTGCCAATCCTCCTCCTTTTTTTCCCCCCCAAAGCCCCAGTAGATAGTTGTATGTCATAGTTGCACATCCTTCTAGTTGCTGTATGTGGGACACAGCCTCAGCATGGCTGGAGAAGCAGTGCGTCGGTGCGCGCCCAGGATACGAACCCGGGCCGCCAGTAGCGGAGTGCACGCACTTAACCGCTAAGCCATGGGCCGGGCCCCCCAACTACTTCTTAACATAGTGTTCCATGCAGCCACAATTATCAATCAAAGCTGCCCCATGAAATAAAACCTATTTGCCGTATCTGGTCTCTACTACATTAATCTGTTTGCTTTGATATTTTCCTCCATGGATTTCATGTATATTTATTTATACCTACCCCTATTTTGTTCTGAAAAGGATTAATGAGACTTACAAGAACACATGAACTATAAAAAGTTAATAAATTAAAAAATAAAGGCAAAAGAATAAAGAAAACACCAAAAATGGTGCCAAGAAAAAGGCTAAAAAAATGTACAGATAAAAACCTATATGCCTGCTCTGGGTAGGCCACAAATCTGGCTCTGGCTTTCTAGTAGCCATCACAAAAGGAAACCCCAGTCCACGGCCTAGGAGATAAACAGAAAAGCACTCAGAAGGGGAACTATTCTTGGTACTTAGACAAAACAGTAATTTTTATAAAACAAAGAGAACAGTATAGAATGAATAAGATATTCAAGAAACACAACTCCCAGTTTTTAAAAGGTTGGGTTGTTTCTGATAGTATCCATCAGGAGAGACCTATGGTATCTTAACAAAGCCCAATGAAGCAAAAGTGATTGTACAAAGAGCAGGCACAATCTTTAAGAACTGCTGTGTCCTTTTACTTGGTTTCCTCCTTCACTGTCTTCCTAACTAAATATAAATAAACTCCTTGAAGACAAGAACCTTGATTTCTCACTGTTACATATAGGTCATGATGCTCTGCATTCTGCAAAAGAGAAGCATTCGATATCAGTGAGAATTTACATAGTGCAATTTAAGCCTACTCTGATAAAAATTCTCTAACCTAAACATAGGAATTCCCACTCCTACTAAATAGAATAAAAATGGTAACTGAAGCCTCAATAAATAGAATTTCTAAACCTCTATACTATTACTGAATCAAACTTTAATTTGTGATGTCCCAATAGTATTTTTTGTTTTGCATATCCCTAGCACAAAGCTTGCAAAAATGCCAAATCAATATCACTGAATCTGATCAAATAAAATGACACCCACAGCAGCAAAAGCTTTGGCAACTCCTATCAAAGGAAAGACAATATTACTATCTTTCAAGAATATAATCAATAGCTCTTTACAAACCAGCTGACAAAGGCAGGTTCATTTTTTAAATGACTTCGCAAGTCTGCTAGCAGACGATGAATTATAAAGCAGATTTTCCCTACTTCTTTCCAAGAATCTGTAGTTTCTGTAAATGCCAAACTGCCAAAGAACTGTAATTCCCAGTTCTTCCACACATACACATACACGCGCGCGCACACACACACCCCACTATCAAACAAGCTTATATTTCCCTTTATGACCACTACCTACCCCCTCTCTCCTTTACCTGGTCAAATTGGAAATGCAATGAAGCTTAATAAATTATTTAGGTAAAGCGATTATGAGCAACACAAGTATTAAAAAACTTAAATTATCACTTTTAAGCCTAGGCATTAGGATGCATTAACAATCCTCTATTTGTATTTTATTAACGGAAATCATTTATTAATAAGTAGTCTCTTCATGCATTGGTTTAGTTTTTTTATATACTTGGTATTTCTGTATGTAGGGCACACCCTACTATCCCCAGGAGGGGATGGTTGTAATGAGTGAAAGAACATGGTTAGGACTGGGGGAGTCCACCAAATGGACCTCAGAAAATCCAATTCTGTGCCTTTGTTTCTTCATCTATTAAAATGGGAAATGACAATCATCTCTATCTGCTAGAATTATTGAGAGAATTAAATGAGGTAAGATTTGTAAACTGCTTAAGAAATGCATACAAAATAGATTCTCAATAAGTGTTAGTTCTCTTGCTTCTTATAAGTAAGGAAACAGAAAGAGCTAAGCACGTGACTTGTCCAAGGCCATTGACTAGCAAGTGTAATACACAGGCTAAAACTCGGACATAGGGCCTAACGTTCTTTCCACTACACCAAGCGGCCGTAAAACAGCAGAACCTAACACCTCATGTTCATCACTATTGGGCACTCACTACATACAAAGAAAAAAAATAACAATTTGAACACCTCTTAGATGCCAGGCACTATACTAATCTCTTTCCACATAACTACCCTATAAAGTAGGTGTATTTATCCCATTTTACCAAGAGAAACTGACTTGTCCAAAGTCACAAGGCTACTAAGTGATAATACAAGATTAATCCAGGTCTGTTTACTCCACTACTTTTCCCTACTATCCTGCCTCAAGAGAGTGCAGGTAGAAATGACTGTCCAGGGCCGGCCCCATGGCTTAGCGGTTGAGTGCGCGCGCTCCGCTACTAGCGGCCCGGGTTCGGATCCCGGGCGCGAACCGACGCACCGCTTGTCCGGACATGCTGAGGCCGCGCCCCACATACAGCAACTAGAAGGATGTGCAACTACGACATACAACTATCCACGGGGGCTTTGAGGAAAAACAAGGAGGAGGATTGGCAATAGATGTTAGCTCAGAGCTGGTCTTCCTCAGCAAAAAGAGGAGGATTAGCACGGATGTTAGCTCAGGGCTGATCTTCCTTACCAAAAAAAAAAAAAGAAAAGAAATGATTGTCCACCAAAATTAAATTCTCATCACCTGGAAATTTTTCTAGATCCTTTCAATTTATTAGTGGAAGCCATCCCTAGCTCCACCATCCTTTCTCCTTAAATTTGTTCTTGTTAGGCTAAAACAATTTACAATAACTACGGTGACAAATTCACATTTGTATAGCATGTTGCAGTTCAGTATTATAAGGTTTTTCATTTTTATTAGATACAACTACTGAGGTTTTTCACATATTAACTCACATCTCATTTAATACTTTCAAGATTCCTATGAGGTAGGGATTATTACTATGTTACAGATAAGAAAACCAAAGTTTGAAAAGGGTAACTTACCTAAGGTTATGCAACTATTACATGTAAGACTTTCCCCTGGATCTCTCAGAGAAAAGCACATATACTCCTGCATCCATTGATTCACTTAATCATTTGCTTTTGTCAACTTACTCATCAGAGCTGGGGGAAGGGAAGTGTGTGTATGGAAGGATTCCTTCACCAAAAATGTAATAGAAAATAAGGGCAGAAACCTGATAGAACAACAAAAACAGGAAAAATTAGAAAGGTTGTCTCAGATCTCTTCCCTCCCCCAAAGCTGTCAGGTGATTTCTAATAAATGTTTACAGGGCAGACATTTTAAGCTATTCCAGAGCACAGGGGGAAAAAGGAGAGTTTCCCAATTCATTCTCAGAGGCTGGCTTATCTCGACACCAAAACCAGGCAAGGATAGCAAACCAAAAAGGAAACATAAACATTATGTTTACCCTTTGTGACTACGGATGCAAAAGTCTTAATATATTTAAATGAAAAACAAAGGAATATACGTAGTATGATCCCATTTGTAAAAAAAAAAAAAAAAAATTGTGAACACATACATATGTTTGTAGGTATGGCTGGATATATAAAAGTATATTTGTACACAGAGACACATAAATGCAAAGATATAGGTTTGGAAATATAAACCCCACACTGTTAACAATGTTTGCCTGTGACAGGAGTGGTCTTAGGGGTGAAGAAAGGGAAGGGGACAAGAAGTAAAGGGAGGGGCCGGCCCCGTGGCTTAGCGGTTAAGTGCTCGAGATCCACTACTGGCGGCCCGGGTTCGGATCCTGGGCGCGCACCGACACACCGCTTGTCCGGCCATGCTGAGGCCATGTCCCACATGCAGCAACTAGCAGGATGTGCAACTATGACATACAACTATCTACTGGGGCTTTGGGGAGAAAAAGGGAAAAAAAAAAAAAGGAGGAGGATTGGCAATGGATGTTAGCTCAGGGCTGATCTTCACAAAAAAAAAAGAAGGGAGATTTTCAGCTTTTACTCTGTATACCCATGTATTATGTGAATTTTTATAATTAACATGTATCATGTTTGACAATTAAAATATATAAATGAAAAGCAGGGCCTAAATATTCATTTGTCCTATCTCCTCTACTTGTTACAGTGAAAATTAATTCTTTTATGCACTCTTTGGGCATTCATTCATTTAATAAACACTCAGGGTGCAACTCCTACGTGCGGGCAAGTACTTGTGCCAGCCACCAGGCACTTAGAGCCTATTTTTTTAAACCCAGATGGAACAACAGTTATACCATTCCCTAAGATACAGTGTTGAGTTTTAAGTCAAGTTCTAACTTTTATCACTTATTATTTTTTAGGTCATACGCCAGGAATAAGAAATACTTTTTTTCTGAAATATGTCCTGCTTTTATACTAAAAAGAGTACCAAATCATTTTTATTTATTTATTTTTGCAATAAAAAAATGCATTTGTATTCATTTATTCAACAAAGGTTAGAGTCGCTATGTGTCAGGCACTATGCTGGACCATAGACATGCAAAGATGAATAAACAGGGGCCGGCCTGGTGGTGCAGCGGTTAAGTGCACGAGCTCTGCTTCGATGGGCCCGAGGGTTCTCAGGTTCAGATGCCGGGCACACACCCACCCACTGCTTGTCAAGCCATACTGTGGCGGCGTCCCATATAAAGTGGAGGAAGATGGGCACGCATGTTAGCCCAGGGCCAATCTTCCTGGGCAAAAAGAGGAGGATTGGCATCAGATGTTAGCTCAGGGCTGATCTTCCTCAAAAAAAAAAACACCAAAGATGAATAAATAACATACCACCTCTAAGGAGTTGAGAATTTTGCACACCTGCTATGTCTGATACAGACTAATACATAAAACCTGAAGTATGTACCTTAGTAATCCTGCACTTCAAAGTGAAATTGGCCAACTGCCCTGTCCAAAAATGAAAGTTAAAGTTTAACTCAGAAAAATTTTAATGTTTATGAAAAATGTTAAATTATTAAATTATTTTAAGGTTAAAGGGAATAAATTAGTGGGGAAGCAGAGAACATGGAAGCCAAAGGGGAACAGAAAGCACAATCTCTCAGTGAATAGTGAGCTCTAGGATTAGCTACGCCACCAAGAAGCTGTTCCTGGGTTTAACTGCTCTGTGTCCCCACAGGAAATATGGAAATGATATCTATTAGGATATTATTAGGATATGAGAAAACAAAGACTTTATTTGAAAAAGCATAACAAAATCTGGTGAATATGAGGCAGTGTGGCCACAACACCTGCTATTTTGTTATCTGGTTTAATTTTTTATTTATTTATTTTTCCTCCACTTTGTCAATGATTAGCCAAGCAAACTTGCAAACACAATTTAACTTCTGTCTGCCTCGTGAAGTGGAAAGAATGCAGGAAGCAGAGTCAGAAGACCTGAGTTTACATTCAGAACCTGACTCTTACTCTGTAAGGTTAAAAAAAACAGCAAATTATTTAACCTCTTTGCACCTTAGTTTCCTAGCAGTAAAATAGGGATAAACTTATCTTACAGGATTATTTCAAAGACTAAATGAGAAAATACATTTGAAAACATAAACTTAGAAACTATTATAAATTAAACAGACATTTTTCCAAAGAAGATATACGAATGGCCAATAAGAACATGAAAACACGCTCAACATCATTAGCCATTAGGGAAATGTAAATAAAAACCACAGTGAGATACCACTTCACACCCACTAGGATGGCTATCATCAAAAAGACAACATTAACAAGTCTTGGAGAAAATGGTACTCGCATACGTTGCTGGTGGGAATGTAAAACAGTGCAGCAGCTACGGAAAATAGTTTGGCAGTTCATCAAGAAGTTAAACAGAGTCATCATATGACCCAGCAATTCCACATCTAAGTATACAGCCAAGAGAATTGAAAACACATGTCCACACAAAAACTTGTAAAGGAGTGTTCATGGCAGCATTACTCATAACAGCCAAAAAGTGGAAACAAGCCAAACGTCCACCAACTGATGAATGGATAAACAAAATATGGCATGGCCATACAATGGAATATTATGTAGCTATAAAAAGAAATGAACTACTGATACATGCATAATATGGATGAACTCTGAAAATACTATGCTAAGTGGAAGACACAGAGTGCCACATATTGTATGATTCCGTTTATATGAAATGTCCAGAATAGGCAAACCCATAGAGACAAAAAGATTAGTGGTTGTCAAGTGTCGGGGAGGGGAAATGGGAGTGACAGCTAATGGGTATGGGATTTCTTTTCAGGATGATGAAAATGTTCTTGAATCAGTGACGATGTCTGCACTACCTTGTGAATATACTAAAATCACTGAATTGTACACTTTAAAAGAGTGAATTCTACGGTATATGCCTTATATCTCAATAAAAGAAAACTACTGTAGAAATTTAAGTTTCCGCTACTTTTCATTAGTAAATCTCCTACTTTTCTCAAGAGGTTGTTCCTGTTGCTTGTAACGGCTATGAAAGCTCTTTGAAGTTACATGTTACACAGATGAATGGTATTTTTAGTAAAGTAAAACTACTAATTATGCTAGAGAAACTTTCTACAGATTAGATTAGGTTGGTATAATTTTATTTCTTCAAAAGAAAAGTCCTTATTAATATCAAGTTTGTTTTTAGGGAGTATAAAGAGTTTCAAGGAGTCTTCATAGAGTACATTAAAAAATAGGTCAAAATGTAATATTTTCTGTTTTAATTAATGGAAACTTGGTTTTCAAATATGTCCATCAATCAACTAAAACCCAAGCAGATGGAACTTTGCAACCTCTACCACTTTCCATGTTCTGCATTCTGCTGTCAGATTTCTAGGTCCATCACCAGTTCCTAATCTCGTCCATCAATCATTCCACCCAATTATTATTCACAGGGGTTAAAATGCTTGGTAAACTCTTCAAATGCAATCAACTCACTCCCTCATGTTGGAGAATTTATAGAGTAGGCCCAATTTTTAAGGTTAAATTTAGTCTGGATTGTTTGAACAAATATACAGTAAAATGATTTCCTGGAATTTGAGACATAAAAACAATCTATAGAGTTGTGTAATCCTTTCTAAATCCTTTGGAGATTTTTCTCATGTATTTGGTCATGGGGTAAAGACAGTCACCAACTTTTGTCCACACAAAGTATTATGTATAAAAGCTTCCTGGTTCTGGAACAAAGAAGTATTTTATTGCTCAAAGCAAAATGAAGATATTTTCCTTCCATTTAGTATTGTTATACTAAAATAGCATACCAATGAAACCAGCTAGGTAACAGCATGACCCAAGGTATGTAAACAAAGATAAATTGTTCTTTATTATGTATTCTTTCTTGGTGGGGGAGGAAAAAAGTTTCTCACAACCTAAGAAAATAAGGTTCATCAAGCCAAACAAAACCAGACGGATTAATATTCTCCAATATGAGGGTATTTTGAGCGACAATTTTAATTTGAGAGTTTGCCAACTTATGCCAGGATGCATGGTGGGTATACTTGGCACACACAAAATGTGAAGTAAGAGCTGACCTGTCAAACAGCTGCTATCGAGTTACTCCCTCAACAGTACTTCCAACTTCTCGGGTGATCTCTGTGTAGAAGAGAAAGATGTCAAAGCACCAAGAGAACCACGGGGCTGTCACAGCAGCAGCAAGTCCATATCGTGCATCCCAGGGTGAAACCCACCCACACCCTCAAGAGCGGGCCAGACTGTGGCTCTTTTCTAATATAAGTCTATCTAACATAACACAAATAAATACATAACCAGGAATCCTTGCCAACCCTTTCTCCCTTTCCTTTGTGACTCCTCCAAAGGCTGGAGGGATGTTAGCATCCTGCAGGCCCTGGGAAAGCCAAGCCTCACCAGCGACAGACGCGTCCAGGAGCCTCGGCGCAGCCCGGGGGCCTCAGGCCGGCGTCCGCCCACCCACGGGGCAGGGCTGGTCACCGGCCACACAAAGGACCAGCCGCGGGCGCTGGACGCAGGGACTCGCCCCGGGCCGGGAGCCACATCTGGTCCCTGCACGCCGGGAGGACGAGACCCGCCGGAAAACAGGGATTAACAACCAGACCTGTTGCACCATTCGGGTCCCTTTCACCCAGAAATGAACAAGGGCGCTCAGGACGGGGGACGCGGGCGGCCCGGGCTCTGCGGGCGGCGGCCGCACCCGGCAGGCGGCGCGAAGGCAGGGGCCGCCCGCAGGGCTCCCACCTCCGCCGCTTTGTCTGCGGTGGCGGCGGCGCGGGGGCGCCCCTCCCTCGGCCGCGCGGCCCCAGCGCCCGGCGGCCGCGCCGGCGAAGAAAGCGGGCCCGCCGCCGCCGCCGCCGCCGCCGCCGCCGCCTCCACCCGCCCGCGCTCGCCCCGGCCGCGGGGCCTGCGCGCTCCTCCCGCCGGGCCGCCCGGGCCGCGCGGCGGCCGCACTCACCTGGCTGGCGCTGGCGCGGGCGCTGTCGGCCGGCGGCTCCGGGGCGGTAGGGACGACGCGGGGACGCGAGGCAGGCGCGGGCGGAGGCGGAGGGCGAGGCGGGAGGAAGGCGGGCTGGGGGCGGAGCGGGCCTGGGCGGCGGCGGCTCCAGTCACTCGCGGCAAATCGCGTCCCGGCCCCTCCGTGCGTCAGGCGAGGGACGGCGGCGCGGGTGGCCCGGCGACCTCCCGCCACCCGCTGCCCGACCCGCGTCCGCGCGACCGCGCGCGCCCGGCTAGCGGCGGCACAGCGACCCCGCCCGGCGCGGGAAGGGGGCGGGGCGGAGCGTCCCCCGGGGGCTGGGGAGGGGGCTGGGCGAGGAGGGGGCCGCCGACGCCCCCGGCAGACCCCGCGGTCCTCCCCGCGCGCCGAGCTCCCCAACCCGCAGGCAGTGTGGGTGGTGGAAGGAGCACTGGACCTAGAGTCAGGAAGCCTGGGCTTCGGGAAGGACCCCGTTACTCGACGTCTTGCAAGTCATTTGTTTCCTCTGTCCTCGTCCTGAAATATGTAGGTTCGAGTATATGGTCTGCAAGATTTTCAAAATTCTAATTGTCATCCTCGGTTTGTTGGGATTCCTTTGCCACCAAGTACCCAGTGCCAGGAGATGCCAGGAGACTGGTCTCCCTCACAGTCCGTGGTGTGGCTGAAGAATGAAGGCAGCTGGAGGGGAATGGGTTCTAGTGAGGACGGGCTGGATTCAGGGTATTTGTTTTTCTTTGGGGATCTTTCCATTGGACAGTCCAAAATGTATCCACACAAATGGCCATCTGATAATGGCTACTCCCCATCTTCACCAACCCTAGTTATTTTTCTCCAGAGTCCTCGTTTTTCTCATTTTATTGTGCAAATCATTTTTATGTCATTTCCTGAATTCAGTTCAAAAGAGTCATCAGCTAATACACACAAGCTCAGGGCCGCCATGTGGTCCCAATCCCAAGCCTTCCATATTACTCGCTCCGCCACTGCCTTCAGGATCACCTCATTCCATTGATAAAATCTTGCCATTCCAACAACTAGACAACCAAATTTCCCTCTACTAAAGGTCTCTGATTTAAAATTCCATGGATGAATTCTTCCTCTTAATTCTGTGACTAATAATCTGTCTCCACTACTTCAGCCTCTCCCCTGCTCTTTAGGTCAAGCCTTTCTAATTTCACTTCTGCTTCTGTTCCATGTGACTGCCAGAGAAAGCTCCCCAAACACACAGACTCCCTCTTTAAAATCCTTCAGAGGCTCTCCACCTGGACAACCGGGTTCTAGCTAATCACCATGGTATACAAGGCTGCTTATGATCTAATCCCTAGAGCTCACAAGCTCCAGCTCTAACTCCCACCACATGTCACACACAGATTCAACACGCTCTGTACTGTGCCTTTGTGTATTTTCCCCCATCTGAAATCCATCCCTCATTTAACCAGGTGAACTCCTCCTAGCCTTCAAGATAATAAAGATAATGCATCATTTCCTCTTTGGAATCTTCCCTGACATCCCATCCTTCCACCACCCCCACACCCTAACCGTACACACTTACACTGAATTAAATTATCTTTCTTTTCTGCTTTCATAGAACCTCTTATCTATTCTCTATGATAATCCTTAGTTTTTATGATAGTCTTTTCTTTTTTCCCATTGCTTTGCTTGGTGGTCTTTTCTGACTAGACTGTGAGTTCCTTAAAAGGCTAGAGATTTTTGTCTAGTTCATTTTGGCTCCCAGTCGTAGCACAGTACTCAGCACTAAGAAGTTTCTCTTTAAATATTTGTTGAAGTGTTGATGTCATTATTCATTCCAACAGATAGATGTTGAGTACCTACTCAGCAACAGGGAAATACAGTCCAGTCCACAGTCCTGCCTTCCTAAACCTTGCACAGTACTCTGTTCTTCCTTTTCTAGGTGACATTCTCTGCTTATCATTTTAAACCCTCTCCTACTACCACTCACATTCTTTGCTTGTTTTAATAAAACAAGAGCATGCCAAACAATCCATTATAGTAATTCACCAAACATCCCTGCCCTTCCTCTTTCCAAACCCTCTAATTCCACACTGTACTGCCAGTTATTAGATAAGGGTAACAGCTGCTACAGAAAAAACATTGGACTGTAGATGCAGAGAACCAAGTTCGGGTGCTGTATTTTCCAGCATGAACAAATGAACATAGGTCAGCCACTGAAATTCACTAGGCCTCACCTCTGGAGTTCCTTTCGCTCTATGATTAGCCTTCATTTTGAATTTTGTGTTTAAGGAAAGCATATCCTTCTTTATATATGTATAAATTGAGGGGACTACCAGATCCTGGCAAAGTAGCTGTCCAGCAAATGTGTGAACTCCACGTGACAGGGGCCCTCTCACTACCTCACAATGGTATTGATCTTTGAACAATCCTGCTAGTCCCTACGTTCAACTGAGATGTGCCTCCCTATAAATTTAGTAGGTGGCTATGGTATTGGTAGAAACCACCCCTGGATTTAAACTCCAAAATGCTGTGATCTAATTCCAGTTCTGTAGCTTCCTAGCTGTCTGACCTTGCACAAGCACAAAACAGCTCCAACTATGAGTTTGCTCAACTCTAAAAGGGGAAAATAATAATAGTACCTTAAATCATTATTATAAACCTGAATACAATGTGTATTGAAGTGCCCAGTGAATCTGAATCTAGTACCAAGGTGTACTGAGTACAGAACAGCCCAATTCCCCCTCCATACACAGCCTTGTAAACATTGAAAGTTAGCAACCAGAGCATGTGCCTTCTCACACCCTGCTTTGCTCACATGCCCCATTCCTCTCCTCCATACACTCTCATCTACACATACCCTAGTGCCTCTTAAAATGTGGCAGCTAGAAATGAGTCCAATATTCCAGGTGTAAAGAGGGGAGTAGAGAAGTACAATTTTGTGCATTCTTTATGAAAATTCAGCTTGATATCACATTAATATTTTTCTTCCAACCCACACTGTTCATAAATACCATGTTTTTGCCAAATAAAAACAAGCAAAAATACCCCCACATCTTTTTTAAGTCTTTAACATATATACAGCTATAAAACCATATCTCCTCCAACCTGTATTTGTACAATTTGTTTTTGGAGACTAAGTGCAGATCTCTGCATTTATTCGTCTTAAATATCACTTTGGAAGTTATGCACGAGGAGCCCCCGCCAAATAGAAATCAATGTGAAATGAGAAAAATGTTTGAAAAACATTCCGGAGCCAGGGGGAAGAGAATCCCAAAGGCACTTTAAGCAACAAGTTCCTAAGTCCTAATTTCTCCCCTACAACTTCCCTTAGGCTTTTTATTAAAAGCCACGTATTTGTCCAAAATTATGTAACTTCTCACACTTGTTTTTTTATTTTTATAATATTGAAAACATCTTTTATGTGTATGTGTTTCTCTCACATTGTTCACTGGAACTTCTGAAGAACTCGCTGAGGTAAGACATACAGGTGTTCTTTCTTTTTCTTTTTTTATTGACATATTGTTGACATAAAATATTATGTTAGTTTCAGGTGTACAACATAGTGATTCGACATTTATATGTATATTACAAAATGATCATCATGATAAGTATAGTAAAAGACAGACAGGTATTGTTAATACCATTTTGCTGAAGCTCAGCAAGGCTAGGTAATTTGCTAAATACTCACTCTGCACCAAAATCTGCTTCTTGGAGAAACTGCCCCACCCACAGCCCCAGTAGAAGCGGTGGCCCCAGGCAGTGCTCTTTTGTGCTGTGTAATCCCTGAATCACTTCTTGTTACCCCTGGGAGGGCACCTGATCTATAAAGAACCAAGTGATACCCATTCAAAAATGACCTGGGAAAAAAACTCAATGCAAAGAAGCTCGTCCAGTCAGACAGTCAATTGGAGAAGCTGAATCCAAATGGAAGCACAGAGGGTCGCCTTGGGTGAGAAGGGCTCTGACAGATGGCAAGTGAGAAGTTAGTGTCAGCCAATGACTAAGCAGAAAACATCCATTCACCCATTCATGCAACAGATACTTATTGAGCATCTCCTCTGTTTTAGGTACTGGGGAAACAGTATGGACAAAATACACAAAAATTCTGCTTCATGGATCTTGCATTCTGGTAGATGGCACAGGCAATAAATACAATAAATAAGTAAATCAAATAGTATATTAGAAGATGATAAGTGTTGGATAAAAATAATGCAGGGAAGGGGACTAGAAAGTGCCAGAGGGGAGGTGGTACAATTTTTGATAGCAGGAATAGGGAAGGCCTCACTGAGAAGGTGGCATTGGAGCTAAGGCTTGAAGTAGGTGAGGCTGTGAGACTGTGGTAAAGGAAAGACACGTACAATGGAAGCTGAGGGAGCCAGCTGGTGGCGGGCTAACCACAAAGCAGAGGCCAAGAGAATAGCAAAATCAGGCGACACTAGGAGCAGGGCATTCACAGTCTAGCTGGAAGCTTTATGAAAACAAAGTGATCCAGACACTTCCCCAGATGTACTAGACCAGAGCCTTTGCCAATGGGGCCTCAATATCTGTACTTTTAAAACATTCCCCAGGTGATTGGGATATCCCAGCAGGATGAGAGCTCCTGCTCTAGAGGAAAGATCCACAAACTCCTACTGATGCCTTGGGTTCTGAACATCCTTCAAATTCTGTTCCACAAAGCCCAACTCGATCTGCATTCCTCTCCTCCTAGGAGGCTTGGTTGTTCAACTTTTCTTTTATTCCTGGGAAGCCTGTTATCACAGCTGAGACTGCAGTTTTTCTGATTTACATATGCATTCTTTATAAACCAAACAAACAAGAACCAAACCACAACACCCTATTCCCTGAGGTCACGTATTTGAATTTCTATATCTTGTAACCAAAATTGCCTAACATACCACAGTCACAAAGCTGTGAGATGGGGTGCCAAAACTGAAGCACTGGGCTGGTATTCATCATTCTGCAACTCTTGCCATTAGGGGCAAAACAAAAATGGAAATTTGGGATTATTTAGCATTTCAAAATGAATATTTGAAAACTCGTCGAAGTGTTGTATTTTAAAATCTAAATGTATGTAGCATTTACTTTAATGATGTACATTGAATACATTAGTGAATTTTTAAGAAAAATATCTAATAATTTTATTTATTACTTTGAGTATGCAATTTATCAGTTTTTACATTTGACATTTTAATTCTAAGCTCAAAAATTCTCTTTCACTGAGGCAATTAAAAAGATCTGGTATTTTTTAAAAATATACTTTCATGGTTCTGAAATTATATAAATGACACTTTTAAGGGGTTTTCTTGGGCCACCTATTAGTTCATCATCTAGGCCAGTGTTTTTGGAGTCCTTTAGACAACAGAACTTTTTCCAAGGCCACCATAGTTTGCATTCACTTGTGTCAGGTGGATTTTTTTTCCCCCATCACACTTTCACAAAATGTTTTTGGTAAACAGGCCAAAGGAAAGAGAAAAAAGCAATGTTTGATTTTTTGTAAAATCAGCAAAATCTTTTTCTAACAAAACTGACTTCTTTTTCTAGTTGTGGAATAATAAGATTTTGAAGCTGGAAGACATCCCATCTATTCCAACGTCCTCACTTTCCTGTGACCTGGAGAAGTTAAGCAATGTACCCAACTCCAGAGTTAGTTAGTTTTTTTTTTTTTTTAAAGATTTTATTTATTTATTTATTTTCCCCCCAAAGCCCCAGTAGATAGTTGTATGTCATAGCTGCACATCCTCCTAGTTGCTGTATGTGGGATGCGGCCTCAGCATGGCCGGAGAAGCGGTGCGTCGGTGCGCACCAGGGATCCAAACCCCGGGCTGCCAGCAGTGGAGCGCGTGCACCCAACCGCCAAGCCACTAGAATCCAGGCTTCCTGACTACTAGTTGATATAAGCTGAAAGTATATGAATATCTGCAGTATCATCTGCATGTGTATAAATAGATGCGGTGCATAATTTAGGCATAATACAAGTTTATCTCTTAAACATCAGTAGTGCTTTAAAAGTATTCTGCAAATAGAAAATGAAATAAAATTTCAGACTAAGGAAACGTCCCTAATTTCAAAAGCGATCAATTTGCTGTCACTCTTAATTAATATAAACTTTGTAATGGAGATTAACAAAGGAGGCCAAGTTAAAGGCAAATTGTTTTAAATGCTTCTGGCAATATACAATACATTACATAATAGAGTACACTAAACTGGCTATGCCAATTTGTATAGTTCTCTCCAATAAATTTTCTTCTGATAAGTATCATTAAATGTCAATACAATATATGCTCAAATTGGTGTTCCTGAGTCAAAACTCTTTGGTTGCAAGTACCAAAGTAATTGGAACTGGACTGGGGTCGAGGGGTGATGGATTTTCTGGAAGAATACTGTGGATTTTCTGAAACAATTCTGAGGTAGCTCATGAGCACTAAAGGAAGAATTGCATTTCTGGGGACCTCAGAGACCAGAACCAGAGACCCAAGCAAAGTCAGCATCTTTCTCAGCCCCCTCTCTAAAACCTGTTTCTCTCTGACTTGTCTTTAATCTGTTCAACAGCAAACCAGTCTGTTTTACTACAAGGAGAAGAGCCCCAGGTAGCACTGGGCGTACATTCTCCAGCTTATGGATAATTCATGTAGAAAAATATCAGGGGTGGCTGGTATTTGGGGTCATATGAATGTTCAGACACTTTGAACAGTAGAACATGATTGGCCTGGAGGGTGGAGGACTGGGTATCATAACTGGCAGTTCCCATGACGGGAGGAAGTCTCCTCTAAAGGAGATGGGGCATTACCAGGGAAAGGGGAGAGAGGGGCACCAGGTAGATATACACTGCAAGATGTGTGCTTCTTTAAACCTCATGGTAGAAAGTCAATTTTTGTGAAATATTTTATTATCCACTCAAATATTAAAATTATAATGTAAATTACTTCTAGTCATCATTTTATATTAAAAATCTATACTCAAGTACCTTTTTTCTGGTTTGTTGATGCTCCTTTAACACCCTAGCCTAGGAGCTGGCCCCATGGCACAGTGGTTAGGTGTGTGTGCTCTGCTTCGGCAGCCCAGAGTTCGCAGGCCCAGATCCTGGGCATGCACTGATGCACCACTTGTCAAGCTATGCTGTGGCGGTGTCCCATATAAAGTAGAGGAAGATGGGCACGGATGTTAGCCCAGGGCCAATCTTCCTCAGCAAAAAGAGGAGGACTGGCAACAGATGTTAGCTCAGGGCTGGTCTTCCTCACCAAAAAAACCAAAAACCTAGCCTAGAAAAATCCTTCAATTTATTCATGATTATGATAGAAAAATACAATTTTGCTTGATCAGTGCATTTTTACTTATTGCATTATAGGTCTAAAAATTTTAGATCTATGGGGCTGGCACCGTGGCTTAGCAGTTAAGTGCACGTGCTCCACTACTGGTGGCCCGGGTTCGGATCCCGGGTGCGCACCGACGCACTGCTTCTCTGGCCATGCTGAGGCCGTGTCCCACATACAGCAACTAGAAGGATGTGCACCTATGACATACAACTATCTACTGGGGCTTTGGGGAAGAAAAAAAGAAGGAGGATTGGCAATAGATGTTAGCTCAGAGCCTGTCTTCCTCAGCAAAAAGAGGAGGATTAGCATGGATGTTAGCTCAGAGCTGATCTCCTTCACCAAAAAAAAAATAATAATAATAAAAACTTGAGATCTAAAAATACTTTATTCAAAGCTGAAGAGGTAAAAGCACTTGATTGTCAAATTCAATCTGCATAGTGAAATATTCAGGTCTCATTTAAAAGGTATTAGTGAAGTTATAGAGAAAGTTCTTTAGTTTCTGTTCAATGGTATTTCAGTATGGGGCCAGGTCTTAGTTATTAGTAAGATGGAAAAGAATGTTAAAAACAAGCTTGGTCCAAGTCATAAGGTTTACTCTTGTTTTTCCAGTGTGTTCCAGGCATCAGCCTGACTACAAAGGTCAAGAACACTTACCTCAGCCATCAACCACTGTGCTATGCTCTCAACTTTTGAAATCTGGAGCCAGAGACTCAAGTGTTCCCTCCTAGCCTCAATTCTCTCGTGGTCAGAAATGGCTCTCTTGTTTTTCTACATCTTTAAAAACTCCAGTGTTCTTGAACAAAATAGGGACAAACCACATTTAAAAATAATCCCCACCCATTGCCAGGCTCCTTCCACTCTGTCACTCTCTCCCCTGCTCTGGAGAGGTGTGTACAACTCGGCTGTGACTTCAGCAGCTGAATCGCAGCTCAGAAGTCCCGTTGCATAAAGTCGGAGGAGGCACTAGCAACACAAAAGCAAAGAATTGATTTGGTTGTGGGATAAAGTGGAAAATGGAAAGAATTGCCTTTTGTATCAGTCCAACTTTGCTCTCCTCCTGAATAAAACATTATTATGTAACAAAGAGCCTTTAAACAGTTTCTTTCTTTTTTAAATTGGCAATCTGACAAATACAGATTGTGTCATCCTGGGTTAGGGCCACTTCTTAGGGTGTGGAGTTACTTGATTCCGGCACTGTGGATCAGTGCACTCAAAACATGTGACACAAGCTAGGTTCATGCCTCACTGACATGATCTGAGATTTAGGGAAAGAAAGGAATAAAAAGTGTTTTCTCTTTGGGCACTTGAAGAAAGATAACCACCGAGTGGGCCCTAGTTGACAATTTTATTCCAAAACCTTAACTTTTTGTAGAAAAGATTATGCAAATAAACCAAGAAATATATCCTATCCCCATTCCTGAAAATGAAAAAAATAATAGTTAGACTTCTCCATTTAAAGGATGGCAGCAAATGTGGGGCACGAGCCATTGCTGCTGCTCAGCTTACCCTCCCGAGAAACAATTCTGGAGGTCGTGTCTGTACAGAAATTATGCCTAGATCCTTCCCAGGGAGAGTATCCTACTCTGGAACAGCGTTCGGAGATTCTGTGTTCCTGGTTGTAACCAGGAAGATGTGTCATTTTAATGTCATATGACCAACTTGTAAGCATTTTACTTGGAAAAAAGGTGAGAGTGAACAGAAACGTGGGAAAGTCTTTAAATGCTTTATTTGTTCATGCAAGCAGAAATGCTTTAGAGACGTGGAGACAGTGAGGAGGATGTTATGAGTTTGCGCTTAGTCTATCTGGGAAACAGGAACCCAACTAGACACTCTATGCAACGCGGTACGTACTGGAGTTGTCATTAAACTCTACATAAAATGTTACCGAGACCCAGAGAAAAGTCACTGCCAAGGTGTCTAGTGAGGGCTTCACAGACGCTTTGACACTTGAACTAAGTCTAGAAGAAAGAGTCAGCGTTGTCTAGGCTAGGAAAAGGGAGAAAAAGCAGAAAAAAGAGAGTAGACAGTGGCTGAGAGTTACTCAGAACATGCTACTCGAAGAAGAATTTTGAGTATTCTTGCTGTGGCTACAGGAGCAGAGAGAGGATCATTTAAGGGAAGATCAAAGTGAGAAGAACCGGGCGGGCCCAGTGGCATAGTGGTTAAGCACGCACGCTCCGCTTCGGTGGACTGAGGGTTCACAGGTTTGGATCCCGGGTGCGCACTGATGCACCACTTGTCAAACCATGCTGTGGCGGTGTCCCATATAAAGCAGAGGAAGATGGGCATGGATGTTAGCCCAGGGCCAATCTTCCTCGGCAAAAAAAAAAAAAAAAAGAGGAGGCTTAGCATCGGATGTTAGCTCAAGGCTGATCTTCCTCACAAAAGAAAAAAAAAAAAATGAGAAGCACCTGTGGGCCAGGGCGGAAAATTCCATAGACTCCAGGAGCCAGGGAGGTAATGTAAATGATTGAAGCTGAGGAGGTCCAGGTGCAAATGTATTCACTGTGAGTGCCCTCCCCATGGCTCACTGGAGGACACAAAACCTCTAAAAATCTTGCACCAAATTATACTTACCTCCCAAAATGTAAGAGATTGCCTCTTTCCCCATACCCTTGCCAAGAATGGGTATTTACTGTAAGATTTTTCATTCATTAATCAAATATATATTGAGTATCTTCTATTACGAGGTATTTGTATTAGGAATTGAGGATAACAGCAACGAATAAAATAAAAATTCCTACCTTCATGGAACTTACATTCTAGTGAGGGGGAGACAGATAAAATAAATAAAGAAGTAAAATGTGTAGTTGCTATGGAGAAAAATAAAGGAGGGACAACTGATAGAAAATGGGAGCTAGGTCGCATTTTAGACAGAGTAATGAGGAAGGCCTCGCCGAGAAGGTAATCATTGAACAAGGAGGATGTGAAAGAAGGAGCCAGGCAGACATCTGTGGGAAGAGCATTTTAAGCAGAGGAAACAGTAAATCTAAGGCCCTGAGGTGAGATCATACCTGCCCGGCAGGCAGGTTAAGGGGAATGGCGTGAGGGGGGAAGAGATTGTGTAGGGTCTTTTAGGGAATTGGAAAGACTGAGGCTTCTGCTCTGAGCAAATTGAAAAAGGTGTGAATGGTTTTGAGCAGAAGAGAGATAGGTGGGGTTTGTATTTTTAAAGACTGACTGTGGCTGCTGTGTGCTGAACCAAATGCCTTAGGGGAAGGGAAGAAGCTCAGAGGCCAGCCGAATGGTGAGAGCTACTTGTCAGGACAGACGTGAGGTGGCTTGGCCCAGCGTGGGGACAGCGAGGGTGGTAGGAAGTGGTTAGATTCTGGTTATATGTTAAAGATAGAGCACTAGGATTTCCTGACGGATTGGATGTGGGGTATCAGGAAAAAAAAGAGGAATCCAGGGATAACTGGGGTTTTTGGTCTGAGCAATTAGAACAATAATATTCCATTTACTATGGGAAAAATTGTGGAGAAGAGCAGTTTGGGCTGAGGGAATGGGGAGGGAGTGCTTAATAATTTGTTTTGAAAATGTTAGCTTTGAGATACTTTTCAGACAATAAGCATAAATTTAGAATAAGCAGCTGGATATATATGAGTCTGGAGTTAAAGAGCGAGGTCTAAACTAGAAATATACATTTGGAATTTCTTGGTGTATCAGTGTACAGATAATGTTAAACCCTGAGACTCAGTAAGATTAATGAGAGAGCAAGTATGGAGAAGAGGTCTAAGGACTCAGCTCAGAAGCACTCCCCGACATTTAGAGACTGGGAAGATGAGGAGGAATCAACAAGGGAGGCTTAGAAGGAACAGCCAATGAGGTTGGAGAAAAACAGGAGAATGTGTTTTCCTGGAAATCAAGTAAAGAAAGTGTTTCAAAGAGAAGGGAATGATCAACTCTGTCAAATGCTTTTAACAGGGCGAATTTATTAGTCAGGTACCAGAGATACAGAACCAATAGGATGTACACACACACACACACAAACACATACATAAAGAGATTTATTTTAGGGAATTAGCTCAAGCACCTAGCGAGGCTGGCAAGTCCAAAATCTGCAGGATGTGCCAGCAGGACCCAAGAAAGATTGATGCCGCAGTTCAAGTCCCAAGGCTTTCTGCTGTGCAATTCCTCTTGTTGGGGGAAATGTCAGTCTTTTGTTCTATTCAGGCCTTCAGCTGAATGGCTGAGGCCCATCTACATGGACGGCAATCTGCTTTACTCAAAGTCCACCAACTTAAATGTAAATCTCACCCAAAAACACTTTCATCGAAACATTCAGAAAAATGTTTGACAGTATATCTGGGCACTGTGGCCCAGCCAAGTTGGCACAGAAAATTAACTGTCACAGCAAGTAAGATGAAGCTAAGTAGTGGCCATTGGATTTAGCAACATGGAGGTTATTGGCGACCTTAGGAAGCACAGTTTTGGTGGAACGGTGGGAGGAGAAAGCTTGATTGGAAGGGAGGGGTTCATGAGAAAACGGGAGGAAGGCCTCTTCTGCTACAAACCGAAAATGCTATGCAGTTCTGAGTTCACAGGACATGGGGGAAAGTAAACATAGTAGTGGGCTGTAAGTCACCAGGGTGGACTGACTGATGCTGGTTGTCAGCACCCAGAGAAGCATAGGAGCAAGATGGGGACTAATGGAGAGCAGAACTCGCATGCAGCTGGAGACCTGAAAAGGGCTGACAGTGATTCCAGGTCACTGGTGGGGCATGTGGCTCCACACAGAAGACGAGTTTTGGAGAAACACATCCTCAATTTAAGTCCTCAAGATTCCCACAGACTAACATCAACTAAATGAGAGTTCATAATCAAAGAGAATAAAAAAATATAAGCAAGCAAATTCATGAGAATATCAAAAACAACAAACATCAGATCTAGTCCCCAGGGATTTCAAATACTGAAGTTATCGGACAAAGAATATGAAAAAACTATTATGAAATGTTTAAAGAAATAAAACATGAGGGGTTGGCCAGTGGCATAGTGGTTAAGCTCACATGCTCCACTTTGGCGGCCTGGGGTTTGCAGCTTCAGAGCCTGGGTGCGGACCTACGTACCGCTCATCATGCCGTGCTGTGGCAGCACCTCACATATAAAATGGAGGAAGATTGCCACAGATGTTAGCTCAGCGACAATTTTCCTCAAGTAAAAAGAGGAGGATTGGCAACAGATGTTAGCTCAGGTTCAATCTTCCTCACCAAAAAAATAAATAAAACAGAAATAAAAGATAAGCAAGCAATAAGAGGCTCTCCATAAGACCAGGCATATTTGAAAACAAACCAAATAAAGCTTTTAGAAATAAAAAATAGAATTGTTAAAAAGCTCAATTGATTTGTTACAACACATATTAGGCACAGCTGAATAAAGATATTGATAGAGGACAGATCTGAAAAAATTATGCAGAAAGCAGTACAGAAGATAAGCAGATGGCAAATATGAAAGGTTAACAGACATGATAAAAGTCATATGAGATTTCTTGGAAGAGAGAAAGAGAAAGCCCATTTGCTCCACATGCCCAGTACCAAGTAGGCAAGCAGAAGATAAAACTCACAGCATTCATACACACCGACCCTGAGCCTGACTAAGTGCAGCCAAATCTTAGATTGATCTGATTAGTATTTCCTGCTTTGGGGGAAGCTGCAGAAGGGATTGGGAAAATGGGAGAGCCAACAGAAGTTCCTCGTCCTAGTTACCAGTAATAAATGTGACGCATATACAGTGGAACCACTTATAATGTGCATATTTTCAGATGGGACTAAAATCTTCCTGTAAAACCAATCTTGCCATGTGACATCAGAATTGTCCTGTGGGAAGTTTCTTCTTCTGTGCCTACAAACATACTTAAATTTCTACTTATTTATACAAACCAAAATTCAAAGAATCCTTTCAAGCTAATATCTTCTCTTTCCCCTTCCATTCAGTGACAAATTTCTTGGGCAAAAAAAAAATCATCTGGACTTGAAATGATTATTTGTTCACCACTCATTCATTACTTGCTGCCTCCCCACTTCATCAACTGAAACAGTTCTTTCAAAGTTAACAATAACTACTTATCATATTCAATGGATTTTCTTCCTCTCTTCCCTCTTTATGGTGCTTGATACTGTTAAGCACTCATTCCCTACTTGTTTTAATCAACAAACATTTATTAAGTTTTTACTAGTTTCTAAACTAGGCCCTGGAGATAAAAAGACGAGATAGTTCTCTGACATCAAGTGTTTTACAGCCTACTTATCAAAGAAGACATGTGCAGACATGTGCACAATGAAGTGAAATAAAACACTGAAAGAAAAAGTGGAACCGCAAATGAAGGAGTGATCATTTCTACCTGATGGAGTCAGGAAAGGCTTTAACTTGAGTTTTCTTGAAAGAGAGTGTGTGTTGACCAGGCAGATGGGCACAGACTATGGCATCATTCGAGGCAGATGAAGCCTGGGAGCAAAGGTAAGAGGCATAAAGCATCCAGGTGTGGTTGAGGGTACTGCAAACAGCTCAATATACTTGGGACAAAAGAATGAAGATGGGCATTAAGGCTAGAATGAAAGGCTGTGAACAATCATGGAAGGCTTTAAACCCATTCAAAAGAGTATGGACTTTATCTTATGGGCACTAAAAGAAGCACTAAAAGGCTTCTTTTTTCCTCCTTCTTACTATATTTGCAATTTAGAAATAACATTCTTGCAGGAAGATGGAGGCTGAATTGGAAGGCTATTAAGCTTAAGGAAGGACCATTTAGGAAACTTTAAGTTCTGAGTGAGAGGGTAAGGATCTGCCATAAGAAGGGGACAAGTAAGGGTGAGAGACGGTGAACTGAGTGAACGACAGTCCCATTAGGAGAGAGAGGAGCAGGTTTTAAGAGGATGTTCTCAGAGATGAGGAGTGTGGGCTGGTTGGACATCCCAAAAGCTGTCAACTCCAACTGATGACCATGTATTCCTTTTTGACCCTCTTGGTTTTTGTTGTTTTTATAGTATTGATCATTTTCCTCATTATAAAATGTATACCTTTCACTGCAGAGAATTTGAAACACCTTTGGGCCGGCCCCGTGGCTTAGCGGTTAAGTGCTCGCACTCCGCTGCTGGCAGCCCCGGTTTGGATCCTGGGCGCGCACCGACACACCGCTTCTCCGGCCGTGCTGAGGCCGCATCCCACATACAGCAACTAGAAGGATGTGCAGCTATGACATACAACTATCTACTGGGGCTTTGGGGGAAAAATAAATAAATTAAAAAGAAAAAAAAAGAAACACCTTGAAAAGAAAAGCTACCAGTGATCTGAGAATACAGATATTATAAAACATTTTGAAAGTGTGAGCTATGTGTATATGCACCTTTTTAGAAAATTGTTTCATACCCTACGTAGAATGTTGTATCCTGCTTTTAACATTTAATTGTATACTATGAACGCTGTTCTGCATAATGAGATAATCTTTGAATATATGATTTTAATGACTGTATGGTGTTTTACCCTATGAATGAACTATGCTTTATTTACTTATTGATGAACATTGAGATTGACTTCTGTTTTGCTATCTGATATAATGTGATGAACATCTTTGCATATGACATTAGATTGCTTTGATTATTTCCTTGGTAGAAATTCCTCAAAGTGAAATTACAGTGTCAAATTTATGAACAATTATAAAGTCTCTTGATACATATTGACAAACTGCTTTCCAAATATACTGTCTCAATTGATGTTCCCATTAGCCCTGAGAATTGCATTAAGTGTTTTCTAAGTGTATAGGCAAAGATTTCTCCTTCTTTTAATTTGCATTTCCTGAATTACAAGTTAATACATTTATTGTAAATTTGTATGTTTTTGTTTTGTGAATTGTCCCTTCATTTTCTTTGATCATTTTTCTATTAGAAGGTTTTTTCTTGATTTGTATTAGTTCTTTATCTATTAAGTATATCGATCTTTTTTGTCTGCCATGCTTTTTTATAAATATTGATATACAAAGTTTTACAATTATTTTATAGCTAAATGTGTTTATCTTTTCCTTTGGAAGATTGATCTCCTCAAACACTTCTCTTTCAATGTCTGTGAAGCTATTTTATCCTGTTTCCTATTTCTCAGTCCATTTCATGATGGTGTGTAGCTGACACTTCTTCCTCCTTCAGATAGAGACATTTGTTGTAGTACTTGGTCTTTTTTTTTTTTTTTTCTGGGAAAGATTCCCCCTGAGCTAACATCTGTTGCTAATCTTCCTCCTCCTCAAAGCCCCAGTACATAGTTGTATATTCTAGTTGTAAGTCCTTCTAGTTCTTCTATGTGAGCCGCTGCCACAGCATGGCTACTGACAGACGAGTAGTGTGGTTCTGCACTGGGGAATCGAATCTGGGCTGCCAAAGTGGAGCACGCCAAACTTTAACCACTAGGCTATCAGGGATGGCCCTGTTCTTGGTCTTTTTATATCAGTGTACTTACACTCAGAGATCTAATCTATTCCCAATGTTTCAGTGTTTATAAACATTGAATCTTTTAATCTAAAAGTATTTTTGAGTGATTAATATATGTAAACAGTATCAAATTTAAAAGTACAAGATAATATACAGTGAAAAATGAGTCTTTTTTTCTCCCTGACTTCCAGCCATCTGATTTCTCTTCTAGGAGGCAACCACTATTACTGTCTCTTGTGGAGCCTTCTAAGAATATTCTATGCATTTACAAATGTACGAGTTAGTATATATCTATATATATGTATAATTTTCCCCACACAAATATCAGCATGGTATGTACACTGTTCTACACATTACTTTTTTCACTTAACAATAGATTTTGAGGATCTTTTCCTACCAGTGCACATGAGACAGCATTGTATTTCATTATTTGAATATATTATAACTTTTTTTTTCTCCCCCAGTCCCAGTGCATAGTTGTGTATCCTAGTTGTAGGTCTTTCTAGCTCTTCTATGTGAGACTCGCCTCAGCGTGGCTTGATGAGTGGTGAGGAGGTCTGCTCCCAGGACCTGAACTGGCAAAACAACCCCGGGCCGCTGAAGTGGAGCATGCAAACCCAACCACTACGCCACTGGGCCGGCCCCTATCTTAACTTTTTAAATTAGTCTTCTGATGCTAAACATTTAGTCTGCTTCAAGTCTATTACAATCTATTACAGACATTATTTTGTACTTACAGGATAAGTATTTAGGACTAGAATTGCTAGGTCAAAAAGTATGTGCATTTGTGATTTTGATTGGTTATTGTAAAATTGCCTTTCATTGAGTTTGTACCAAGTTACAGCCCCTCCAGCAATGCTTAGTAACTGTGTTATAAAATTTTTTCAGTTTTGCCAGTCTAATAGGTGAAAGATAGCATCTCAGTGTCGTATATAATTGGTTGAGGACTGGTGTCTTTTTTATGTGTTTAAGAGCCATCTGTGTTTCCCTTTTAGTAAACTATTTTTTTTATATTCTTTGCCCCCCTCACTCTTATTTTGTATTGAATAGTTGGTCTTTTTTCTTATGAATTTATAGGAGTTTGCTTCTGATATATATTGTAAATATTATTTCTCAATTTTTAGTTTACATAGGATGGTTTTGTTGTGTTTTGTTTCCTATAGAATTTCTGTGATTATTATGTAAACAAATTTCCAACCATTTCTTATGGCTTCTGAGTTCTGTGTTGTACTTGGAAAGCCCTTCCTAGGCAGCTACTACTTAAAACAAAATTTTTTGATGTTTTATTTTTATACTTTTATGGGTTTATTTTTATATCTAGATCTTTGATCTATCTGGAATTTATTCACATGCAAAGTATGAGATAGAAATCCATTTTTTTTTTCCTAAATGCTATTCACTTGCTGCAACACCATTTGTTGAATAATTTTACTTTCCTTGAATAATTTAAAGTGCCATTTTTATCACCTCCTTGTGTTTTGTGGTCTATTTCTGGACATTCTATTATGTTTTATTGATGAACATGCTCCAACCTATTTTAATTACTGTAGTTTTATATTACATAGTTTTATATTAAATATTACATAGAGAGTTCCTTCTCATATCTCTTTTCTGAATTTTTCCTGTCTATTCTTGCTTATGTATTTTTACATAAGAATTTTTATTGTTATTTTGATTAGTAGCAGGTTAAATTTACAGATTGATTTAGGAAGAATTGACATCTTTATGATTCTGAGTCTTCCAATCCAAGAACATATGTTTTTGATTTGTTCAAGTCTTCTTTTGTATCCTTCAGTAGAGCGTTTTAGTTTTTTTCTGTATAAATGATGCACATTTATTTTAAAGTTTATTCTCACATATTTCATCTTTTTGTTGCTATTATGACATCTATTACATCTATGCAAGTCACTTGCAAATTGACATCTCTACTTTAATGTCTTTTAGAAGTGCCACAATACATGTGCAGCTACATTTTAGATATTTCCACTTGAAAGTTCTGCTGTTATTTTAAACTCAGCAAATTCTAAATATGACATCATATTCCATACCAATATTCCATATTCCACAGTGCAATCTGCCTTCTTCAGTTTTGTATCTTACCAGTGCCCAGTACAGCACCATGTGTTGGCACATAGTAGGTTTATAAACGTCTTCTGAGTTGAAACACTTGGATGTGTGCCTTCCCTCTCTTTTCTTCTCTGCAGCTGTCTCTCTCTGTCACATAGACACACACATACTGAGGAGCAGACACATAATTTGTGGTGCCTAGAACAAAATAAAAATGAAGAGCCCTTTGTTGAAAAAGCAGGAAAAAGTGCTATTAAAGGTACTAAAATATAAAGCTTTTTCTTTGTAGGTCATACTTCGAGACCCAGCTAACTATCTTCTTCCTTGACAACTTTTTATCTGATGATTTTAATGTCTAATTGATGATCATTTTCTGAATCGTTGTTACATTTGACATAGCAAAATGGTACCTTTTTGTTCTTCGGAGAACAAACGTGTCTGACAAAATCTAATGGTACTTTTAGAAGCTCCAATAACAAAAATGCGCTGTGCTTTCTGAAGGGAATGGAAAATTGACGCCCAAGGGTTTAAACCAAGGACTGTGAATTGGGTAGAAGAGCAAAGAAAAGTCTGTGGAATAAGAAACATACCAAAGAGGAGTCTTTTTCTTCTAAGAGCTCTCTGGGCACGCCAGCAGGAATAGTAGCCGTTTCCTGCTAAACTAAAGCTATGCTCACGAATAGTTGCAAGTCCTTGGGTGAATAAAGATGAGTAAGAATATATAACACTATTCAAGAAACCATGGCCTGTGGGCAAATTCCGGCACGCAGCCTGCTTTCGTAAATAGTTTTATTGGAACAAAGTCACATCCATTTGTTTACTTGTTCATTTGTTTACATTGTCTATGGCTGCTTTCGCGCTATAACACCCCGTTTGAGTAGTTGTGACAGAGATTGAATGGCCTAGAAAACCTAAAATATTTACTGTCTGGTTCTTTACAGAAAAAGTTTGCAGACGCCTGGTAAAGAGTATCTGCAAGTATGTTTGGTAAGACGTGATTTTTTTCCAGGCTTATAAGGAGCAGCTCCAAGCAAGTAAAGAACGACACACTCAATTAAGAAGATGAAGCCCTGTATATGTGAAGCAGTAAAAATCTATTTTTAGATTAACACTGGCTCTGGACCCAGCCTGCCTGGGTTCAAATCCTGACTTTATCATTTATTAGCTGTGTGACCTCAGGCAAGATTCTTAACTTCCCTCTGCCTTATGTTCGTTGTGTAATGAGGATAATAATCATACCTACCTCATAGGATTGTTGTGAGGATTAAGATAACACATATAAACCTCTTGGACTCGAATCTGGTATATAGTAAGGTTCACAGCTGCTATTATGTTAAATAATTCTGACATAATTCTGTACTTCCTAAAGCACTTAAGACAATAAAATGGAGAAATATTTATTGAATTAGTGTTCTTATAATCAAGATAAAGTGGAATGTGTCTGATGATGGCCCAGGTGTCAGAAGAAATTGTGATATATTTTGAAAACCATAAGCAGAGATCTGTCTGGTTTGGAATAGGGGAACAGACAACCATGAAATGTCACCTAATCTCTGACGCAGAAGAAAAATGACAAATTCCACAACTGAATATTTATTTGTATTGCTAAGGTAATGTACAACTCTAATATTTAGTAATTCTTTTGATCTTTTTCAAAGAATTATCATTTGGTAATTTAAATAGTATCTGAGATTTGGCTGAAATCACTGGTTGAGTGCCGGTTTCTGTTTGTAAAGCTACCTCTATAAAATTTAAATATAACTATAGAAAATAATATCTGTTAATTATTTGTGGCCATTACTGGCTTTATTTTTATTTATTTATTTATTTATTGAGTGAGTGAGTGAGTGAGGAGATCAGCCCTGTGCTAACATCTGCCAATCCTCCTCTTTTTTTTGCTGAGGAAGACTGGCCCTGGGCTCACATCTGTGCCCGTCTTCCTCCACTTTATATGGGACGCCGCCACAGCATGGCTTAACAAGCAGTGCATCGGTGTGCGCCTGGGATCTGAACCGGCAAACCCCGGGCCGCCGCAGTGCCACCGGGCCGGCCCCTATTACTGGCTTTAATACATTAAAAAAATTCCACATGATTTAGTACAATAGAAGTGTTAATCCTCTGTTGCTTTTTACTCTCACTCATTCATTCAACGAAAACTTATTGAGCACCTAAAACGTGCCACACTGCACGTTACAGGATTCTGTTAGTGGATATATTTACGTGTGTGTATTTGCGTTTGAATATATATGAATATAAAATGTTTTCTAAAGAGCTGAAAGTACTTTACATACATATTGTATCAGTTAATTTCAAAACTATGCTCCAATGTGGGGAGAGATTTCGTGGCTTTAATTTCCATTTGAAAATTAAAAAAATGAAAAATAACACCTTGTTCTTCTTTCTAGTTTTCAAATCTTGCTCACATCTACTAATGCAGATAGACAGAGCAGGTATCAATCCCATCTAATTGCTAAGGAAGCCAAGGCTCTGAAGGATTAAGGGATTTACTGGAGGTTGTGAAACTGTTCAGTGACCCCCCCGCCCCGAATTCAGAGTTGAGTCCCCACCACTGTCCACTTTTTAAATTAAATCCACTGGTAGAATTCTCTTTTAGAACCTCCTCATGTCACAAGATCTCTCCTACTGGGACCTGTCATTCTAGTCCAGATGCGAGTCAGTTTTAGAATCAGGAATAAATTCAGATCTACTTCCTCTCAAACCACAGTACTTTCCACAGCTTTCTAAATATTTTGTCAAGCAAGGAGATCCTTTTTTTTAAAATTCCTGAATCTGAACAGCTAAGACTGTACACACAGATGCACAATTAACCATATTAGTCTCTAGAAATTTTCAATCATATAAAAATTCATATATACTCAGAAAAAACTCATATGTCAGGGAGACTTTTACACTGAAAGAGTTTGTTAAAAACAACATTTTGAACTAGGGACAAAGAGCCTCTTCATGCCCATAATAAAGAGTGGACCTACCACCTACTTAGTAGTTTCCTATTCATTGTTTTCCTAAGTAATATGAATTTGAAGGCCACTGTTTGCCTAGAAACTCTTCATTGAAGCCTGGAATATGAAAATGCTGGACATATTAAATGTCACTGATAGATGTCCTGGGTAACTGGACATTTAAGTTGGTGTGTGGCTCGAAAGAAGGAGATAATTGTTTTCCTATTTGACGCTTCCTCATCCTCCTTACCATTACCTACAAGTGCTGGTTCCACAGGAAATTAAAGTCCTGAGGTATGCTGGAGTAAGCCATTTATTATTGAATATTTTCAATAAAATGGCTCAGAGACGAGTAGAAGAAAATCCTCGAGGGCAAGGATTTCCCTTTGGCTTGTTGCACTGTCATGTACTAACTTTATTTAAAACAACAACTGTAGTCCCAATAACACCATGGAATTCAATATGTGATGTAATCCAACTGGGAACATACAAACTTCTCTGCATCAGCTGGAGAGTTGGTCCACCCACTGCCCATATTTTAAGACTCAAGGAGAAATGCTGACTATTCAGCAGATGTAAAATTTCCAGTTAGGTTATCGTCCAGTTCTCCCATCGTATGCAATAATTGCAATGATGTTCAGAAGAATAATCTGAAATATGCGACTAAGAAAGTTCTATATTTTTCTATGCCTAAAAAAGAGAGAAACTATTTCAGGATTCAGTTTCTTTCAAAACCCTTCAAAGGCTTTGCATCTCTCTCAAAATCACTTTCAAAGTTGTCTTGCCTTGAGTTCCCTAGAAACAGAAACCAAGATGGAGAGTTGCATTTGGAAAGTTTACCAGGGAGTGCGCTCAGGAAATATACTTGTGAAAAAAAAAGGCAGAGGAAAAAGCCGAACTGCAGTTGGTTACAAATAAGACCTCAGTCAAAATTTTTTTTTTTGAGGAAGATTGGCCCTGAGCTAACATCTGTTGCCAATCTTCCTCTTTTTCTTGTTTTTCCTCCCCAAAGCCCCAGTACGTAGTTGTATATCCTAGTCACAGATCCTTCTAGTTCTTCTATGTGGGACACCACCTCAGCATGGCTTGATGAGCGGTGAGTCTGTCTGTGCCCAGGATCCGAACCGGCAAACCCTGGGCCACTGAAGCAGAATGCGCAAACTTAACCGCTATGACACTGGGCTGGGCCCTCAGTCAGTTTTAAAGGGAGCTCTAAACTGGGGTGGACAAGTTGACGGAAGGGGGCTGGCCATAGTGTTCTCACATTAGCTAGTCGTTAGTCACGGGCTGCTCCCTGAAAGGGATGGAACCTTGGGGGAGGCAGTTCTCTGCAGCCAAGGGCCAGGGCCGGGGAAAGACACACCGTGAGCCTATTGGCAGCAGCTAGAGATGGGTGCCTCAGCCCTGAGGAGAGGGTTTGGGTGAGTGCCACTGCATGCACTACAAGGCCCCACGTGATGCGACCCCTTCATATCACTGACCTCATCCCCTCTCTTGGTGCACTGGCCTCCTTACTAGTTCCTGAAACCGCCAGGCATGCTCCCCTCAGGGCCTTCGTTCTTCCTGTTTTCTCTACCTGGAACTCTCCTAAGGTGATCTGCTGTCATGGTATGCCTGGGCTGGGGCTGCCCTGGTTTTAGCACCCAAAATCTTGCATCCTGGGAAACCCCTTAGTCCCAGGCAATCCAGGATGGTTGGTCACCTATACCTCCTCCAGATATCCACATGTTTCAGTCCCTTGCCTCCTTCAAGTCTTTGCTTAGATGTCATCTTTTCTAACCATCCTATTTAAAATTCTACTCTCTTACCCTCACACATGTATTCCTAGTTCCCTATCTCTGCTCCTATTTTTTTTTCTAGGACACTTAATACCTTCCAACATGCTATGTCACTTATTTGTTTTATTTAGTTTAGGAACATAAGCTCCACCACGACGGTTCCTGGCACATAGTAGGCACTTGATAAGTATATGTTGAATGGATGAAATAAATATTTCTAATATTTGATAGAAAATATGTAGTTCCTGGTTCATTTGAAATGTATGCTGCCCTTTAACAATTAGCTAAAAATATTTGAGTTGGTAATCATATATCATTGTTAATTATTTGGCAATTATGCTGGTAAAGGTCAAATTGATCACAGAATCATTTCTTCAGTAAGCCAATGGAGAAAGGATTTAAAATTAAACCATTCTACTTGGTGGTTGATGGTAATGACATGGTATTTTTATATTATGTGAAATCATTTAACAGATTACTTATTTAGAATTTGCAACTTGAAAAACGGGGCAATCTAATTGACTGACAGCATGGCCCACTGTGAAATTAACACGTGGTAGCAGCCATTTCCTAAAACATCTTTATAATGTTTAAAATGTTAAAGTGTTTAAATGTTTAAAAGGAGCACAGGACAGCTATGAGACTGAAATTCCAACAGCTGTGAAGTCAAGGCATGAGATGTTGCTTTATCTTCAGTGATCCATATTTTCTTCAATAAGAAAGGCAGAGGAAGAGAAACAGGTATCATTTGGAGAGAGAAATATTTATTTGCACTTGAAAGAAAAATTTTTAGTAAATATAATAGATACTCAAACACACATTTCCATTTCCATAAAATGTAATAAATGCTTAAGAACTTAGCCCAAACTATAGTTCCTCTGCTCCACGAAGAGTGAAATATGATAAGAAATATGAAGTGGTCTCTCACAATATTTATTTATTTATTTATTTATTTATTTATTTACTTACTTACTTACTTACTTACTTACTTACTTTGGTGAGGAAGATCAGCCCTGAGCTAACGTCCGTGCTAATCCTCCTCTTTTTGCTGAGGAAGACCGGCTCTGAGCTAACAACTATTGCCAATCCTCCTCCTTTTTTTTTTTTTTTTCTTCCCCAAAACCCCAGTAGATAGTTGTATGTCATAGTTGCACATCCTTCTAGTTGCTGTATGTGGGACGCGGCCTCAGCATGGCCGGAGAAGCGGTGCGTCGGTGGGCACCCGGGATGCGAACTCGGGCCGCCAGTCGCGGAGCACGTGCACTTCACCGCTAAGCTATGGGCCGGCTCTCTCACAATATTTAAATGAACTTTTTTGCTTTTGGTTTTAGTAGAAAATTAACATCCCTACAAACCCGTTTATCAGCCAACCTTTAATATGGAGAAATTATTATTATTCTCAAGCAGCGAAGAATTTTTAAAACCGAAAGTGTAGAAAATTCTTCTTTAATTTTATTTCTAAAATATTTTATTCTAAGAAAATGTAATAAATGAAACCCAACTGAACACATTGCACCTAATAGGAATTATGCATTTAGCTTCCCATGACTTATGCATGGATTCATAATATTGTTAAAGCTGAGTTAAAATAAGTCTTGTATCTTTGTTCTACTTACAGAACAATAGGAGCTAATTAACCTAAGTATTTTACCTGAAAAAGCCTGTTGTTGTAACTCATGGCCCAAAGGCTCACTTTGCTAATCAAACTTTTATTTCCTAATATTGAAAAGGCAGTGAGTTCAAATAATGTTTGTTGTATTTTTGTTGCAATTCTACCAAAGACTAAAGCATTTTACTTTGTGTTCCATTAATAAGTTTGCCTTCTCTTTAAAGTTGTAAGTTAAACTCCAACATGGACTCAAGGAATATATGAAGATTTTTTAAAAAATTAAATGAGGGGCCAACCTGGTGGCGTAGTGGTTAAGTTCACCCGCTCTGCTTTAGCAGCCTGGGGTTCATGGGTTCGGATCCCAGGCGCGGACTTACACACCACTGATCAAGCCGTACTGTGGCGGTGTCCCACGTACAAAATAGAGGAAGATTGGCACAGATGTTAGCTCAGTGACAGTCTTCCTCAAGCAAAAAAAAAAAAATTAAATTAAATTGGTTAAGGATTGAAACTGTTATGGATTGAATTGTGTCCTTATGAGAAGAGAAAATTTGGACACACGGAGAGAGACACGAGGGATGCCTGAGTACAGAGGAAAGACCATGTGAGGACACAGTGAAGGTGGCCACCTGCAAGCCAAGGAGAGAGGCCCCAGAAGAAATCAATGCTGTCAATATCTTGATCTTGGACTTTTAGTCTCCAGAACTGGGAGAAAATAAATTTCTGTTGTTCAAGCCATGCACTCTGTGGCATTTTGTTATCACAGCCCACGAAAATTAGTACAATGTACTTTTAGAGCGTGGTAGCTGTTAGCCCTAATTGTAATAGTGAAGCCACTTTCCCTTTCATCCCTGTTTAAATGCAGTCTAAAGTTTCTTCTTTGTTTTTTTCTGTGGATGCTGGCGGTGGTGGGATGGGCGTGGGGGTGGTGCTGGATGAATTTCGTTTGCCTATCTGCCTCACCAAGCATCCTTCATTTCCTTCCTCCTTACCCATTTTCCCTCCTTTATGTCTTGCCCTTTGTCCCACATGAGTTCTCCCCTCTCCAGTGCTTTTGAAATGACTCACATGCTGCAACCAGATGTCTTTAGATGTATGAAAGGAGGAAAAATGTCAAGTTTTATTTTAAAGGGAACAAATAGAGAAGCTGAAAGGTAAGGGGAAATGGATGCTACCAGACCTCCTGAAAAGAATCAGGATGGCATCCTTCCTTGTCTTAGAAACAAATTTCTTAGTATTTGAATAGGTTTCTAATTAAATTACTTTTTTCCCCTAACCATTTAATGACTTTACGTTTCACTACCTTTGTAGTCTTTCTCTTATTTTCTTCTCTTTGAAGAAAAAAGTTCTCCCACTTTCTCTTTTCTATAACCCTCATTTTTGTTATGAATCTTTCTATCCACATTCCTGACCATTTTTCCCCCATTAGCAATCATGACTTGACAAATAGCAGGCACTCAATAAATGCTTCATCGATGAATATATAAATATCAAAATGCCTCCTGACATTCTCCACCTCTCACCATCCCCACTGCTGTGGTCCTGCTCTGAGCCTCATCATCTCTCTCCTGGGTGACGCCAGGCGCATTTGGCTGGGCTCTCTGCTCCTCTTGTTGCTGATGCTCTATTCTCAACACAGCAGCCAGTGACTCTTTTAAAATATAAGGTAAATGTGTCACTACCCTACTGAAAGCCCGGCCACTCTAACATTTCTCATTTATTATGTCTATTTTTTATTGTCTATCTCCCCCTGCTAGAACTTAAGCTCCACAAAGATGGGGATTTTGTCTATTTTTGCTCCCTGATGTGTCCTCTGTTCCAAACACCTGGAATAATGTGTGGCCCATGGTAGCTGCTCAATAAATATTTGTTGACTATCGAATGAGTGAATGAAACAGGATACTTGCCTTTTGTGCATAGCTCAAATTTTCTTTGATAAACACAGTGTATTTTCTCAAATTAATTTAATCAGTTTTGTTTCAAAATATATCTCCTCTCACATAAGACCGTTTGTATTATTTAATCCAGAAATTGGAGAAAAAAATTCAAAAGTCTATGCTAGCATTTATTGAGCACTTACAAAGTAATTAGGAAGTATAAGTACAGTATAACTCTATATATTCGTACATAGTTTATACAATAAATAATAAACTACAGATTCTGATTTTGACAGATTTGATTCTGATTTTGGGAATATAATTAATGTCTTATCTGAAAAATTCCTTTTATTTAGTCTCAAATTTCTCCCTTAAGTGGAGTTTCTCACTCTTAATTACTTTTTCCCCCCAGTCATGCCTAATAGCATTATTATATTCTTTGATGTCTCTGTTTTGTACTCTGGAGTGCAGTTTTAACTAAAAAAAAAAAAAAAAAAAAAGGGACTTTCCTAAATATCAGAAAAGAATTTTCACATGAGTAAATTTTAAGTTTACAGTATTCAGTAAGGAAGGTAAATATCAATCGTCTAATCTGATGAAATGTATTCTCTTGAGGCTACGACCCTTGGGTAACCTTAATCTTCAGGTTCATAGGATTGGGGTGACTTATTTCCTCCTCTGCATGCAGACGGCAGTCCAGATACTAGCAGTGCCAGGTGAATAGTGCTGTTTTGAGTTATGATTGCTTGACTCCACTGCACAGCTTACCTAAAGTGTGAGTAATTGACCAAAAGGAAGACTAGCCCAGAAGCTCATCAGTTCTCTATAAAAATTAGCTCTTTGTCTAAATACCACAGTTTGCCTCCTACACACTTGTAACGAATGGCCCAGTGCCCCCTCAGCACGTCTTGGAGTCCCATTTTAGCCAGGCCATCAATGGTGGGTGTCAATCATTCTGAGTCCACCATTGATGGCTCCTTCATTCATTCCCCACAACATGATTTGTAAATCTTCACTAGTCTAGTTCAACCCCTTGAAGTACACTATCTCTTTCTATGCCTCAGAAGACAAACTTGTTTCTAGGCTACAGAGAAAAGGGGATTTTCAGGGGGAAATGATCCTTTAATTTCCTGCCCCTCCATGTGAAGTTTATCTGTGACCCTGCCCACTGCCAATGTTTCCCTATTTCCCTGCCAACTCCAGAGTTGCACCTCTTTCTCCTGTATTTCCTAAATCTCCATTTTCTTCATCTCCTGTTCATTCCTTACCCCCTGAGCTCCCAGCTGATAAATCCCATAGATGTTTCAGGTCTCATCTTACTTTACTCCCACTTCTTGGACCATTCTGGATCTTCTTGTTTAGCTCCCTCTTCTTTTCCTGCCCTCAATATTCTGTGTCTTGAGCCTTCTCTTCTTTCTACGCACGGTCCCCAGAGAGAATCTCATCCATTGTATGACTTTAAACACAGTATCTGTATTATATGCTGAGGATTTCCAGATCAATATCTCTAGCCCAAACCTCTCCTCTGCACTCAACACTTGTATATCCAATTGCCACCTTGCCATTCTCTTGAACGTCTCACTTAACACGTCCAAAACATGTTTTCTCCTAGTCCTGCTTGTATCCTAGCTCTGCAACTCAGAACAGGGCACCATCACTTACCTAGATGTTTAAGCCAGAAACCTGGAAGTTATCTTCAATTCCTTCCTCTCTCTGTCTACACCCATACCATCTAGTCCAATAGCAAGCCCTGTGATATTACCTCCAAAATAAATCCCAAACCAACCCACTCTCCGTCCTCACTTTCATCTCCTGGTTCTAGGCCACATTCATCCCTCTTCAGAGGACAGGCTCCCTGCTTCTATTCTTGCTCCCATGTCATATTTCAGGCACTCAGCACTTTTCCCTTGGACCACTGCCATCGCTTCTTGTCTTCTTTCCCTCTAATCCCTTCTCCACATTGCTGCCAGTTGGATCTTTTTAACATGTGAGATCCAAAATCTTTAGCATTGCATACAAGGCCTTTCACGATCTGGTGTTTCTCTATGTCTCCAAACTTATTTCCCTGCCTTACTCCCTGCCTATCACCAGTCCTACATGCCATATACTTTGCCTGCTTCTATACTTTTGCTGTGTTGCTTTCTCGACAACTACCCATTGTTCACCTGCCTTACTCCTATTTGCCCCTTAAGAGATCAGTTAAGATTTTATCCTTTTAGAAACCTCCCTTGATTTCTCACAATTCAAGAAATGTGGCCCATGAGTTCCCCACCTAACTTCTGTCATGGTACTTATCACAGAATATTCTCTCTCTCCCCTTGGGCTGAGGAACAGGAGAGAAGAGAATCAAATTGTGTATGGCTGGCACAGGGTCACCTCGCTGAATCTTTATTAAATAAATTACAGATGAATAATACAATTTTGAATAAAATTAGAGCAGTACAGATATCTGGGCACAAAATAAAAAGTTAACAAAGTGTTAACTCTGGAGAAAGTTGTGAGATGAAGGGTCAAGTAAAGAAAGAATTTCCATTTTTCTCTTTATGTGCTTAATTTTTTAAAAATAACTGGCCTGTTGTATGGCAGTTATGAGACTAAGACAGCATGACATGAGAGTTATCAGAACTGGAGGCTCATCCCACGTTAGACTCCTAACTAAGTGAATAATCTTGGACAAACCACCTAACTGATGTGGGCCTCATTTTCCCCATCTGTAAAGTTAGAGGATTAGGTAAACTAGGTGTTCTTTTAAGATCTTTCCCAAGTCTAAAATACCACTATATTACAAATGGAACAAATTAACAACTTTAATGGAACTCTCAGATCCCTTCTTCTGTTTTAAGACAATTTTTATATATATTTTGGATTTCAAAAATCTAATCCATTATTCCCTGGGACCAGTTTAACATCTCAGGGTGGCACCACAGTAGAGTCCCAAATTCTCTGTCAAAGAAAGTGTTCGTTTGCTGTCTTGTTTTGCCTGACTCTTTGGGAAAAAGTCTGGATAATTATATATTTTCTTTGAGCTATATTCTCCAAACCATTGTTCCAGGACATGGAAACAGCTCGCCTCAGTAGAGGTCAAGTGAGTTTGGGAAATTGCTGCATCCTGTAGCCCTTTTCGGAGGTGCACAATCTATTTTGGTCTATTGAAGGCTCAGAGAAGTCCTGCAGTGTAGAAATGTGCTTAATCTAGCATTTCTCTAACCAATGTGAGCATGGAACACTTTTTTCGTGGCGCATGTATTTATATCCTGTGGTAATTTGTTCTGATGGCACCAACTTGGGAACTGATTTAGAGCAACTTTTCCACAGTTCCTTTTCTCTTTTTGTTCATAAACTTCCTTGTACAAGCAGCTTGACTCAAGCTAGGACTGTTTCATCACAAGATAAGTGCCCTTGACGATTCCTTTCCAATCTGATCGTTATCTACACCTAATCCACTTTTATGTTTTAGATCACCTTAATGTAAAAGCTAATTTGTATGGAATTTCTTAAAGGTGTCTCCACACCACCTTGTAAGACTTCCATTTTACTTTCTTGCTGTTGATTACAGTGGTTATAACTTTACACATTGGTACAGATATATAGTTATAGAGAATTTCCAACTGATCTGGTTGGCCCTTAAGCTTTTCTAAAAAATACATTATCTTAGGGCTGGCTCCATGGCTTAGTGGTTAAGTGCGTGCGATCCGCTGCTGGCGGCCCGGGTTCGGATCCCGGGCACACACCGACACACTGCTTCTCCCGCAGTGCTGAGGCCGCGTCCCACATACAGCAACTAGAAGGAAGTGCAGCTATGACATACAACTGTCTACTGGGGCTTTGGGGGAAAAAATAAATAAAATTAAAAAAAAATACATTATCTTAGAAGTTGCTTGAGTTTCTTGTCCTATCACACTTGAACCATACTTTATTGGTAGTTAAAGTACTTAACGTCCAGAAGAATATATTCTTTCCATATCCATTTGCACATAATAGATGCTATTCTGAGAAATCTGCTGAACTCTGAGTATGGTATGTCATCCTGTTGCCAGCAGTACAAACTGAAAATCTGTAAAAAGTTTCTCTCATATTTTATTATTCAAACAACAGCTTCTCACCTCTTTTCTAAGCAGATCTAATGCTTCATCAACTTAAGATCAGAGTTGAGGCCCCAAGCTGAAAAATTACAAAGCTTCAATTACTTGTCCTACTTTATAGGGATTTATTTTTAAAGCAGGCAGAGAACAGTTTTTTGATGGTCTGTGCTGCTGGACCTCACATGCTCAGCGTGACTGCAGACAGCTGCCACCAAAGTTAGCAAGAGGCTGAGGGGCTCTGACCTGACAGGGAACGCCATCCATAATCTGCAGCTAACACTGGGGGCTGCAGCCGAGGCAGTTGACAGCTGTCTCCTTAGGAGCATTTCAGAACAATTTCAGTGAGCCTGACTGTAATCTCTTTTTAAAATCCTCTGGTTTCAAATTTTAGGAGACCACGTAGTTGAATGTGGCTAATTTGAATAATGTGATAATAGCTCCATTTAGGACTCAAATGAAACAATACATTTGAAGGAGCTGTGAAATAAATACTGTTTAGAGAGAAAGCAAGGTATCAAGATTATTGGCGTTATTTTTGAATAGCAGACCCAGCTCTAAAAAGGAAATTGTGGTTATAAGATATATGGATAAAATAGACTGACCCAAGTTAAAAAAAAAAATAGAATCATAAGTATTTTCACATATTATTTGTAGTTAGGTCATTTTATAGGCACGATAATTAAAATAAATAGAGTATTGGTTAAAGAATAGATAGATTAATGGAATAGAATAAATAAACCAGAAATTAATGGTATAGGAGTTAATGTTAGATAACAGCAGCAGTACAAATCAAGTGGATGAGACCATTATTGAATGAAGAGAGTCACGGTAACTGGATAACAACAAAAATAATTATCTCCATGTTGTACTATATGCTGGTGTTTTCTAATAGAGATGGGTATATTAAAACTAGGGAGCTTTTAGAGCTAAATAAGTAAATAAATGCCAACTTAAACATGCAATAATAGGGAATTGCTTATGTATTCCGGCACATTTGTGAGATGAAATTGTAAACAGCCGTTAAAAATTATGATTACTGTCTTAATCCATTCAGGCTGCTATAGTGAATACCATAGATTGGGTGGTTTATAAACAACAAAAATTTATTTCTCACAATTCTGGACACTGCCAAGATCAAGGCACTGGCAGTGCCTCCATTTCTGGTGGGGACCTGCTTTCTGGTTCACAGATGGCTGTGTCTTGCTGTGTCCTCACATAGTGGAAGGGGTGAGGGAGCTCTCTGGGGTCTCTTTTATAAAGGCACTAATCTCATTCATGAGGGATCCCGATGACCTAATCACATCCCAAAGGCTCCACCTCTTAATAGTCTCACATTGGGGCTTAAGATTTCAACATATAAGTCTTGGGGGACACAAACATTCAGTCTAGAGCAGATACAAAGAATATATGACAATAAAAAATGTATGATGTAGTGTTAAGTGAAAAGGGTGGACTATAGTAAAGTTCATGCACCTATATTACTAAAGATTAAGTAAAAATATGTGTGAAAAAAATCCTGAATAACAGTGGCTTAAAGTAGATGGAAGCTTATTTCTCTGTTAAATGAAAGTCCATTTGGCTGTCCAGGGCTTGTTTGGTGATAGAACACAGTCATTAATCTTGTTGTTTGCCTATGCATGGACTCAACCTCAAAGCTGAAGATAGAACCCTCTGTGTTTCAGGCAGGCGAATGAAGGAAGAGATGAAGAAAAAAGGCAAAGGGCACACGTACTGTCTCTGAAGGACAATTCCCAGAAGTTGCTACATGACCTTTCTGCTTAGATCGCTGCTTAGATAAAAATAATCCCTACCTGATAATAAAAAGACACTAAAAGAAGGCAAGAATCACACTTCAGTCAAGTGGCCACTCCTGGACTGTATCTCCAATCTGGATGGCCATGTGTGCAGACAAAAGTCAGGGGCTCTGTCACCACAGAAGAAGGGAGAAGAGATTTTGGAGGACAACCAAAAGTCTCCGTTTTAACGCCATTTTATAACTATGCAAAAAAGCAAAGAGGGAAGAGAATGGAAGGAAATAAACCAATGGAAGAGAATATGTCGTTGGAAAGAAAGACACTCAATCCCTACTTTTGCTTTTTTGTTTGTTATTTTTAAGGTCCCTTCCTTGGCTGTGCTGCCAAGAGGAGTTCCTTTTCCCTGGCCTCTTCTCTTCACATTGTCCTCACCTTCCCTTGCTCCCGTCTTCTGAGTTTCCCTCTCCAGATAACCAAGTCCTACATGCTTTCTCCTCTCTTTATCATGCAGCTCTGCCTCTGTTTTAGTCTTCAGTATGTACACAGGTGCTGAACAACAAAAAAGACCCAGAGTGTAAGAGGACCCACTCTTCACAAGGCAATAATATTTTGTTATTTCAGTTTACAGGCAATATTTTCTCCAAAAGGAAGTTATAGCAGGTCACAGGGATAGTATTACACCAGTTAATCACTGTGCCCAGCTTGCCTACAGACTCTGTTTGAGGAAAAACTGCCCTACTCCTAACTTGGAGCTGAGGAGGCAGCCTACAGATCTTTGACTCCACTTCCTCCAAGCCACAGCTGGTTGGACCAGAGATAAGATTCGGATCCAAGAATAGACTGGAGAGAATAGTATAGCCTAAATAGGGGGTAATGGAGGTGAACTGGGCCAGTTAGGGAACATATTCCGAAGGTAAGCAGAAAGCTGTGACTGAGAAGTGTTATTAGACCCAATAAAGATGCATCAATAGAGAGAAGGGATTGGTTGGTCATAGTATTTCCATGTGGAAATTCCTTCCCAGCATTTCTCAGGAAATTTGTATGTTTTTCTGAATGCTGAATCCGTAGAAAAATCAGTTGAGAAATCGAGAAAACAGGGACAAGCATTATAATTCTCCTGTGAGAATTATAGCTTAACAATTAACATGGAGACATCATTGGATCCATGGAAGTCAAAAGCAAGAGGAGGAAATGTTGACACGTGGAGTCAAAGATTAAGGTTGACATTTCCTAGAACAGGACAGGAGCATGTAGAAAAGTGCTCATAATCCAATCAGTCAGTCCTGCTTGTAGCTGTACCATGTTATAAGTATGTTTTTGTGGCCCCATATCTTATTAATATTGAGTTTTTCTTGCAAATACAAAAATTAGTGGGGCCAGCCCCGTGGTGTGGTGGTTAAGTTCACATGCTCCACTTCAGCAGCCTGGGGTTCACATGTTCGGATTCCGGGTGTGGATGTACACACTGCTCATCAAGCCATGCTGTGGCAGGCATCCCACATACAAAATAGAGGAAGATTGGCAACAGATGTTATCTCAAGGACAATCTTCCTCACCAAAAAAAGAATTAGTAAGTTTCTATGCATAGAACACTTTATGCAAATTCTATGAGTAGTGTTCCAAGAAATAAGTTTTGGAAGCAAAATGAGTCTTTAAATTGGCAATTTTGATGCACAATTCTATTAAGTGTTATAAACCTTGCTAGGAGATCTGAATGTTAAACTATTTAAATACTACCTATTAATGTTCACTGGTGTTTTCAGTGTTTGACTATTTATTATAGGCTGCAGATTTTTGTAGATACTATAACAGAAAAATACAGAGAGAAAAGGATATGTATGTTGTTGCAGAATACTACTATATGAAAGCAGAAGAAGATCCAAGATCTGAATTATCAAAAGAAATATTGATATCAACAGCAAAACCACAATCAGGGCAAGCATACAAAATATTTTCATCATTAAACAAAGAAATGAACTCTATGAAGCATCATGTACCCTCAGGCCCAACTTGAGGATGCTTTTGGACACACTCTTAGCAATTAGACCAACACTTTTGCAAAATGAAAGAAATTTGTTTTTATGTTGAACAGGCAGTTAATTCAAGGTGCATTTTAAAGTTTTACTTTAAGAATGATAATTTTAAATATTAAATATTTATGGCATAATATTTTAATTTTAAAAATTATTATTATTATTATTATTTTTAAAGATTTTATTTATTTTTTTCCCCCCAAAGCCCCAGTAGATAGTTGTATGTCATAGCTGCACATTCTTCTAGTTGCTGTATGTGGGACACGGCCTCAGCATGGCCAGAGAAGCAGTGTGTCGGTGCGCGCCAGGGATCCGAACCCGGGCCTCCAGCAGCAGAGCGCACGCACTTAACCGCTAAGCCACGGGCTGGCCCTAAAAATTATTTTTATTTGAAATTTATTTTGTGTGATTCTTGCCTTCTTTTAGTGTCTTTTTATTATCAGGTAGGGATTATTTTTACATGTTATATATATTTGCATTTTAATATATTAGGGCCGTAATAATAATAACCATAATTTATTATTATATCATTTTTATAGAAAAACCTGAAAATTTTTGTATAATCCTATCATAGAAAAATGATTCATTGCTTTTTATTATGATCATTGACTTCAGAACACACAAAGTGTTATGGAAAATATAGGCAACTTATGATTTCTGGAATTCCTGAGAATTTCCAGGAATTCTGATTTCTTGTTTCTCAATCTTGAAGATTAATATCTGTTGGGAATTTAGCAGGTCATGGCAAGAGCCATAATAACAATGACAGAAGAAAGTAAGCCACCATCAAGGTGGGATGGGAAGTGACATCTTGCTGTCCATGCAGTGAATCTCGCCTTATACTGGGAGTTGCTGTGGGTGTTCTAGTTCCCAAGCCTCTATCCTACGTCTTGAGGCCCACCTGTGATACAGTCTTATTCCTTCCTTGAGAATCTTGTTCTCTTTATTGCCACATGTTAGCTTACTATAAATACTGGAGGTACTCTGGGTGTGTCAAAAGACCCTACCATGCACAGAAATTTAGAATTAAAGGATCAGTCAGGGTGCGATTGAAGAGCATTAGCATTTATTTTCAAGTAGGTATAAACAATGAACAAGAAGTGATTTTATTTCTCTTCCTGATTGAATAGCTTTATCTGCATTAAAATACGGTATAGGCTCTCCTGTCTCAGAACACTGCACTATCCCAGAAGCCCAGGTTTGATCTCAGCCTGATATCAGAATTATTAAATGGGCCAAGGAATCATGCTGATTATCCAGGTAGCACTGTAAAATGCCTACAACACTTAGTAGAATACAAAAGTATTTTAGTTTGTAGTCATTGTCAGAAAGAAGGCCAACACTTCCAAAACAGAACCAAACATTAAAAAATTGTGCAGATGTGTGGAACTCAGGAAGCATGTAACAACCTTACCAAGCATGTTTCTTCTATTATAACTCACTCAATTGTGTTACTAATTGTGTTATCATTTATCTCTCCATCATCTGAGTGGAGTTATTTCTTTACTCATTATTTCTATCCTTTGCTTTTTTGAGTTACAGCCAAAAGAAATTTTGTATCATAGATCAAAGTGTCCCCAAGTGAAAATGATGCAGATTCATTTCCAAATCTATTTATAATTGAATTTTTTCTTCTATTGAAAGGGCAATTAACTTCATTTTAAAATTGCCTGTGTATCCACTATCTGAACATGATTATTTTCTCTTTGGAATATTAGACCTTACACATTCAGATAATTTATACACTTTTCTATCTTAGCAACATTATTATATTTTGGTATTTCAATTTAATACAATATGAATACTGCTCTTCATTGTTAGGCTATTTACTGTTGGGATGCAAACCATCTGTTATATTATATGTGTGGTTTCAGCAAACTTTTTCTGTAAAGGGTCAGGTGGTAAATATTTTAGGTTTTGCAGGTCATGAAAATTCTGTCTAAACTACTCAACTCTACCTTTGTAGCACGAAAGCAGCCATAGATAGTGTATAAATGAATGAGCATGGCTGTATTCCAATAAAACTTTATTTACAGACACTGACATTTAAATTTCATATAATTTTTGTGTTACAAAATATTATTTTTCTGTTGAATTTTTTCAAGCATTTGAAAATGTAAAAACCACATTTGTGGGCTGTACAAAAATAAATGGTGGCCTGGATTTGACCTGAGCGCCATAGTGGACAACCCATGTACTACACCAGATTCATACATACTCTAAGTATTTTCAACATGATGTTTCTATTCACTTTTACTGGTAAAGAATGAACATTACAGTGTTAATAGCAGCCAGAAATCCAGTTTTATAGGAAAACTGACCATTTTGAATTCACATATTTATATATCCCAATATTGTGTATCAGGATGATAGGGAGATAATGACTAGCTTTCATTTGAGTCAAAGTGGTTTAGTTAATCATATATAGAAAGAAAATTGTATCAATAATTCTCCTCAAAGGAGAACTGGAAGAAGTAATTAGTGATTTTACATCATATAAGAAGGAAAATTACTATATAAATACGGAATTTAATAAGGCATGTGGACCTGGCTTTAATCAACCCCAATTATGAATGTCTAGATTCACACAATGGAAACTGCAGGGTGATTGCTGGCTTTACCAGAGAATACATGCTCGTATCCCTTTATTCTGCAAGCTCAATGAGTATATTTAAAATATAATTTGGTTTGCAAACAGCTTTCCCAAAATTTATCTATCATTTAAAATGAAGAACTGTAAAATGATACAAAAATATCTACAAAATTTTCACCCACCCACTCTCCACCATGCACACTGAAAAGCGCAAATTAAGTCTAAGAGGGTACATCATCTGGTTCTTACTTCAAAATGATCAGTGGAGCCCTGGAAGGCCTCTAGCTGTCACCCTACAAAGATATTTCTCCATGCATCAAAGAAGCCATTTGGTATACATGAAGCAGAGTTTATTTACATATTGAATTTTTACATCTAGAAATGCCAGAATGCTAGAAAACAATCCTTTTAGTCTCATCACTTGCTAAGTCTGCCTTCTTGATCAGCCTTTTCTCTCTTCTGTACTCTGCTTCAGCCATCGTTTAACTCAAAAACCCTTCGAGCATGGCTTGAACTACCAACCGGGGACTGAACTTCTAGCCATGGACAATTTGCTTCCTTTGCCTTTGGAAACATAAGGTTTGCAGCAGCCTCTAGATACCATATGTGCGTGCTTGCTAAGAACTAGATGCTTTCTCAGTGGTGGCAAAATCTTTGCTTTTCTTTGGTTTTTAAAATAAATTGTAAAGTGGAAACTCCTACACATACTAAGTGCGAGTATAAGGTGACTAGTCTGAATTTGGGCTGGGGTCCACTTGTTCCTACGTGGTAGAGGAGCCATTAGTATGACTCGGTGGTTTTGGAGTCAAAACCTGCTGTATATCTTAAGGGTTTAGTTGTGGTGGAAAAATCTCAAATGTCATAAATCTCCTTCCATGCTTCCAATTAGATAATTTGTATTTTCTTTTTTGAGTCTTACCCTTTCAATTCTCTTCATTTCTGGCTTAGCTATAACTAGATCATGCCAATACAAAACTGACCTAGTCTCAAGTGTGATATTAATTTACTTTCTAAAGGAAAATTGGGTTTTAAAATTCCAGATTTCCATAGTTTTCCACAAAGCACTTTATCTGACATTAAAGCTTACCTTTATTAGAGTTCTTACTGGCAAATAATTTTACAGATGTGGAAAGTACCACAAGCGAATAAAGTAACTTTCCTAAAAGTTGTCAGAGAATTCTGGATTCCTTGAATTGGAATATTTTGCTTATCCTTTTGAGTTGCTTCCCATTTTAGGTTTTAAAAAGCCACCTTAAACTGTTGTTAAAGTTAAATAGATTTTCCTTAAGGTTGAGTCAAGTCTCTTTGGACATTATAGAACATTCCAAAAAGCACTGTCAGAAATAGCACAGACTTTTTTTCCTCTTAAAATTTCTATACTGAATTTTCATCTTCTACCTTAAAACAAAATAGCCTCTTGAGTATAGTATCTGTAATTGGAATTTGGCTTTTTTTCTTATCTTCTATTTAAAACGATACTTCAGATAGTTTTGGAAAGGTTCACTATTACATCAACTATTCAACAGCATTTACTTTTCATTTTCCAGATGAAGTCACTTCTGCAGAGTGAGCTTCAGAAACACACATAAAAGTCAATTCTTATATTCAGGTCTTAGACCACTGAACCATACAGTCTCTTTAAAGTATATAGAAAATGATATACATAGCAATATTATTTCCTTTAAGTAAATACTTTTGTATGTTTTTATAATGCCTATAAGAAAGACTAGTTTCTCAATTTTAAATTCATATGTTAGCACTAGTATTAACATCCTACATATATCTCTAGATTCCTAAAATGATTATGTATTGAGACTCTTACTAGATCAAGGACCAGAGAAGATGATACACAGATACCTAGATTTCAAATCCTTAGGGAAGAAAGGACACTGTTGTTATGTGGAACTGACTAAAGAAACATAGACATGAACAACATATCCTAGAATATTAAGGTAAGAATTATTAATCAGAAGACTAAACCAGAGAAAGGCAGGCAAGAACCAAAATTATGAGCCCCAATTACAAGACAGTTTTCTAAGAAGTAAACCTAGCAGCAACTATTCTGTTCATTTTTTCCATCAATAAATAAGATTTCTTGAAAATCTACTATGAGCAAAGAATTGTATCATGCGCCAGAAATTCAAAGTCAGAAATCTGCCCTTCATGAACTCATGATCTAGTGGGAGAGCTCCTAATCTGTAAGAACAAAGCATTTTCTACCATTTGAAATGAACTACTCCTCATTGCCCAATTCCGAATTTCAAAGGATTTCTTAAATACATTAGCAAAGGTGTATCAAATGTTCACAGAAATTGATTTGGATGTGGTATGAAATTACTTAACTTTCAGGTCTTAGCGGTTAAGGGTAAGATGCTTTATTGCATTCAGATATGCAGATTGCTGCATCTGGGAGTAGAAAAGTCTTCAGACATATAGAGACACATTCAAGGAAGAGAAACGTGTCTTGTCAGACAGTAAAAATATTGGTTATATTTCTGGATCCATCACTGAGCTATCCTACTTATCCTCTCGGCGCTTCGGTTTTCTCATCTACAAAATAAGATGCTTGGAATAAATCTCTAAAATCTCTTTCTATAATTTAATTCAATATATTTGGAGAATTTAAAAATGGGAAGAAGTTGATTTATTCATCACACACCAGGACTGATATGAATTGAACAACTGCAGGTTCTATGGTTAAAATGACCAAGAAACTATGACAAGCAGAAAGAAAGGAAACAACACAGAAAGGAAGAATGCTTGTTTCCAAGGATTAGAAGCCAAACAGAAAACATTACAATCCATAATAACTTGGCTGGAGTGCACTTGAGTTGAGTTTGTAGGGCACACATCTTAACAAAACAAAACTCTTTTGACTACATATCCCCTTCCTGACTCAACCCCATTTCTTTGATTTCCATTCATAGCAAATATAATATACTGAAAAGAGTGATCTTTATTTGCTAGCTCCATAATCTCATTGCCATTGGGTTTTTGACCTTTTACTCCACTAAAATGGCTTTTTTTAAGTCACCAGCGCTTCCGACATTGCCAAATCTAGGGATTACTTCCTTGTTCTCCTCTTCTCCTCCTCTCAGCAGGACTGACACACTTGACAATTCCCTTCTTCCTCTTCTTTTCCTCTTGAGCCCAACTCTCCTGATTTCTGCCTGCCTCACTGATAACTCTTTGCAGTTGTTCCCATCTCTAGTTCCTCCTTCCCTTACGGTTCTCTAAATATGGGAGTATGATGAAATTGTCTTCTCTTCTCCACCTACATTACTCTCTGTCCCTAGATGGTCTCATTTGCCCCATGGCTTTAAAAGGTATTTATGTTCTAATGACTTTCAGATATTTATATCCAGACTTGACCTCCCCCATGTTCTAGATTTGTAGTGTTCACCACACACCTGCTATCTCCTCTTGGATGTCAATAGTATATTAGACTCAACATGTCTAAAGAGAATGCTGGAAACAATCCTACATCACCATCTATAGGAAAGCTGTTCCTCAGTTAGGCTTCCCTGTCTTTGAAAGTGACACCTGCAAACTCCAATTGCTAAACTAAAAAAACCTGGGTGTAATTCTTGATATTTTTCTTTCTCTCATTCCTCCCATCCTCACCCCTGCCACCCAATATTTCAGCTAGTCCTGTCAGCTCTACCTCCAAAATATATTCCAAATTCGTTAACTTCATTTTCACTGTGACCACCCTATTCAAACCACCACATCTTTTACATGGGATACTGAATAATCTAACTGGTCTTCCTGCTTCTACTCTTGTCAATCGAGTGATTTTTTTTTTCATTGGAAAGGTCAGATTTTTATTAGTTTTTTGAACTTGGGATTGTACTCAACATATTTTAATTCCTCTATGCCCTATTATCAAGAAATAAGTTACAAGTCATCTTTTTAAAACTTGTTTTGAAATAATTTTTGATTTACAGATGAGTCGCAAAGAGAGTTCAGAGAGTTTCCATATACCCTTCCCTCAGCTTCCTCTAACGTTAGCATCTTTCACATAACCTTAGCATATTTATCAAAACTAAGAAATTAACATTGGTACAAGACTACTAACTAAACTACAGACTTTATTCGGATTTCTCCACTAATGACCTTTTTCTGTTCCAGGATCCAATCCAGAACACCACGTTGCATTTAGTAGCCTTGTCTCCTTAGTCTTCTCAAATCTATCACAGTTTCTCAGTCTTACCTTATTTTTCATGACTATGACACTTTTGAAGAGCACTAGTCAGGTATTTGTTAGAATGCCCCATTCCCCTTAATTTTGGTCTGTTTTATGTTTTTTCATGATTAGACAGGAGTTACAGATTAGGGGGAAGAATATCACAGAGGTGAAGTGCTCTTCTCATTGCATTGTAAACATATAAATGACACATGCTTTTTCCTTTATGATGATGCCTATGATGGCTTTCCATCACGCTTAAAATCCAAACTCCTAACCATGGCGTCCAAGGCTCTGCACTCATGACTTGGCTTCTGCCTACTTGATCATCTGTTTCTTGTACTATTCTTCTCCTTAGTCATTATGATCCAGCCACTCTGACCTTCTTTTTGTTCTTCAAACATACCAAGCTCAGTCCTGCCTCAGGGTTTTTGTACTAGCTGTTTCTTCAGCCTCATGTGTTTATTCCCTTAAATCTTTGAATGGCTGGCTCTTGCTTGTCATTCATGTGACAGCCCAAATGTCATCTCCTAAAAGAGTTTTTCCCTTATCCCTCTGTTTAAGGTTACTTCTCTTTTTATCCTTCTCTATTACATTATTTTGTGTTTTTTTTTTGCCTTCATCTCACCTATTACCATTTGAAATTACATATATATTTAACTTGTTTATTGTCGGTTTCTTTCTCTAGAATGTAGAAAAGGAACTCATTCTAGTTGTCCATTACTGTAACTTTTATGTCTTAAACAGTACTTGACACATATTGATAATCAATAAATACTTAAGTAAATAAATGAATATCACAAAGAAAGAATCACAGGGCCAGCCCAGTGGTGTAGCGGTTAAGTTCGCACCTTCCACTTCAGCAGCCCCAGGTTTGCAGGTTCAGACCCCAGGTGCAGACCTATGCACTGCTTATCAAGCCATGCTGTGGTGGCGTCCCACATATAAAGTAGAGGTAGATGGGCACGGACGTTAGCCCAGGGCCAATCTTTGTCAGCTAAAGAGGAGGATTGGCAACAGACGTTAGCTCAGGGCTAATTTTCCTCACCAAAAAAAAAAAAAAAAAGAGAGAGAGAGAGAGAATCATAGACCAGATTTTAGAGCTCTAAGAAACTTGAAGATTAATCATTTCTACTTTCTCATTTTATAGATGGGCTACATTCCAGAAAGGCGAAGGACGGATAAGCTGGTTACTTAACCTAGTTACATAGCTAGTTAGTGGCGCAGAGCTGGTGATAGGACTCAGACCATCTGACTCCCAGGTCAACCTTTGAAATACACTCCATACTTCTTTGATATTTTTAAATAGGATTTCAGACATGACTTTGGCTATCAGTGGTTTCTGGTCTGTCTTTGAAGTCATTGTGTTATAAGTAAAGATGAATTCATTCTAATTTTTCCCTGCTGTCTTGTGCACCTAGGCTGCTAGAGAAACTTGTATAGTGATATAAATTGGTACCACTACAATTTGTATCTTCCAGCCTCACCTGGGTTCTCAAAGGCTTCTAAAATATTTCTACTTATTCCTACTTGCCTCTCTTTTCCAGCTGTACAGCAGCTGTCCCAAAACTTTCATAATTCCTCACATTTATATTTATTAAATGACTTTATGTTCACCTTCTCCTGAAAAGAGAAGTGACCTGGCAAACAGTTTCTCAATTTCCCACAATCCTAACTATAAACTTTACTTTCTTTGATACTTCCCCTCTCTGTAGCCTCAGTTTGAACCCACTATAAGTGAAATTTTCTATCCAAAAAAATGCTTTGATAAGGTAAACCCCTTCCTCCTTCTTGGAACTGTTTCTCCTTGAGTTTCTTGTCACCATTACCTTCCAGTTTTCTTCCTCCTTCTCAGAGAACATCTCAAACTTCTTCACTGAGCTCATCTACCCCTCAAAAGTGTTTCACTTTGGGGTTTCATTCTTGCCCTTTTCTAATGTTTATCTCTCTCTCCCTAGGAAAACTCATCCATTCCATGTCTTTGCATAACACCTGTGGGTGATGATCCGTATTTCCAGTAGAGAGGGGAAGGTGATCCAGCTGTATTTTTAGCTCCCCTATTTTATCTGAACTTCATATTTATATTTCCAACCAGACATGGTTAGAGGAGAGATTTGCCAACCATATGATGATAGGGTGCCCAAAGCACTATTTTCATACCACATCTTAATGAGATTTGCCTGGAGATACCAGTTTTCAATCACTGCCATCAAACCAACCAGCAGATGCTTATTAAGAATCTACTACAGTCAAAATGTTGTGTTAGGCCCTTCATCTTCTGCTTCTAACAACTCCAGCAGGATATGCTCGACTTTGCCTAAACTAATAAAATTAGTTAGAACTCCAATGAAATTGATCTAGAGGAAAAGAGCATACAGCAGTCCCCCCTTATCCTTATCCTTGGGGGATACATTCCAAGACTCCCGGTGGATGCCTGAAACTGTGGAAAGTACCCAACCCTATATATACCATGTTTTTAACTATTATATAAACACCTATGATAAAGTTCAATTTATAAATTAGGCACAGGAAGAGATTAACAACAATAACTAATAATAAAATGGAACAATGATAACAGTATACTGTAATAAAAGTCATGTGACTGTGGTCTCTCAAAATATCTTATTGTACTGTACTCACCCTTCTTCTTGTGATAATGTGAGATGATACAATGCCGTATGTGATGAGATGAAGTGAGGTGAATGACGTAGGCATTGTAGTGTAGCATTAGGTTACTACTGATCTTCTGAGAGTAAGTCAGAAGGAGGGTCATCTCGGGGCCAGCCCAGTGGCGCAGCAGTTAAGTGCACACGCTCTGCTGCGGCGGCCTGGGGTCCAGGGGTTCGGATCCCGCGTGTGCACAGACGCACCGCTTGTCAAGCCATGCTGTGGCGGCGTCCCATATAAAGTAGAGGAAGATGGGCATGGATGTTAGCCCAGGGCCAGTCTTCCTCAGGAAAAAGAGAAGGATTGGCAGATGTTAGCTCAGGGCCGATCTTCCTCACCAAAAAAAAAAAAAAAAAAAAAAAAAAGAAGGAGGGTCATCTGCTTCCAGATTGAGGTTGATGCGGGGTAACTGAAACCATGGAAAGCGAAACCGTGGATAATGGGGGACTACTGTATAGGGTCATAACTCTTAATTAAATGTTAATTAAATGTAAGAAATATTTGTTCTTTTTTTGTTTGTTTTTGGTGAGGAAGATTAGCCCTCAGCTAACCTCTGGGGCTAATCCTCCTCTTTTTCCTGAGGAAGATTGGCCCTGAGCTAACATCTGTGCCCGTATTTCCCTATTTTTTTTGTTGTTGTTTTGAGGAAGATTAGTCCTGAGCTAGCATCCGATGCCAATCCTCCTCTTTTTGCTGAGGAAGATTGGCCCTGGGCTAACGTCCTTGCCCATCCTCCTCTACTTTATATGGGAGGCCGCCACAGCATGGCTTGACAAGCTGTGCATCAGTGCACGGCCGGGATCCGAACCTGTGAACCCCGGGCCGCCGAAGCAGAGCGCACGCACTTAACTGCTATGCCAGGCTGGTCCCCCATCTTTCTGTATTTTTTATGTGTGAGGCTCCTGCCACAGCATGGCTTGATAAGTGGTGCATAGGTCCATGCCCAGGATCTGAACCTGCGAACCCCGGGTCGCCAAGGTGGAGCACACAAACTTAACCACTATGCCACCAGGCCAGCCCCCTCTAGAAATATTTGTTTTTTTTCCACCAGAACTTATTATGCATGAAAATTGATGTGCTCTGTATTGTTGCTAAACAAACTCTGAAGTTTCCACATTCCAACTTGAGGCAAATAGCACACTACAAAAAATATCAGAGGGACAATGTTGTGCTGTTGTAGGAATCCAAAATTCATATTTTGCCTCTAGAAGCTGACCACTTCTGACTGGCTGAGTCTGTTTGAAGGAATAGGGGGGAGAAAGTATACATTCTGGATATCAAAGATAACAAATACTGCACTTCTGATTAGATTGATTTAAAAATCTTCTAAGAATGCATGGAGCAGGCAGACACAAAAGATATAAAGATCTAAGACTGCACGTTTACCTTGTGATTCTGATTCCAGGTCTTTGCTTACCAAGTTCCTAGATTAACTTTTTTCCCTATTTCTGTCAGACAACGTGCTAAGCAAACCTCAGGCTTGGAATTTCTATTGGGAAAGCTTTTTTCTCCATGAAGGAGCCCTCCTTGTCCTAGTGAGTGATGATCACTTAATAATTCAAAAGAAAAATATATTAAGGTAGGAGAACACCCAATCAGGTAGAAAAGGAATCCTGGAACAATTTAGTTAATAATACAGTACTTACAATAATTCAAGAAAATAAAGGAGATAAATAATGTCTGGTATAGATTGGCAAAAAGGTTTTATGCTAACTGAAATTGCTTTAGTAGTTGGTGTCTGGTATGTGGCATTGGATTCCAAGTTTAAGTACAGGCTAAACCGGGAACATCGATGAGTGATACTTGCCTTGGGTGTGGAGTTGGGGAATGATGGCACTTACACGGTGTATTTGCCAACTGGAGTCTAATGGTATTAGTGTCATGCTGAAAATGAGTCTGGAGTGTAAGATGTAAACACAATTCCTAACGATGGAAGGAAAAACTGATCTTACATTGGTTAGACAAAAGACAAAGTCTGTTATGGGAAGAGATAATTAATAGCTCTTGAAGGAATTCTACACCTTAGTAATATTTGGAATTTGTGACCTTTGATATGGTTGAAATAGCATGATACAAGAGGGTAATTATCAAATAAGTAATGGGATCCCTATAAATCAAAACAGAGAAAGTGCACTTTCCTGTTATCCAGAGATGTGCAACCTACACATCACTGATTAGGTCCACTAAATCCAAGATTCAAAACCTTGAATGCAAACACAATATAAGCCCAAAGTGTAAACAAATACCTAATGTTCAGGCTCTTTTTCTATGTTATCTTTTGTTTTTATGCTAATTCCAAGTAGAGCTTTTCCCACAACTTGCCAATCGAGAGATATCTCCACCTCTCCCTTTTGGTTTAATTTAGTTTCTTTTACAAGACAATTCTGAGATGAGATGTAATAGAAGAGAAAGAAAAGGCAAAGGAAATTAAATGACTAGTCATCTAATTAAATTAGAGGCTTTTCTATCTCTTCCCTTCTTCTAGTTGGCTAACACCTATGCAGTTACGAAGAATTTAGCGTGCTTTGCAAAACAATAGTGCCACAATTAAGCTTAATCTATTTATTTCATAGCTAGCAAATAAAAGTGTCCAGGAAACAGATGTCCTTTACTACATATTATGGCTTAATTTATGCACTTAATCTGGCTATTTTATTAAGAAGGAGAGATTACAAAAATGCGTGCATGTTACGCCATGTATGATGAAAAAAGTTTCGAATCGTCTCTAGGACTCAGAAAAAATTTGCTCCATTCATTCCATGGAACTTTTAGAAAAGTTAATTTACTACAGATTACAAGGTCTTCAAGCCTAGTAAAGTTAACTCTGTCTCAACCTTCTCCCTACACCATTCATTTGTACCTTCTCCCTCCTTCAAGGAAGAAGGCAGAAATCCAACTTCTGAGAAGTTATAGTTTTGTTGCAGAAAGTACAGAATCTTAGCTTCTTGAAGCAAATCCTCAAGGAGCAAGTGAAAGCACAACTCTGAGATGATTTTTTGGGGGGAAGAGATGGAAATGAGGTCTCCCCCAAATACTTCATTAGTTTTCATATACCAGCACACTGTAGCTAACCTTTTGAAAAAAGAATGTATTAACAAATTTGATTAAATAAATACTTATTGAACACCTACCTCAGTACGTGCAAAGTACCATGCTAAGTACCAGGATACCAGGATACTAAACTAAAGACAGACTTTGCCATCAAAGAAGTTACAAGCTAGTGAAGGACTTGAACATTTATATAAATATGTCTCTCCACCAAAAATATGATAAGGGCAAACAAAATATAACCAGAGAAGTGAGCTCAGATGATTTATCTGGCAAGTGGCAAAGGTGGGTTTTGACTCCAGGTATTTTAAATTTTAAAGGCACCTCTTCACAAATTAGGCAGTATGTACCAGTCAGAATCCCATTAAAAGTTAGTGGGGCTTTAGGGGCTAGAGTGTGAAGGAGGGAAACAATGAAATTAACAGACACTGTTTCAGTTACATTATTTACCTGGAACAATAACTAAGGAACTATTCCAATTTATAAGCAAGAGAATCTAGTAGGTTGTGTGCATAGAATATTTTTTTTGGTTCTAAGGTACTTGTTTTTCCATAGTTTAACATTTCTAAATTCAAGATTCATCTTACAATTAACATTTACATTTAATGTAAAGCTGTTATTTATGTTACTTCTTATAATCAATGACATCTTAGATGAAGAAATCTTGGTTCTGCTACCCACTGACCATACGATCTGGGCTCTCTGAGTCTCATCTCAGCTTCTTCATCTATAAAATGGAAGTGACAGTACCTCACAGAGTTATGAAGATTAAATGAGATAATGTAATGTAAATAATTACATTCCATTATTACATTACACAATTACACTATCAATATGTAAAATAATGTAATTATCAATATGTAAAAATAATTATATTACATATTACATTACATGATTACATTACATTATGATAATGTAAATCACTTAGCAGTGCCTGACACACAATAGGCTCACAGCTACATGTTGTCATAGTTATTGTCTTTTTTTCGTTGTTGATGTTTCCCACTTCACAGGCTGAGTATCATTCATGGTGAAGCATCCATAAAATAACTTTACTTTCTGTCAGAATTTTATCATCATACACAAAACATGACCATATTCCAGTCACAAGCCTACTTCTTGAAAGAAAGGGATTATGATAGGGGTCGGAAAGATGAGGCAAATTAGAGGGTGAGGGTTGCCAAATGTTGAAAGCCTTCTTGGGGAATGTAACCTCTGAGAGAGGATCTATTCCTCTGAAAGCACACAGATGCATCATCAGAACATCAATTTTCTATTCTGTGGAAGGATGAGCAAATTGTGGCTTCTCATCACTGAATTCAATAGTGACAATAATACGATGACAGTTATCCGATGACAATGGCAGCCATGAATGGGGAGAAAGTCTTCAGAAGAAAAACAATTATAATTAGACTACAGGAAGGAGGCTGGAAGAATGCAAAACGTAGAGGGCTACATATAATATTGTCTAGGTTACCTAGCAACAGGATAACATTTTTTTGGTTGTTAGAAAATGGCAAAATAGAATAACAAGTATAGGATGCAACACTGAGCTCAAGAGGGCTAAAAAGCATGTCTATTATCAATGAGGTTATAATTACCTTCATAGCAACATCAATATAAAATGGTGATTTGTGGCACATGCTTCAGGAGATTTGTTGCATAAATAGAGGTGTGTGTATGTGTGTGTGTAGGTGTTATAATATTATACCCAAGTCTATAGGAATGAGAAATAACCCAAATATAAAGAAATCAGACAGTATGGGAAAACAATCTTAGTTACCACCCCCAGCTGGAATGTACAAGACAAAAAATTAAACTCAAGGAGACATTCTATATAAACCAGGCGTGAATTGGCTGAATATAAGGCTTTTCCCAGTAATATTTACATCTTTAGGAGGCAACTCCTGAAATGAATTCCAAACGGTAAGGTACGGGGGTAGGGATTTCAGCACCTGCAAGGCAGATATTTTTGAAGTAGAGAATCTTTGCTGCAGCTGGGACGCGTTTACAGCACACAATCTGTTCTCCTATCCAAGGTCAGTATGCCCGGATGAAAAACCGCCCTCCTTTAGAAAAGGCTAAGACAGCCTGCACAGCAGCTACGGAACAGCATAAGTTATCTGTCAATCTGAACTAGCACGATGAAAATTATTCAAATCAATCAATTAAAAACGAACTCACATACATAACGCATTTACCACCCAACTTTGTTCTGTTTTCCTGGCTGGGTTCATAATCAAGGGAGTTAACGTTCTTTAAAATGCAAATAGTCATGTTTTTAATCTTTGAAGACCTTGCTAAACAGACAATAAGTCAAGTTCTGCCGGGTGTAGTTCATGAGAGCTTTTAGAAAGGAAGCATTTGCCAGCCAGATTTCAGTCTAAAGGAGATCATAAAGGGAATGACTCCCATGTCTCCACAGGTACTCCAAAGTCTTTGAAAGTGCCATATGAATATTCAGTGGTGTGTTCCTGCATACAGGCAAAGTAGAAATGTAGAAATACAGGCAAAGTAGAAGTAAGCAAATGGCCTAATCATTCAGGAAGAAAGTGAGGTACTCTCAACTTCAGCCTGCGGCTGAGCCCCAGGGTCTCCTGACTCTTAGAACCTTCACCCTCATTATTCTTTCGTTCTTTCTTCACTGTTTAAAACAAACACAACTAAATGCTCTTAATTCCTGTCTAGAAGGCACCAGACACACACCTTCTTTAGTCAGCAGGGATAAACAGCTACCCTGTGCTCCCCACGCGGATCTCCCAGCACAGAGTCTCTACATCTGGAAAATACTGTTTGCTGCTTAAAGCACCACTCCAACCGTGCACTGCTGGCAGGAATTCCTGCTGCTCAGACTTTTGGTATTTATTGGGAGAGCCCCACATACTGGTGTAAGGATGCCTAGAGGGAGTCCTGGAAAATCCTTTTGAGCTTCACAGCTGGACTCCCTTTTCAGGCTGCACAGCTGGCATTATACTTGGGCAGTGCGCCTTAGCTTCTGTCTGTGGGGACGGAGAGGCCAGCCTGCTGTGCTGTCTTAAGACCTTCAAGTTCATCCAATATCCAGTTCTGCCTTCATGAGAAGAATTCTTGAGTTGATTTGTTCTTAAAAGCTTTCAAAATGCTATCAATTCATTAATGCTCACTTGGAAGTATGGTAGGTTTCACTGAAAAACGCTATATTGATTAAATGGGTATTGCCTAACTCTGAGAAAATGGCATTGTTGAATTTAAAATAATTTTATTATGTTCCAGCTATGGAAAGAGAATTAAAATTGGATTTTCTTGAGCATTCAACTAAAATTTTAGTGGACCTTAAATTCATTCATAAAACTCTTTCTGATGTCAAAGTTCAGAATGATAGTTAGATTTTATAAAGGACATCAAAGTTGTCTTCCAAACATCCTCCCTAACTCCTTTATACCATTCTGTCTGGGTAGGCTTGACTCCATTTCCAGGTCCTGGGCTTACCTTTAAACCAATCAGGGTAATCCTGTACGCCTGACACTTTATTAGTTCAGGTAACTCAGCCTAGGTAATCAGCATGTGGAATTTTCCTTGTTAAGTGGCTGGGGGAAGGCTGCCTCTTCACTTATTTTGGATGTGACTGAAGAGCAGGCGGCCCAAGCTGATGCTGGCACCATCTTGTGAAGCCAGCCTGAGGGCAAAGCTGATGTATGAGGGCCGGCAGACTCAAAGAACCATTTCTCACAGAGTCCATACCCTGACTGAATCTTGCCTTGACCCCACACAATCTCTGGATGTTTTAGCTTTTTGAGCCAAAAAATACCCATTTATTGTTTAATTCAGTTTGGGTTTTTTGCTACTTGCATCCGAAAGAATTTCAGCTGACATAAACTAAGGTGCAACCTGAGTATCCACAAATTTCTCCAGCCTTTTGGGGTCGTTCTTTCTCTTAACACCATAGTTCAGGCCCTTATCCTGGGAGACTGCTGGGGGTGCCATGTACTTTCCAAGTGCTCTGAGGATGGCTAGGAAGTGACTCTTTCTCTTAGAGTCCTCTTGTCACCTTTTCTCTTACGGCTGGGGCCATTCTCATAACCTAAGTTCTCTTTCTCTTTCTCTCTTTGATTTCAGGATGACAACTTTCCTGTTTCAGGGACAACTACAACCCCAACCAGGAAGTTCCAAGTCAGTTATCATAACAATCTCTATATTTGGGGAGGCAGCCTTTTATATACTTATGCAGAGAATTATTGTCTCTCCATAACACCTCATTGCCTGAATACTCTCCCACCCCTACCCCCAAAACACCATGTCAGCGCCAAGTTTTGGGCCTTATTTTGCCTCACCAGAAGTTCATTACAATATTTTTCCAAAGAAATGGACAATTTTCCCCAAAGAAGTTGCAGCCACCCCCATTAATGCAGAATACATTTCAGTTTTTTAAGCTGTTACATATATAAAATGGTGATTACAGCTAAACTTTTTCTAATGCCTAAAATTGCGTTGGGCATTTTAAATAATAATGAATAAAATTTGAGAAAACTAGTAAAGTGTATAAACTATGTCTTATTGACTAACTCCTATAGCACAGTGCAATGAATACTCAGAAGTTTAATAAATATTACTAAATGTATAGGTATAAAGTCAGTAAAACAAATTTCTTATTTTATTGGGATCCTTTTTTGAATATAATTTAGCAGATACAATTCTTTCTATATTTTCTATTACACTATTTTTTCATTAAGAAAGGATTTAGTTAAATCTCCCTACTCATCAAAAATGCCTTCATCTGATTTATTTTTGCATTTCATCAGTGAAGTTCTAGGCAAGTAAACATCATTGGGGAAGTATTTGAGTCTGGAAGATAGTATTATGATTAATATTATGCTTTAATTAAGTTACATTGACATTCATAATAGATCTCTATCTGGCTAATAAGAACTAATATTTTCTTGCGGAAAGAGCAATGCAAATTATAGACAGACAGTGATCAACTACTAGTACTTGGTTTCAGCACTTCAGATAAAATGGGCCATATTCTATGGGGAAATTATAGAACTAATTATGAAGAGTAATTATGCTCTGGAAAAATAAAAGATTCTCAGCAGGAGGTAATTATAACAGTTATGGATAGGTCTAAAATTTTTAATATCTAAAACTTTTCGCGAGTGGGTTGGATTTTTACATGTAATTTTCTCATCAAGAGCCACCATGATTGAGCAGCTTCCAAAATACCTCAATGTGCAACCTACAACATAAAGTGATAGATCAGATACCATCTCTGCTCATGGTGAAGATCATTCCAATAGGTCCACTTCCAGGCATTAACAGAACTCAAGTCAACCCGACCCCAATATCCAAAGCATCTTTCTTTCCCTGCAACCATTAATTAACCATAGGCAGTACAAATAAGTGGGATTACAGCAGAGCCTGGGGCTTCAGGGTGTGTTACATTGTGCTCTCACATCATCTCCACCTTCCCCATACCGTCCACCACACAGAAATATATCCATTCACTGAATCTTTGCCAACATATTTTTATACATACCACTCTCTACTTTGATCAATTTGATACAGACCCACTGATATTCTTTTTGTTCCTCAAACTTGCCAAATGTGATTTGGCCTCGGGGCCTTTTTATAGCTGTCCTCTACTGGAAGTCTCTTCCTGCAACGTTTGCATGGCTAACTCCCATTCAAGTCTTGGGAGCAAAGTCACATTCTCAGGTAGCCTTTGCCCCATGATTCATTCTAAGGTTGCTCACTTTCCCCATGCGCAATCACACTATCCTGTTTTTTCTTTTTTTTACAACTAACTGAAATGATCTTTGTTTGTTTGTTTCTTTGGCTGTTGTCTGTCTCCTCTCTCACATTTTAGAAGTCACTTTCCCCAGAGCAGAGAGCTTATCTTTTTCCTTCTATATCCCTAGCATTTAGAACGTACATAAAAAATTTGTTGAATGAATGAATGAAAAAATTAATGAATGAAGGGAGGTAAAAATGAAATGAAAGAAAAATCACGTAAGTGCATCTTTGGAAAGGAGGAAGGGGTATCCCACTCTTAGGTTTTAATGGTAGGGAAAGCTTTGTGAACTGGAGTTATGAGACCCTCCTTCACCCCCATCGCTGCCTACTTAAGTTACTGGGTAGGTACCCTGTAATGTTTCAAGGATGGAGCTGGGGAGAGTCACCTCAGCCCAAGACAATCCCCATCAATTAGTCTTTTCTTTCCTTTCACTGTATTCTGGCACCACAACTAATGGAGAATCCATTCAACTATAAATTGATTTGCAGTGGGTGAATGATCAGAAAATACACAAAGCCTTCAGAGGTAGAAGCCCTCATATTTTAGAGTTTTTTGGAGCACTCTACTGCTTTTCGATCTCCTGCACTTGTACTTATTAAAAGGGAAAATACTGCAATATTTTTTTTGGTGTTAGCTCCACTCCCTGTAGTACACAAGTCATTTTTAACATTTGTCTGGAATTACCTATTGGTTTTTAGGCAAGAAAACACAAGTGTGTTTTGTTTTTTTTAACTTGATTTCCCTAAGTTCTAGATGTTCTGAAACCAATGAAATAATCAGGATGTGAACCCTTTCTTGCTCAAACTCCACTTGTCTCAACCTGTACATGTTTCGTACACCCAGAGTCTTTTTTTTTTTTTTTGTGAGGAAGATCAGCCTTGAGCTAACATCCGATGCCAATCCTCCTCTTTTTTGCTGAGGAAGATTGGCCCTGGGCTAACATCCATGCCCATCTTCCTTTACTTTATACGGGACGCGGCCACAGCATGGCTTGACAAGCGATGAGTTGGTGCCCACCCAGGATCCAAAACTCCGAACCCTGTGCCACCGAAGTGGAGCGCTCCCACTTAACCACTACGCTGCCGGCCGGCCACCAGTCTTATATTAGTAGGGGCAGACACCAGTATATGGGGGAAAGCCTTTGGAAAGCTCACCTGAATGTGGCAGGAATATTTGAACAGGTATGTGTATACGTGGGAGCATTTATTTCCTGTCTTGTTACACAAAAGATTTAAAGCAGTTGATACTAAAAGGCACAAATAAACCCTCATCTTCCATCAAACCACCAAACACTATCAGGAAATGTTATTTCTCTGTGTCTGAAGGATTCATTCATTTATCCATCCATTTATTGAGCATCTGTTTATCAAAGCAACGTTCTAAATGTTGGAAATGCAGTTTCTTGCCCAAGTCGTTCTATTAGAGGAGGAACCGAGATTCAAAGCTAGCTAGCATGATTGTAGCATCTAGGGGCAAATATACTTCTTCAAAATTATAATTATGTCAGCCCTGTTCACAAAGAGGGAAAAGTAGCCAAAGAAGACTCCGGAGCTCTCAACTAAAGTCAGTGCTTCTCAAATGTTCATGTGCATAAGTATTACTTAGGGAGTCTTGCCAGAATGCAGACTCTGATTCAGGGGGTCAAGAGCGGGGCCAGAGACTCTATTGTTCTAACAGCCTCTCAGGTGATGCTAATGCTGCTCCTCTGTGGGCCACAGTTGGAGGAACGAGGGCCGAAGTGGACTAAGCTGACTAAATTGACTTTATAGTCACTGATCCGCTGCCCTCTTGTGGCTTTGGCGGTAAGTGCCCTCTGTGCCAGCATTTTCTTTATTCTTGAATTAAACATCTGCAGTCATTCTCTAACTACCCCAGGCAAACGCTTTTCAAACTTTAGTCTTCTCATAGCACTTTCATATTTTTTCCATATCCACATACCACTCCATATTACCTCATAATTTTTAACATATCTGTGTATGATCTCATCTCCAAACTAATTAATTGGCTTTCTTTTCCTCAAATAGATTTGTTTTCAAGGGAAATTTTATATCGCTACCTCATCATCATTACCTCAAATGGAAAGACGGATACTGTTTATCACAAATACAAGGTAACTGTAAAAATTATGAAGGAAAAAAAAAAAACCAGTGTTTAAAAGTCCAGGTGGATGTCCTTCAAAGCTCCAAGCCTAAGTCTTTTTTAAAGGGAGATTAACGAGTGTTAGACAGTATGGGCGACTCAGAGCACTAAACTGGCTTTTGCTTTGATAGTATCAGGAGGATGGAAAAGAAGCTGAACAGAGATTAAGTCCCATGTAATTCAATGTTATTTAATTCAGTGGATATGCACCACCTAAACCATCTCTTGGGGAACTTGCTGTAGATAATGTATTAAGGGTCTTTTTTTCTTCTGTACATTCGTGTCATCTGTACTTGAGAAGTGTATTTTTAGATCTAAGTTAATCAGTGTCACAATAGGATTGGTCTAAGGCAAAAGTGTATGTGAGTGGGGTACTCTTACCATCCTTTCTGCATAACCAACGGGGTGGAGGCATTGTGGGCTCTGAAATCAGACAGACATGGTTTATGTCTGTGCCAATTCATTGTTAGTTTTCTGAATGTTACTAGAATTTCCACCTGTAGTCGTAAATAAGCTTGGTCTCATTCATTCACTCATTCATTCATTCATTCATTCACGAAGTAGTAATTGAGCTATAAAGAGAAATCTTTGAGGTGGGGAGTGGACAAATTCTACTTCCCTTCAGATAATTAATCAAATTAACCCCAAAAATCCATCTCCCTTTACCCGTGAATGGTTCAGGGTGGGCAGGCTGAAGCCAACACGGACCAATGAGATGCAAGGAGAGACTAGCTGATTGTAGGAAATAAGCGTTTTTGTCCTTAATAGAACCACAGGGAGGTAGATTTCCTTTCCTCTCAGACAGAAATAAAGTGTGATTGCTACTGGTTACCGTAGGCAACCACAGCCCTCCTTCACCGGTGAGGGTAACAAGCTTCAGGGTGAGGCAGATCATGCGGATGGTGGAGGAGAGAGAAAGAATTTAGGTCCTCAATGACATTGTTGATTGCCGAATCAAGCTCCCCTCAAGCCTGCCCCGGCCATCCTCCTAGGTGAGGTGATTATTTTCTTCCTGTTAACCCAGTATAAATTTGGTTTCCAGAACATGTAATCAATAGCATTCTGACTAACACAAGGAGGATGCAAAAGAAGTATGAGCCACAGGATTTTTAATCTAGCTGGAGGAACCATAACACATGTACAAAAGCTAAATATCAGTGCATTTCAGTATAAGTAAAGAATGGGATCAGCCAGGCACCGTGCCCCATGTTTTACATACATTGTCTCACTTAATGGTTTTAACACATCAGGTAGACGTTGTTATCCCAGTATTAGAGCTGAGGAAATTAAGGCTCAGACAACTGTGTACAATGCCCAGTTACACAGTGGGTGAGTAGAGAATGTGATTCCAAGTTTTATGCCTTTTCCATAGGGTAGCTGAGAGTAGGCAGTTGGATAGCAGTTAGTGTAGCAGATTGGTTGGCCAAACAGTGGAAATAGAGTGGCTTTGAGTTCAAACAGACCAGGTATCTGCTTCTTAATAGTATAATGTTGGTAAATTACCTAATTCTCTGAGCCTTAGTTTTCTTTTTTGAAATATGGAATAATTATATCTACATCATATCCTTCTTGCTAGGATGGGTAAGATGAGACTGTGCTATTCAAATGGTAGCTGGCATACGACTGGGATATGGGAAGCGTTTGAAGAGGGGGCTGTTGAAATACCACACTCACATGTTATTTTATGGGATGCCCTTCTGTGTTTGGGTAGGACAAATACCCATTTTTAAATTGCTTTCATTTTGTAATATTATTGGCAACAAGAAGTTGCCACCAATACCCATTTTTAAAGGCTTATAGTGTCAAGCTTTACCTGTATATCCTGCTACACTTCATTCTTTTGCTTAAAAAGTTTACTTTTAATTCAGTGACCTCTGGGAAATATAAAATGGAATGTTCAAATGTAGCTAGACTTTGATTTTGGAGCAGTAGATATTTGAAGATCAATAGCTAAATCAAGATGTCCAAAAGCTCAGAATTCGCACACATTCATCCTCTCGGTACTCTTCTGTTATAGCAGAAGTCATTTTCCCATTAAACCGGTCAAAAACCTGAAGGGGGAGGCCAGCAGGAAAGGATGAGAAATCAGCAGAACTCTCTGCCATCCCAGACCAGGCCTGATGCACATCCTCCCCACTGCTAAGTAAAGGAATTTTCCATTCATACCATTTTCATGTATGAAATATGATCTTCCACAAACTGTGTGAAATGGACTTTGTGACTTTTAGCCTCCATGAACTTCTCGCCCACTTTCCTGATCCTCCTGGGTTTGCTCACTCTTGAAAGTAACCTTTTAAGTCCTGGGAAATGATTCTGTTTTCTCAATTGACTACTGCTGCCCCCAGAAGGTCTCTTGCTCCCTTCGGTGACTCAGCACCTTGGAGAGAAAAATTGTTCTGGAGGGATTGTGGACAGGCCACACTGCTGTTTACAGGAAAGAAAGAGATCAAATGCTGTCTACAGAAAGTTGAAACACCGAACTTAAATATGGAATGGAAAAAGCAACACATGATGGAAATCTGTGGGGACAAGGTAAAGGAGGAGGGAACCGCAGAAGCTCTCCTAGGTATGAACAGGGCAGGTTCTGCAACGCTGTTTGTAAATCTATTGGTACCACGAGCACAGGGGCCTGAGGGAGTGATCACACTCTGGTTGGGTGGTTGGCAGAGCCTACACTCCTTCGTTCTGATTCTTGGCTTTGTCTTCACTTTTCTGAAGTTGAAAATTTGTAAGTAGAGGAGTTTGTGTAATATGTGGAAGCAATGTAATATTAGAACTTGGAAAATTGCAAAGAAACAAATAAAAAAGTCATTCTTTCCCTGTCTCTCTGATTTGTCCACTTGAAACCAAAGCAGCTGGCCTATTTCCTGAGAAAATAGTCCATTTTAGGTTTTTCCCAGTGTCGCAGTGGATCTTGTCCGAGCTGTACATGTACCTTGGCTTGGACTCTGTCATTCTGCTTGAAAACAAGTAGTGGGGAATAATTTTCCATTTGTCATGTCTTTAACTCACCGGAAACTCTCGAATTACTGTAGATTGTTGTAGAAAAACAGATGAAGCAATAAAACTCTCCTCCTCATGGTGTTGATTTGAAATCATAGCTGTAATTTCCCACCACAGATTTGCTTTTATTCATTTATTCCTTCCTTCCTTCTTTCATTTCTTCCCTCCCCCTCCTTATATGCTTTGAAGGAGCATATAAAAATGAAGAAAAGGAGGAAATCAGTGCTAGAAGAAAATCAGAGATCCGTATACCAAACACACATGTAGACATTTGCTAGAGGAATACCACTTATTTGGCCCAGAGCTTTACAGCAGCTAAGACAGAGGGATGTCTGGTGTGTGTGGTCTGTAATTTTTAAATTTTGATAATACAAATTACAATGTTCATAAGATTAAAACAAACCCCTTGCTTAGAAAGCTCATGGTGATTTTTTTTTTTTTTTTGTGAGGAGATCAGCCCTATGCTAACATCTGCCAATCCTCCTCTTTTTTTGCTGAGGAAGACTGGCCCTGGGCTAACATCCGTGCCCATCTTCCTCCACTTTATGTGGGACGCCGCCACAGCATGGCCTGACAAGCGGTACGTTGGTGTGCGCCCGGGATCCGAACTGGCGAACCCCAGGCTGTCGCAGAGGAGCGCATGCACTTAACCGCTTGTGCCACCGGGCCGGCCCTGCTCATGGTGATTTTTGACTTGGGGAAAATTCCCTCTTAAAGTGTAATGATGTGATGAACAACTGTTTCAACAGCACTCCCACATTTAATGCAATAATGGGTTTCATAGGGTTGTTAGTTATAAGATCCCTCAATGCAGGCTGATAGTCTCATGGCCAAATTCAGCTCAGTAAAGGTAATTCTGCAAGGAGCTCAACAACAGTTGTAGGATACAGCTGTAAGAGATGGTGGTAAAATGTCAAGTCCCAGAGAAATAGATAGACTATATGGCCATCTGGGAGTTTAACCTTAAAATGTATATATTTTTTACAGTCAAGCTTTTTAACTGTTTTGAACAGCAGAGTTCAAGGTTATGCTCTGTGGAGAGATGCTCCTGTATAGGTAATCTATGACGACGATGAAGGACACATTTATCAGAGTCAGTTGAACTGGTGGTAGAATCGACATTTTCTTATGAAAACTAAAGAGTCTAATCCAGACAACGGGCTCGATAAGAGGCCATCTACCTCTGGGCAGAGGGGCCATGGCTGTCTCAGTCAAAAACGAAAACAAAGCAGACTCCTCTTTCTTCAATGCTAGAAGTTTGTTTCAGGAATTTTTATGCTTGACTGTGCCTTAATTTTTGGAATTTAAAGGGAATTATACGGCCATTTCAAAAAATTTAGAAAACACAGAGAAGCAGAAAGAAAAAAATTAAAATCAGCTTTCATCCAATCACTAGAGACAGTCAGCATTGACGTTCTGTTTTCTATTTTTTTTTAAGTACAAAATTGGGATTTTACTGTGCAGCACTTTTTAGTTTAATATTATATTATGAGCGTTTTCCCATACCATTAAATATTTATAAAATCATTATTGTGTTTTATTGTTGCTTGATATTTCATTGCATGGGTAAACCATAACTTATTTAGTCATTCCACGATTTTGGGCATTCCATTTTTTTGTTACAGACATTCTGATCAGGGGACCACACCTCACTTGCACTTCTGCAAAGATACACAGTCTCTGCAGTCAAACTGCTTGGGTTCAAATCTCAGTTCAACCACTGTGTGACCTTGGGAAAGTTACATAACCTCTCTGAGTCTCAGTTTCTTCATCTATATAGTGAGGATAATATTGGTGCCTGTCTCCTAGAGGTTTTGCAGATGATGTCTGCGAAAGAGACTTCAGAGCAGTCTATCCAGAGCTATGACATCAAAAATCCAAGTTCAGGTCTTGGATGTCAGATCCCAAGCACTGCAGCCTGCTTCTAAGAGAATTAGCATCTCACAACTCAAGCTTCAGGAAGAAAGGAAGGTGGTGGCCATCTCGATGAACATTTCAGTATTTAAAGGTACTGGAAGACAGGTAAAGGGGAAAGCAATTAAGTACATTTGAGGTCTGTGTTAGTTTGCTAAGGGTGCCATAACAAAGCAGCACAAACCGGTGGCTTAAACGACAGAAATTTATTGTCTCACGGTTCTGGAGGCTGGAAATACAAACTCAAGGTGTCTGCAGGGTTGGTTCCTTCTGAGGACTCTGAGGAAAAGATCTATTCCAGGCCTCTCTCCTAGACTTGCAGATGGCCATCTTCTCCCTGTGTCTTTTCACATCATCTTCCCTTTATGTGTGTCTTTGTGTCCATATTTCCCTTTTTATAAGGATGCTAGTCATATTGGATGAAGGCCCACCCTAATGACCTCATTTTAACTTGATTACCTCTCCTAATAAGGTCCCATTCTGAGATACTGGGGGTTAGGACTTCAACATATGAATTTTGGGAGGGATACAATTAAACTCATAACAGATTCCAAAGTGCACTTCATTTTACTTTACTCTTCAAAGAAAATCTCTTCATCAAGAAAGATAAGAACTATACCTGTTCTAACTTTTTTAATAGCCCACAGTAACATCAAAAGCATGTGTAGCCGTTGTAAACTCTCTATGAGAGCCATGGTAGCTGGTGAAGGGGTGGATGTGGGGGAAAGACCTAGATTAGATAATAGAGAGGCCTGCAGGGCCACTTTCTCAAATTTTACCATTCAAATGTTCTGTCTCTTCATTAAGCAATTCTTTCATGAGTCCTGAGGTGTTCACTGTATTCTTGCGTTAGCTGCATGAACATTTCACAAGACATGTAAAATACTGTAGTGTGAAACTTAATACTGTTTCAAGTCTAAAGGGACCTCACTGCCTTGATAAAAATCAGAGAACAAAATTGAACTTCTAATGTGACCAAACAATGGCTTAAAGAGATAAGAGAAAAGAAGAAAATCATGGAGAAAATATTTTCTTTCCTGCACTTCAAAACTAAAACAGCAAGCTAATATGTAACTGTAAATTTAGTTGACTAAAGGAAACAAGCATTCTAGAAATAGATCATATAAAGGACTCAAATATTTCAGGAATATGTAGGGCTGGAGGCTTAGGGCAATGGAACCTGAATGGATCAACAATAACAGAACAAATGTCCCTGGGAGGGGAGATGGAGATTCAACTTTACTGAGCCTATCCTATCCATGGTCATTCTTGTCAACTACCGAGTAATAGAAACTCGATTCAAGTTAAATCATGCGTGGATTTGTGGAACCGCAGAACTCGAAGAGGCATTAAATGCGACAGTGGCGAGCAAAGGACTACTGACAAAATTATAACTCAGACTTGAATTCTCACATCTTTGAAGATTGTTCTAAGTTTCCAAACTGATACAAGGCAGGGACTCAAGCTCTGTGTTCTTGCTTTAATTCCCCATCTAAAGGCTCACAACTGATCCTGTGGGGTCCAGGAGCATGCACATCCAAAGGATCCTCCTGCAGATTAGATTTCCAACTTCCCCTGGGGCACCTGTTCACAGGATGGTGTCTAAGATCTCCCTGGTTTGTGCAGGAGTTCAGCATGAAGCACTTCTCAGGGCACCATTTTCCCTGGAACTCTGGCCAGCGTTCCTTCAGAAGCAGGGCTGAGAACTGAAGTACCTTTAGAAAGGAGGGGAAACTTCAGCACTTGAGAACACATTTGTCCCACTGGCTTTGGGCGTGTTGTCAGATATTGTGGAAATTTCCAGTTTGAGGAGTTTTCATGTTTTCTAGCCTTTCTACTTAAAATACAGTTCCTTCTTTTCTAAACATCAAAGGATGATGTCACCAGCCTTCCAGGTCATTTAGGAGCAAGGCAGAGAAGTAGATTTTTGGTCATATGTCACCCAGAGTCAGATAGAATTGGACAGCAGCAAATCATAGTTCTTCCTGAGAGACGTTTGCTTGTGTATTTTGTTTCCAAATTGCCAACAATTCTGATGTGTGCAAACATTGAGGCTGCTTGGGAATCTTGTTGCCTCCAGGACGACCTTCTTCTCAGTTTAGTAATAAGCCAAATGCATAGACATAATTTCCTGGCCCTTGAAATGATAATATTTATAAATACTTCATGATTTATTTCAAATGCACTCAAATTAGTGGATGAGTAATTTAAATCTCCTCACCAGAAGTCTCAAATGCAGAGGGATCCACCTGAATTTCAGTTTTATAGTTGTGATAGAAACACAGGCAGAAGGATCTAGAAATAAAGGGGCATGAGTAACTCCATGTCACAAATATTTTATTTTCAGGTTCATATTTCTCTCTCTATCATGTAGACCTGTGTGATATATCGCTGAAATAGTCATCTGTAACAAACCTTTCTAGCAGATATTTGATATGAGTAGTAAAAATAGCTTACCAACTTAGTCTAGTTTTTTTTTTTTGGTAAGGTAGCAAGGACTTTGATTCCTAAAAAATTAGTCCACTGTTTTCTTAATATATATAAGAATGAGAACAAATTAGCTATTGCCTCCTGCTTGAAAATCAAAATTAGAATGTCTTTCCCCCAGTAATTTACACGATGCTATGAATAGTATTTGCTAATAATATTAACAAGGAACTGACCTACTTCCTCTTTTTAACCAAGAGATAAAAGGTAACTGACTTTCCAATTACTGAGTACCACTCTTGCTATCAACTTGTCTCATTTCATATATATATTGAAATAATTAAAATTCCAAACCTAGGGGAAAAAAATTGGTAGATTTAGAATTCCCTGGCTTTTTTATCAGGATAAGCAGGAAAATATGATTAACACCATATCTGGCTCCTTCGCATTATAGCTCCAGTGGAGATATTTGGATGTTTTCAATTAAAACCTGACAAAAGATAAATTGTAGTGTGAATGACAGAGAAAATCAAATGCAGATTTTATTAGAAGGAACCCATTAGGGAGACCCATTAAAACAAGGAACTGGGCAACTTATGGTTCTGGGAACAGAAAGTAGGTCTATTGCTACTCAGAAAATGTTACCCGGCAATATAAAATGAATTTGACAAGTGCAGATAATGCAGTTAGACATCTTAGTTCTTTGGATGGCCAGGGACAAGCTGTACTGATCAGCTGTATCACGCTGGGGTTGATACTGGGCTGTGTGCACTGTGAGCTCCCCAAGGGCAAGGAGTGCATCTGTCTCACCTTTGAAGTCCCAGAGGAAAGAGTTATATGCTTATTGTAAAAATTCAAAAGTTGCTGGAAATACCCAGTGAAGAAAATGAAAGTAATCTATGATCCGTTCCCTTAGACAATTTATTGTTGACAGTTTGGTAAATTGGCTCCTAGTCTTTTAAGGGGCTATCTATATCTATTATTAATCTATCTATATTAGACAACAAGGTGGTAATATTTTTCTTATCTTAACTGCTGACCTGAAAATTCATCGTAGAGTGAGGCTTGAAACATACCTTAATAAATGATTGAGTTAAAAGGTGAACCCTTGAAGGTGTCTGCCAAGGTATAGGTTGATGCTCAAACTTCAGAGAATAGGGCAGAATTTCTCTGCATGAGACAAGGAGAGGGGTTTTCTTCTTCCTTTTTTTTTTCTCCAAAAATGAGCAGAGGGCAGAGCTGAGAAGAAATAATCAGGGGGAAATAAATGAGGAGGAGGAGAGAGGAGCTGAGGACGCCATGAGACGGGGCGCTGCATGGAGGAGGAGTGAAGAGAATTCATGGCGCTGGGGCGCCAAGAAGCATATGGACACCAGCAATCTCTCATGGGGGTTTCGCGTCATTGCTGTGCAGCAGCAGGGCCACCTGTCCCCTGGTCCCTAGTGGTTTAGTAAAGACTGTTACATTCGCAAAATTCTTGGTCTGAGTGAAATTTTCTTGTGAGAACAGGTCAAGGGGCTGAGTGTCAAAACCATACTGCAGCTGTGTGAAGGGAGACCACACCAGAGGAGGCCGTGAAACATAAGTCCTTCCTCCTTTGCTGCCTGATCCCGTTGAAGTCACAGACCACTTGGGGAGGTTTTAGAATCCACAGGACTTGAAATTGTGGTTGGGAGTTGAACCACTTTCATCTTTAAGGGTCAGAAAGACCCCAGATAATATCTGGTTATAATTACTCTAATCCAAACCATGATTGTGAGGCCTGTCTCCAGCCTTCTTTATTGATTAAGATGAAATCCCCTACAAAGAATGTCCCTTAGATATTTCCAATGGTTTTTGGTGCCTAACATGTGCTAAGAAACATGTCCCTGGGGTTCTTTCCCTTTGGTCCTCTCTTCTTGTCAAAGTGCTCCTCCTTGCTCTGGGGACGAAACTCACCATCTTTGCTCCACAGGACATGGCAGCCCTCAGGCAGTGACTCCTGTCCACTAGCATGGACACAGGCTCTCCAGTAATTTCCCCTCAGCTCGGCGGAAACCTTACAGACGGATAGGGACTAATGGAAGGGAAGTCCAACATGAAATATAAATTGCTGCTGCAGTTGCAGTCCGACCTGCCCTGGGTCCCCTAGGGATCAGCTTCCTGACTTGTCATCAGTTTGTCTCCACGTGGTCGGACACAGGTCAGGGCTCCCGGCCTCTTACAATCTCAGAGTCTCAAACCCAGAAAAAGGAGGAAAACTTTTTTCCTTACCTCAGTCTAATTTCTGCTCACTAAGTCCTCATTTTCTGTCCCAGGATGGATCTCTTCCCAGTATGATTGACAGTGGAGAATGTTCCTCTCTTATATGGAAACCCAACTGCTATATACAAGAGTGAGATCTAGCTCTGTGTCCCCAAGAAGAAAATCACAAAGATGATGCTTTTTCCATCATATGGATTATATGGCCTTACACTTGGTTAACTTGATGTAATATTATTTTTATAAAAAAATATATAAAATAACTGTAATACAGTTTTCCATTTCCTCATTTCATTTGACAATGTATCTTGTACATAATTCCATGTGAGTCCATATTCACATCATTCTTTTTTAATAGCTACATGCTGTTGCATTAAATGGTTGTACTATAGTTTATTGATGAACATTTTGGTGATTTTTTTTTTTTTAGATATTGCAATGAGTATTTATTTCAAACATACTTTAATAGGTAATGTAATTGTAATGTGTACTCTGACATTCACCATTCAACACTTTTTTATTGTGGTTAAATACACATAACATAAAATTGACCATTTTAACCATTTTTAGGTGAACAGTTGTGTGGCGTTAAGCACATTTACATTGTCATACAACCATTACCACCATCCTTATTCAGAACTTTTTCATCTTTTCCAGCTGAAACTCTATACCCATTAAATATTAACTTTCCATTGTCTCTTCCCTGTAGCCTCCCTGCAACCACCATTCTACTTTCTATCTCCACGAATTTTACTACTCTAAGTACCTCATATAAGTGGATTTGTACAATATTTGTCCTTTTGTGACTGGCTTATTTCTCTTAGCGTAATGTTTTCAAGGTTCACCCATGTTGTAGCATGTGTCAGAATTTCCTTCCTTTTTAAGGCTAAATAATATTTCATTGTATGTATATACTACAGTTTGTTTATCCATTCATCTGCCAATGGATGATTGGGTTGTTTCCACCTCTGGCTATTGTGAATAATGCTGCTATGAACATGGGTGTACAAATATCTGTTTGAGTCCCTGCTTTCGGTTCCTTTGGGTACATACCCAGAAGTGGAATTGCTGGATCATACGGAATTACCATGTTTTATTAAATTACTTATGTTCAGTTTTTTGAGGAACTGCTGTATTGTTTTCCACAGTGGCATTTGGATCATTTTTAATAATATAAAAACAGCTCTCTCTCTCTCTGCACAATCATGTAAAGTATTTCTGTAGGATAAAGTCCTAAGAGTTTAAAAGTGGAATTACTGAGTCAAAAACATTTTAATAAATATTACCAAATTTACTCTCCAAAAGATGGAGTTAATTTACATGCCTGCCTATAGTACTGAAACTCCCTGTTTCATCACACTCTCACAAATTTTGCATTATCAACTCGTTTAATCTTTGCAAAGATGATCAGTAAAAGTTTTTAGCTTGTTTGGATTTGCGTTCTTGTAACCATTAGTGAGGTTTAGCATCTCTTCATTGTTTTCTGCCCATTTGTATTTGTTCGTCTGTTGTTTGCTTATTTATGTCCTTTGTCAATTTTTCTAATGAGTTGTCTTTTTCTTAGTGACTGAAGAGAGCTCTTTGTAAATTAGAAAATTAGCACTTTGTCTTTACAAATATTATGAACATTTTTCCAGTTTTTGCCTCTGACCATAATTATGGAAAACTTTTATAAATAATTTCAAAGTTTAAATCCGTGTAGTGTTATATTTATAGATATTTTTCTTTATGGCCTCTGGGTTTCATTTTATGCTCATAAATGCTTTCCTCACCCAAGACTTATTAAAATACAAATTCTTATTTGTTTTCAGTATTTTACTATCTTTTAAAATTTAATTCATGGATCTAACTGGAACATATTTTGGTGTGAGGAGAGAAGTAGGACTTTGTATTTTTTCTCTAAATGGTTAATTAGTTGTTTGAATCCCTTTTTCTTCACTAATTCAAAATGTCAATATTAGCATTTACTAAAATATCATGTATTACTGTTTGTTTTTCTGTTCCATTGATATCTCTTTCTTTTACTGTGCTGATAACATACTGCTTTATTTATTGTGGCTTCACATCACCTTTAAACACATGGTATTAAATCTAGTCCTTCCCTCTATTATCCTTATTTTAATTTTGCTGTTGTTCTTGGCTATTTTCACTTGCACATTCTTTCAGATAAACTTTAGAAACATTTGGTCAAGTTTATTAAAATTCTATTGGGATGTCATTGAATTTACAGATTAATTTAGGGAAATTGACGTCTTAAAACACTGGGTCTTTTTATTCAGGATCAAGACATTTTTATCTACTTATTAGAGTCATTTTAATTTATGGTTATCTCTTCATTACTCTCCGCTGAAGACAAGTCTTAATTTTAAGTTTTTGTTGAGAACCACCTGTTCTGCTTGATTATCTCCTTTGTTTTTCTTAACTGCTTTTATTCTCATTATCTACATACAAACTGTAACTCACTAGAAATTTGGAAGCAAGAACTTTAGAATAAAATGTCTAATTAAATTTCTACTTGAGAAGAACGTAGACAGAGAGATAGCAACACTCTTAGCAGTGGCTCTTCCAAAAAGCATGCTTCTTCTCAGTTTAAAGATGTGCACTGGTCCATCTTGGGGTGGAGAGAAAATGGAGAGTGGGGAAGGCAGAGCAAAAAAGAAGGAATAGTGGATAAATTCTTAGTTCTTGTAGAATCAGAAATTCCATGTGTGGGTTCTTTATTTTATTTCTAATGTTGTGAATTCTTAGAAAATGAGATGTGCTTATGACTAAACATGAATAAAAAGGACCTCTAAACCAAAATATAATATTTTGGGGATGTGTAGAGTGCTATGTATACTTCCTCGAGTAGTGTGAATAACTGCCTACTGACAATATTCAAATGGAAGAAAGAAGAATTATAACATTTTATGAAAGTGGAATAAAATTTAAGTTAATAAAATGTGAGGAAATGAGTCAATCTCCCATGAAACTATTTTTGATGCATTTATAAACACCATGGTAGTGTAATACAAATAATTTCCATTATTTGGAAATTGGAAATAATTTCCATTATTTGTATCTCCTTAAAGATTGATAAAATCCTTTTATACTATACAATTTATACCATAAGTCCAAAAAATATATTTTTGAGTAAATATACAATAAATTTACAGTAAAAGGCCAAAGAATGAAATAAAAATATTTTTAAAAAGAATGTCACAATCACCACTAGAGGGCACAATAAGCAGCCTTTCTTCCACATATTTGAGGAGAAGAATATTACTGAGAAATAAAAGGCAATTTAGAATCGCAGTACTTGAAACAACCTCCCTAGGTCCTCCCTAGGAAGAGAAATGGCTTTAGAAAAGCTCATCAGATTTGACATCCAACCAGGGCAGAGGGTATCAAGTGATTTTCAAGGGCAGTGTTTGTCTTGGGTAAAAGTAAAGTGAGTTTATCAAAGAATACAGAAATGTTTGTAAAGTAATTGAACAGGAAAAAAATAAGCCTTTTATACTTACTTGGAACTGTGCATCTGTCTCACTCAGCAAGCCTGTGAATTAAAGCTTCTCCTAGAGTGATTTTACTCTGGAAAGAAAATGTTGGGGCCCAGGACAGGCCACCCCCAAATATCCCACAATGGCATATTGACGATTTTGAGTTAAAATTACTTGTTTTGACAGGTAAAGTTTTGATCCTTCTCTATCTTTTCCCCCTGAAAGCAGAAAATAAATCTCCCATGTGAAAGGTACCCTCCCTGCATCATCAGGAGACAGAGAATCCTCATCACCAGAGCTAGGGAATTCAGGGCCAAGAAGCCCATATAAACAAACATTATTGCTTTTACTAATTTACTAACTCAAACCCAAACTCTGCTTAAATTCCTTGCTGATTACATACCCCAAACCTAAGTTTCTTTGTCCTGTTAAATCCTCACAAATTTATTGTCTTTGTGTAAAAAGATACATAAAATGCCTGCTTTTTCACTCTCTGAGAATCTTTTTTTAATGATCTCCTGTACACATGTATTACACTGGTTTTTTTCCAGTTGATCTGGTCTTGTGCCAACTTTATTATTAGTCCAGCCATAAGAACTCAAGAGGGGTAGAAGGGGGAATTTCTTCCTTCTTGACAATAAGAGGGCTTAGAAAACAAAATGATGACATAAGCTTTCAGAACCTCAGCAAGATCCATGTTGGCAGTAAAAGAAAGAAAGAGACAACATTGTCAAACCAGCTAATGATGATTGGTGTGAGCCAGATGCAGAGCACATGAATTCCTCACTTCAAATATTTCACCAGACTAGTGGAGCCCGTGTTGTGAAAAATAAACATATTCATCATTAGAATTCTAAGAAGAGCAGTTTTTTGTTTGTTTAAGTTGGGCCATCTCATTCAATGTACCACCTAATCTGCTGTAATCGTTCTTTAAAAAAAAAAGGTCCTTTCTTTAATACAGGATTTCCCCTGTCTCCCATTTTAAACATGCCTCCAACCTTCAAATTTTGAATACTACTCTGTTCCAGAATAATTGTGCTTCATAAAAGAAACACAGCAAGCTTTGCAACGTAGAAGGAAAATTTAAACCTTCTTTTATTAACTATTTTTCTAAGCATAGTATTACTTAACAAGTACATAGTGCTTTACAATGTATAATGTACCTTTACAATAATCTTCTGATTATCTACTTCTAGTCAGGTAGGTATTTTCTTTTTTTTTTTTGAGGAAGGTCAGCCCTGAGCTAACATCCATGTCAATCTTCCTCTTTTTGCTGAGGAAGACCGGCCCTGAGCTAATATCTATTGCCAATCCTCCTCCTTTTTTTTTCCCTTTTTCTCCCCAAAGCCCCAGTAGATAGTTGTATATCATAGTTTCACATCCTTCTAGTTGCTGTATGTGGGACGCCACCTCAGCATGGCTGGAGAAATGGTGCCTTGGTGCGCGCCTGGGATCTGAACCTGGGGCCGCCAGCAGTGGAGTGCACACTTAACCACTAAGCCAGGGGGCCGGCCCCTCTAGGTCGGTATTTTCATTCACAGTTTCTGAGTGACAAAACAGAGACTTGGAGCAGAGAAAGGCCTTACCCCAAGTCTCTCAGTTAGCAGAGGACGGAGATGAGAGAACGGAATTTTGGATCCTTTCTTAATCCAGTCATTTTGCTGCTATACTCTGGTCCCCAAGCATCAGTGATGATTCAGTGTCAGAAATCCTCTTACTGGCACATTCACATTTCTCTGAAGAACTTTAGACTTAATATGAGAAGAATTTTCTTTTTGGCTGTGAATGTTCTTGTGTTTGTGTCCAGAGTGTCCAGTGGCGAACAGTTTCAATTTCTCAGTCATTTTAGTTTCCGCGTTCCATTTCATCATCTGGGTATGACACCCCGGGCAGTATATCACTAAAGGATTATTATATTTCTTCAGCGGTTGAAGTCCCTTGGCCTTTGTTATAACATTACCCTGCCTTGTTTTATTGATTACCTGGAAAAAATTCTCAAAATGTACAAAGTTGTTGAGTGTATGCTTAAATCTCTTCAGCATTTGTTAAGGCATTAGAATAGTTTACAATGTTTACTTATATTATTACTCAGCAATTTTAATGCACATGTATTGGGTGTGGGAAAATATTTATCATATTTTTATATTTTAATATCTTGAAATGACACTAATGGGATTATAGAAAAACAATAATGCAACAATGTCTTTTATACACGAATGATTGCAACATAATATGGAGATAGAGTGCTAAAGACATATTCTTTCCTAAAACTATTTGATTTACATCTAAATTTTGAACTTCATATGGCCACTGGATCACTTCTGAACAGATTTGCAAGACATTGTTCATAATTTCACGTGAACTTAGTGTGGTAAGGGTTTCAAACTTCAATCATTTCTCTTCAAGATTTATGCCATATATATATGCCATCTGTCCTATTATTTACCATATACATGTATATATATATATTCATAAAAACAAATTTGATTCAAATTATTTTTCTAATATGTATTAAAATAAATGTGTAACTTTAAACTTTAAAAATGTTTTTTCATAATCTATTTAAAATAATCTTGGATACCATATTTGATATGTGTATCATATTTTGTGAGACATTGGTCTAGAAGAAAGAGTTCTGAACTAAGAAGTAGAGGCCTGGATTATGGTAAGAACACCACTATTTTCTAGCTTTGATCATTGAACAAGCCAATTGACCTCCCTGAGCCTGAACCTTATAAAGTTGTGAGGATTAAAGAACTAATGACATAAAGCTCTTTGCATATGCAGTGTACTTTAAATGTTAGTTTCCATCCCTTAAAGGGAATTCAACTGATTAAAGACCATGTTTACCCAAGTCAAGACAGTATGATTTGAGTTCAAATACCTTCTTCTCTGTGTAGTTCTTATCCATGTAATATGCAACAAAATGCTGATAAAAGACACAGAAGTTGTTTCAGAGAGGCCAGGCTTTTGATGAAATCAAGTGAGAAGGCAGAGCCCCATTGTAAATGCTTTGTATGGACGTTCACACAATTATTTACCACATTCTCTCAGGAACCCTATTGTTCTTTTCAAGACTGCAAGAACAGAGGCCCACTAAAATAGCTCACATCAAAGGGGAGTGGGGCTATCGTAGGTGCTCAGAGATCTCATGGAATACAAGACAACCAGTGACATTCAGCTAGGTCTCATGTCAGCTAGCACTGGAAAACCAATCTCAGTCTTTCGGAGGCTTTGTGGTCTCCCCTTCTCTGTCTCTGACTTTTTCTGCTCCCGTGGGGCTCTTTCTCATCACAGCTTCCTCTGCTTACTCATCTTTCTTATGATCCTAAAATGGCAATAAGAGGGGTCTCATCTAGCTTATATGTTTTCATGAAGCCAGAAATCTCTGGCTAACCAGTGGATTGGCAATTCTGGGAATCCACTTCAGGAACAAAGAGCTGTGAAGGGAGGGGAGATGTACTTCATTTATTCAGTCATGAATATACGAATTCCTTCCACTACACAACCCTCCCTCCTAAGGTATTAATGACATTTTGCTCGGGGTCATGGGGCATACTGAAGACCTATAGGAGTGCATGATTTTAAGATTGGTGTTTTGTATGATATATTATATGTCTGAAAAATATCCTGTCAGTACAACATACTTTACACTTTTTAATGCTGTTACCCTAGGTTGTTTTGGCTCTCAAGTTAAATCAACAATCTTTTCTTGGCCCAGGCCACATTCATACTTTAAATTAAAAAAAAATTTTTTTTCAGAGAGATAGGATCTGTGAATCAGACTCTTTAATGGAGAGATATAGCCCCACTAAATCCTTCTAAAGTGGGAACTGAGGAAATAGTAGTAACACTTACCATAATGGCTCATTGGCTTATAAAAATGTTGTGATGAAATATTTTATTTCTGAAGCAGAGAATCAGTAGTTATTTCCCCTCCAAATGTTGATATCCCATCTTATAGACATAGGCTAATAACACTCAATACTATTGACACAAGTAATCCATAATCAATCTATAAGCAAAATTGAGGTGAGTTTATTATGAGCCAGATCTGAGGACTAGCCTGGAGCCCTCCTTCCCGAAGGAAGAAAGGGCACCGAAGAAGTGGGGTGTACAGAGTGGTTATATACCATCTTGGAACAAAGCATACATTACATATGATAGAAATGTCCCTTTTACAATTGTCATGAGATGCTTGGCTGGAACAGCAGATTGGTGGTCACAAGGTGAGTGGTCACAAGGTGAGAACAGCAGGTCAGTAATTAATCCTTAGTTTAGAGAGAGATGCTTATCCTTAAAGAAATGCTGATATGGGGTGAAGCTATATCCCTATCTTTAAGGGCATCATTCTTGTCTTTGGGATATAGTAAATATTTAAAGCAGTTATACAATGCGTGCTCAACAGGCCACCTCAGGCTCTTTTGGAAAAACAAGGTCAAGCAAAATTTGTTTTAAACCAAATGGCTTCCTCTTATACTCCAATATATTCTATTGCTTTTCATTTATTTATTAATACCATTAGTTAAAGAAGTGAAAGTTCATATTTTCAGTACTATTTTATATACTGAGTGAATTCAACACAAAATAAGTAACTTTCTTATGCAAACTTTTGCTGGACTCTTGACATAAAGACATGGATTTTAAACTCTAGCATGCCTAAGAATCAAATGAAAGATTCTTATCCATAGGTCTGAGAGACCATCAAGAAAACTGCCTTTTTGATGAGCACCCCAGATTTTGTTGGTGCAAGTGGTCTGAGAACCACACTTTGAGAAACATTTTTGAGAAAACTGCTATACATGGACGAGAACAATCTAAACAAGCTCCGCTGGGGATGATCAGGTTTCTGCTCTCTGCAAAGGGATCATCACATCGTGTACTTTATATTTGGGACGCTCATGCTCTAGTTACACCAGCATCAGTCCCATTTACCTACTTAGAAATCATTATATAACAACTGATTTTTAGAAAACAGGGTTTCTCTGTGCCTAGGGAGAGAGCCTGGACCCCACCTAGTTACGCATAACCAGGCCAACCCGGTGCAGTGGGATTCTGGTGCTGGTTTGGTGTTAGCCCACGACCCTCTAACGTACATTACTTCAGTGATGTTCCGTGTTTTCAGAGTATGCTGTAAAGTAAGAAGCTTTGCTCCACTTTGAAACAGCTGTTTTGCCAGGGGAAATGTGTCTTTTGAAAACAGGTACATTTTCTTGGGTGTTAGAATACATCATCGTTGCAAATGATTACAGAAATGCTATGATAGTCTTTGGGGCTATTTTAAAATGTCATACCATATGATTTTTGAATTATAAAAACTTACAAGTGATACCAGTTCAAATTGAATATTGTATGAATAAAATGCTTAAGCTATTCTGGAGCCCACAGGGAGTTTTTTGTGTCTCTAAAGGGAAAATGCGGGAAAATTGAAGGCATGTGATAGCATAAGAGACTTTAGATTGTTTATCATAAAGATCTCCTGGGTTTTAAATGGAACTTCAAAAAATGATTGTTCCAACCTGCAAAAGAATTTAGAAAACAGCAAAGGCAAACTTATTTTCCAAAGTTTAATCCGTGTTTTACATCTAATGCTTTCTGCGTGCTGGTTATAACGCCCTTTTAGTCTTTACTCCTACATTTAATGCTGGCTTTGGATCCTTAAACAGCTTTTTTATGCTTTAAATCTTCTCTTCTTAGCCATGGCCAAACTTTTTTTGTGTTTTTTATTTTTTCTATTTTTAAGCTCTGGACCATGAAGAAAGTTAGATTCTGGAAACTTGTTTGTTTTTCCTGATTTTCCCCTTGGAGATTTATGGTATCAGCCATTACACTTTTTCCAATCAAATTTTCAGAAGCCTCTAATGATTTTAGATCTGATGTAACTCCTAATTGTTCCATAGTCTATTAAAAGAAAGCACAATTTATTTTCTGAAATGAATTAGACTTGTACACCAGATATGCTTTTTCATGGTGTCCCTGCTATGAAATCTGTTTTTCTCTAGGCTCCATGTAGTCTCAGCCCAGAGCTCCCCCCTCTTGAAGGTTTTCCTGAGAATCTTTTGCCTACTTTGGTGCTCTTTGTCCTATTTTCCAAAATTTAGTTCTGCAATTATCCTATGGTAATGTGATTGTTGACATGTCTCTCTCCACATTAGACAATAGCTCATAGAAGGCAGGGAACTTATTTTGAAATCCACACTGCCTAGTGCATTGCCTATTGCAAGTAAAATGCCAGACAACTACATGAAAAAGTGTATCTTTATATACTATACTCAAACCCATATGTTCCAATCCACATAAACATTTAAAATTTTATTTTGGACAAGAAAATTTGAACAAGAAAATCTTCTCTTCAAATGTACGAAGTTATGAATTTGTCTGAGGAATGGGTTGCCAAACCCTGCATTCAAATATAGTTTCCTCTGAAGATGGGCACAGATGTTAGCCCAGGGCCAGTCTTCCTCAGCAAAAAGAGGAGGATTGGCATGGATGCTAGCTCAGGGCTGATCTTCCTCACACACACACACACACACTATATATATATATATAGTTTCCTCTGGTATTCTATAACATAGTTTCTTAACTTTGCACTATTGATGACTTGGACTGGATAATTCTGTGTTGTGTGGGGCTGTTGTGTGCATCATGAGATGTTTAGCAGCATCCCTGGCCTCTGCCCACTAGATGCTATTAGCACTCCTAACCCCAGTTGTGACTACCAAATAAGTCTCTAGACATTGCCAAATGTATTCTAGAGGGCAAAACTGCCCTTGGTTGAGATACATAATCCTAGAATGATAACTTTACCAACTTCAGGTCAATCCGTCAGTATCTGAAAGAGATCTCAAACATCAATAGAAATCTAATCCTATTGACTATGCAACATGTTCCTTTTTAAGTTTTAATTGCCCTTTCAAACTTCCAATGAGCTCGCAATGTAGATGATGGCTCCTTGGCTTATGTGACTGGTGTATGGGCTGGGATGGCTGGAAGCGTGGGGCTGGCTGGACACCTATCTCTCCATGAGACCAGTTGTGTTCCTTACAGCATGGCAGTGTCAAGGTAGTCAGACTTTTTACACTGTCCCCAGAGTTGGTGTTTCAAGACACTTGGACAGAAGCTGCAAGGCTTCTTATGACCTAGTCTTAGAAGTCCTGGAATGCCACTTTCGTCGCATTTTATTATATAGGAATTAACTAAGTCCAGTCCAGATTCAAGGGTAGGTAGAGAGGGAGAGGAATAGACACTTCTTTTGAGGGGAAGGAAGTGTATATACAAGGAGGGAAGAAATTAATGGTGGTCATCTCGAAAACAAGCTACCAAATCTGCTCAGAGTTAAACAAGATGCTCTGTCTTCTTCTCCCCCCTCCTAGGATTGGTTTTACTATTCCTCCCAGGTTTGTGATAGCTTGATTTCTGGAAACAGACAACAGAAGACAACAGCTCCTTCATATTTCTAGGATATTTCTTCACTTTGGACAACAGCTCTTTCTTTCCCCTCTGTCTTTTGTTGACAGCTGGAATTTGGGTTCCTACTGTAAAGACATCCCATTTTGAGGGAGGCATCCTAACCTCATTTATAAAGTTTTGTTTTAGTTCTTCTGTGATATCTTTCAGGAAATAACATTTGCCATCCTGTGGGACAGAGTAAGCTGATAGAAATTTTCCTCCTAGAAGGATCCAATCATGATTTTTGGCTTGTCATAAACGTAAACCATAAACATGCATGAGTCTTGGGAGTGGTTTGGTGGGGAGAGGGTATGGAAGGAGATAGGCCTGGGCGTAAATCCCCACGGCACCCCTGTGGGGCCTACGGTGAGTTCCTTCATTTCTCCTACTTTCATTTTCCTTCTCTGGAAAGTGAGTGAAACCTGCCTACCTTGAAGGTTTTTGTTAGGCATTGATCGTGGCTGTGGATCGTGGGGACATAGTCCTCTGCAGGTCTCATGTTTTTGCACATCTTAGAGGCAATGACTACCTTTCCTCCAGACTATCTTTTCAAGGTTGATTGTTAGCTAACAGACTTGGAGGACAGTGACTCCCTCTAGGACAGAAGGCCTATTTGTTTCCTGACCAGGATAATAGACAATGTCTACCTCCGGGGCAAAGGCCAGACAGGCTTGCTGTCCACTATAAAAGATTCAGGTTTCCTAAGCTAGAAGTTTCTTAACTAGTATGCAGGAGTGAGGTGGCCTTCTTCTTGTCACCTTGTGGGCATTTGGGCTTGAGAAACTTATGCTAATATTGACACTCTGGCTACTGCTATTGCTGTGATTAATAAAGTCCTTTGTTTCTGACCCAGAAGTCTGTGCTTTGAGGTTGGGCTCTAGAGGCGGGAGGGGATCAGCAACCTCGAGGTTTCTCCTACTCTCTCTGCTCCCTTCTACCCTGTCTACTGCAATTCCTAATCAACCAGGCCTAGAATGGGTTTGTCTTCTCAGTCTTCCTCTTCCTGTGTTGATGGGATCTCTCTTATGCAAAACATCATGCCTAGGATTACCAACCTTGGCTCTTTAAAGGAGAAGATAAAGGAGTTCAGAGAATCTTTTTGTTCTCTTTTTTTCTCCAAAAATTTGCTGAATTTTGGTGTCAAAAGTGGAATATTAACACTATTTTTTCCTCTTTGCATTCCTGTTTTAACAATTCTAAATCTCTCCCTAGGCAAATTTATTGGAAGAATGGAAGCAAAATTAGTATAAAAAATGCAAAACAGAAAATCTCATGCATATTTTTTGAAAATCCCCATTATTACTTGCTCTCAAGAACTACTATGAAGTGATTCCTATCTCCCACTAGTAGAATCATCCAGTTCATTGTGGTTAAGTTTGGTAGCACTCTTTGCTCAGAACATTTCTTTGAGGTAGTTGGCTATGACAAACCCTACATTTCTAGCCCTTTAAAAAGCTCAGTGTCCTCCATGCCAGATAAAGGAACAGAACTCGGTAGAAACATTTTTAGCATCACCAAGGTATTCCTATATGTATTTCTGCATATGGCTTTCTCAGGCCATAACTGAGAGCTGGAAGATAAATCTTACTCAAATTCTCAATGTCATGGTCAGTTCCCCTAAGCCCGGCTTAGACTGGTTGAAAAGCAACTGAAAGAGAGAGGACACTGTCTGACAATGTGACAAAGTACATGTTATTTCTTTTTTGAGAAGTGTGTCACTTGAGATTTTCACCAGATGTAGTTGAGTTAATTCTCCCCATTTTTGAGTAGCGTTCAAATTAGAACTCACATCACCTAGGGGTGAAACTTTGTTTATGGACTCCAAACTACATTCTTTTCCTGGACCTAAAGCATATAAATTCATTTTTCACAAGGTGGAGACAGGGGAGGTCAGTCAGCGTGTTCACCAACAACATTGAATCACTTTCTCCCTTCTCTCAGGTGCCTACTGAAAACAATTGGAGTACTTATTATTGTTCTCAATGTATCTCGTTTCAAAGTATTGATCATTTACTAGGCACTTAGCATGGGGCTGAGCATTGTGTGGAATATTAAATAAGTACCTGGAGCTTATAACCTTCTTGGGTCAACTTGACACTTGAATGGAAAACAATAGAAGGCAAAATAAAAATTGTGCCAAAATATATAGTAAACCAAAGAAATGAATGCATATATCTATTCAAATACTTGTATACAAACATTCATAGCAGCTTTACTTGCAACACCCCCAAACCTGAGACAATCTATATTAGTTTCCTGTTTCAGTATACCACACTATCCCCAAATTTAGTGACTTAAAACAATAAATATTTATTATCTCGCAGTTTCTGTGGATCAGGAATTTGGGAGCAGCTTGGCTGGGTGCTTCTAGCTCTGGGTCTCCTATGAGGTTGCAGTCAAGGTGTCAAGGCGCCGTGGTCATCTGAAGTCTTGGCTGAAATCGGAAGATTTGCTTCCTACGTGGCTCACTGGCATGGCTGTTGACAGCAGACTGAGTTTCTCATTACATGGGCTTCTCCATATGGCTGCTTGAGATTCCTCACAGCATGGCAGCTGACTCCCCCAGAGCAGGTGATCCATGAGAGAGCAAGGAGGAAGTCCAAAATCCTTATGTGACCTAGTTTCAAAAGTTGCATGCCATCACTTCCACTTTATTCTATTCATTAGAAATGAGTCGCTAAGTCCAGTCCACATTGGAAAGGAGAGGGAAATTAGGCTCCACCTCTTGGAGAGAGTGGTATCCAAGAAGTTGTGGACATATTTTAAAACCATCACACAACCTAAGTGACCATCTCCAGGAGAATCCATAAAGAAATTGTTTGCATATCACACAATGGAGTACTACTCAGCAATAAAAAGGAATGAAGTTTTGATGCATGCAATAACATGGATGAATGTCAAAACAATTATGCTGAGGAAAACAAGTCAGACACAAAAGAAGACATACTGTAGGATTTCATTTATATAAAATTCTAAAAACTGCACACTAAGCCATACATAGAGAAAGTAGATCAGTGGTTGCCTGGGGACTGGGTTTGAGGGGATGGAGTGATGAAAGGAGGGAGGAAGGGATTTCAAAAAAGCACAAAGAAACTTTGGGAGGTGATGGATATACTCATTATCTTGTTTGCGGTGACAATTTTAGAGCTGTACAAATATGTCAAAACTCATCAAATTGTAGGTTTTAAATATGTGCAATATATTGTATGTCAATTATACCTTAATAAAGCTGAAAAAAATTTATGGTAAAGAAAAGAAATTTTTTAGTTCATATGCCAATTATATTTTCCAGAACTTTCCTTTTTAGCTCTGTCTCTTTACTCACCAAATATAATTAATAAGTCTGGGACTTTTATCCATTGCAAGATAGTTTTCAGCATGGAAGGAGCTTATTAACCTCTTTTAACATCAGATAATACTTTTGGGACTCTGGGTTCTTATTTGGTTGAGCAACACACTTCAGGTTATTTTCAACATAAAAGTATTCCTAGAAGAATTTTAATATATAAAGCCAACAATGTCTATTTTGTTTTGTGTGTTCATCCAAAATCAGACTGATTTCTTCCTCCACAAATATGCTCTTATTAAATCACCATTCACCCAGCACTGTGACCTAGAAACATCTACTACTTCTCCTTCATTGACATCTTCTTCCCCAACCCACCCCTCACAATTTGTCCATTAATTCAACATTCATTGAGCAATCACCACATACCAGAGGTTGTACTAGTTGTGAGGTGTATGGTAGTGAGCAATGTACCTGATTCCTACCCTTCCGCCTCTTACACTTTAGGGAGGATGTAGTCTCCAAGTCTGGTTAATTCTGCACTGGAAATGCCTCATATCCTTTCTGTCCTCCATTCCCATTGCTCTGATTCAGTTTACATACTCATCATCTCTTGCCTAAAGTAATTTTCTAATTGGTCTCTGTCTTTTTTCTCTCTTCAGACTAGTTTGTTCTCTATCTAGTTGCCAAAATCTCTCTTCTAAAACACAGATCTGATTATGTTATTTTCTGATTCAAATAATTTTTGATGGATCCATATTACTAGCTAAATGAAGTCCAAGTTCCTTCATGACTTAACATCTACCTGCCGACTCAGCCTCAATTTCACCAGAAATAAATAAATTTCATTTATTTCAGCATACTGTACTACTCAAAGTTCCTCATTACGCTGTGTGTGCTCACATGTGTTTGCACACTTTGCTTCTGCTTGGAAATGACCTTTGACCTCTCCTTCACTCAGTAAATTCCTGTGCATCCTTCAAGACACCATTCCCATGTACCTTCTTTCTAAAGAACATCTATTTATAAGCAGAGTTTATCAGTCTCTCAAACTCCCACAACATCTGTGTACCCTTGTAATTTAGTACTTATCAAGGTAGAGTGTAACTCAGTTTAAAGCAGCCCTAGCTCCCAGACAGGCCATGGTGTTTTCCTGCTGAATATAACTTTTTCACAGAATACCAAAATCATATGAGGTTATTCTGTGGCTAATCCACTTAATGGATTAAAACAAAAACAAGAACCCACCATAGTCACACCCGAGCACAGACAAAAATAAGAACACTGTGCTAATCACAAAAATGGCCACATATCCCCCTTTCCCAGCTAACGTGAGTGGTTCTGCTTCCTTATCAATTACACGTTTAACGCCATTCCACTCCATTCCTCCCTCCTCCTAGATAAAAATTATTAAGATATCCAGTCATAGAATTGCTCCCACTTTCTGACAGCACCTAATACAGAGCAAACCCCTACTTCCTTGACCCTTCCTCCAAACTATCTAACATGAGCCCAAATCCTATAACAAGTCTCCCTGACACCCTCTGAGACGCCTCTTTGTTTTCCATGGTGTGAGGTCTCCCTTATTGCAGCAAACAATAAACCCAATTTTGCTTGAATGCAGGTATATTCCTGGTGGTGTTTTACTGTTGGGCATCAAAGAATTTACATATTTCATCTTTCTACTAGACTATGAAGACTTAGAAATCTGGGACTTTATCTATCTATCTATCTATCTCTCTACCTATCGTCTATCATCATCTATCTATCTATCTCCATCTATTTATTTATTTTGGCACCTCCTGTCCCAAGCATAGTGCCTGACTAGATATTGAGTACATGTTTGTAGGATAAATGAATGAATGTATATTTTATGATTGAAGGCACACACTTTAACAAATAGAAGGAGCTGCTTTAATAAAACATGCTATTTCTCATCAAAGTGCTCTGCCAGTCTGCTACTGACTGAGTTTGCTTTTACATGTGAAGGTGCTCCTGTGGTTTTGATGTTATTGCCTTTGGCCAGTTCCCACCATCAGCAGAGCTCATGTCTTCATTTTTGAAGTGACATTAACTTGTATTGTACCTCCACAGTTCCCCAGGATCCTTACCATTCCCAGCATGCTTAGCTACGTAGCCTACCGGGTGTGAGGATGCTGTTATCCTAACTATACATTACTGGAAATAAGTCACAGTAGGAAAGCAGATTAGGACAGTTTAAAGTATGGGGAAATAGAAGCTACGAACAACTAGAAAGAAAATTGATTTCTAACTACAATGAGACCTCATACTTGTTTTGACTTCATGGATGATTCAAGGTATAGTATGGTTGTATGGTTGTCCTCTCTCCAGGATTTATTTCATCTGTAGATTTCTAGAGCCCTCTCAGTCTTAATCTTATGAATCTTCTTGTTTTGTGCTTTAGTAACATATTATTCAAAGTAGAGTAAAAAGTGCTATTTCTATTCAAGGTACTTATCTCATTTTTGTCCAGTATAGCAGATTGGTTAAGAACTTGGGTTTTTGCATCAGAAAGACCTGGATTGGAATCCAGGATCACCAACTTCTTGAACATGTGACTTTCGTGTCACTTAACCTTTCTGAATCTTAATTTTCTCAATTGTAAGATAAGGATATCAATAGTAAATGTGCTATAGAGTTGTGGTTAGAATAAAATGAGACAGCATATAAAAATCTTCTCTGGCACATAGATTGCTCAAAAATTTTAGCTATTATTAATGCAATCATCTCATTATTTTTCATTAGCAAAAATTGCATTTATAAATCCAGGGTGGAAGTTGGATACTATATACTATGCAATATTATATAATACACTATTATTTTATATATTATTATGATATATAATACATTATGTCTATTACATTATATAAACTAAAATATAATGGTTTATATTATAGGATTTAGTCAAACTCATTATTTAAGTAATAAAAACTTTGCAAAACTGGTTTGTGTATATATACCTTGCCTGAAATAAACTTCTAAATCTAGAAAAATAAAATAAACTCTTTTAATACCTATCACAGTGGGAGTTTTAGTGATTGGACTGGATGACTTTCAAGGTTCCCTGTTGTCAGAAAAAGAACAGTGAATTTGATAAACAGCAGGACAGACTAAAGCAAGTGAAAAAAGAAGCAGAAACTAGACTGGCTCTTGGGAGGGATAAGCATTATTATCATATCCAGCTGCTGATGACAAAAAGAAGTTTAGTCAAACTGGAAGTGTTGACGAAAGTGATGATAGGAATTGGTTGGTCTAAGGAGGCAGTTAGCAGCTGAGAAATCAAGGAGCAGAATACAGCAGAGCAATTGGATGAAATATGTAAATAAGATATATTACTATTATCAGTAGCTAATATTAGTGAGTTCTTTTTATGTGCCAAGAGTTGTTCTGAGTTGCACTTGCTAGCTCATTTAATCCTCAAAACACTCAGTATAACAAGTACTATTATTATTCCTCTTAACAAATGAGGAAATGGAGCTAAAGTGGATAATAGTAGAACTTGTTTCCCAACAAAGGTATTATTTGTCAGGTCTCTTTGGGTTGCAGATAGTTTTTTTCTGGGAAAGATTCGCCCTGAGCTAATATCTGTAGCCAATCTTCCTCTCTTGCTCTCTCTTTTCTTTTTCCTACCCAAAGCCCCAGTACATAGTTGTATATTCTAGTTGTAAGTCCTTCTAGTTCTTCTGTGTGAGCCACTGCCACAGCATGTCTACTGACAGACGAATAGTGTGGTTCCACGCCCAGGAACTGAACCTGGGGTGCCAAAGCGCAGTGTGCCAAACTTTAACCACTAGGCCATCTGGGCTGGCTCGGGTTGTAGATATTTTTAATCTCTGACATTCTATTGTTCATATCTAGAAGATCAATTTGGATCATTTTTATATCTTTCATGTCTTTCCTTAGCATGCTCATATTTTCCTCCACATTTGTGAACATGTAGAAGATAGCTGTGGTAATTATTTTCCTGTTTATGTTTACTGACTCTATCATCTGTGTCATTTCTGGTTCCATTTTGATTGACTGAATGATTTTTTACTTATTAAGGATTGTATTTTCCTGCTTCTTTGAAAGCAGGTCATTTTTGATTGTATGACAGACATTGATAATTTTACTCTGTTGGCTGCTGGACACTCATGTACTTAAAAAATATTCTTGAACATTATTCTGGGATATAGATAAATTTATAATAAACTTTGTAACAGTTTAATCTTTTTGAGACTTGTTTATAAGCTTTCTTAGGCAGAACCAGATTAGCCTGGAGTCTAAGTCTAATTTTGCCCACTAGCGTGAGTCAGTACCATTCTGAGAGAGCCACCTGATGCTCCATGCCTTGTGTCATTTTTCTACTCTGACTGGAGGAGACACCAACTATTCCTGGCCTTGTGGAAGCTCCAATGATGGGTCTGCTTGCCCCTTTCAGGTGGTTCTTTCCAGGGCGTTGGGTAATTTCCTCATATATATACAACGATCAGGACTCAGGTGAAGATTTGGTGGGGGTGGGGAGCTCTCTTTATCTGCAGTTTTCTTTATCTCTGATTCTCTGTCAAAACTTTAGCTTTCTTGGCCTCTGTAAACCCCCAATTTTGCCTTTCCAACTCAGGAGAATCCTGGGTTTCTTCCTCTCTACACTGCATCCTGGAAACTTTCTCTAGGCAGTAAGCTGCAGCAACCTTAGAACTCACTCCATTGGTTTTCTCTCTCTCAGGAATCACTGTCTTGTGCTGCTTCCTGTCCAACGTCTGAAAACGATTGTTTTCTTTTCTTTTTTTCCTATTTTTTAGTTGTTAGAGGCAAGAGGGCCATTCTAGTCTGTGGTATTTTATCTTGGCCAGAAGCAGAAGTCCCTAGTTATCTTTTTTACTAAGTTCCCTGAAGCTACAGCCTGAGTAAGCACATGATTTGTATCTCTAAACACAACACACACAGTTTAATCAACTGTTTTATGACCACATAACATTCTACCTGGACTCAGTCGACAACTCATTTTAAGGTCTATTGCCTGCCATACCCATTTTCATTTACAAACTTATATATTAGCCATGGCTCTTTCAGTTGAAAGTAAGAGAAATTCTACTCAAACTAGTTAGGGAAAAAAGTCCTCTTAGCTTGTTTAGCTAGAAGTCCACAGAACTGGAGTGATTTCAGGCATTTCAAGAGGGGGAAGGAGATTCCAATAATATCATGAAGGTTCCTTATCTCTATTTCTTGGAAATCTTCTCTCAAATGGCAGGCAAGATTGCTGTTGGCACTACAAGACTTTTATCCTAGCAGTTAACTACTTCAAGACATATATCTTATGAGTTTAAAACCCAGCAAAGAAAGACAATGTCTTTTCTGATAGCACTTGTAGAAAAGTCCTCTTGTTGGGTCAGATCAGCCAGGATTGGATCACATGACCATTTTAGACCCAATCACTCTGGCCTGGGGCAAGAGTTTCTTTCATCAGCCAAGACTAGTTGTGTGCTCTCCTGACTCATATGAACTGGGTTATCCATAGGAACGTGGGATTCTATTATCAGAAGAAAGAGATGAGTCCTTGTGCAAGACAGGAACGCACATATTAGACTTGGGGTATAAAATAGGAGCCTAGTTTTAGGAATAATGCAAAAACCCAATACCATATCTGATACACAAAACAGAGAGGACTTACCAAGGTGAGTGTGTCAGCTGAGCTGTTGAATGAAAGCCTAAATCTCTTGGACTAAGAACAGATTGGCCAAAGAATCCTGGGTGTGGTGAAGTCTACTAATTGAGGTCAGGTAACCTCATCTATGAAGAGAAGATACTATCAGAGCAGGGATAGCCCATTTGCACCTTTAATACTGAGAGTCTATGAATCTATTACAACATAGTATAGAAGTAGTACTTTCATTAGCATAATGCTCCTGGCACATAAACTCACATAGGTGAAACGTTGTTATTGATCTTCAAATTAGAGAAAGACATCACTCTGAGGTGTCTCTAAATACAAGTTTACTAATACCAAATTGTTTGGATTTTTGAAAATCATTTTCAACATTAAAATGAGATAGAAATCTTGGCGTTCTTGGGAATGGGATTAATAATTGTATTCCATGTTATTCAACCAACAGGGCTTTCTGATAAAATCCTCTTTGTTTTTTTAAAAACGCCAAGAAGATGGTAGTGACTGTCTGATGTATTATTGGTATAAAGGATTCTGAGATTGTATTTGGACTAAGCTAGAAAGAGTGACTTTTTGTTCCAATATTAGCTCTTGTGGGTATTAACATGACTTACGTTCTGAACCAAGAAGGGGTAACCACCTCTGGCTCTGGTTTCAGTTGGTTTCTTGGCCTTGGGTAAATCATATAGAGTCACCTAAGTTTCTATTTCTACAAAGGAAAAGGCTTGTAACACTCATATATCCCACAGAGATTGGCTAATGATTAAACAACATGTTGTTTAGGGATATATACATATATTATAAAACTATTTTTTTTAAATCAAGCAGAAAAAATTTAGGATATTGATCATCTTTAGGCAGAAGGAGAGTCAAGATAATGATAGAAGGGAGGATCTCACAGTTAGATGCAGAAGTATTAATAATTACATAGTTCTTAAGTTGGGTGGAGGTCTCATTAGAGTTTATTTCATTTATAATTTATCACTCTTCATAATATAAGTATTATATATACCTTTTGAATGTATCAAATATTGCATAATAAAACATAAAAGAATAATAAAATAAATTCCTTTGTGAAAATACTCTACTACCTTGAATAAAGGGCATTCAGAAGAGCAAAATGATTCAGTTCAATTCCTCGACCCTATATATCTGTATTCCAAATTAGGCTCTTTTCTAGTTTAACACATACAGAAGAGGTTGCCCAGGGTATCATGGGAGATAGTTGATACAAGCCTACACTGACTTTCTAGTGGATCCTTAATTTATTTAAAACACAAAATGTACATATCCTCAACAGGGGATACAGGGATATAGAAGCCACAGCAAGCACAGGATTCCTACACTTACTGTTTGTACTTTCTTACCATTCCATTGTATCGTCTTGGACTTGATTCCCCACCATTCCACTGAGTAGCTCATATCAAGATCACAAACAACTTCCATCTTGCCGAGTCCAGTGGTTAGTTCTCTGATCATATTTTACCTCTCAGCAGCTCTGACCACAGGTGAACATTCATTTCTGGAAACACTTTGTTCTCAGAGTTTTTCTTCTAACTCAACTGTTGCTATTTCTGAGTGTCTTTTGCTGGCTGCTGCTTTACTTGATTTCTAAAAGTTGAATGTCTTAGGCCTTGTCCTCAGTTCTTTTCTTTTTCTACAGTCTTTCACTAAGTGATCTTAAAATGTGCTGGTTAATCACAAATATCTATCTCCAGCTGGGGCCTCTACCTTCAGCTCCAGATTTGTGTATCCAATGGCTAGACTAACATATGCACTCAGGCATTGAACAGCCTCTAAAAGTCTGCTCATCCACCAGATTGTCCCCTCTCAGAAAATGCTACATCTATCATGCCAGTATCTCAGACCACAGACATCTTTGATTCCTTACTTTCCTTGACATCCCACAACCCATCCTTTATCAAGTGCTGTTAACTCTATCTCCAAAATACATCCCAAACATGATCACTTCTCATCAATTTCACTGATATAATTGTGGTCCAAGCTTCCATGATTTCTCACTTGGACCCTGCCTGCCCCACACAGAAGCCAGAGTTAACTTTTTAAAGTGTAAATCTCATTCTACCATCTAACCGCATAAATCTCTCTGCTGGCTTCCCATTGGAATTACAGTAAATTTCAAATGCCTTGCCATGGCCCAAAAGCCCTCCCTCCCAGCTCTCACACCTTATCTCATACCACTCTTCCTCTCTCTCCCTAGTCTCCCACCACACTAGCCTTTTCTATACCCTATAAATTCACACAGCTCTATGCCTTCTTGGGATTTGTGCATTTGCTGTTCTCTTTGCTTGGAATGTCTCCCCTCTCCCACCCCATCCATACTGTCACATGGTTTCTTCTTTGCTTTTTCAAGTCGAAACTCAAATGCCCACTTTTCAGAGAGAACTTCTCTGAAGAGCTAGGTAAAGTAGAACTTTCTCTCTCCCCCACCACAAGTCACTTTCTTTTGTTTTTCTTCTTTTTTCTTTTCTTTTTTTTTTTTTGGTGAGGAAGATCAGCCCTAAGCTAACATCCATGCCAATCTTCCTCTTTTTTGCTGAGGAAGAGTGGCCCTGGGCTAACATCTGTGCCGATCTTTCTCCACTTTATGTGGGACACCGCCACAGCACAGCCTGACAAACAGTGCCTTGGTGCGCACCCAGAATCCGAACCCCGGCCACCAGTAGCAGAGCGCACGCACTTAACCCTTACGCCACAGGGCTGGGCCCCACAAGTCACTTTCTATCTCATTGTGCTGTTTAATTTTCTTCACAGCACTTAAAACTATTTGAAGTGATCTTATTTATTTGTTTCTTTCCGTGCTTAGTTTCTATGTGTTTTCTCATCAGAATGTCAACTACATGAGGGCAAAGTCTGTGACTGTCTTATTTTTTGCCTTACCCCCTGGAGCTTGAGTAGTGCCTAGCATATAATAGGTGATAAATAAATACTTATTTTTTTTGTGTGTGTGAGAAGATCAGCCCTGAGCTATCATCCATGCTAATCCTCTTTTTGCTGAGGAAGACCGGTTCTGAGCTAACATCTATTGCCAAGCTTCCTCCTTTTTTTTCCCCAAAGCCCCAGTGGATAGTCGTATGTCATAGTTGCACATTCTTCTAGTTGCTGTATGTGTGACTCGGCCTCAGCATGGCCTGAGAAGCAATGCATTGGTGTGCACCAGGGATCCGAACCCGGGCCGCCAGTAGGGAGCGGAGCGCACGTACTTAACCGCTAAGCCACGGGCCGGCCCAATAAATACTTATTGAATGAATTGTTGCTTGTTGAATGAATAAATGAGTAAATAGCTTAAAGTCACATAGGCCTTGTCTGTGACGAAGACCCAGATGATAATATATATTTTATTATATAACTCGATAAAATAGTCTCAGAGTGTGATGATTTAATAAACACAAGGTGCATGCATCATTTTCTTTCATGTAGAACAGGTAAGTTACACCAGATTCTACCAGTCTTGGTCCTTCATTTTTGCATGCTCTTTAATCTCACTTTGATGAGTTCTCCTACAAGACATTTAAATCTAAACAAAAAGACAAGAAGAAATTCTGCTTCCAGCCAGATTTATCCTCTGTCTAAAGGAAAAAAATAAAAAAATAAAGAAAAAGGAAAAGGAAAGGAAGAAAAGAAGGAAGAAAGCACAAGTGAAAGAAAAACAAACAGAATACATAAAAAACAGTTTTCAGTTTTCTAGATGCTGGACATCAGGCATTGCAAGTAGCGATCCTTGAGAGACAGGAAACAAAAGAAGTCGGCCCCACGACTACCCCAGTTTGCTGCCCTGAGAGTTTCTAGGCGGTGGCACAGGGAGGCAGAATCTGGCAGACTCCCTGAGTTGAGAAGATGAGTCTGAGAGTCTCGGAGACCAAGGCAGCTGGAGTTCCTAGGTCAGAGTAGTGGAGAGGCGAGCACTGTGTAGAAACAAAACCCCAGACATCCCCTGAATGCTCCCCTCCAGTATTCAGTGAGTACTGATCAGTGCAGGTACCTGATAACAGAGCTTCAAAATATATGAAGCAAACCTGGGGCTGGCCCCATAGTAGCTAAGTTCACGCACTCCGCTTTGGCTGCCCAGGGTTCCCAGGTTCGGATCCCAGGCGTGGACCAACACACCACTCATCAAGCCATGCTGTGGTGGAGTCCCATATACAAAATAGAGAAAGATTGGCACAGATGTTAGCTCAGGGACAATTTTCCTCAAGCAAAAAGAGGAAGATTGGCAACAGATGTTAGCTCAGGGCCAATCTTCCTCCCAAACCTTCCTGTCCCCCCAACATATATATATATATATATATATATATATATATATATATATATATATATATGAAGCAAAACTGATAGAACTGTAGGAAGAAATAGACAAATCTACAGTTTTAGTCAGAGATTTCAATACTCTTCTTTCAATAATTGAAAGATTGTTCAATAATTAAAATAATTAAAATCAATAAGGGTATAGAATATTTGAATAATAGTTTCAGGCCAATCAAATTGGCCTGCAAATTATAGAAGACATCACCCAACAACAGTGTAATATGCATTATTTTCAAGTTTACATGTACATTTGCCAAGATAGACCATATTCTGGGCCAAAACTAAGTCTTAATAAGTTTAAAATTATTAGAATTAAAGTATGTTCTCTGACTACAATTAAATTAGAGTTCAATAACAGAAAGAGTTCTAGAAAAGTACTGAAACATTCTGTAACTAAAGAACACTTTTCTAAATAACACATGCATAAATAAAAAAATCAAAAGAGAATAGAAAATACTTGAACTGAATAAAGATGTTAATATCAGAGTTTGCTAAAGCAGTGTGTTTGTGTGTGTGTATATACACACATACAAATCAATGATGTCTGCTTCCATCTTAAGAAAGTAGAGAAAGAACAACAAATGAAATCCAAAGTAAGAGAAGGAAGAAAATAAATGATATAGAAAGATCAAAATGGAAACTGATGAAATAGAAAACAGCAAAACAACGGAGAAAATCAATGAAACAAAAAGCTGGTTCTTTGAGAAGATCAATAGAGTTGATAAAACTCCTACCAGACTGATCAGGAAGAAAGAGAGAAGACACGAATGACCATTATTTAGGAATGAGAAAGGTGATATCATTATAGATTTTACAGATAGTAAAAGAATAATAAGAAAATATTATCAATAGCATTTTACCTAAAATTTTACAACTTAGATGAAATAGACAAATTCCTTGAAAGTCACAAACTACCAAAGCTTACTCAAAAACAAATAGTTTAAATAGCCTTTTATCTATTGAAGAAATTGAATTTGTAGTTAAAAACTTACCTAAAAAGAAAACTCCAGGTGATGATGGTTTCATTGGTGAATTTTTCCAAACATTTAAAGAAAGTATAATACCAGTTCTACCTAAACTCTTCCAGAAAATTGAGGAGGAGGGGATACTTTCCAACTCATTTTCTAAGGGCGACATTACCCTTAGATCAAAAGTAGACAAAGACATTACAAGAAAAAAATTACAGTTGCATATGCCTCATAAACATAGATGCGAAAATTCTAAAGGAAATTTTAGAAATTAAATGTACAAATACTTAAAAAGGACAATACATCAGGACCAAGTGAGGTTTAATCCCAGAAATGCAAGTTTGGTTTAATATTAAAAAATCAATTAATGTAAATTACCATATTAATAAACTAAAAAAAAACAAAACCATGGGATCATCTGAATAGATGTAGAAAAAGCATTTGACATGTTAGTTACAGCTGTTGCATAGTAAGAATGATATAAATTGTGAGATGTTGCCAATGTAATATACACTTGGCAGAACGGTGTGTGTGTGTGTTTGTGTGTGTGTTTGTATGTGTGTGCGCGTGCACAAATTTTTTTTTTCTGGACCCATTTGAGAGTAAGATGCATATATCATGGTCCTTTGTCTGCAAATACTTCAGAGTATATTTCCTAAGAATAGAGGCATTTTCTTACATAACTACAGTACTATTAGCAACTTCAGTAAATTTACCATCGATATAATACTTTTACCTAATATACCATCCGTATTCCAATTTTGTCACTTGACCCAATAATGTCCTTTAAAGCATTTTTTCCCATCCAGAACAGGATCCCACACACAGTCAGGAATCTAATTGCCATGTTTCTTTAGCCTTCTTTTATCCGGAACAATTCCACACCCTTTCTTGGTCTTTAATGATATGGACATTGGAAAAAATACACTTCACCCTCCCCTTTTCTAAATGAAATATCCTCATTTGGGGTTGGCTGCTATTTCCTCATGACTTGACTCAGGTTATTCTTTCTTCTTAGGTGGTCTTGCATCTTTTTCCGTGTATCACAAATGCGGGCACATGATGTCCATCTGTCCCTCATAGTTGAGGTTAATTTTGATCACTCTCAAGGTGTTGCGTTTCTCCAATATATAATTGCTGCTTTTCACTCTTTACAACTAATAAGCAGTCTGTGGGGACACACTTTAAGACTAACCATGTGAATATCTTATTCCTTATCAAAATTTCTCCCCAGATTTAGCATCCACTGATGATTCTTGTCTGATGCAATCTTTATTATGAAGTCACAAAATGATTTTTTCAACTCCAGGACTCTTACATTTACCAGTTGGCATTCTGCTTTCTACTGTAAGCAACAGCTTCCCTTTCCTTTGTTTATTTATATTGGTAAGAACTAATAAATTACATTTTTTCAATGATTTATAATTCATCGTTTTGATGGTCATTTTCCCCCCCCCAGATTTGACTCTTCAGTTTGGCAACTGTGTCCTCGTGAGGCATCTTATCTTTTTTTGCTTTCTGGCATAGCAATATGTTCCAGGCTCATCTTGAACCGACCCTCCCCCAGCCGTGGAATCAGTCATTTCTCCAAGGATCCCTGGTTCCTTTTAATGGACAGTGGCACTAAGGATCAAAATCTGGGTTCTAGATGACAATCAATATATTTTAATACCTTTCCTATTAATAAAAACATTATTTCAGCACAAATGGAGCTAGATTACCTGAGTCTAAGCTTACCATTTGTGTCTTCCCTCTATTCTTTGTTTTAATATTTTAAAATTCTTTAAGTTATCTCTGTTTATAAAATAATACATGTTCATTGTAAAAAGGAATTTAAAAAATTGAGACAGATATGAGGAAGCAAAACAACCAAACCAAAAAACACCTCAATTCTCATCAACCAGCCATTACTTCCTATAAACATTTGGCTTATCTGTTTCATAGCTGAGTATTGTGCTGGAGACTTAGTGGAAATAATCTACTGACTAGATAAAGTCTGTCTTTTTTTCTTTGCTTTAATAAGAAGGTCCATTTGTCTGATTTTGGGGCAGAGGGGATGGGTGCAGGAAGGGTGGGGATAATTTATCAATGAGGAATGTAAAGTATTCCCCCATCCCTAACTCTAGTTAAGCAGGGGTTTATGCTTCTAAGCTATGGACCCCTCCTGACGCAAAATTATTGGAGAAAAGGACAAAATAAGCATTTTGTTTTCCAAGGTCTAAAAGAGTAGGTGACAGAACTTTGGCGGCTATGAGAAGTGAAAGGAAGGTGGCATGATCTAAATCTATTAGACAAATGATTAACAGACTGCCAAATTCCCACAGAGACTGGCAGTCTTGGTCTGATGTTGAGGAGCTGTAGGTGATCAAAGAATACACTGTGACACAACATGTTATGGATGGGTGGGTAGCAGGTGCCACTATGTCACGGTTTTCTGGTCATCATGTGCTAAGGACTCTTCTTGTTTCTGAACTTCAGAGATATCACCCATGAGTCATCTAGTCAATCTCATGAGGAATCCCTAGTGGCTTTTACACAACTTAACAGAAATCTCTTTCTATGATATTTGATAATGTCTTTCACTAAAAGAGAATAAAATATAATTTTACTCATAAAACCATAATTTTACAGCATTTATTACATTTTAGTCACTGGACACTATACTAAGGATTCAAATATGAAAAAAGTCTCCCTACCTTATAGTGTTTCAATAGTATCATTGGCCTTACAAGATTGGTACAAAGTACATTTGGAATATAGGAGAAAATTCATCCAACTGAAAGATGACAGGAGACACACATTGAGGTGACTCAACAGTTCCTGGTTCCCATAGTGGTCGAGCTTGGTCTATCCATCTTATCTAGCCATATTATCTTGTCTAGCCTGGAATTTGAAATATGAGCATGGATGGAAAGCGCTTGGCGATATGTCATCTTGAGGTGGGACTCTGGAGAGAAGATCCAAAAGCTCTCCCTGAAGAGGTCCCTGGAGCTGTCCTGATTTCTTTTCTCCGCAAGGCTGAGTTGTTCAGCTCTTCCTGAGATTTCTGGGAAGCATCCAGGATCCTTCCAATCAATCTTCTGTTTTCATTCCTTAGCCACAATCCATTTCTGTCCTTTGCAATCCATGAAATTTACCAGGTACTGAAAGTTTCAGAATAGAGGCAGCATTTGAGCTGAAACTTAAAGGATAAACATGAATATTCTAGACAGACATCTAAGCAGAGAATATAGATTTTCGATCTGCATGTTGGCTATTTGTCAGAACCTGGATTAGTTTCCTCCAGGATAGTCACCTGGAATCTGACTGGTCAGGGTGAACAACAGGGACAAAAACTATTACAAATAAACATTTGAAGAATCTGAGAGAGATTGTATTGAAAGCATGTGTCTTTTCTTCAGCAATCCACACACTCCAAGTTTTTGAGCAGATGCAAAATAGAGATATATGTTCTTGGTGTTGTCAGTTTAATACTAGTTGTTTCATGCCAAGAGAAGGTTATATACACAAATTATATGATTTAAAAAAACTATATTTTACATATAAAAATGGAGAAATTTAAATCAATTAACCAGAATATTCAAAATTGATCATTTATTTGCAAACATGACCTGTAAATGCAATGGAATCCGATAGCCATTAAATGTAGCCATTATAGAATATTTAGGTAAAAATTTTGACTCTAGTGAGCTTATAAAATTGATGATTAAATTAAGGTCTCATTTTTTTACTACAGAGATTAGGTAAGCAGGTAACTGGATCAATGAGTTGATTTATTTGCCTTAATCAAATAAGAAGTCAATTAAGTTGAAGAGAAAAAAGTCAATCATATAGATAAAAATAAAATACAATCAGTGTTGGATTAAAGAAAGATTCCTTTTTGAGAGCAATTGGGTTGGCATAGCTAGAAAGAGTTGAAGGTAAAAAGATGAAAAATTTTGATCTCAAAACTTTCTGGTGAAATCCTTTTGGACTGGTCATTCTACCCGGAGGGCAACTGGGTATTTCTGCAGGGGCTTTTGGGAATCAGGAAGTAGAAGGGCCAGGGTAGTGGAAAGGTATCAGCAATTGTCGTGTTTTCCCAGGGACGTAATGTAGCACGCTCAGACTCGTTCTCCCTAGGATTGTAGCATCACGGCAGGAGTTTGCCAAACTAATCTAATTTTGCCATGTAATTCACAGATTTAAACATATCACCTCTCTTCAGACCCTCCAAAGAAACCTAAAGGATTTACAGCTTTGAGGGATTTGGAGTATTTTCTGGCTTAAATTCCTGGTCTATTGGAGATTACTTTGACAATTTCTTAAATTTAGGATTTGTGTGTCTAAAAACCCACAGGACTTCAAGGCACTAACAAATTCTCAGGAGCCTCTTAACTGTGGAGGGGCCAAGAGCTTTGCTAACAGAGCCAGCAGCTGTACAAATCTTACATTAGAATCTTGTCATAGAAGCACAGCAAAGGATCAGGTGAAATTGAGACATCAGCTATACATACCCAAATAGATTACATTGATGGAATCAACAAAAGCATTTTGTCTTTAAATATTTAGAATTTTGCCTGTGTAGACATAAACCAAAGGAGTCTGTCAACATGGCTTGTCTTCAGAACTCCAGTAAATAAATAAACCCCAGGTTAGTAAGATAGGTAACAAAAGATTTGGATATCGTTTTGTTGCTCTTAAAATATTTACTTAGGAAGTCAAAAATCAATAACATATGAAGATGGTTGAAAAATCAACAAGTACCAATAAGCTTAAAATGAAAAATAAGTCCCAGCCAACCTTCATTTCTTGCTACTCAAATATAATCTTTGACTTTTTTAGCTGTTTCTTCTATTAAATCCATATTTTTAAATGACAAACTTACACTACCATTTCTTCAAGTTATTAATTTTAGGCATCCTGTTATGACAAATGTTACACTACCTTATCCCTCCTTCTATCCATCTCCTATTATATGCTACTATTTTTAAGTACATCAATACTTACTGTAAAATCATTATAACCTTGTAAATACTGTTTACTGTAGAGCTAAATCATATGCTATGATACATTTCCCCTTTTTGCAGCAATTTTTTTACCCTGTCAAATTTTTTCCCTTGTAGCACTTGCTATCCACATATCTTCCCCTACTCCATCCTGAACCAAAATGCCGCATTATATTAAACTGAACTACTGAATAGTTTTTTCCAGAAGACATCTGATTGAGGTCTCTCTGTTCTCTCACTCCAATGTGGGCTGCACGGCCAGTTACCTGGGAGTCCTCTTTGTTGCTTTATTGCGTTGGTTGCATTTTTCCTCACATTTCATATTTTCTTCTTTTTCGTTTTACTCCCTACTTTTGCTGGAGCCCATTCTTCAGTGGCTCCTTTCGAAAGAGGTCATGGAAGGTAAACTATATTATCCTCTGCATATCCAAATATATCTTTATTCTATGCTCATCCTTGATTGATAATTTGGGAGTGAAAATTATTTTGCTTCATCATTTTGAAGGTGTGGCTCCATTGTCTGTTAACTGACAACGCTATTTCTTGAGAATTGAATGCCATTCTCAGCCCCAATCTTTTTTATGAGACCTAAAGTTTCTATATTGGAAACATTTAGCATCTTCTCTATTCCTGATGCATTGTTGTGGGTCTTTTGCCATTCAATGTGTCGTGCATTTGGTGGCCTCTTTCAATCTGGAAACTCATATCCTTTCATTGTAGGAAATATTCTCATATTGTTTCTCTGACTATTCTTCCTCCACAATTTTCTCTGATCTCTCTTTCTGGAATTCATCTCTGTCGGCTATAAGACTTTCTAGCTCTATCTCTATGCTTTATCTTTTTTCTTATGTTTTTTTACCTTTTTATTTCTTTAACTTTCTGAGAGTTTTCAATGACTTTATCTTCCACTTCCTTGAATTTTGATAGTAATATTTTTAATTTCCAATATTCTTTGTCTTTTTTTTCTTTTTCATATAATTCTTTTCTTGTTTTATGCATGCACCATTTTCTTATTATTTTGAGGATTCTAATTACAGGTTTTGATTTCTTTTTTCAAGTTCTTTTTTGTTCCCTGCACACTGTTTTCCTTACACATTTTTTTATTATTTTTATTTTATTGAGGCCATAATGGTTTATAATGTGAAATTTCAGTTGTACATTATTATTTCTCAGTTACCATATATATGTGCCCCTTCACCCCTCGTGCCCACTCCCCAACCCTTTTCCCCTCTGGTAACCACTAATCTGTTCTCTTTGTCCACGTATTTGCTTATCTTCCACATATGAGTGAAATCATATGGTGCTTGTCTTTCTTTGTCTGGCTTATTTTGCTTAACATAATACCCTCAAGTTCCACCCATGTTGTTGCAAATGGGACAGTTTTGTCTTTTTTTTATGGTTGAGTACCTCATACAATTTTTTCAAATGTCTGTTTTTAATTTTTTTTTTTTTTTGGAGATGTCTTAACTGGTAATCTTTTAGCGTTCATTCACATTTAAGAGTGAGGCATTACAAAATCTGATTAAAAAGTTCTAAAAATGTACGCCCTCTCTTTTGGCAGGTTTTACTTTGTTAGATTTGAGCAGAGATCCAGCCATTTTACTGAGGGACCGCAAAATGCCAGTTCTCTGGGTCTACGTGGTTTCTTTCGTAGAAAACTCCTATCTCCTTTGTGGGATGGGATATTCAAGTTGCCAGCGTTCTGCAGAAAGATGTAATGGGAAGGGGTGTTGGGTGATCCACATAAAGCCTGTCAATTAATTCCCTAATATCAATCTCATATCTCATCTCTGCCTCTGGCTGTCTGTGAGACCTGAGAACCTCTCCTCCAAGTTCTGTAAAGAAGGAAGCTTTAGTCTCCTGACTGGGGATTGTGGGGGGTGGCTGTGTGGAAATGAAAGATTTCTGGAATTCTGCTTGTGAGCAGTCAGGGGTGATTGACCACTCCGTATGTTGACTTCAACCCATATCTTTTCTTATATCTCCTCACCTTATATCCTTTCCCTCATTCATGGCAGCTGATTTCAAGTCCTTCCAGATATTATCACTTTCTGCTCACTCTTTAGACTTTGACTTTTTCCAACCAGATCATCTGTTTTCATTTCTCCATTCGTTTTTGCCTTCCAAAATTTTATTAAGCTCTGTCATCTACTAATATTACTTCTTCCATTCTGGTGATTTTGGTCAGTTTATTCCCTTATCTTAGCGGGGTCTTGGGAGGGAGAAAAGATAAACATGGGTGCTGAACCCCATGTCTTTAATTGAAATCTTACACCGCTTGTTTTCCATTTGGAAAATTGCTTCCCACCCTTTCCATCTGCCCCAATTTCATGTGGCTCTGTTGGGATCACCAACCGTAAGAGGCTTCCTCCTGACCACAGAGGTGAGCATGTAACTCAGGGCTGGTTACTTATAGACTCTACACCTTTGCAATGTAATATTTTCAGGTGTAGATATGACCCAGGAAGGGATAATCAGATGACTTGGCACTGGAGGAAATATAGCCTTTCTTCTAAAGATCATAGAAACTTGATCTGGATGCAATTCTGGAACTGTTGGTGGTCACATTATCTCCACATGGAGAAAACTGTCTGAGGTCAGAGAAAATAATGTCAAGCTGAAATGAGGGATTAATGGAGAATTAGTGTGGTAAAAATAGTGTTTGAGTTCTGTGATCCAGTCATGCCTAAGCTTGCTTCACCTCTGAAACCTTACAGAGATCAGCAAATAATGAGACAGTTCCTTTCAACTTAGACAAGATTGAAATGGGTTTCCATTCCTCGTAATCTAATGTGTCCTGACTAAGGCAATGTTGTTCTATGGGGCATATTTAGGATTTTGGTAGTAATATCTTGCCTTTTTCTGAATGGAAATAAAATATTTTAAAACAAAATAAGGTACTGAAACTCCTATATTTATACAAAACAAACGTGATTCAAGCTGGTCTAAGCAAATAATTACTTTCACAGAAGTGGAAAGTTAAGGGATTGATCAGGCACCACTGGATCTAGGTGTTCAAAAAAATGTCTTTAGAATCTGTCTCTCTTGCTCCTTTTGCTCTGTTCTCTTCTGTGGCTGCATTGTCCTCAGACAATCTCTTCCTGTGTAGTGGTAAGATTCCACGAGGTCTAATCTTAAATCCTATCCACCTAGAAAACCTGAAAGAAGGCGAACTCTTTTTCCAGACTGACTCAGCCTGGATCTTGTACCTGTCCCTGGACCAACTACCGTGACTGAGATGAGGGGTGGTGGTGGAGTCAGCCCTGCCCGAACCACATGGATGCAGTCAGATATGATTTTGAATGGAGCTAGAAAAAAGCATAAGCCAAATGTGGCTTAAGAGGTTTAGACATGGGAAAAAGCCTAATAAGGATGAACTGATAAATGACTGTATAGAAAGGCTATTAAGAAAGTGATGACAAAGTAGTAGAAAGAACAAAGTAACGAAAAAAAAAAAGGAGACAGCGGAAGTGCTGAGCTGAGGCAACTCCCGTGTTAAAGTTATTAAAAAAGGCAAAAAGAATTTTGTGTAGAGAATAAAGATAGGCCATCCTTGCTTGGACGTGTGTTTAGATCATATATTGAATATAGACAATATTTTGATTGAGGTTAATTTCTTCTGTAAGATGCTTCTCTAAGATGCTTCTCTGGTCTACCCGGAAATGGATACTGAGGGAAATTTATAATTATATTTGCTGATCCATCCAAGTGGCATACATACGAATGATGGCCAACTGGGGAAATTGTGAACTAAATCACAATTTATTTATAATAGAGAAGGGAAATATTCAATGAAAGAAAAGGGTGAATATTTCCAGTGCTCTGGAAATAGAGTTCTAATTAATTTATAGATTTAAAAGGCCACTCTGACTCAACCTCATAATTTGAGTAATAAAACTCTTCTAATGGCTTTACAACAAATTTATAAAATAAATGAGCAAACTTAATCAAACCACAATGCTTGGTCAATACAAATGTTTCTGTTGTTAGCAATTTACTCTGTCAATTGAGAGATTTAGCTGTGAATTTGGGTGGATACATGCCTCATCTTCTATAAATATATTAGCTGGACCTTCATAAGTGCATTCCCTATAGTAAATTAAGAAAGGCATATCCTTAGCAATCAGCTGAAATAAAAAAAAAATTATTCTTTCTTCTTTTTTATAATAACGAACAACAATTTCTTTGAAGTTCCATAGAGATATATAGTAAATGAATTTTTTAAAGACTCTCTAGGATATTATACTTAAAGGAGTTAATGTTCCACCATTTACTATCATTTCACTTGAACAAATATACAAAAGTGTCCATTTATTAGATGTTTTATGTATCTGTGACTTTAACTTAGAAACACAAAGGCAGACAAGGTTATTGATTTATAATTTACATTTAAAATTTATAGACCAGAAAGATAATTTAATCGTAGTCTATAGTGTGTAGTTGTTTTGTTGAAGAAATAGAGCTGGACAGTGCAAAGGGGCTATCTATAGTGAGGGAGAGTTACCAAGGAACCCCTCCTGCTCATCAGGCTCCAGTGGGGCTAACTTTGTCCATATATACCTAAAATTTGTTCTATAAGTAAAAAGTTCCTGATACATTATTATGGGGTCGTGGACTTCTTTGAGAATCTGATGGATGTCATAGACCTTCCCCCCAGTAAAATGCACATATGCACATACACAGTATATGTGATTTCTGAGGGTCAGCTGTGAAGCCCAGAATCTTTGAATCAGACTAAGTTCTTCTATGTACAAAACAAAGGATATTTCCTCTAGAATATAAGTGTCTAAAGGAACATGTAAAACAAGACCTTTGGTGAGAACACATAGATTAATGTATTGATTTAACTTGGGAAGTCACTTGTGTAAAAATTTGAAGAATTTTATTCACAAGAGAATTGCCTTTAATAAAAGAGCTAGAAAAGGAGACAAAAACTACATTTATTAGTCAGTTGGGACACTTACCTCCATTGATTCAAGGGGAGGTGGGAGGTAGTAGAGCCACCAAGTACTCCTGCTGTCCTAGAGGCTTTCAGGCTGCGGGAGTAGAAGACCTGGAGGATGGTGAGAAGACTGTGTGGAGATCTGGGAGTTGGGACTTGAGAGGAGGAGAGATTATTTGGTGAAAAGGCTGCAGTCCATGTGGAAGCTGAGAGGAAAGCAAAGGGGAGAGAGAATTTGTGGGGTGTTTACCGTGCATAAAAGAGGCCCTACCTGTAGATTTTATACAGCAACTTTGAATAAATTTGTTAATTTTTAGTAAAGCTAAAAATGCAAATGCTCTACAACTCAGCGTATCTACTCCTACAGAAACTCTCGTACACATACACAGAGAAATGTTTATAACAGCTTTGTGAATGGTAGCAAAATAATCAGAAATATAAATATCCATCAATATGAGAATGGATAATTAAATTGTGAAATGGCCACAACACCAGTGAAAATTAATGAACCAGAGCTGCGTATATTAACATGACGCAATCTGAAAATATGATGTTGAGTAAAAGAAAGCAATTTAATGTGATATTATACACACCCGCACACATACACACATATAAAGCTTAAAATATGCACAATCATGCCATTAGGATATTTAAGTACGTAGTAAAAGAACAAAAGTATGCATAAAAATAATCAACACCAAATTCATGAAAAGGGTTACCTCTGGGAGGGAGGGTAGGGTCTTCCATCAGAGATGAGTACACATGTGGCTTCAACTCTATTAGTACTTTTTTCTTAAGGTGGATAGTGGATACATTTGTGTTTGTTGTATTAGTCTTTGTTCCTTTACGTATGCATTAATTATTTTATAAGAAAAATTAAAGATAAACTAGCAGCACCCATAAGACTGAATGAGAAGTAAAACGTAAAAAAGAAAAAAAAAAGAATTCATTGATGAAACTTCTGCCAACGTTGTGAACTAAGTTAACATGGACGGGTTCCCATAACATAACTCATAAAAATGTTGAATAAAAGGTACAGTTAAAAAATTTGTGAATATATAATCAAACTCAAAATAAAGAAAGGGAAGTCTTTAGGTGGCAGACACGAAGAGAAAAATCAACGCTAAAGCAATAAGCAAAAGCTGAAGTTATTCTGGAGCTGTGGGCTGGGATTCTGAGTCTCTATTGGAATAGAAGTGGCCTCAGTCCTGAGAAGATATAGAAAATGGAACTGAGACCACTGAGAAAGGGCTGGACTTTGGATAAACTGCCTCATTTGTTAAAAGGGGACCAAGGGGAAGTAGTGAAGATGTTTTTATTTGTCCTGTGCCTTGAGTGGAAAAGAAAAGCCATACATAAGAAATTATAATTCTAAGCTTAACACCACCCCAGATATGGGGTACAAATTTGTAATACTTCATGGCTCAGGAACTCACAAGCTGAGAACATCACATAAAAATGTATTTAGGATCTTTGAAATCTGTTTGGTTCTGGGAGAAACAAGTACAAAATGATTATGTAAGACACTTATGACAAAAGAAACTCTAAAATAAGATAATAATAATTCCTTCTATAGATTAGCTCACAATAAAAAAATACACATCACACAAAAAATAAATCAGTTGAGTGAATATCAACAAATGCAACAAACAAGATAATTAGTATCCCGAGAATTGCAAATAATAGAACAATCTAAAAAAATTAAATAGGATTGTTCAAACTGTTTAAAGAGATTTAAAGAAAAAGGAATTGGAACTATCATGAAAAAGGATACTATGAGAAAGAAAAGAGAGTGATTTTTTTAAAAGAACCAAGTAGGACATCTAGAAATTAAAAATATAGTCATACGAATGAAAAACTCAAAATACAAACAGCAGATTAGACACAAGTGAAGAGATAATAGTAATCTGGAGATGAAAAAACAAGGAAATTATTTGAATGCAGCACAAAGAAAGAAAAATATTAAATGGAAAGTAAGAGAAATGGAGTGCAGAATAAAAAAAGTACAACATATACTGAATAGTGAGAATGTTCCTGAAGTGATAAAAAACATAAATTCTCAGTTTGAAGAAACCCGACTTGTGACCAGAATAAATAGAACAAATTCACCCAAGCACATGGTGAGACTATAGAATACAAAGAGAAAATTAACCTGAGAGAAATCATAGATTATTTATAAAGGGCTAAAAATATGATAGACAGCAGGCTTCTTATCAGCAACCAAAAATACTAGAAGAAAATGAAACAATATTTTTAAAGTTCTAAGGAAAATTTTCTGTCAGCCTAGAATTCTATACTCATCAATCATTCAAAATAAATAAATACATAAAGATATTTTCAAAGACAGAGAACGTATTTTAAGAAGAAAGAAATTAAACCCAAAAGGAAGGAGTGGAATAAAAAAGCAAATACAGTGGTAAGTCTAAAGGATCTTCAACTAGAAATAAAAAATAAAAATAACAATTTGGAATAAAATTCTAGATAATAGTAAAGTGGAGGGAAAGTTGTCAGTGTGACAGTATTCCAAGATCCTTGTACCCTTTGGAAGGAAGACAGAGTGATTAATTTTGAAACTTGTTAACCAAAAAAAAAAAAAAAGCACAGACATAAAATGTATTCCTTTAAGCCAGTAAACTAAAAAAAGGAAATAAAATGCTACCAATTCAATAGAAAAGAGCAAAGAAAACACACGATTACAGAAAAACTAAGATGTTAGAAATAAGTTCAAATGTATCTGTTAATGCAACAAATGTAGAACATGATTTTTAAAAGATAGAATTCCTTATTTAGTTTTAAAATTTAGCCATATATTCTTATAAGAGACATATCTAAAACATGGAAGTTGAAAATAAACACGTGGAAAAAGATATATCAAATAAATTCTGATGAAAAGAAAGACAGTAGTAATACATTTTTTGGGGGTAAAAATATACTTGCCCCACTTCGTCTTGGCGCTGGTGATATACGCATAGATTACCTGTCCACCACTCTCCTGCCCTAACAGACACCAAATTACCGAGCATGTTTGCTAAGTGATTACTTTCACACTTGAAAAAATGATATGCTTGACATCAATATAGTTACTTTAGTTTTTTAAAAAAGACAAGTATCTAACGTGCAGCTTACAGTTATGAAAATTCTACATTTACACTGAAAGTAGATTACACAGCAGTTTTAGAAACATCGCTTATTTTCAAACAACAAAATGACAATGATTTACAACTACAGTTGAAGGCATGTCAGCGTATTTTAAAACAAGAAATAGACCAAGTTCTAATGCTGTTCACGCTTTAATTTTCAATTTATTTGAAAAATTCCTCTCATACCTACATACAATCTAGACTTCGTAGGTTATAATTTCCACTGGAGTCATTACACATGTATCCTGTCAGTGGAACCAAGACTTATGGAAGCTCAGACTTGACAATTTCCTGTACTTGCAAATGGCAAAGCAAAGGGATCTGAATGGACAGTATGGGTAGGACCACGCAAAGACAGTATGACATGGGTTGATAACAGCTGAAAAACCTGATTCAACAGTTTCTATGGGAAACACTCATGGATTTGTCAAGAAAGTGAGGAAACCAAGTCTATTCACTTTAGGTGCACAGATATGAAAAATAAGTGTTACTGCTTGTGAGATGACAAAGCAAAGAAAGAAAGTAAGTAACCTATGCCCAGCATTATGTTAAATGTTCCCCTGGTTGAGTTGCCCTTTCTGGACAAAACTTTGACCAAAAGATCCTCAGCTGGGAAAACACAGTCTCTGAACTGCCAATAAGTTCTCACAAATGTTTTTCCATCACATCCTACTGCACATACAGCTGTTATGGGTATCTACAGTCCAGAAGAAGCAAAAAGATGGTCGTTAAGGTTGAACAAAGACGTGGGGAGAGGCCAGCTAGAGCTGTCTGGCAAAAAAAAGAGGTGATCACTGCCAGCAGTTGGCATGAGGGAAAGACCATTAAACCAAGGTCACCAAAAAGATTAAGCAGTCATAAATGTAGCCTAGCATAAAAATTTTTTTCCTTTTGATTTTCTCCAGTGGAAGGTAGTAGTTTCTCATTCTAGCTTTATTAATATAGTCAGAACCGAGGGCCTTCTGTAATACCCAAGGGCACCCACAGTGCAGAACACAGACTGGGATGTCATTTCTGAATGCTGTATTGATATCAAGGAAAAGTTGAATTTATGTGTTTATGGTGAAAGATAATAGTAACATTAATATCACACCAAGTAGGTCCGGCCCTGTGGCTTGGCCGTTAGGCGCGCGCGCTCCGCTGCTGGCGGCCCGGTTCGGATCCCGGGCGCGCACCGAGGCGCCGCTTCTCCGGCCATGCTGGGGCCGCGTCCCACATACAGCAACTAGAAGGATGTGCAGCTATGACACACAACTATCTACTGGGGCTTTGGGGGAAAATAAATAAATAAATAAAAAATCGTAAAAAAAAAAAAATATCACACCAAGTAGACTTTAAGACAAAAAGACTGCCTTTATTAGGGCAAAGAGGGTTATTAGTTTTCTTAAAAACAAATTTATTAATTTATTTCTTTGGTTGTACAACATAATTGTTTAACATGTACAATGTGCTGATTTAATATACATTATGAAATGATGACCACAACCAATTTAATGAACTCATCTGTCCCCTCACATAATTACCATTTTGTGTGTGTGGTGAGAACACTTAAGACCTACTAAAGAGGGTTATTTATTAATGACAAAAGGTACATTTTGACAAGAAGCTGTAAGATGTCTAAGACTGTATGCACCCCAGAATGCCTCTCTGCTTTGGTATAGTTTCCACCGATTTAATGAAGATTTAGTATGTTTAATTGCTTTTTATTTGCTGACTATTTATTTGAACGAGACATGGCATTATGGTTGCTTTTCTTGGGGCTTCTTGATTTATTTGTACTAATTTTAAAGGCTCTCATCTGAGGTTTTGGACTTAAGGCAGCCCTTTGGATTAAAGTCATTATCCATTTCCAAATGAAGAATAAAATTTCACCACATCTATTTTAATTACCTTTTACATTCAAGTCTTTAATTCATTTTAATGGATTTTTGTGGGCACTGTGAAGTAGAGATAAAATTTCTTCTCTTTTAAAGTGGATATCCAGTCACCGCAGGCTCATTTACTGAATGGTTTATTCCTTCTCCAGGCATCTGTGATACTAACTCTGTCACGCCATTTCCAAATATGTGATAGGTCTGCTTCTGAGCTCTCTTCTCTGTTCCACTGCCAATTTGCTAATCATTCTTTGGCTTTATAAGAAATCTTGATAGAAAAGTCTTCCACCGCCTCCCCCTCTCCTCATCCCCCTCCCTTGGAACATCTTGGCAATTCTTGGCTTTGGCCTTTCCATAAGAATTTTAACATTTGTAAAATTCCTAGAAAAACCCTTAGGGAAATTTGATCATAACGCATGGATTCTATACATTAATTTAGAAACACTTGGGACTTTTAGGATTTGAGTTTTCCTACCTATTAAAGTATCCTTTTTATTTATTTAGATGTTCTTTAATGGCTTGCAATAGTTTTATAATTTTCTTCATAAAATTTTTAAACATATTTTATTAGATTAATTCCTAAGTACTTTATGTTTTTGTTGCTACAGAAATTAGCATCTTCTTTAAAAGGATGTTTTCTAACTTTTTGGTTTTTGCTGGTGTATGGAAATACAGTTGAAATTTGAATATTGATTTTATATCCAGTCACTTTGCTATATTCTCTTATTAATGTGAATAATTTAAAAAATATTTCTATTTTAATATCACTTACGAATAAATTGAATTCAGTTTCTTCCTTTCCAATCCTTATATCTTTTTATTTATTTTCTTCCCTTACTGTGCTGACTAGGACAGGAGAATAGAGGTGGGCTAGGATGGGGTAACCCAACGCACAAGAGCAGAAGTACCATGTTGAATATGTGGTTATAGTAGTTCACTTTTTCTCAATGTTGATTTTTAAATGAAAAATTTCTAAAATTTCTCTACTAAGAATGATACTGCAGTAGTTTTTGCTAGATACCCTTTATCAGATAAGGAAGTACAATTTTTTTACATGAATTTTCTAGTATGTGGTTGCATTCTAGTGGGGGCAGGTCTTTAGCCAAAATGCTTGAACTTTTATTTTTATTACCCGAACACCACACTCACCTAGTTCTTAAGAAATAGGTTTCATTTCTGGAAAGGAAAAGGAGGTCGGTGACTGAACTGCTCTTGTAATTCAAAGTCTGTGGCCAGCCCTCTTGCTGGGGACTAGATCTCCTAGATGCTTAGTGGTTGACTAATTGCTACTCAGAATTTTTTGCAAGAAGTAGCATGCCTGGGACTAGAGAAATAGACTTTCAGTGGGCAACAGAAAGTTCTATAAATAACATAGTGATGGAAGATGCCGGTGATTGAGAAATACCATCAGCTAAATGAGAGTCTAAACTTCCTAGTCTATGGCAAAATACCTCACTGCTCTAGAGAGGGCATACATTGGGGGGGTCAGTTACTGGGATTAATATATCAAATCAATAACCAAGCTTGGAGAAATACTCCAACTAGGTGTTCAGCATGGAGAAGCTATTACATCTTGTCTTCCACCAGAGGGCAATAGTGTGATGCTTGGAGCCCCCAAGTTCCTGAATGCTAGTGCTGAGAAGTGGAGTTGGGTTCCAAGCAACAGTACCACCTTGGAGCACAAGGAAGGCCAGTCCTCTTCCCCTCCGCTTGACATGGGACCCTCAGGTAACAGCCTCAGCCCTCATCAGGCTGACAGTGGGGCAGGACGTGTCACAGCGGGATCATACATTTCTTCACTACTCATTACTGGGCATCTTTTAAACTCTTGTATGGGAAGAAGAGATTCGTTAACCACTCTTAGGCTGCACAGAACTTTAGAGGTGGGAAACAGTCCTAAGTTTGTCTCAACTGTGAAGAAAAACATGACCTACAACTGTAAGGAAACAACCAAATCACTTTCTAGACAGGACCTGTAGGGTGCCAGGATTGGGTCCTCATGATTGCTTCTTGGGAAGTTCCCTTTTTCCTGGCTCTAAAGTTTGTGAGTAGGGCGGGCATACCTGAGAAGACTCTGGCTCACCCAAGAAGGAAAAAGGAGAGGAGAATGAACAGATATAGCGAACTTCCCTCTCTGAAAAGAATCAGAAAGGTTTAACTGGGGCACACAGTATTTAATTCACTAGAAGTTAGAGTTTTAGGCTGGGAGTGAAGGTTGGTTCTTGTTAATCCCTACAGTAGGTGTGAGGCAGGACAGGAAGGTATAGATGGCTGGGATGGAATATCCTAATGTGCAGAAACGGAAGCCATGAGAGTTTTGTTTCCTTTTCTAGTGTCTAGTGGGTATGAGATCAAAGGGTCTGTTCACATCCTTGTTAGAATAATCCTAAAATGTAAATTTAAAGACATTTAATCTACTTATTCTTTAAAACAAATCAATTACTTTAGCATTTCAGCATTAATTTTGTGTTCTAATGCGTACTCATCTCTCTTGTTGTTTTCCCTTCTACCTTTTCCAATTCTTCAGTAACAAGTTGAAACTTGGTGACTGTGGAAGGATAAAAAGCTCTAGATTGGCAAATAAATAAGGAAAAAACTTTTGTCACAGTCAGAATAGGTAGGAAACTACATGATTTGTGAGGCTTGGTGCAAATAAAAATGCAAGCCCATTGTTCAAAAAGCAGGAAAAACGTGCTGTTAAAAGTATGAATATATAAAGCTTTTTCTTTTAAAACTATTTTATTACTTAGACATAATAGGGCTAATCACCATGCTAAATAAAGAAAAATTAAAATTTTGAATTAGCATGAATTTTACTATTCATCTTTATATTGTACGGTGCCAATTTTAATAAGTATTTAACTCATATGTGTAATCATGAGTATTTCACAGTTCATAGGTGCATATGTATCTCATTCTTGCCTGAACAATTGAAATCACAAAACTGTTTTATTCATTTCTTGTTACCCACACATTCTATTAACACTCTCCATCTTTTCCTTACTGATAAGTAAGGAAGAACTGAAAGGAAAAGGGAATATGAATTGTTCTATCTTTCCTTTTCTTTTATATCAATTTTTAGCATAAATTTTAGCTAAGTAGTGTGACTAAAAAAGAATTTGATAGGGTTCTTTGGATATTCGTGTTTCTTGGAATACCATTACTTTCTTCATTTGAGGCAAATTCTGGTTCAAATGAAAAGCATGACCTCTTGGGGCTGTCAGGGTCCCCTCTTATTCAATCTTAGGTGTGTCAGTATAGAATGAGCACAGAATTCTGGTGGACCCGCGATGCATGGGAATTCAGTCACTCAAAAACTAGGGCCAATAGAGGATCCCCACTAAGTTCCACTAATTGTGATTAGTTGCTGTGTCTTATATGTCTCCTTTAACCAATAGGTTTCCCATCAATCTTATTTTTTTCGTACAATTTATATGTCATGGTGAAGAAACCAGATTATTTTATGTGAAAGTTCTCACAGTTTGGATTTTGCTGATTGCATTTTCATGGTATATTTTAACATTTTCTTCTGTCGTCTCTCTTTTTAGTAAATTGGTAGTTGTTTTCTTGAGGCTTGATCAGATGCAGGTAAGAAGTTTTTGACAAAATTGTTTGGGTGCAAAACAATTTATAGGTGGAGTTTTGTGGTTCCTTGAGATGGCAGGTAGTCACTGGTTGTCTCTCTCAACGCATGTTCAACTTGTCATTTTTATCCACTGGCAGCCAGTGATCTGATCCACCAGGACCCAGACCTATTCTTTGTATTTCTTGCTAAGGGTCAGACACTTTCTGCTGGAGATATTATCTGTGTTCTGCCTCCTCTAGGCTTCTTTCCTTGACAGTCTTTGCCCTGTTCTCTATGGTGACATGGGCTCTGGAGCTGACTTTGATAGTTTTATATGTTTATTTCCTAATTACATATGTATTAATGCTTACAATATTCTTTGACTCATAGTTATGCTGTAGGCATGGGTTATGGGTGGTTTCACTTCGTTTCCTTGTTGATTTTTGGAGAATATGAGAAGAGATCTGGATTTAGGTGGCCCTTATAATGCAATGTTCTGTAGAGTTAGTTGGTCTAATCTACCCCCCAACCCCCCCCAAAAAACCCCTACTCCTTCTTGCATTTTATTCCTTTCTTTTGGATTCTGTTTCTTTTTTGCTGAAGCACATCAGTGAAGCTCATGTGTCAGTCAGGGTAGGCAGGGTTATGATGAAGTAATTCCCACGTGGACTTAATACAACAAAGATTTATTTCTTGGACAACCATGTTCAATGGAAGTCGGAGGGAAGCTCTGCTCATTGCAGTCATTCAGAGATGAAGGCTGATAAAGTCTCCGTCTCAACATGCTCTTGCATGATTATGGTGGCAGGAGAGTTGCACACAGGCTCCTAAAAATTCCACCTGGAAATGACATCTATCGTTTTTTCTCGTATTTTATTGGTCAAAGCAAGTTACCTAGCCATGACTAACCTCCACAGGGTTAAAGGAGTGAATCAGGATAGTTGAGAACAGTCCTAGTGACTTTCCTTGTCTGTACTTAAGTGTGTATATCATTAACGAGAGTTCAATATTTGTTTATGTTTTTGAGGTAAGATTTATATACAGTGAAATAAAAAAAATCATAAGTGTACTGTTTGGTCCTTTGATGAATTATGATAAATGTATAAACCCGTGTAACCCAAACCTCTAGCAAAATATAAAACATTACCATCACACCAGAAAGTTCTGTTGTGTCCCTTCCCAATTAATTCTGCAAAGGCAAACGCTGTCCTGACATTTTTACCACCATAGATTAGTTTTGCTGATTCTGGAAATTCATAAAAATAGAATTATATCATATTTACTCTTTTGTGTCTAGTTTCTTTCACAAAGGATATTGTTTTTTTCTTTTTTATCTGTGAGGAAGATTATCCCTGAGCTAACATCCGTTGCCAATCCTCCTCTTTTTGCTGAGGAAGATTGGCCCTGGGCTAACATCCGTGCCCATCTTCCTCTACTTTATATGGGACGCTGCCACAGCATGGCTTGACAAGCGGTGTGTTGGTTTGCACCGGGGATCCGAACCTGCGAACCCCGGGCCGCCGCAGCAGAGCGTGCAAACTTAATAGCTATGCCACCAGGCCGGCCCCCAAAGGATAATGTTTTTGATATTCATCCATGTTGTCGACAGTATCAGTAGTTTGTTTCTTTTTATTGCTCAGTGCAATTTTGTTGTGTGGATATTCCGCAATTTATCTATTGTCCTATTGATGGGAACCTGAGCTGTTTCCAGTTTCTGATTCTTATGAATAAAATTGCTATGAACATACCTGTGAAGATATTTTTGTGGACACGTGCTTTTATTTATCTTCCCTTAAGTACCTTGAAGTGGGATTGCTGGGTCATATGGTAGGCATGTTTAATTTCTAATGATATTTCCAGATTTTTTTCCAAAGTTACCACACCATTTTACGTTCTATCAACAATGTATGAGACTTTGGAGTTGCTCCACATCCTTGCCAACATTTGGTATTTTCAGTCTTTTTATCTTTAGCTGTTCTGGAGTTGTGACTAAGAGGAGTTTTATATTTATTTTATCCTATTTGGAACTTGCTGCGCTTTTTCAATCTAAAGACAAGTTTCATCAATTCTGCAAATTCTGTCATTAGCTCTTCAAATATTGCTTCTTTCCCATTCTCCATAGCTTTCCTTTAGAACTTCTACTAGATGTATGTTTAAACTTTCCATTCTATTCCATATGTATAAATTTTCTTTCACATTTTCCAACTCCTTATATCTCTATACTGCATTTCAGGAAATGTCCTGAGATCTATCTTTAAGTTTACTAATTTTTTATTCAGTTGTGTCTTATTTTGTTTAACCTAGTCATTGAGTTTTCTCTTGTTTTGACTCTTTTTCCTCTGACTTTTTCTATTCTAAAAGCTACATTTTTTTTTTTAAGATTTTATTTATTTATTTTTCCCCCAAAGCCCCAGTAGATAGTTGTCTGTCATAGCTGCACATCCTTCTAGTTGCTGTATGTGGGACGCGGCCTCAGCATGGCCGGAGAAGTGGTGCGTTGGTGCGTGCCCGGGATCCGAACCCGGGCCGCCAGCAGCGGAGCGCGCGCACCTAACCGCTAAGCCGCGGAGCCGGCCCTAAAATCTACGTTTTTAAAGTGTATTTATTTTTAAGTCTCTACCTATGTTTGTATTTGTTTTGCCTGCTGAATCTCACTCAGAGTCAGTTGTTTCCCTTTTTGCAAATTTGGATCTTGAGCTCATCGTCAGCAAAACCTCATCTGTGGGAATTTTATGTAGTTTAGTTTGTTTACTTTTCCTGTCATGGAGGTTTTGTAATTTTTATGCTAGATTCCCCAGGATGTCACTGGGTAGGGACCACTTTTTATTTTAGTTTCCTGTCCAGGAGTCTCTGGACGTTACACAGAGTATGTATTTAACCCCAGATTCACATTAGGGCTGGCCTGAAGTTAAAAATTCTTGGGAGAGATTTTATTTCTTGCAGAGCTTGGAAAGAGACAGTAAACCTGTTTTGTCATCCTCCTGGATTGGTGTTTTCCAGCCTATCCTCTGAGGGTGAAGCCCTTCAAGAATCATGGCTTTACGTGGGATCTCACTTGCAACTTCCTACCTTGATGGGACCCCAACATCATCTCGTATGTCCATGTTGTCATTAGATCCAAGCTCCATGTTGCTGGGACTGGTTATTCTCCTTGTCCTATGGCAGCCACAGAATCATTACATTAGTTTTCAATTTCTTCTTCGTTTTTTGGCTTCTAGGGTTTTTAGTACTTTGTTGAGAACTCAGATCTTCATTTAAGTAGATGTTTATTATGTCTTACTCTGTATTTCTAGGTGTTATAGCAATTAGGAGGGTTTTAAAAAAAATGTTATAATGGTACATAATCTCCAAATATAGCACTCAACAATTCTTTCTGTTCCTGTATGCTCATGCTGCTCCTCACATCAAGAAGCTGAGTCCATTTCCCCTTCCCTTGAGTCTTACCAATAGGATGTGGTGGAATAATATTCTGGGACCTCTGAGCCAAGGTCTTAAGAGTTCTGGCAACTTCTGTTTTCTTTCCCTTGGAGCCCAGCCACCATGCTATAAGGAAATCTAGGCTAGATTAATGAATGATTAATGATCACAGGAAGGGAAGCCCTGGGAGACGGGAGTGCATCTTTGGACATTTCAACCCCAGTCCAGCTCCCAGCTAAACGCAGGTACATAGTAACCCTAATTGACATCATGCGAAGCAGAACAAACCAGTTGAGCCATGCCAAATTCTTGACTCACGGGATCATGAGAAATAACAAATTGTTGTTTTAAGCCATTACATTTTATGGTGATTTGTTTCACAACAACAAATAATGAGATAGTGTTACTTGCCAGAAAACATGAAGGATCTTTCTAACATGCAAATCTAATATATTATGTCTTTGATGCATCTCATACCTACAGTATAGTGAAAAGGGCAGACATGAACACATATAATTTAAACATGATTCGATAAATACTATAACAAAAGCATGCACAACAATACTATGTAGGTCACCCAAGCCAGCCCTGCGGGAGGGGAAAAACGGGTCAGTCACTTGTAGAGTTATTCATAATCTTGTGTTTGACTAACTCTCCTGTTTCTTTTCAATGAGTGACTACATCTCATCATTGTGGAATGCCCATGTCCTAGTATGGCTTTGGGTACATAGTTGGCGTGTAATTGGTGAATGAACTTAATATGGTCTAATTTGAAACACATGTAAGTCACTTTGTTCCTAATCTCAACTTACTAAGGGTATACAATTGATAACAGCATTAAAATAAATTTTCCACAACTCAAGGCTTGACGACCCATAACTAAATAGTGACATGATGTGATTTCAAGTGCCTTATGAAATAAAACCCCTAGTACTCTTTCTCATCCTCTGACTGGAGTCTCAAATTTCAGTGTAAGTACTCTATTCCTGTAAATAAGGGCTTTGAGGCTGGCCAACAAACACCTCACCATTCCCAGGGGAAGAGTGTCACTTTAAGCTGTGATGAGTTATCTCACCCAATGATAGGTTTCATATCTTTCCAGAGAGCTTGTTTGAAGGAAAAAAAGAGGCAGAGGAAATCTTAGAGTATGAAGGTTGTTGCTACAGATGATCATTGCCTACCTACAGTTTAGCTGAGGGACTGGTCCTGACCCTCTTGTTAAAAATGAAACAGAGAAAAGTAGATAAAAAGACAGTGCATTTTGTCACACTCGATATACCCACACATCTACCCAAACAAAGGACAGAATATTCATTTATCCTAGAGTTTAAAATCTATTATTTTGTTGAAAAGTACTCTGCATACTTTTTCAAAAAGGATGTATAGTTCTTCTTTGTACGTTGGTTTTTAAAAAATTATTTTAAACTAATTAAATAATTTTTAGAAATTGTGGTAAAATACATAACATAAAATTTAACTTTTTAACCACTTTTAAGTGTACCGTTCGGTGGCATCAAGTACATTCACGTTATTGTGCAACCATCAGCACCAGCCATCTCCAGAACTTTTTTCATCTTGCAAAACTGAAACTCTGTACCCATTTCGCAATAATTCCCCCATTTCCCTACCTCCAGCCCCTCCAACCATCATTCTACTTTCTGTCTCTATGAATTTTATTACTCTAAGTACCTCATATGAGTGGAATCATATAGCATTTGTCCTTTTGTGATTGGCTTATTTCACTTAGCATAATGTCTAGAGGTTTCATCCATCTTGTAGCATGTGTCAGAATTTCCTTCATTTTTAAGGCTGAATAATATTCCATTGTATGTATATACCACATTTGGTTTATCCATTCATTCATTGGTGGACATTTGGGTTGTTTCCACCTTTTGGCTATTGTGAACAATGCTGCTATAAACGTGAGTGTATAAATATCTATTCAAGTCCCTGTTTTCAATTCTTTTGGATATATACCCAAAAGTGTAATGGTTGGATCATATGATAAGTCTATTTTTAATTTTTTTTTTTTTTTTGTGAGGAGATCAGTCCTGTGCTAACATCTGCCAATCCTCCTCTTTTTTTGCTGAGGAAGATGGCCCTGGGCTAACATCCGTGCCCATCTTCCTCCACTTTATATGGGACGCCGCCACAGCATGGCTTGCCAAGCAGTGCGTCGGTGCGCGCCCGGGATCCGAACCAGCGAACCCCGGGCCGCCGCAGCGGAGTGCGCACACTTAACCGCTTGCGCCACCGGGCTGGCCCCTATTTTTAATTTTTTGAGGAACAGCCAAACTATTTTCCGTAGTGGCTGCACCATTTTACATCCCTACCAGCAACGCACAAAGATTTCAATTTCTCCACGTCCTTGCCAACACTTGCTATTTTCTGTTTTTTTTGATGACAGCCATCCTAAGAGTGTAAAGTGGTATCTCATTGTGGTTTTGATTTGCATTTCCCTGCTATGTTGGTTTTTATGACCTTCTTTCCAATGTTTGTTATTACTTCTTCTAAAAGAGTCAGACATCTCAAGACATAGAAAGTTAATGAGCATAGAAAGAAAGATAACCCCTTTATATGAGAAAATCAAAATGGGTGTTGGTGCCTGATGGTGAAAACTTGAGATATATATTTTTTAACTTTAAACACATGTAAAAGTGAGGTTCTAAATCTCCCTTTATAGCCTTTTAGAAACTGGAATTCCTTGCATGAAGAGGTACTGTGCTGGCAGCCTCCAGGGAGCACCAGAAGGCTGTGGGTTTGCTTGCCTCAGGCCCTGGCCTACAGTCCTTGGTGGCAGGTAAGGAATAGCAGGTTACTTGGGTCCTGTTTTCGGTCCCATTGACTCTCATTACTGCACAGAATTCCTAGCTGGCGCATTTGAGGAAGGAAACAATTTCAGGGGTTCCTGTTAATTCTGCTTGGAGGCCTGGAGAGCAAAAAAGAAAATTATAATTCTCTTATATCCTTTGAACTCAGCTTAACCCTCAAGAGAATGATGTGAAAAACTGAGGGCTCTAGGATCACACCAAGGTTATAGAATCTTTCACCACAGGGCCAGAGGAGAGGACATACTTATTATGTGCTAGGCATTGGGTTAGATACTTTTCACATAATAGCTTATAAGTTATGTATACTTTGTTTTACTAACAACAACAACAGAAAGGTTAGCAATTTGTCAAGGTCACATAGCTAGTAAGAGCCAGAAACAGAACTAAAATCCAGGTTGAATTCTAAGCCATGCTACCACTAGGAATGTCTATTTTGCATTGGGCATAATTATGGTTATTTTTATTATATTCCCTTTAATGACTGAAAGGAGACCATCTTTGCAATTCACAGATTAGATGACTTTGGTATCCTTGGAAGTATTATGGAATTTTGAAATACTCTAAAAACAACCCAGCTGAGAAAGGATGCTGATTCTGGCTTGATGCTTATTAAAAAATGAAGAGCTGAATGTTCTATGATTTACTTACAAATGCTTGAGCCTGTCTAAGTCACAGAAGTAGACTTGGCATGGCCTTGTTTATCAGAACTAGATTCCAGAAAATGTAAACCACAGAAAAATTGGAATATTTATCTTTCAAACTCTTTGTGCAGTGAGTTGACTATAACAAGGCAAGGCAAGCCAAGAGGCGATTACACCACCATTTATGAGTGTCTGTCCTGACACCACTTTGTTTACCTCACCCCACATGTTGACCAAAAAAACATTTAAAATATATTAAAAATATAAAACCTGCCCTATAATAACACTCAATTGCCTGTAATGTGATAGCAGTGCTCAGGGGCACCTTTTATCTAAGGATTTCACAGTTCTTTATATACTCATTAACTCACAACCCATCTGTTTTACTTCATTTTATAGCAGAGAAATGGAGGCACCACGGAAATCACACAATATGTTGGTGCAGTAGCTTAATAGGAAATTCTTCTGATTCTGAGCATTCAGAACGTTCATTCCTGACTCAGTGTTAATTCACCAGACATGGGGAGCAAGGAACAGAATAGCTGATATTACTGCAAGTTTTTTTAGTTCTAGACTCTGTACTAAATGGTTTATATGCCTTAGCTCATTTAAACCTATAAGAATTCAATGAGGTAGAAGCTAGTATTATTAGATAGGACAACTGAGGACCAGAGAGGTTAAGTTACTTGCTGTCAATTTACCGTAAGTGATGGAGCCAGGATTTAAACTAGGCAGAGCCCATGTTCTTGCTCATTGTATGACATTGCTTCTCACCAATAGAAGTACGTGTATCGTTAAACAAATCGAAGCTTAGTGGTTCCAGAGAAAGTGGTCATTTTGTTCTTAAATGCATAAAGCTGTGTAGTAGGGTTCTCCAGAGAAATAGAACGAACAGGATGTATGTGGATATAAATATAAATTAAAAATGTATGTGTATATACATATATATATATAGAGAGAGAGAGAGAAACAAAGAGGCAGAGAGAGAGACTGATTCTAAGAAATTGGCTTACATGACTATAGAGGCTTTCAGTCTTTGGTAAGTCCAAAATCTTCAGGGTAGGCTGGCAGGCTGGAGACCCATGGAAGAGTCTGAGTCCAAAGACAGTCTTTGGGTAGAATTCCTTCTTGCTCCATGGAGTTCAGTCTTTGTTTTATTAAGGCCTTCAACTGATTGGATGAGGCCCAGCTACATTATGGAGAGTAATCTGCTTTACTCAAAGTCTACTGATTTCAATGTTGGTCTCCTCTGAAAAACACTTTCACAGAAACATCCAGGATACTGTTTGACCAAATGTCTGGGCACCATGGCCCAGCCAAGTTGACACATAAAATTAAACATCATGATCAGATAATATCAGGGAGCAGTTTTCCTGATGATTAATAAGCCCTCGTCTGATCCTCCAGTCAGAATGAGTCAGAAGTTCCAGTTTCTGTGTGTAAATCAGCGCCCGGAGCCTTGCCTTCATAACTTCATGGGCTGTGGGAGATATAGGGCTGCTCCTAGGACAAACTGTTTGCTGTTGGCTTTACTTATCTTGAGTGCACTGTTGGAAATCTGGCTCTGCACTCAGGGTTCATCTTCCCTCAACTAGTCTATTGTCATAGCTCTGGGTTACTAAGGACCTTCACTGTGGACTATCTCAGTCGTCTGGAGCATGTGTCAGTACCCTCCTCCATCTGACCTCCCCTCTGAAACTCACCAGGTTTTGGTTTCCTGTCCTCTATGGTTGGTTCTCTCTACTTCTCAATGTGACTAATCCAAGAAATCTAGAAATTCTAAGCACAATTCCTAACTTCCAAGGGAACCAAAGAAGCAAAGCTAAGTTGTTAACTCTTTTAAATTCAGGTCTTCCATTTTAAGACCCCCAGAGACCATGCTGGGCACTTGCTGGTTGCTCAGTAAATTGAGTGTGTTTGTAACTTTGGCCAACCCTTTTAGCTTCTCTGTTTCCTTATCTGTAAAATGGTGATAATAGTACCTGGTTCTTCAGGTGTATTGGGAGGTACGCATGAGACATTCACATTAAAATGCCTTGAAAAGTAAACTTATAGTGTGTGTGTGTGATGTCTGTATTTTCTAGAAGCAGTTCCTTCCCTATGGCTCCAAAGCAGTGACCTATACCTTGGTCACCAAAAGTCACTGTGGATATTTCAGACTACATAGAAGAAGGAAACACTGACACTGGTAAGAGTATGAAGTGGTTAGAGGGATCTATTTGTGGCAGGTAGGGCTCTTAGTGCCTCTTAAGTTTCACTTGATAGGTGCTCAGCCATTTCACGTCCATGGAAGAGGAGCTATGTTCCATGTATACAGTGACCTATTGGCTGGATTCTATTTATGAACAAAATAAACTACTTAAGAAGTTATGGTGCCAGTCAAATGGTTCCATTTGACTGGTGCAAATGGGACAAAAGAATAGTTACAAATGAAATCACAATGAGTATCAGCTTCAAACAGTATCCTCAGCCAACAGTTAAAAGATGCACTTAAGTTGGCCATCACAAACTCAGATTTATTAACCATATTAAATAATTCCACAAGAGATGAAATAGAGCCAATAAAAAGATGTCTAAGAAAATAGCAAAGGAGAGAAATCAAACTAAAAATTAAAAGGAGGCACTGACCCAGATATGGATTAAATTAAAAAATAAATACAATGAACATTTATATTTATTGAGCAGTTATGCTTTACCAAATATGGTTCTAAGTTCATTATACATGACAACTCATAGCAATCATATGAGGAATTTTTATTTTATTTTATTTCCATTTTATGGATGAAGAAACTGAGACACAGAGAGGTTAATACTTTGCCCTAGGTCACACAGTTAGTAATTGGTAGAGCCAGAAGTTGAACCCAGGCAGGCAGTCTGACTCTAGAGCCTGTGCTCTGAACTAGGAGGCTAGATTAAATGAGAGAGAGTGCTTTGTGAATATCAAAGATCCATACAAAATCAAGGCATTATAGTGATGATTATGATTAGAAAGACTCTCTCAGAATGCCTCATCCAGCGCCTAAGGGAACAGGACTGGTTAACTGGCCTGCTTAAGTTCAAGGGTAGGCTCAAGCAGAATCTAAATTTGCTCTATTTCAGGCATGTATATTTTCAGCACTCCTGCAACACCGTCATCCCCCTCCTCATTATATTGAGAACGTAGATCCTCATAACAATTGTGTTGCAAATCTGTTTCTTGCCAATGCTGCCATAAGATAGTTCTATACATTGAAAGAAAGAAAATGCTGGTAAACTTGGAGTAGGGAGTTAGATAAATGAATACAGTAGCAAAAAGACAACAATCTCTCAATTACTGAGCCTGCCTTTTGGGGCAGATTTATTCCTGAGATTAGGCAAGTCCATGTGGCTTCCAGACACTGGGCTTGGGGGAACATCTGCATACGAAATGACTGCCCCCCCAATCCCACCTCCACCACTGACCTACTCTTCTACTTGCCCAGCCCCTTGCAGAGCTCTCAGCTTGGAAACGCATCCACCCATCCGCCACACATCTCCTTTCTGAGAGTTGTTGTGTTAGGAGATGTCTACTTCAAGGCCTGTGTTCAGTACTTATTTTAACCATCATGACGTTATTAAATGAAGAAGTGTTAAAATAAATTTGTTTGATAAACTGAGGTTTTGAAAGCCTCCCTCCTTTTCTCCAGAAATGCCCTTGTGTCTTTTCACTAACATTTTCCAGTACCAAATCCCAAATAATGATTAAAGAGGTAACTATTAGATATAACTTGAATGTCCCTGGGCCTCACCAGCCTGTGAGAACAAATGAGCTTACTCAAGTGTTTATGCCCACCTTGTACTGTCTCTGTGCTGGTGCCCTGGCCTGGTGGAGTCCCCAGCTCCCAAGGCTTTGGTGGGCTCTCCCACGAGTGTTCCACCTGTGGCACTCCATGTCGTCTGTGCTCCGCTGGGCACAGATGTCCAGTGCTGGTGGTTGTTCTTCGAGTGTCAGGGGTGGAGTTGGTGAGATTATCTTTCCCCCTGGAATGAAATCCAGACACAGGGTGTCAAAGCAATGTCACTTGGTGGCCAGTGTATTGTAGAACTGAGTATAGCACCTCCTGTCTGCCCAGGACCAGGCCTGCATCCAGGGCTTTGGCTAAGGGCTGCCGTGCTGTTCTCAGTCAATTCTCAAGAAGCAAGAACTCTAAGGAAAGTGCCTGAGTCCATGGAACCATAGGTGGTGATCCACAGATAGGCCTCCAGAAGTCTGAGAATACCCCCGGGATGGGGTAAGAGATTGAGTGTCGTAGGTGGGTATGTACATTTTTCTGTGGAGAGGGTTCAAAACTTCCAGCAGATTCTTAAAGGGATCCGTGAGCTGAAAAGATTACTAACTATCTCTGCAGCCAAGACGTTGCCATCAGGTTAAGCTCCTCATCCCCGTAGCTCTTTCCTCCCTCCCCAGAGGCTCCTTAGGTCCCTCTGCATTGGGGCAGGTGGCAGGGAGAGAAGTCTGTGTGCTCTGCTCTTCACATAGACTTTTCTCCCACCCCCTCCTCCAAAGCTCTCAAATATGCTCTCATATGCCTGAACCCAGTAGAAGACTATGGCTCCAAAAGACATCCTTGCTACATGAGTTTAATTAAATTTAGAAAAGGTAAGTTTGCACATTTTCTTGCCAGTCCTCCTGCATTTGTAGCAGAGGTTGTATTACCATTTTAAAACAGCCTTGGGGAAAAAAGTCCTCTTTCTTAGAGAGAGTGACAACTTATTCTGGGGAAATAGGAGGAGTGGTAATGGAGAGTATTGATTTAATTAATTTTACTGCCTATCTGCATTGCCTGAGAACAGGTAGAATAACCAAGTAAAATGGTAACATTTCATCTTCTTGAATCCCCACAATCAAGTCAAGAGGAATTTACTAAATTGCGGAAGCCACAATTGCAAGGCACAGTTCAAAGAATACTAATGAGATTTTGAGGTCCCAGGATTCAGAGGCACCCTCCATGGGCCCCCTGAAATCAAACTCCAGTGGGCTTTCGGGCAACTGGGAGAGGGCACCCTTAGGGTAAGGATGGTCGTGGGAGGGGGAGAGGGGCCAATATGAAATTTGGGAGGAGGCATTATCTCCACAGGAGCCTCATACTTCTTATAATTTGTATTGATTCATACTTAATTCCATCCTTTTCTTATTGTCTTTTGCTCCAAAGTGGTTCAATTAATTAACAAATGGCCTGATTACCTTTTCCTGGAACATCTCATTTCCTTCCAAGCATCTTTGGGGACAGTGGGAAACTGTTCCCCACTTACTTGTGGGGGCAGCAAAACCACAGGCTTTCTTCTTCCCTTGGCTCCTTTTGTTGTAATGGTTCCCATCTGCTCCCCAGAGAAGGAAATGAAAACTGCATGGCCTTCGACACGTGCTGGATCAAGGTTTCCCACAGCTTCTGTGAACAGAGCCAAGCACATTTGCAATCATTCCAGACCGTTCTCTTTATTGAACGAACTATCCTGAGGAGGGAGCTGTGTGGGCCAGGCAGGCTTCCCAGCCTCAGAGCCCTTGCAGCTGAAGTAGTGCCCTGCTCGTCAAAAATAACTTCTGATCTTCCTACAGGCCAGATTGCTCGTGACCCTAAGGATTTTGACTCATCCTAAACTGTCGAGTTCCAGCATTGCCTAAGAGCTTAGCTCCACTACCTGTGTTTGCTTGCAACAAGCACTATTTTACCTACTTTTGGAGAAAGTGACAGTGGGCGAGCAGGCCCTGGAATCAAACGCTGAGCCGAGGCTGCAGGTGATTGCGTCAGAGCTCAGAGCCCAGGGGTCAGTCCCACAGCTGCAGCTCCACCTGCCCTGGGATGCCGTGCCCATCACACTCACCCGCTTTGTTAGTTTTGCAAACCCTGCTCGCCTCCTCCCCACGTCCTCACTCATAAGTGATGGCTCTTTCCTCACAGGTGAGGGAATGAAACACGAGCAGGGGGCCCTCCATTACCTGTTGGTTTCTCTTCAGCGCCTAGTTTGGGCAGAGCTACCAGGTGGGAGAGGCAAGACCTGGAGCTCTTGGCGAGCAGGATTGCTTTTCTGCCTGCAATGCGTGCTTTTCACCTTTGGTTAGGACGTGTTGTAACAGACGCGGCAAAGGGAGTCACCCTACTGACTCTGAGGTGTTTCTGGTCGGAGCACAAGATCTTAGTCATCAGTGGCACCCATAAATGAGAAAGCCCTTTGCCAAAGGATTTGTATTTGGCTGGCAAAATGGGGTAAAATTCAAAAGAAGGAAAAAGAAAGTAGAGAGACCGCCCCCCGGATCTCTTTCTGTCACATAAAACGTGATTCCGATTCTGCTGTTTTCTCCAGCTCTGTTAAGTGCGTACGGCTCTGTGTGAGGACCCGTCTGTGGCTCACTTTACAGAATCTGATGATAATGACATGAACTCTCAGAGCAGAAATCAGATAACATTATCACATGGCAGCTGGCAAAATTCGCACTCAGAGTAGATAAAGATCCTTTATAACATGCTTAAGACTGTTCAATGTATGTCATGGTTTGGAAGCATCCATGAATTCTTAGCATTGGTGTCTCTAGCCATCGTCATTATTATTTTTATTATTTACTAAGTATGTGAGGTCATCTTTCCCCACCCTCATCATTGTCAAGATATAGCAGATGTGTCTAATGCATCCAAAAACTGCTATTTGATCTGAAAACCATCCTGACCTGAGTTTAATACACGACAATTTCCTATGGCAATTTTGGGAGCCAATCATACAGGAATTTGTGTAGACTGTGGGCAGTTAAATAAAATTATTTTGCTCTAGCATCAATGGTCTAACTGTGCTAGATAACTCTGTGTCACTTTAGGAATTGCATATTTAGATAAGCAATTTTAGAAGATTTACTTCTGGAGTTTATTCTTTTCCACCAGAAGTTTAGTAATAAATGATAAGATTCTTCTCCCCAGATCTCCACAAACACAGTGTCAGATGACAGTTCAGACGGTCTGGAGGTCCACACATAGGTGGATCAGGCAATGATTTGATTGAGAAAAAAAGACATCGTTTAACCAAAATAGTCTCCCCTCCCCCCCCAACACACAGACTTACAAAGCTGGTTTGTTTTGATCCTCGGGCTTGGGAGATGTATTTTGCCCTCAAATAATAGTGATCAGCTGGGCCGGCCCTTGGCTTAGCAGTTAAGTGCGTGCGCTCTGCTACTGGCAGCCCAGGTTCGGATCCTGGGCGTGCACCGATGCACCGCATCCCTGGCCATGCTGAGGCCGCGTCCCACATACAGCAACTAGAAGGATGTGCAACTATGACACACAACTATCTACTGGGGCTTTGGGGAAACAAAGGAGGAGGATTGGCAATAGATGTTAGCTCAGAGCCGGTCTTCCTCAGCAAAAAAAAAGAGGAGGCTTAGCATGGATGTTAGCTCAGGGCTGATCTTCCTCACACACACACACACACACACACACACAAAATAATAGTGATCGGGGGCACCAAACTCCTCTTGCTTTCATATCTGCGGTCCCTCTTCAGCTCTAAATAATTAGTGGATCTCAAACCTAGCTTCTTGTTAAGATCACACGGAGAGTTCATTTGTTTGTTTGTTTTCCTCTCAATGTCTGGGGCGAACCACTCGAGATTCTGATTCTGTTGACATGATGTTGAGGGCATGGCTCTGACATTTTTTGAAAGTTCCTCAGGTAATCCTGAGCCAGATTGAAGTCCTCTGGATTAATTCTTCTCAGCATTATCAGAAATGGAATAAATCAATTCAAGTTAAAACAGACAGACACATGTAAAAATAGACCTACTGCTTGAGATTTTACTTTCTTTGAGGGTCTTAATAATCTCCTCCAGGGCCAGGTGGGAGTCTCATTTCAATATTCTCAGCACAGTGTCTGCAACATAGTGGTTTGCAGAATGAATGAAGATGATTATTTATTCTCACGGTACAATAGTGATTCATAGTATACACCCAGAAGTCATTTCCATGACATCTTCAACTGGCAAACACTATGGAACACCTGAAAGTAAGAAAGGAAAAAAAAAATGCTGCAGTTGAGCAGCTAAAATAGATGTCAAAAAGACTATGAATGATTCTAGTCTACTTTCTTCCTGGGAGCATCCCTCAGGCTGCTCTGGGAGCCCGGTCTCGTTTTACACACAGTTCTAACAGTCTTGCTCCTCTGGTTCTCCATTCACGGAAACTGAGAGGGTGAGGAGCGATTGCTTTGCAATTTGACACTAAGGAAAATGACACATCAAAAAAGTAAACAGTGGAACTCAGAGAATATTATAGTCTGGGACTATTTAGGAGGTGGGCAAATAGTTCTACACTCCCACCATCTCTGACCCTGTGTCCATCATTCATTCATTTATTAGGATTCACTAACACAAGATACCAGGCTGGACGTGTGGAGATTACAAAGGAGAACTCTTCCAGGGAGTATGGCGTGAGACCCTACTTTATTCTTGCTCTTGAGCTGCTTAAAGAGCAGCATCATCACACTGCTGCTGCTGCTGCTTGGTTTCTGTATAGCGGGTTTCGCTGTCCACGATATTTCATAGTTTTTTTTATTACTGAAGCCCTAGTTCAGGTCATCCTTGTGGTCTCATAACTGTCTCTCTGGTCCAGATAACCTTCTCCAAATCCTCCTTTATATTTTTACCAAAAAGATCCTTCAAAAAGATCTTCCTAAATGCAAATCTGATCATATTACTCCCAGTGAAAATCCTCCAATGATCCCACAAGCGACAGGATTTCATGCAGACTTCTATGTGAGGGTCTCCATGACTGATCCACATCTACCTCCCAGCCTGCTCTCACCCCTCCTGCTTCTCATTTTAGGCTCTATGAACTGCTCAAGGGTCCCTCCACACACTGTATTTCATGCTTCTGTGCCACTGCTCACGCCATTGCTTCTCTTTGGAATGCTTTCCCTTCTTGCCATCTTAGCTCTTCTGTTCTCCAGGAAGTTTTCCTTGGCATCCACTCTCTCTGCCCATGTGCCACCCCCTACTGGTTGGGCTACTTGTCTTTCCTTTGCTCTTATTATATATTGAAAGATTGTTCACTTGTGTTATCTTCACAGCCACTTCCTCTCTCTACCGCTCCCCTCCCCCTAGTTCCCAGCAGTTTAGGCAACCTGAGGGCAGGAACCATTCTTATCCATTCACTGTCTGTCTAGTGCCTGACATCAACACTAAGTGGCTGTTAAATGGGACTGAACTGAAAGCTCTTTCCCATTCATTTTCCCATTTTGTTGCTCGGATGTCATGTCTCAGCAGGAACTTCTGTAAGTAGTTCACAAGCTCTGTGTTTCTACAAATGGATCCCAGGATGTGGATGTGGCATCTGGTGCTCTGACAGTAGTGCAGCAGTCGTGGAGAGCATGGAGGGCTGGTGGGAGGCCGTCTGGGATAAATTTGTGAGTTACCCAATCTCTGTGATTAGGTTCCTCATCTGTTTCTTGTGTATGTACAGTGCCTGTCATGCCAATAATGCTATAGCTGAAAATTTATCGGGCACTTATTATAATTATTTTTATTTGATCCTCACAATACATTTTGGTATATGCAGGACAAGTAGTATAATTTGCCTTATATAGATGAGGATACTGAGTTTCAAACTTGCTCAAGGTAACATGCCAAGTAAGGGTAGGCTCTGGGGACTAGAATTTTGGAATTCTGATTTTTGGCCCATTTTTCTTTCCATAACTATATACATCTTCTATACATGTACCACAAATGATGGTTTTATTGATGAACTTGAATCATCAAGAAAAAATTATAGCCAGCATATCATGCTTAAGAAAGCAGGATAATAGGTAATAAATTTTAGACAGGGTTCCATCCAAAAGTTTAAATAAAACCAAGAAAATGTGGTTCTAAAGGGACTAAGGTTCATGTATGTGAAAAATAAACTTGTGTTGGACATCTTATCCCCTGACTTATAAATCAAGTATTATTGTAGACATATTTTATCATAGTAGGTTTATTAGAAATTAGGATCATGGGATAGAAAGATTCCTTGAGATGTATTCTGGAGTATTCGCCCACGTTTGTATAAAGCCATGCTTTCCTAGTCCACAATAATAATGGATAAATTTTAGAGTGCTTGCTTTGAAAGCCACCCTCAGTGATCCTCTTACTTTTCTAGAATTGCTACGTAAGAACCAGGTAGCAATCTTTCCTAAACAACTAAGACCTCTTTTCTCTTATTTCTCTTCTTAAAGTAGATGTAATCTGGTTCCCCCACTTTTCTTGAATCACTAGGTCCTCTTCCATATTTACAAACTATTTCTGTTTTGTTTTGTTTTGTTTTGAAGTAAGGGTTATATGCAGGATTTTGTTTGCAAGGGGGGAAACTAGTGGATTAATTCCTAGGGCATTTACAAATCGTTATTGTTTGCCTAAAAGTATTTGGTTGTTTGGACCTTCTTGGAGTCTTAGTCTGAAGTTTGGTCTATTCAATACGATCTTTGGAAATGTTTATTGCTTTAATCTGGACTTGATATGCAGCACTGCCTAGACCCAGGAGTCTAATAGGCGTCCTGAAGCCAATACAGGTTTCTTCAGTTTTATGAGCCAAACGGTTCTCTGTCTTCTCCATGTTACACTGGGAGGGTAGGGGGAAACGTGTGAGGATGCAGATCTCTGGGTATCACTCCTGTTCTCTTGAATACTAATCTCTGGGGGTGGGGCCCAGGAATCTGAATTTTAACAAACTTTCCAGGTGATTCTCCTACACATTACCCTTTGAGAATCTGTGGTCCAGGTTGTACTTTGCACCTCAGTGAAGATGCAGCAGTCAGTTCAAGTTTTTTGCCTGTAGACAAAGCAAAGCAACCACCCTATCAGAAAAGCCCTGCTTTCTGGCTTGAGATCAGTGGTGCTTTTCCACTCTTGCTTGGTGTTCTCCTGCCAAACCAATTTCAGTGCTTAACCAGTCAGTATATTGATTTAAAATGGGCTCAGCCATGTTGCAAATTGTGAGTGAGAGTCAAAGCTAGCCTTTTGTTTTAACGAAGGCGTGAACTTGACCACCAGTGATCCCTAATGATACTGCATCTCTGGAGAGCCTCCTATTATCGGGAGCCACAAGGAGGAGCCTACTGATCTTTTTCTTGGAGAGCCAGAAATCAAAGTGCAAAGTGTTTCTTCACTACAGGGTTTTCCTATTTATTATGCAAGCTTCAATTGTAACGTTCAGTCTGATACGTGCCATGCGTTCTTATTTAGTGGAAAGTGAAACAGTTATTGGCATCTAAATAATGAATTCTCTTAGAGAGAGTGTCTGTATGGGATTCTGACTCTGACGGGAAAGAGAGTTTGTGTTTTGCATCATCCTTTTGTCATTTGAAACTTCTGAGCCTTATAGGTTAAATGCTGTCAGTTGCCCTTCAAGGAAACTTTTACTAGCTAGTCATACTTATACAGTCTGTACTCTTTTCACATGTATTTCTTCCCCACTCCCTAAACTGCAGAGAATAAAACATTAGACAAATATGCCTATGACGGTGGTCATCTCATAGAGGGAAAGAGGAAGGCTACCTTTTCTTTTAGTTGATGGCCTATTCACCAAACTCTGTATTTTATAGTAGAAATGCTCTTCCAATCAATAGTGAAAGACAAATGTGTTTTGATCTTATAATAATGTCTTTACTAGAATAAACAGGCACAATTTTTTCAGTTTTAGAAAAAATAGAGCCATATGAATCTATGCATGGGTTATGCAATTCCCAAAGAATTGGCATTTACTAATAAAAGACACAGAATTGGTTGAGCAACTGAAGAGGCCAGAACATAGGAGAGAGATGGGAAGCATCCAAGTGAGAGGCGCTGAGAATCATAGACCTCAAGATGCTATTTATAGTATTTAAGCAATTGGGTGTTTCGTTTTTCAAAGTAACCTTATTACAGTTTCTTCACATGTCAGGAAAATAGTTTTTCTCAAGGCGGGAAAAAAATCTGAAATAACACCAAAACTCTTTCCTTGCTTTTTATTTTTATAATTAACTATTCTTACTTGATATTTATTATACATAGATTTTCCAATTATAATTTCTTGGTCTTTTGAAATTGTCTCTCTGTCGTTATATAGTGGAGGTCATTTGTTTTGATTATAATGAGACAACTGATTATATTTACATGGTTCTGAAGCAGCGACATGTGTTCATTGTAAAAAATTCAAAGTATACCAAACATTATTAAAAAAATATAAAGCCATATGAAAATCTACAACTCAGGGTGACTTCTGTCAGTCTGTATAATTACTTTTATTAGACATGTCTCCATGTATGTATACAAACTTAGAGATATAGTTTTAAAATTTAGTATGAATGTGATCATACTCAACATGTTCTGTAACCTTTTATTTCCCTCACTTGGACACATATCATGGACATCCTTTCATGACAATAATTATAGAATTATGTCATCATTTTAAATAGTTGTGCTGTTTCCCACTGCATATGGATTCCATAATTTATTTACTCATTCCCTTTGGATGTACGTTTTTTCACTATTTTGAAACATACTTGTACATAAATCTTTTTAAATTTACAGGATTAATGTCTTAGGATAAAGTCTTGGACATAGAATTCCTGGGCCAAAGGCTATGGATAATTGAACTGAGGATGTGTATGACCAACCATCCTTCCAGAATTTTCATTACTACCAACAGTGCATGAAATGTGTCCATTTCCCCACTCTCACCAATACAAGGTTTAGAAAATTTATAATTTTTTGTCAGGATGCTAGATCAAAAAATGCTGATTTCATTTGTATTACTTAAGTGACGACAAATATCTTTTCACATTTATTAAGCATTTGTATATATTTTGTCTTTTCTGCATTGCCTTTTTGCCTACTTTTGTATTGGATTGTTTTTCTTTTCTGAAACGGTTCCCCCACTTCATTTTATATGAGTTTGCTGTATAATAGATATGAAAATTTATATGTCACATGGATTGTAAATATCATTCTTAGTTTTTCTGGTATGTTTAAATCTTCTTTATAGTTTTTATATTTTTTACATCAGAAAGAAGTTTTTAATTTTTTTATAACTGTACTTGCAATTTTTTTACAAGATAAAGAGTTTTTTGATTTTTTACAACCTGAAATTCTGTTTTTGTTATATGGAATTTGAGACATAAAATTGAAACATATCTGTGATATGCGAATACTCTGCATTCACTTCGGCTCAACTGTCTTATGATTACTTCTATTTGAATTATACCTTCACGAATAGGAACGTAAACTTAACAATTAATTAATTTACTATTTCTTCTCCATTACAGATGTATTATTATCTGAGTCTAGGTTAATGCTAAAGACTCAAAATTGGCTAATTTGAGAGAATCTTACTTAAAATTTAGAAATTTAAAATGAGAAAAATTGATTTTATTTATCCACTTACTATGAAAATTTGTATAGCAGCCTATAATTTACAGAAACATTTTTACATGTTTAATTTTATTTGCTTCTCAGAACCACCCTGTGAGTCGGGCACCCTCATATCTGTTTTATATATGTGAAAAACTGAGGCTCTGGGAATGTTACATAAAATCATTTTCTGACATACAATCACAGAACTAATGAGTGTTATGACATGACCAGGGTTTGAATTCAGGTTTTTTGAGTGCAAATTGTGTATTATTCTTATTTAATTCTCCTCTATCCTAATTTTACTTTTTCACTCTAACAAAAATGAACAGCAGATGCTTAGTGACAAGCTTGTCCAATCATCTGGAGATAAGTACTTCTTTAAAATGAATAATATGACATGAAGATATTTTCATTGCATCCACAGAAGGGATGTATCTGACAACAAGAGATTTGACGCAGTTTGAGCACTTAGCGAGGAAGAAAAGAGTACATTCTACTGACACTCTGCCTTTAGAAATTTTAGCCAAAGAAATCAGGGCAATTCCCTACAGTCACACTCCATAGTTGCTGAGAACCTGCATCGTGTCCCTGATGAATTCTCCCATGGAGCTGATTACCTGGAGGAAGGAAGAAGGCAAAGCTGAGTATCCCCTGTGGAATTTGCTCTTGTACTACACAGCTTCTCAACCCACCAAGGTACTAGAAACTGGTATTGTAACAAAGAGACCATGTCACCTCTGATATTAATTGAGGGCAGTCACATTAACAAAACAATGTTGGAAGGAACATCTGAAGGAGGAAACACTGTAAAGAGAGGCCAGAATCCACACAGCAGAACTACAGAGGTGAAATGAAGTCTTTCCATCTGTTACCTGAAGACACTTGTGCTTATCAAGGGCGTATGTCTCGTTGCTGACTTAATCTGTCAGAGTTCCTGGCCATCTCCCCTCCCGCCATGGTCCCTCTCTCTGATGGCACCCCAGGCAGCGGGCGCGCATTTCTCAAAACATCCTCAAACTCAGTCTCCTCAGTGAGTCTCTTTAGACTCCCAAGGGGAGTCTTAGAGCATCAGGTGGAAATCCTGTTGGGCTAGCAGCTCTTTCTTCTTTGTTTTTTTCCAATGGGAATACCCTGGTTCTCTTTCTCGGCTACATTAACTGTAGTTTTCATTAAGGCACTTTCTGGGAGAAAATTCTACACGATCGTAACCATTTCTACTCCAGAAAATAAGAATTATCTTAGGGCAGAGTAGGAACAAATCAGGGATGATGTGTTTGGTGCATAACACAAATGAAAATTTTGGTTTTTTGCTTTTATGCTAGTTTAATTTTGTTAAACAGGTATCAGTGCAGCTTTCAGTTAGAGGTGTCTGTAGCTACATTTTCCCCTGCCCTCGTCCTATCCAATGTCAATGTATCATTTGACTTTTACTTATTGCAAGTTCCTTTCTCTGCCTATTTGTGAGTGCATTTCACAATGTGCCTTTAAAAAACTCATTATTTAGTTTTTAATACCCGAGAGGTCACTTGTCTCCGGAAGAATCACGGTACTTGAAATGAAGAGGAATGCTCCTGAGACAAAGGTTGCCAGATTTAGTAAATGAAGATACAGGCTGTCTACTTAAATTTGAATGTCAGATAGACAACAAATATTCTTTTAGTATAAGTATGTCTCATATATTACATACTTATGTATGGGACATACTTATGCTATGTACAATGTCATACCAAAAATTATTAAAATATTATACTTAAAATTATTATTTATCTGAAATTCAAATTTAACCAGGTCTTTTATATTTTATCTGGCAATCCTACCTGAAATTAGTTTTCAGATTCTACAGAGACCAGAACTGGATTATGTCAGAGTAAGCAGCACATTTTTTAACTTTCCCAATTTGTGGAGGAGTAGAGTGGTATTATTTTCTCACTAGAAATGGCATAGGAATGGGTCTTAGTTCAAATATGTCTATCCCCTCAGGATTGACCCACTCTGCCACTTCCGAATCAGAGTGGATGAGAAGATATATCTGTTCAATAGTGTTTTATAAATCATTGCTTGAAGCTACTCATGGCTTCTTTTGGAGGCATGCATTTTAATTAATTGCTATTCTTTTATATTTCCTCCCCGAGGTAATTTTTAAAAATCTTAAACTCTATAAATCTAATCAGTAAATTCCTGGGTCTATTTAAATATTGACATTTAAAAATTTTTGAGACGTGCAATAAGCTTTAATGAGACAGAGGATGATACAGGAGAAATGAAATATATTTGCCATTGGAGTCCACAAAAATTAAAAAACTCCCAAGTGTTAAAGTGAAACACAATTCCTTCAGAGCATGATGTCTATAAGCTTGGTGAAGGTCCAACCAAGGTTTGGTATAACTAGTATTGGTTACAGTTCAAATGAATCATATTAAAAAAACCCCCAAATTCTGAATGTCAAACTGGAATCTTAATAGACTCTAAAACTAACCTGATTATAAGCTAGAATATTAAGGTCAACAATTTTCAAACAGTTGGATAAACTTTTTGATAGAGGAAGTCTATTGCCATAAATCACAGCTGCACTACCATCCACTGGCCTTGATGTTTTAGAAATGAGGATTTAGGCCCTACCTCCGCCCCAATTCTTCTCCTTTTAAAAAACTGACGTGGTTTGGGCTTAAGCTGGGGAAAAGGAGATCTGTAATAGCTTTGTTACCACTCCCCTCAAAATTCTATAATGAAGTGGCAGACTAAAGACGGCCACAAATTCTTTGCTTTTCTTCACATTGAAAAGTGAATGATTTCCTTCTCCTTGAATCTGGATTGGCCTTAGTGACTTGCTTGATCAATAGCATGCAGCATAAGTGACATGCTGGGAGTTTTGAGACAATTTTATAAGAAGCCTCGGGACTTCCATCCAGGCCTCTTGAAATGCTCTCTCTGGGACCCCTGAGTTACTGTGTAACTACCTAAGACCATGTAGCTGGGGAGACCACATGTAGGCCCCCTGGTAGACTGTTCCAGTAGAGGTCAGCCTTCTAGCCATCTCCATCCAGGCAGACATGAGCAAAACCATCTTGTGCCACCAGACCAGCCCACCCACCAGCTGAACACTACAGCAAGGGACCTCTCATTGATGCCTCAGGGAACAGCAGAACAGCCCAGCCAAGCCCTGCTGGAATTCCTGATCCCTGAAAGCGTGATACAATACAATGGTTTTATTTGAGGCCACTAAGTTTTAGAGTAGTTCGTTAAGCAGCGACAGATAACCAGAACAAACAGTGATTATTGATTCTTTACACTTAGAACAAGGTGGAAAAAAAGAACGATGGGTTGATCAGAGAGGGAGAAAGAGGAGGAGTGGAATAAAATTCTCTAACAAAGTGATCATAATTGCCATGGACATGAATGAAAGATGGGCTAGGGATTTAGAAGCCTCACAGCAAGTTTAAAAAAATCAGAGTCACCAATTTTTAGCAGGCTGCTACTGTGATTTTGGGCTACACTCACAACTTTGACCCAACTTCTTAGAGATTCAGAAGGAAAACAGCAGTACAGTCTCGCCTCATGCAGATGCTGTGAGCCGTAATGAATAACCATGACAAATAAATATGCTGCAAATAAGAGCTGAAAATGTTAAATATGCAAGAAGCAATCTTTGCACCTACTGAAAATCTTTCATCAGATGATTTCAAATTGGAGGTGTCTCAGGAGAAAATAACTTTGAAAATACAAACAGATGTTTATTTTTTGTACTTTTATTGAAAAGGTACATTTAAAAAAATACACAGACATTTTACCATTTACAGATTGCAGATATAGATGCTCTAAAAGAGTTCACTCTATTTTGTTGTTTTCTGATACCTTTTGCCCCCCATATCACAAACATTCCAGTCTTGTTGATATCAGCTTAGAAAGGGGGGCATGGAAGCGAGACCTGCAACATATTCAGTGAACAGAAAGACAAATTGTTCAGTTATAAATTTTTTATCTTCTGTACATTATTGCATTAGGGAGCCACAGAATTATGTAGCATCAATACAAATGAAAACAGGTTACAAATGAAGAAGATAATTGCGTAGAAATACATGGATTCATTGTCTCCTTGCAGAATGCACAAGAGGTGCAAAAATGTGCAATTTAGGAAGCTCTTCTGTTTGTACACATTTGCTCAGCAACTCAAACTGGTGAGGAAGCTACAAAATAAGTTAAACAAAAGGAGCAAACAGGTAGTAATTATAGCTATGTTATATGGCTTTCTATTTCGTTTAAATATCACCAAATAAAATGTGAAATAAAGAAAATACATTACTTTACCTTTTGTTCTCTTAAAGAGAAAATTCAAAGCTACTTTGCTTCCTAACAAACATGTACACAGCAACTAAAAATGTTGAATTCAGACAAGAAATACGGAGCTAGTACTACACAGGATACAACAGTACTGGGGTCTAGAACAGTACACAATCCCTGTCAACAATAGTACACCAGAAAGAAAACGCGGTGATCGTTGGTGAGATGGTGTCCACAAGTCAGCACTTGTGTTCATCTATTTTTGTTCCACACTAGAATGTGCCCAGTTGGATTCCAGAGTTATTTACAGACATGTGAGGAAGACCCTAGTTTTCAAGTCTGTCAGGAAAATATCCCATATTGTTTCTAAGCCAGATCACACCCATGGAAAAATAGTCAGAGAATGATATATTTATATATATATTTTTTCTGACCAATACGTTTGCAAGAAACCAAATGTCTCAGATACACAAGTTGAATGGGGTAGGGCAGGGAGAGGGACTAGGGAGGTAAAGCCTGTGCTGCTCAGATTCCTAAATTAGAGGAGCGGTCCCTAAAAGCACTCTCGAGTCGAGCGATCTGTTCTTTGGAGTCGGGCTCGGCGTGGTATGCTTGCTGCATTTTGTGGCTGCATGGGGGCACTGAACACAAAATGCTTACATCGCTGAATCCTTCTGGCTTTCCTTCTCAGCTTTCCTACTGGCCTCAACGGTCTGGGGCTTGCGGACGTTAGTAGGGAGCAAAGAGGATGGAGGCAGGCGTGGCGCGGATGGGCCCGTGGCCCGGCCTCAGGAGGGCTGGAGGTATGGCTGGAGCCTGGAAGAGCGAGGCAGACGGCCGGGGCGGCAGGGACAGCGCCGAGGACACTGCCGCCGCCGCCGCCAGGGGCGAGGACAGGAAGGCCGGGGCCAAAGGCTTCATCATATCTTTCTGGAATGCGAGTTTTGCCTAAGAGAGGGAGAAAACCGGGAATGGGGTGGGGATACTGTTTTAAACAACAGCACCACAGATGTCTTTTCGTAAGTAAAACACAAACATTAAGAAGTCAAATTTTAAAAATCTTTACTCTCGGAAATGATTATTTTCACAAAGCTGGTTTCAAAGGCTCTTGGCATACCTTTACTTTGATTTGTTTCCATTTCAACTTTTCTGGTGGTCTTTGCCCCTGAGGACTAGGACACAGGACAGCCTCTCTGGATAGACACTAAAGCTATTTTGTGCTACGGCTCTCAAGGTAAAAACAAACATAGCCAGAAGGTTTCCTGCTTAGACAATGGAGCTCACTTCAAAATTCTGACTTGTCTTTAAACCACCAGGCAGCCTTGAGAGAGGTTGCTTTGGAGAATATGCATGACCCTTCACTTCACTTCCTCGAGCACTGGGTTAGGTAACCGGGGTTCGGGACATGAGGGACCCATGATGAGTCAAGAAAACAGGCAGTTGACATCTCTCCCTTTGGCCACTTAAAATGTATTCCTTGAAAACCTGCAGCTAACTCAGATTTCTGTCATTGAGAATGACTGTAAGTGGGCTAGAAACGTTCTCTATTGAAAGGAATTCCAGGGTGGAATCTTCCTGCGAAGTAAGAAATCAATCCCTAATTTCTCTCTTTTGCAATCAGCAGGAGCTTTGCAAGCTGGATTTGCTTAATACAGGTAACACCTGCTTGGGGCATCAGATGAGGCTTTGGAGAAACTGGAAGGTAATCTCGGCATCGCCTCCAGCTGGCCAATCCCAGCTTCAACCTCAGACAGAATGCCACACGAGTCCCAGGGAGATTATGAAATCCATCCATCTGGGTGTTTATATGACATCTGTTGCTGGAGCCCCTGGGTATTTTTGGAAAGAAACTGAAAGCAGCACATCCTGAGAACAGGTAGGACAGGCTGATTACCAACATCCCCGCTAGACATGGAAAGAGAGAGCAATACAAACACCCTCCTTACTCTCTGGCAGTGCAAAGAGAGAGAGCGCGCGAGACAGAGAGGAAGAGGATATTAAATGGATGGATTTTTAAGAAAGCAAACTCTATTCCCAGATTCAACACATTCCAGAATTCCTCAGGCACTGCTTGCCCTTGTTCCTGATCTTTTTCTTTATAGGCTAAAGAAGGTAGTCTTTTTAAAAGGTATTAGCTCTTAAAGGGGTTCAGTGTCTCTTCTCTAAGGAAGCTTCCTTCAAGTGTCCTACAGCAGGAATTAAGCAATTCATTCTAAAACTTCTGTCTATGAGGGCTATTTAAATTCAAAACCTTTCAGGACCAATTAGTCCCTGGGCTCTCCTTCCCCACAGTCCCTGCCCAAGCCAGCAAGGCTGCCCCACAAAACAGGTGAGCGGGCTTGGTGAACTTACTGCTAAAATGCTTGGGCTCCGCTGGAGTTTGTTGTAAGGGCTGTATTTCGGCTTCAATGGTTTCCCTGCAACTCGATCCTTATGCCTTCGGCTAGAAATGTGCTGAAAAAAGTTAGATGCATTAGCTGAAGCTAAAAGTGAATTTTATTCCATGTAAAATGTATTTCCTAGGTAGAGGCAGCTGGTTTCTCCATTCCCAGTTCTAGGGCCACAGTTCCAAGGTGGTGTGGGTAAAATCAGCGCACTAGAAATTAGGACACGCTCCTCACTCAATTGTCACGCCTCTCCGCCTTCCTTTCTCTGTAGCACTTATCTGACTTTGCCTGGTATTCCCACTCTGACTGAAGAGTCTATCAACCTACCCAGATTTTGGGTCCTTGGAAGACAGGCTGAACATCTCACTTATCTTCCAGAAGTTCTTGCTCTACTGTAAGCTCCAGATGACCACTGTGCTCATCTGTCTCTAACACTTAGCCTGCAACCTGACATATAGTAATAGTAGGTGCACAAATATTTGGTACTTTTTCTTCCACACAGCACCTGTATATTGTATATTGTATGCATCCTGTAAAGGTTAGTATATTTAACTGTGAGCACAGTGGAGAATCATTATATAGATTAGGAGATACGCAGTCAGGGGGAGACCCCAAACATCAGTGACTACCAATTTAAGATACATTACCTGTTTGAGCTGAATTTCTGAATTAACGTGAACATCACAGATTTCACAATGAAATGTCTTGTTCTGTAGTCCTGACCCCTTACTGCCATTCTGCATCTTTAATCTTGATCCAGGTCTAGGATAGGACTTAATTGGACCAGCCCCATTACGAGCTTCAACCATGGTCTTGTGTTTAGATCCTAACATAGAAAGAGACATATATTAAACAGCTATTTAAGAACTATGTAAAGCTCTTTGTTTTCTTATCCTTGAGAAGTTTATCTTCCAGCTGAATTTCCAAGTACTTTTTTTTTTTTTTTTGGTGAGGAAGACTAGCCCTGAGCTAACATCTGTTGCCAATCCTCCTCTTTTTGCTGAGGAAGATTTGTCCTGGGCTAACATCTGTGCCCATTTTCTTCTATTTTATGTGGGACACCTGCCACAGCATGGCTTGATAAGTAGTGTGTAGGTCCGTGCCTGGGATGTGAACCTGCGAACCTTGGGCCACGAAAGCAAAGTGAGCGAACTTAACCACTATGCCACCAGACCAGCCCCCTAGTACTTTTTTTTTTTGAAATGACCATAATGCTGATTATAAATTTAACACATTTTTATTGTAAAAAATGGGAAAACATGAGTATATAAAAAAGGAAGTATGGAAACTATAGAGAAGCATGAGGAAATACAGATTGCCTATATTTTCATCACCCAGAGATAACTACTGTTATCATTTTAGTGTATTTCTTTTCAGGTTCTTTTTTTGGTGTACTAAAAAAATAAATATTTTCAAAATTGGGATTATGCTAATTAAATATCCTGAAAATTTTATGTATCAAATCATATATGTATTTTCTTATAATTACATTTTAATGGCTGAGTAATATAGTTTATCATTTTGGGTTACTATGATTTATTCAACATTTCCCTACTGAGGGACTTTTACGTTGTTTCCATATTTTTCTCTTATAAGTGTGTTGCAGTGAACATTGTGCATAGATATTTGTCTTCATTTCTGTCACATCATCATAATGAGTTTGGGAAAGTATTAGATGCTTTTGAGAAAATAAAGAACAGAACAAGTTTTATCTCCAAGCTGCTTTTGTCTTGCTGTTCCCAAAGTCATTATATCAGACTTTTCTTAAAATCACTCCTTTGAATCAGAAAACTAGAGAAGACATTGAACAAACCTAATGTTTGAAGAAAGAAAAGAGATGGTATTCTGATGGGAAAAGTTGGGTTTTGTTATAAACATTATTTAAATTCAAATGATGGCTGCTAACCTGTGTTGTGCGCCTCCAGCTGTGACAGGGAGTTCACAGCCACTTTGCATAGTGAACAATAAAGTAATTTTTTGGCCTTTTCTTCTTCTGATTCAGAAATGGTACCAGGAGCTCCATTGCTCTTGGAGGGAGAAGTGGCTGTTCCAGGTGGCAGGGGTGTTGTGCCAGATTTGAGGAGAAATGGGCCACCTTCAGAGCTTGACGGCTGACTGGAAGTGTTGACTTTTAACTTCCCTTTATCTTCTAAGGGAGATACAGAGAGACAGTGTTAAAGGCTCATATATCATGTAAACACAGATGAACTGACATAAAGGAATTAAAAATAGAAATTTGATTGCTATATGTAATTTTTACTACAGCAAGGATTTTAGTTCATTGAACTTTATTGAAAAAGAACTCCATGCCATCAGCTTCCATGGCAGGTTAGCCCCAAATCATGATGACTTACGAAAAATGACTTTGTTCTCCCACCTGCAGCAGGTAACTTTCTATCTGATGTCCTTGAGTCGTAAATTACGCTCCAGGGAAGTCTTCAATATATAGGAAAACCAGCTACCTACCAATATGATTATAGAATATGAGGGTAACATGAAATCAGTCATGCAATGGTGGTTTCATTTGACTGCTCATGTTTTAATTATGACATGAATAAAATTCAATTTTTACGCCAAGTTAAAATTTTAACTTTGGGGTAGAGGGGAGGGAAGAAACATGGTTAATTTTGGTTGTGATTAGTTAAGTTTTTGCTGCTCTTTAAATGGCAATGCAATTTATCCAAAATACAAGATGCAAAGATTCCATTCATTATACTTATTAATTACTGCCAGTCTAAATCATAAGTTTTAAATAATGACATTAACCGTAAGCACAATATGAGGATTAGCCAAATCATTTACAGACACATCTTGGCATTTTGAACATGTAGCTATTAAATGCTTATAATCCCCAAAGCCCATGTGCAGGTTATAAGAGGGGTCAGAGTGACTTGAACAGAATCTAACACTTTCGGGTTCATTTGCTATTCAAGACAGGCTCTGTTCAGTGGCTCCTTTGGGAAAGAAACTGGAACTTCTTAAGCAATAGCAAAATCCATTACATGTTTAAGCCTAGTAGAGCTGGTGCTCTTAGAAAAAGTCTATAAATATGCTGATAAACTCTCATTAAGAGAGAAAGGGAATTAAAACTGAAAATTTTTATTTGTTAATTGTCCTAGCTAATTTGGAACTGTGTACCCTTGGCCTTGATGCCCAAGATGGAAGGAGCGACTAGCGGAACAGCAACCTGGTAGTGTGTGTCTGTTCTTCACATGGGGCAAACCAAAACTTTCACACACATCAAAAATTATGGGAGATCATATTCTTACTTAATTGATTTAGGGATCAGCAGCTGATTTCCATCCCTTTCTCTGCATTGGGGCCATCCAGGTCAAGATTAGACATAGCAGGGATTCTATAGATGAATTCCATGTCTGGGTGGTGTTTGAAATAAATGAACCCTTTTTATCCTTGGGTTCCACAATCTATATTCTTTTTCAGCAAGTTTATTAAAACTTCAGGAGGCCATGAAATATATGGAAAAGATCTTAGACTTTTGCCAAACTGACCTCAATAGTATAAGAGAAGGAAAGAAAATCATTCTTCTTAAATGGTCATAGTGAATAAATTAGATTGAAGCTTACTCTAGGCTTGGAACTCTCTCATCTATAAGGATTCCTCAGACTGAATTTGCAATCTTATAGAACTCACAAAGCAGCAAAATACTTCAGTAATCTTAACATTTGCTTCTATGAAATTACTCAGTTTCTTGTGATGGAAGTTAAGTTATTGCATAACAAAATCTTTCCTTGCTTCAAGCATTTCCTAAGATATTTCATATAAATTTGACCCAAGGAATCTGACCTATTTTAGTCATTTACTCACTCATTCTCTCTTATTCATATTGCTACTTTAACGTCCCTTATATTGACTTCCTTCATATAATCTTACATTTACATAGAACTTTACAATTACAAAGTGCTATCACTTACATTATCTTATTATCTCTCACAACAAATTTGTGAAATAGATAAGGTCGAAAGTGATTATTCTTTCTTAAAGATGAGAAAACTGAGGCTCATCAAAGCTAAACAATGTCCCACAGATTAGTAGGTAGCACAAATGAACATGATGTTTTCTCTGACTATTCACTGTGTAGTGTATTAATCTTCCTGCACAAAGGGAGGACTTCATATGGCATTAACATTAAAAAAGGCATACAATAGTCACCTGAAGATGTGAAAAAGCTGTTGCTTTGTTTTACAATTACAGTTTAGTTTTAAAGCATATTTGCCTTAAGTGAAAATATCTATCCTATTCAACAATCATCTGATTCGGGTTACACTGAGAAGATGGACAAAATTATCTTTTTCTCCATATCCCTATTTTTTTAAGAAAAATTAAACATGGGCCGGCCCTGTGGCTTGGTGGTTAAGTGCGCGCGCTGCAATGCTGGTGGCCCGGGTTCAGATCCCAGGTGCGCATCGAGGCACCACTTCTCCGTCCATCCTGAGGCCAAGTCCCACATACAGCAACTAGAAGGATGTGCAGCTATGACATACAACTATCTACTGGGGCTTTGGGGGGAAAAATAAAAAATAAATAAAATCTTTAAAAAAAAAAAATTAAACAGATTTTTCATATCTCCTTTTCATATCTCCTTTTCAAAAGAGGTCATTTATTAATTAACGAATGCATATTAACAATACGCTAATTGCTGACAATGTGCTAGACACTGAAGGGAATAGTAAATAAAGTAGGTATAGACTTTAAGAAAGTACAGTTTAGCAGGGGAAATGAGATAGTCATTCAGAGATCTCTAGTTTATGATAGAAACTGGTAAGAAGCATGAGAGCATAGAGCAGGAAATGCTTACTTTTGGCTAGGAAGAAACAGATATTTTTCATAAAGGAAGTGGCATTTTGGCTGGATTTTGAAGGTCAGATTTAGATAAGCATAGAATGGGGTGAAAAAGAGTAGGAAGTGAAGTGGAAACATGAGGAAATGCCTTGGTGTTAGAAAGCTTGGGGTTTACTCGATGACATCCGGTAGTTGAGCATAGATGATGGCAACAGATGTAGTGGGAGATATAATTATAAAGGTGGATTGAGTCAAAAGGCAGAGAATATCTTAAAACTATTAAAATAGATAATAACAGTAGCCATTTCCTTTTTAAAAAATATTAAGAGGTATGGTGTGTTTAACATTTACGTGATCTAACATTTAGATAAATTATGTTTTAGTTTTTATCCCCTTGAGAGGCCAGAGTCTTAATCTTTGAGAATATTAGGGATATAGTTTGACTTTGGAAATATTCAGGGAATTCTGCCATTGGATTAATACTAGCTAGTCAATAAGACAGATCCTAAAAGCAGGAAAGTCACTGACGCAGTAAGATATTTAAATTGTGGCATCCTTTCTGGATGTGTAAACTTATAAGCTTCAAAGCCTAATTTTATTATATCTCATTTTAATTGCTTGATATTTTCATCCAAATCCATGATATTATTTCTCTTTCATTACTGGCATTTTTAAAGCCTCCTTATTTTGTGTATTTGAAAGTTTAATTAATATACTGTTTACTTCTGTTTCTTTTAATAAAGATGCATGTCATCCGGAACTTCTGGTTAATACAAATTCCATTTTCAAGTATTCCCTCACCTAATGTTAATTAGCACGTCTTGTGCCTGTCTTAATTATTTCCTGATTACTCAAACACCTTTTTAAGGTTTTATCCTACAGGATTTTGAAGCATAATTTACTCAGAACTGCCCTTTGTAACAAATATCCATAATTTATGCATCCAAGTGAATTTAGTTCTTCAAAGTGGCCTCCTTGGGAGGTTCCACATTGATTCACTTATTTTCCAAAGCTCTAAACATTTTGAAAACCTCTCTTTTCGGAAGTGTTTTCATATCTAGTTGATAACATGTGAAGGAAATCAGTCTGTAATAAGTTGTCACCTTTATTTTTTACTCCAAAAACATTACTCAGATTAACCCACCCATTCGTCAAACTTAACACTATATTACTCAAACACAGCCTCAGAGGCCTAATACGCTAACACAGAAAATGAAAAGAACATGCCAGAAGATGAAAAGAACATACCATTTCAGAAGTTCTGAAAGCAGTTTTCAGAAACTAATCCTGTTGGTAAGTAGAAGAGCGGTCCATATATAGGTCTCACTTTTAAAAACAAAATAACATCCTACATCATAGTTCTTATATTTTGAAGTAGAACTTTGGAAGCTATAATGAAATTTTTATGATTCCAGTCGTAACGTTTACTCTTGAGTTTAATATTATTAATATAGTACGTTTTTCTAACCTAGGTTTCAATGGTTTAACAGATAAGTATTTTATACAATAAATTTATGCTCAATGTAGAAAATAAAGTCAGACAAAAATTTTTTAAAAATTAAAATCACCCATGAATCCATTATCTAAAATAAATGTTGGCAAAATTTTTCTGTAAATTACCAGATGGTACATAGATTAGGCTTTGCGGGCCATACTCTGTTGCAACTACTAAACTTTGCTGTTATAGCAGGAAAGCAGCCACCAGCCTGGTTGTGAGCCAATAAAACTTTATTACATAAATAGGCAGCAGGCTAGATTCAGCCTGCAGGTAGTAGTTTTCCAACCCTTGACCTAGAATGATTTTGTTTTGATATATATTACTCCAAACCATTTTTTATGCAGTAGTAAATATGAATAGACAGAAATATATTATTCTGTAACTAACATTTCTCACTTAGCAATAAATCAAGAATATCTTTCCATGTCAATTGGATCACGATTTATAACACCAAATGATATTTACGTGTATGGATGTACTCTTATTTATTCAATTTATCTTCTTTTGATATTTGGGTTATTTCTGGTTTGTGCTTTTACTAACGTTAAAAAGATACTGAATGGGACTTCTGTTGTTTCAGAATGAAGGGCACAACCCAAAACTGAAAGCAACTGTCAGAAGTATCTCAGCAATGTTTATCAATCATGTCTGTACTCCACGAAATTCAGCATCTTAGAGAAAGTCCCCAAGGAACCCCCAGACACATACCTGTAGAATTTATATGAGGGAGTAGAACTTACCCTGCTACCAACACCCTATTACCCACATCCCTGAATTATATAAGGATTGTAGGACTCACTGGTGTGAGCTTCCAGCCTGCTTGGGAGCTTCTGAATCCAGCCAAACAAGGAAAGCTAGAAGTGCATGTAAGAAGGGACACTGGTATTCCATTCTCCAGTCAGACAACTTCTGATCTTAATGATCTGCCCCTCATAACAGTTGAAGTAGGGGGAAGGAAGGTTAGAGACAGATGGGGCTGGACCAAGAAAGGGTCAGAAGTCCAAGAACCTGCAATCTCAGTTTGGCATGTCAAGGTTGAATGAATTTTCTCTGGGTCAGTAGGACATCTTGAAAGGTAGCCAGGCTTGAGCCGTGTTGTTAGCACCCAATACAAGAAGGTTGATCACCATGACCCTGGCAGCAAGAAGCTGAGGAATGGACCTCTGGTGGCGGGGGCTGAGGAAGGATTGGAAGAACCACATGAAGACCTTACATGTGGTCTCAAGAAGCTTTTGGACACCTGCTATGCAGAGGGCATCAAAGATTGTGTTAAGTACAAAAATATTTGCCTTTGTTTGCCCCCCTAAGTCCTTCTATCGCTAACAATTGGAAAGGGCAAAATCAGAAATGATATGTTGGGGAAGAAAAAGAGAGCAGACTATGCCCCTTCCCATGGTCCAACCTGGGCCAGGAGGAAGGAAGTGTTCAATTGGATAAGAGCCTAAAGTTTCAAATAAGACCAGACTTTCTGATATCTGACAATGTCTTTGAGGAATGAGAAAGGGAGATATAGGCAGTCATGTTTGTACTCCACTGAATTCATATACGTATTCAGTAAACCAGTTATATAAACAGCATTGTGTATAGACATCTCTGTATACTTGTCTGATAATTTCCTCAGGACCTAAAGTTTCCCTAAAGAGGAATTGCTGGGACAAAGAGCATGTACATTTTTGAGCTTTTAAGGCACATTGCCAAATTGTCCTCCCAACAGTTACACAAATTAGTACCCTTAGAGCTTTGTAAGCGATTGCTGGCTTCCCTCTACCTTTACCAGCCTAATCATCCATTGTTTTTGCCAATCTGACAGATGAAATACAGTATATTATTGTTAATTTGATCTGCATTTCTTTTAATATTAAAAGGGGTTGAATATCTTTTCATAAGATTAATGATGATTTTTATTTCAAAGTAATTTTAAAAAAATCTTAATTCTGAAAGGGAACAAAACTCTTGAACTAAATGCTTTTTGGGGAGTTAAAAAATTTTACACTTACTAAGAAGTAAACTTTACCATAATAACATGCTTCCTTTTATACAAAACTAGTAATGTTAAGTTGTTTGGAGTGTGGTTTTTAGAAGCTGATTTCAGAGGCTCGATTTAAGGAAATTTGCTTTTATGTAGAGCCAAAAAATTGGCCTAATAGCTGCTCCAGGCAGTTACATCTTACAGTGATAGTAAAAGTAACAATCATAATCACAATCAATAGCAGCCACTAATTGACTACTTACTACAGACCAAGCACTATGTTAAGAACTTACATTCATTATCTCATTTATTTTTCATACACTCTAGTGAGGTAGATACTGTTACTATGTGTACCTTTGAAATTTTTTTTATTGAGGTATAACTTACATGCTGTAAGATACATAAAATTTAATGAATTTATACATATGTATACATTTGTATAAACACAAGATATAAGATATTTAGAAAATATAAAATATTGCTATATAAGATATACAGAATGTTTCCACCACACTGGAAGGCTCCCTTGAACCCCCAATAAGTTGATGCTCCCTCTCCCCCCAAAGGTAACGACTGTTCTCATCTCTATCAACTTAGGTCAGTTTTGCTTATTTTTGAATTTCATATAAATAGAATCACACTATGTATTCTTTTGTTTCTGGCTTCTTTCACTCACCATTATGTCTATGAGATTCACCCATCTTGCTGCACATAGAAGAAATTTGCTTTTTCCTCATAGCTGGATAGTATTCCATTGTATGACTATGCCACAATTTATTTATTTTACTATTGATGAATATTTGGAATGTTTTCAGTTTTGGGCTATTTTGAATAATGCTACTATAGCCATTCTTATACACATTTTTGGCAGACATAAATACTCATTTATATTAAATATATAAAAATGGGAGTAAAATTGCTGGGCTTTAAGATCTATCTATCTATCTATCTATCTATCTATCTATCTATCTATCTATCTATCTATCTTTTAGTAGATCCTGAAGACAGTTTTCCAAAATGGTTGTACTGATTGATTTTCCTATCATCAATGTATGAGAATTCCAATTGTTCCACATCCTCTCTAACACATGGGGTCAGTATTATCAGTTCTTTTTGTTTTAGCCATCCTGGTGGAGGTATGGTGGTGTCTTATTGTGGTTTTAATTTATATTTCCCTAATGACTAATGATATTGAATACCTTTGCATATTTTTATTGGCCAATTGTATATCTTCTTTTATGAAGCGCTTGGTCAAATCTTTTGCTCATTTTCTTCAGCTGGATTCCCAGCTTTTTCTTATCAATTTATAGGAATTATTTATATTGCCCAAACAAGAGTCCTTTGTCAGATATATTTATTACAAAGCATCTTCCAGGTGGTAGCATGCTTTTTTCTCTCTCTAAATGTTGTCTTATGATAACTACAATTGTTTAAAAAGAAAAACAATCAATGACAATAGTCATTCAATTAATAAGTGGTAGAGCATGGATTCAGATACAGGCGTCTGAATCTTGAGCCAGTGCTTCTTCCTGCTCTCCTGCTTTGTGGGAGACTAGGCTAAGAATGCTCAATGTCAGTAATACCTTCTTGAAGGCCTGACACTGTTGAATAAAGGTAAGTGGATAGTAGTATCTTTGTATGTCTTAGTTAAATGATGCCATACAAAGCATAGGACGTTATAGGAAAAACTTCCTGAGAACCAGATAAGTAAGTGTTTTACTACAGTTTCTTCAAAGATTGCAACTTTGCATGTAACTTAGGAAAGCAAATGACAACAGCCTTTAAAAAGTCCATTTCAAGCAAAAGTTTACTTAAGTGTTGTTATCCCTGAGTTTTCACTACTTGGTTAATTTCTCAGCAAGATTAATGGACACCCAAAGAAGGTCTCTGATTCCCTATGTGAAGTAAAAATTTCCTTGCATTTTTGCTTTTGATAACATGTGTCATGATTTATCAAGTTGTACAAATTAAAATTACTAAGAGGTATCATTTTCTGCCTCTGAGAAATGGTAAAGATTTAAAAATTACAGTAAGAGGGGGAAGACAAGATATAGCACCCATATATCCTGCTTGGTGGGGGTGTAAAGTAGTATAATCATTCTAAAACATATATGCAGTTCATACCCTTTCACTAAGAAAGTCCTCTCTAGGAACATATCCTAAGGAAATAACCATCCATCCACCCATCCATCCATCCATCCAACAAATAATTATTGAGTATCTATTATGTGCTATACACTATTCTAGGCACTAAAGTTAGAGGTGAAAAAGACCAAATCTTTGATTCAACGGAATTAATTATCTAGTGGGGGAAACACACACATATATGCTTATTTATATAATATATATATTTATAAAGTATAAATATATATTAATATAAGCTATTTTATATATTTTGTTTTATATATTTTATATATTTATATGAGAATATGTAAAATTATATATAAAGTATATGTATGTATAATATATACATATATTTTTTATATATATGTATAATATATACATATATTTTTATATATATGTATAATATATAGATATATTTTTTATATATATATGTATTCTCTTAAAAATATATATTTTATATATATATATATTCTCTTAGTAATAAGTGTGCTAAGAAGAAAAATAAAGCAAGGCATGATAATAGAGTCAGTTCAAGCCTGTCTGAAGAGGGAATATATATATTTATTTATTTATTTATTTTTTTTGTGAGGAAGATCGGCCCTGAGCTAACATCTGCCAATCCTCCTCTTTTTTTGCTGAGGAAGACTGGCCCTGGGCTAACATCCATGCCCATCTTCCTCCACTTTATATGGGACGCCGCCACAGCATGGCTTGCCAAGCAGTGCGTCGGTGCGGCCCGGGATCCGAACTGGCGAACCCCGGACCAACGCAGCGGAGCACGCGCACTTAACCACTACGCCACCCAGCCGGCCCCTGAAGAGGGGATATTTGACAGACACTGAATGAAATAATAGGAATTCTCGGAAGAAGAGCATTCCAGGAAGAAAGAATAGCAAGGACAAAAACCTTGTAGTGAAACAAGATCAAGAAGGCGAGGGCAGAAGGGGTGAATGCAGGCTGTGAGGTGGAGGAGCTGATGAGGGGCCAGATCACGTACAGTCTGGTAGAGCATGAGAGAAATTTGGATGTTATCTAAGTGTGGATACTGAGTAGGGGAGAGAGGTGATCTGAGCCGTGTTTTCACAAGATCATTTGACTGCTATGTGGAGAATAGACTGTGAAAGGATAAACACGAGGAGATCAGTTGAGAGCCTCCTGTAGTTGTCCACGAGAGAGCTGATGGTTACTTGGGCCAGGATGGCAATAGAGAATTGAGGAGTACTTTCTGAATATATTTGTAGGTACAAATGACTAGACTATTGACTGATTAGATGTGAGATATCAGAGAAAGAGAGGAATCAAGGATCACTACTATGGTTTTGGCATGAATACTTGGTGAATGGTGGGTAGGGCCATTTACTGAGATTAGAGATAATGGTATTTAGGATGCTAGCCAAACTTCCTTGTCTCTCAGCCAGGAAAACTTGGCTATTCCTAGTTCCATCCCTGACCGATTAACCTCAAGCAAGTGACTTCAGTGATTGGAACCTTAATTGTACGTGTGCAAAATACTACCATTTTCTATTAAGCTTTAAGAACCAAGAAGATTGTAAAGGTGAGGCAAAGGCTTCAGGTGGAAGACATAATGAAATGTTAATAGTTCTGGGGCCTAAGCTCAAACAAGTCACAGTTAATGTTAATGAGATCAAGGTCATGGGATCTGTTCCATACTCAGAGGCTGTGGATATCTAAATCCGTGCCTTTTGTCACTGAGGACTGAAGAAAAAAGCGGACCAGTCTTGACGAGCAACTCACCACAACTGGACACCCTCAGCTCACACCCCATGCCCTAAAGCAATGATTTTAATTTGGGGCGGGGGGTGCAATATTATTCATCCATTTGCATATTATTTTTTATCATTATGATTTTAAAAGACTAAAATTTTAGAGTTTTAGTATGTATATTTTGCTTTAAATGAAAATGTAACAGGTTCTCTGCTTATTGTGTAGTCATTTACCATTTGTCAAAAAGAGTCTGAAAAACTAGGAGCCTTGCTCATTGATACCTACTAATGTCTTTCCAAGACAAGCCTTCCAGAATAGCAAAGGAGCCCCAAAACTTGAGAAAAGTGCTCAGGAAAGAAAGGCCACAATTTCAATAGAATCATACTTTGTGCTTTCTGAGGTCACTGAAGGATACTGCTTGTCACTTTTTACAATTAAATTTCCTTTTTATACTTAATATTGCACTAAAAGAACTAGGCAACAGACGCATGCAGTGAAAAGACTCCTGGTCATATTCTTTCCTGTGTTCACAAGCAGCTTGTCCAATATCTCATTATTATTCCAAAAAACAAAGCAACGCCCATATTACTGCTTAACACTCAATAAACCAAGTTAGCTCACTTTGATAAGGAATTCTGAAATCATTCTCTTCTGCTTTATCTTCCCACTTTCTGAATAATGAGAAATGAATGGGTGTCAGTCAGAGTACCTAATTCCTTACCGGTTGTGCAGCCTTGTGAGAAATGAAGCTGAAAGGCCCATGGGGCTCTGCAGCAGATGAAACAACACTGCAAAGCTGTATGTATGCCCATTGGTGTGCTGCAGAAGACTTCTTAAGCCTTTGCCTCATGTGTCCCCTTCTTATCTACACACAAGTGATAGAAACCACCAACTGATGACAGATATTTTAAAGTTTAAATTAGAATTCCATTAAGATTTTTTAAATTTTTTTTGTGAAGACGATCAGCCCTGAGCTAACATCCATGCTAATCCTCCTCTTTTTGCTCAGGAAGACCGGCCCCGAGCTAACATCCATTGCCAATCCTCCTCCTTTTTTTCCCCAAAGCCCCAGTAGATAGTTGTATGTCATAGTTGCACATCCTTCTAGTTGCTGTATGTGGGACGTGGCCTCAGCATGGCTGGAGAAGCGGTCCGTTGGTGTGCGACCGGGATCCGAACCCGGGCCGCCAGCAGCGGAGCGTGCGCAGTTAACCGCTAAGCCACGGGGCTGGCCCTCCATTAAGATTCAAGTTAATGGATTTGGGGAAAAAAAAAAAAAGCAGCAGTACACAAGCTGCAAGATGAACAAGCCAATTTGGCACCTTGGAGTTCTTTGCAAAACAAAATGTAGCAAGAGGTGATGCTTAAGATGATGCTCGAGCATCATCACTGTATCGGTGGATGCACAAAAGAGAGGGTGTTCATTTGTAGTCGAATAGGACTGCACCTGTCTAAAGGAGCGGGTTTAAGACCAACATTGCAGATATCAGTCAGATACAACAGTCAGTTTGCGTCCCTTTATTTATTAGAAAGATGATGTGCAGAAAGATCTTGGAAAATTTAGGAATAATTTGAATGCACTATTTAAAAGATTTTTTTTTGAAAGCAGAGTTGTCTTCGCAATGCAATAAACACATACACTTATTTTAAAATTCTGTAATCTTATAGATTAGATTTTCTTAAACCAGGAACGTATATACTGAAAAGTTATATACCTGAAGAACAGGTCAATAAATCAGACAAACAAATGAGAAAAAAGTGATTCTATAAGGGGAATATACACAGCCAGTCAGCTTCCCCATGGAAGCTTTATCCTTAAGTTCCCTGCCAATACTGCAATTCTCTCATTAGCCAATGTCTGCTCTCCTATTGCTTAGAGAAATGGGGAAGCTGGATGAGTTTACCCCTGATGTTCCAATTTCTTCCGTCTGCACCTATTTTCTTGACATCGCTGAGGAAAAGGTATACGGTTCCACCTAGACTCTCTAGCCTGTAAATCCCTTCTCTCTTTGCTATAGCTTCGACTGCTTTCTTTCCATTGGGTTCTTTCTTTCTGTTTACAAAATGCTGAAACTTCCATGTTCCAAAGTCATTTCCTGACTTGGTTTGCTCCTAGAGCTTTCCACCTACCTTCTCTATGGTGCTGAACTTGAAGTGGTCGTGTGAAGTGGCTCTTTCCACTTCCTCTCTTCCTGTCCATCCTTACCCTCCTGCAAAAGCCAATGGTCTCTCTTCAGTATTCTCTTGCACTGGGCACAAGTTCCTTCTAGAAATGACTCTCCCATTGATGTCCACAACACTGTCCTTGCCTGGTCCTCCTTCAGCCTCTACAACAGCTCTTTCTAGGCCCCCTTCACCAGCTCCCATTCTTCTGCCTGACCCTAAGTGTTGGCATTCCTCAAAGTCACACTCTTGTCCTCTTCTTGGGCATTATATGATCTAATTTAGTCCAATGACTTCCTCTGCCTCACTGACATAGATTCCTAAATCCACAGGTGAAATGTCTGCCTCCCCACAGGTTCCAGACCCTTTTTTCCCTAATAGTCTATGGGATATCTATTTCTAGATGTTTCATGGGTATTTCAAACTCAACATGCCTGGTACTGAATGGATGAGCTGCTCCACATAAGGGCCCTTCCAAGTAGTCCCCATATCAAGTAATGACATTACCAGTTGAATGTTAGAACTGCCAGTAATGATTCTTGAATTCTCCCTTTTCTTATCTTCTACATTTAATGAATGACTCAAGTTTATTGATACTATCTTCTAAATATCTCTTCCATCAGCTTTATTCACCATTCTATCCAGCAGACATTTATTCCACATCTGCTATGTGCCACGGCCTCATTTTAGGCCCTCATCTATTCTCTCTGGATTACCATAAAACTTCTTTACAGATCTTGCTACTTTGAGTCTCTGAGCCCACCTCCTGTCTCCTTCTCTCTCTATGTGCTCATAGTCCTTTTCATATAATTATATTCTGATCTTACAGTAACTATAATAATTTTTTTGCACTTAAAGTTATTACCAGGAAAGAGAGAATCTTGAGTTCTGGAACAATGTCTTAATTTACCTTTGTGCCCCATGTACAGAAAACCGTAGGTGGGCAATAAATTCATTGAAATAACAAATGTTCAATTCAGTGCAGTGCTTTCTAGTCTCACAAATAAAAATACAAGAAAAATTCACTGTTAATAGCTGAATCAGGGCCGGCCCTGTGGCTTGGTGGTTAAGTGCGCGCGCTGCAATGCTGGCGGCCCGGGTTCGGATCCCGGGTGCGCATCGAGGCACCACTTCTCCGTCCATCCTGAGGCCGAGTCCCACATGCCGCAACTAGAAGGATGTGCAGCTATGACATAGAACTATCTGCTGGGGCTTTGGGGGGAAAAAATAAAATAAATAAAATCTTTAAAAAAAAAAAATAGCTGAATCATAACTAGTGAAATAAATATAGAAAGAACAGACAAATACATTTCAGCTGTTGATTATGTAAAATACGTTTATCATTGTAGCCAGAGATATATATGAGCAATAAATATTTAATGTCATTAGAGGTTGAAACAATGCTCTTAAGAATGAATCTCCTTGAGATGTATTAGGACAGTCATAACAACAAACACATTCCTTTGTGCCAAGTCCAATATTTTGATGTTTGATAAAATGAACAAATCTGTGGATTTCATTATCTCCTTTATTAGGAATCCTACACAAACTTACATATAAACAATAAGCATATACCTCTGCCAAAAAATCTAAAGCACAAGTGAAAACAAAATGTCACCAAAGTATAGCCAGTCCTTTTTGCAGTTAAACTGCTGTCCTGTTCTCTGGCAAGGTTTCTCATGGAACTATAGGTGTTCTGGTTGGAGATTCATCAGAGGCTTGTAGCCCAAAGACCCATCTTGGCAATGTTGTAAGCAGTCAGTAACAAACTATATCATACTATATTCATCTGCGTTATCAACAATTACATGGTTGATATATTTATGCAATAATACTCTTTAAGAAATTCCAAACACTTATGTCTGTGGCATTATTTAATTTTCCCCACCCTTTTGGGTAATAGATGTCCATCACTGAAGGTGTCATTATGCAGGCTTTGTGTCTTAAGTGATGATACCACTTATGACCAACCCAAACCCCAAGGCACATAATCTTTTCACCAGGTGGCCCGAGACTGACCCAGTACACCGGGAGTCCTTTAGTCACCCGTTTAGGTTTCCTCCAACTGGATGCCTCATTTTGACTTAATGTAATTCCAAGTGTTCCCAAGAGTTACCCAGCATAGTATAGTATAGGCTAGTTTATCTCACAACACCCACTCATTAGCTGACTTGCTTTATTAGTCATAGGGCTTCTTGTTGGAAAATGTCAGATCTCAAGGCCCCTCTTAAGGGTGAACTGCTGGCCCACCTTTGGAAACTGAAAGATCTCTATCTGGCTTATGCTATTTTGCAGATGTGGAAAACAAAACACAGTACCTAACTGACAAGCCTAGAAATGTCAAGTAGTCAAGGACAGACATAGAAATTAAAGCTAGTTTTTGAAATTCTCAGAGCATGAATATATCACACACTGTGCCAATCTGATGCTGGCGGGCCCTTCACATCCAGTGCCACATTAGCATGCCTCCAGCTAAATTCCAGAAGCCCTGTCTCTTCAAGAGTAGTTGATCACTGCGAAGCTTGCTAATTCCTAATTAACTGTGTTTATGTCTAATTTTCATATCTTGGCCTTTACACTAATCCTGGAAGCAGGAAAAATTCTCTATAAATTAAAATGACTCTTCACTGAATTAGAATCTGGTATGTCCTTACCTTAAAAAAACAAAAAAGCTTATTTGTTTTAAGTAATTTAGGATCCATGAAAGTCAGCTGACTAATTTCAAAAGTTCAAAACAGTTCCTGTACTGTCATTTTCTGCCAGGCTACTGGAATCCTTTGACAGGATATCCTGCTCTTTCCATTTGAAAGCCTATGTCAGTCGGGTTCTGGCCATTGGGCTACACCCTATAGTGATTTCCTGGTCCAAAGACATGACAGTCATTGCCCTCCCTGTCTGAGCACCACATGACAACTGCCTGTTCCTTGTGCCACTTTGTTGGGGAGCAGAAGCTGCCAGTCTCGCACTCAGATAAAACTGTGGCATCTCCAAATACCACCATGTTGAAAGCTGGCAGCCTACACTCTGTATCAAGCAGCTGGCACTGAGATTCGTGAACTTGCCACTTTTCTAAGCGAGCACAAAAGAGAGCTTGTTTGCTAGAGTTTGAATCTAATGAACAGCTTTTTCCAATTTTGTGTAGTTTTACAGCCATTTGACTTGTACAATAGAGAAATCATATTTCAACTTTTTCAGATTGAAAAATTGCCCCTTCTTCAATTTGTCACCAAGAGATGTGAAACAGTTATTTCTGAGGCAGCTTTATTATGGAAAATAGAATAAGTAACTCATGTCACTCAAATCAAGTCCCTCAGGGAGTAGGTCCAGTAACGATTCAAAAGCCAGGAATAAAATTAAAAACTAATTTTCTAGGCAGAATGAGGAGCAGGTTCTTTTTCTTCTAAATGAATGGCCCTTTACAGAGGAAACATAGATTCACAAAGTACAAGGAAAACATTTGAAGTCTGTTCCTCCCGCCTCCTTCTTTTCTAGATGCAGAGTTTAGGGTTAATGATGCTCCAGGCAGGGTGAGGTGCACACTGACAATGGAAAGGTCAGCCTGAGAGGTATTGAGGAAACTGAGTCTTTCTTATTCTAAAAAATGTATCTTTATTTAATAGAGAAAATTAAAAAAAAATTACTGTCAGCAAACAAGCTTATTGCCTCAGGCTGCTCCAGGGAGACAGGTATGGACTCGCACTCTTTATAGACCTAACTGGGTACTGCCTGCCCTAAGAAGACTGTGCAAACATTCAGGGGCTGGACTTCCCAGCTCTAAGAAAGCTACCAATCCTTTAAAAATATATTGCTAAAAGCCAATCATACTTTTACATTTCAAATCTAGCATTTGTGCCAAAATTCAATCTGCTGCTTTATTACAAAGTTGTCAAAGCCAGCTTTATATTTAAGACCTATAGGTTGCAGGAGAAAGTTTGTTGACCACAGAAAGTCTCCTTTACAAAGTGATATTAATTCAAGAAGCCTGGACCTCCAAAGGAGTTTGTCTGGGGTTTCTCATCATGCTAGGTCCCTTAGGAATGTTGCGACATGGGGACTTATGACTGTGACCATAAGAGAATTGAGCAAAGAAGAGATATGACATTGCAATACAGACTGTGACCCTCCCAACTATAATACAAAACAAGTGGCTAAGAGTTTCTTTCCCATCCTACCTGTACCCTGAGATATATAAACCCTATCAAGTCATTAGAAGAAGTTATTATGCAAATAACATAGCATGTGGAGAACAGAGGAAAAAAGAAAAAAGCAACGATAATACTATCAAAAGAAACAAGAGTTTTTAATCTGGGGTCTGTGGACTTCCAAGGGGCCCATAAGTTCACAGGATCCATGAACTTGGATGGAAAAAAAATGTATCTTCATTTTCATTTATCTCTACTCGAAATTTAGCATTTCCTTAAATTATAAATGAAGGCAGCAAACTACAGCAGTTTTAGCAGTATCTGTAACTTTGTTACCAATAGAAATCAAATATTTTCATCAGACATTATAGTTTTCATAGAAAACTTGAAATATCATTTATGCTCATTACCACTTCAAAATGATGGTAGATATTAGACCTGTTGCTAGATCTTGTTTAATGCATTATTGCTATATCACTACATCACAACAAAAAATTGACAACTGTATTTCAATATGATTGGTTTTCTTTGTAAAACTATAAATTTCATTTTATGATTTAGAAACATTATTCTGAGAACAGGCTTCACTAGTCATCCACTGGAATCCATGGTACAAATAAGGGTTAAGAATCTGTGTGTTTATGCCCATCACTTCATTCTGCCTTCATTTTTGTCCTTAGCCACCACTTCAACTACTTTCTTACCAACACCCTAAATTCCCTTGCTTGTCCCCAAGTGTATTTTCATTGCTTAAGTTATTTAAACAGGGCAGTCTTTCACATCTCAAGTCTGTGGAGTACGTACTGGTTCCTCTGATGAGAATCCTCTTCCCCTTCACCCCCAAACCAGGGCCCCTGTTTGTCTGGCTAACTTCTCACTCATCAGGCATAGAGAGCTTAACCCATGCCTAGGCCTTCCCTTCCTTCCCAGACTAGGTCAGCATCCTTTTCTTTTCACTCATCAAGCTTGTCATCACTTGTTCAGTATCATCCCTTCCAGACATATTCTCACGAGGACAAGGCCCAAGTCTTCCTGTTTCACTGTCATCTACCCAGTGTCTAGCATGACGCTGGGTATTCAGTGGTGGCTCAATAAATATATGCAAATACAATGCATGAATAGACCATTTTGTAACTCTTGATTTAATGTATTTTGTAACTTTTTGATTTAATGTATTACATGCATTTTTCATGTTGCTCTTTTATTTACTTTAAAGCTGCATTATATTTTATTGGGTATAAATACTTTATCTAAATAATTTCCCTAGTACTGATTGTCTTGTTTCCAGTTTTCATTAATACAAATAATGCTATGATGGGCATCTTCATACATAACATTTGATTTTTCTTGCTTTGTATTTAGGATTATTTCCTTGGTATAAATTACAGGAAGAATTAACTGGTCTAATGGAATGAACATTTTTATGGTTCTTGATTTATTCTATGACATTGCTTTCCAAAAGGGTTCTCTCAATATAAAATGCCATTAGTAATACAAACAGAACATCTGCTAATGACTTGCAAAGTACTTTCAAAAAAAGTACTTTCAAAGTACTTACTGGATAATATTCATTATGTCTTATTGATTAGTCAAAGGATTGGGTAAAATTTTGGTGGAAAAGAATAAAGTAAGTAACTTTTGCTAAACTCAAAATGCAATATGCTAGTTAATTTCCACATTGAGTTAAAAGATTTTATTTGTTATTAGAGAACTAAGAACAAAGATATTGTGCTAGGGAAGACATTATTTTAATGTAGATATGGCCAATATGCTAGTTAATAGGCAAAAATCATCATAACATTCTGACAGAAGTTCAAATATTTGAAAGCAAGGAATAAAATAATCTCTATTGTGACAAGAAATTCTAGTATTTATGTCATTTCATATTTGAAAGAAAACAAAGCACGTATTTTCTAGAGGCTAAGTAATTAATAGCAAACAAGAAATACCAAAAAATTGTACACTAAGAAAATTTTTTTTGCAAGAAGCTAGAAATAAAATATATGGGCTGACAGGTTTTTCCTTATTTACTGACATAAATGCCAGCAGGGACTTGTCAGGCAGGGGCGTCTTTCTCAGTCTGATTACACCCTCCTCCCTACTCATTTGATCTCAGTAGCCAACCTGGCTCCAGACAACTGCTTCTCCATATGTAGCACCCAATTTTCTCCCTCAACAAACAGATGGGTTATCCCTTCTTTTGATACTGTAGCTGTGCATAGAGCAGACTGTTGACCTATGAGGTGGGGCATCCACCTTATTGAATAAGAAAGAAAAGAGCTAATCAGTGTCTTCTTACTCTGATTGTATTCTAGGGAGGGCACCAGAGCTTCCCCCATTAAATTCTACTCAATGATATTAATTTAATATATGCTAACATATGACTACCATGTAGAGGATGAAGTACCAGGAGTTGCAGAGGACATGATGGATGAGATACATTAACCAGTGGGAGAATGAGTAGAATGACATTTCCTCCATTACACAAAAATGGAGGAAGACCAAGAAAGTACTTCCATCTTTAAATGTCCCACTGGGAGAGTCAGGCTCATCAAACCTTAATGTCCTGGAATGAAAACACAAGTGCAAATAATTACTACGAGGGAACAAAGCACATAAACAGGAATCTAAGTGCAGGTCACTGTTCCATGGCAGTATGGCATGAAGTGATTGTAGAGTCAAGATAAGGATAGGGTCTGGAAGTTTCTTTGAACAAAAGATTGCTTTTTATGGCTATCATTTATTGAGTGTCTGTTAGGTGATAGGCACTGATCAAGGCATATTTATTAGTTCCTTAATCCTGACAACAACCCTGGGAGGTAGCTATTAGCCCTCCCATTTTATAGATGGGGAAATAGGTCAGTGAACATGACTTGGTCAAGGTTATACGGTCAGCGTGAGGTAGGGCTAATCTGTTTGACTTCAAGCTCATGCTCTTTTTACTATGTTATACATGCAAAGTAGGTAAATGGCACTCAAGAATCATACCTTGGTTAATATATCCTTATTAAAAGCCACTAAAAACTTGATTTTTTTTTAAAAAACCAGTTGTAAAATAGGGTGGGGAAAGAAAGAACACATCTTTCTGAGATGTCAGACTTCTAGAAGTGTCACCTAGTGAAAAATAATCTCAAAAGCCTTCAAAAAGCATGTGCAGTAAAGTCCATGAACCTTCATCCAAAGGTAGCATTTCATGGTAGCAAATTTTGGGGACTGCCCAGGTGAGAATATGACCTTGAAACTACTTTCTATCTGAATGACTCTGAGCTATTATTTCCCCTTTTTAGGTCTCACATTCTAGTATTCATCAGAGGATTGTTATAATCATTAAATAAGATGATAGTATATATAAAATGTTTAGCACATTAGTACCAGGCACATAATGATCATTCAAACATTAATTATTATTAATACTACTGTTAAAATTATTTTTTGCATATAAGTGTAATAAACTTGGATCTGGTATTTAAGAATGTACTATATTAGGTGCAGCATAATGGAAGATGGTGACGGCTGACCACCACCAGGGGCGGCTGTCACCTTTCACTGACAGCAGCAGGAAGGGATAGCTGAAACAAGACACCACATGAGGACCAAAAGCAAAAAACCAAAAAACTGTAAGAACATCAATAATAGGCATTTTTTATCATGCTTTACATTTTGCAAAGCTCTTTCACAATCATTTCATTTGATCCATACAGCACTGTTGTGATGTAGAGAGGGCATTATTCCCACTGTACAGATGAGAAAAGAGAGGCTCAGAGAATTTGATGCCTTCTTTGGAGTCATAGCTAGTCAAAAGAGCAAAGAGTATCACAGTCTATAGATGTGCTGTCCAATATAGTAGCCATGTGTGGCTACTTAAATAAAATTAAATACGCAGTTCCTCAGTAGCACAGCCACATTTCAAGTGCTGACTAGCTGTATGTGGCTTCTGGCACTCATGTTGGACAACACAGATTATAGACCATTTTCATCACCACAGAGTATTTCTTTGGATAGTGCTGGTCTAGAGAAATGAGAGAGCCAAACTGTTACTGCATAATACTATGCCCAGAGTCCAGAATAGTGAACCTGATTATCAAGAAAGAAGTCAGGAAAGAGAAAATACTTTAGAAATGTTTCTATGAAAAACACTTGAAACTTTATACTCTGAACCTAAATTTGTGTGGCACCAGACTGAGCATCATCAGAATTGGGCCCAGAAGCCCCCAAAGTGCCTAGTACCAGTGCCCTGCACAGAGAATCTTCAAATATTTATTGAGTAGTTCCATTTGATCATCCGCTCATTTTAGAAAAATATGTCACCGTAAGAAAATTCTTTCTGAAGCAAATAAGTGGCATATCATAAAAATGTAAGTAATAACCTTTGTTAAAATCTCAGGGGCATTTATGGTCGGGTATTTACAAACTTATTCAACGTACATACAAAGTCCTTTTATATTCCAATATCTTTTCAATGCAGAAGGTTGTAAATAAATGTGATCAAAAGAGACAAATGCCAGTTAAAATAAACATGTCTGAAGACAAGAAAAGTTTTTAATAGTGATATAAGCCTTAACAAGGGGATAGCCAAGGTTTTGCTTTTTGAAATGGTTTATTACATATCCCCAGTAAATCATAAGTTAACAGATCCTCAGTAAATCATAAATCAATCTCAACTTTGGTTGTGTTTCTTAGAGCAACACTAGGAAATACCTTTCAGGTGTGGAGAACCTAACAGTAAATACCCAGTATTATTTTGAAGCAATATAAAATGCTCAAAAGTTTCAGAAGTCAGTTTCCAAGGATGACAAACACTTAACTACCTAACAATCTTCAGCCTCGCCTGGCAGGGTGCTGTTGTCAAATTCAAGGTGCATGGGCAAAGATGGAGGCAGTTGAATTTTTTAAATTGACTTTGAAAGTCTTAATGATATATGTACCTTTCATGAAAATATGAGCCTTAGTATAATGGTCTCTTTAGACAGATGGGACTCAATTTATGTTCTACATGATTGTAGCCCAGAATTTTAGGCTTAAGATGTTTGTCATAAATACAGTTAATCTATTATTTTATGAGGGACACTAAATCCAGGGCCTCCTGGATTTGGATAGATGAATGCCAAATTTATAATAGTGCTTGTCTATAAACGACAGATGCTGCTAAAGCAGAAAACTATCATTTTCTTCTACTCAACAGCACAAGGTCCTGTTGCTAGAGACAGAAAGGGGGGAAGAGGCAGTTATGAGGACCTTGTTGGCTAATTGATGGAGTCCTGCAGCAGTCAGAGGAAATGAGAAGTTGTCATTCGGAAAACTTGGCCCCACTTGTAACAACACATAAAAATTGTGAAACACACAGGGGAACCTATAAAAATGAGGAGGCGAGGATCTCCAATTGTATCCTTAGCAGAAAAACTCTTCTACAAAATTGAAAATACCCTTTCATAAGGTGACAGGGTGACCATAAAAAGCTGAACTGCAGCCTTTCCAGGCAAATCATACTGATCTACTAGTTAATTGCTCTGGATTCACACTCGAGCAATTGACACCATGCAAAAGCACAACCCACTGAAAACTAAAATGAGCCGTTTTGAGGTATCCTATCTTCTTTCCTTTCTTCTGTCTTTTCTGACACTGTCATCTCCTGGTCTCCATGGTGTGGTCATGGGTATAGGATAAACAAAACCATCTCCCTGTCCCCAGTGGAAACTTTCTAGATGGACTGATTCAAAAGGCTACTGAAAACATAGTGTTCAGGACAACCCAACTGGACCCTGTAGGAGGCAGTTCAAGGCTTCTGCCATACTGGCGATACCCTTCCCAGTGTTGACCTCTATCTCAGTGAGTATATTTGTCTCTAGACACATAAAGTCTACAATCGTCAAACTGGAGCACTGAGCAAATTTGTAATTTACCTGAAATGAGTGTTTTCATTCAAACTTGCCCTTGAAGAGATCTGTAACTTCTAAAGCTTTGTTATATTACAGTTAAATGCTAAGGACAACACACTGCATAGGAACTAAGGATTATCAATAAAACAAAGCCTTAATGGCACTTTCACTGCCATAGCTCCTACTAAAAAATATCAACAGTCACCAAGCAATTTAAAAGTAATATATGGTCCTACTACTAATTCTTAAAAAAGTAGTTTAGTGGTTTCTGACTTTGCCCATTGGGATACTTATATTTATTCCTCCAATCAGAGAAGTTTAGAAGTAATGGGAATAATGGAATATGCATGGAACAAGAAGCCCTGAGTTCCTGCTCTGATGCTACTGGGATATGAGTTGTGCAACTTCACGCAAGTCATTTAAGCTTTCCAAGACCCAGGTTCTTCGTTGTTACCATATTTTTGGGAGCAGCTTGAAGGTGGTGACTATATATTATTTTTCTTCGTAGCCCTAGTATCCAACACAGTGAAAAAAAACCAACACTAGCTTGGAAACTCTTTGAAGGCAAGAAAATGTCTTCCTGTTCATTGTTGCACCCTAGTATCTGGCAAAATATACAGTAATACTATACTATTTAGTATAGATAATAAATATTTGTTGAGTTAAGAAGTGGATGTAAAGTTTGTTGCATGAATGAATGAAAGATGGATACTAATTTCAGCCCTACCTGTCACAGGGTTGTTGAGAGGGTCATACAAAAACATATATGTGACTGGATTTTGTAAAGTGAACAAATTTAAGGTGTTTGTATTGTCGTATTTCAAGCAGAACATGCTGGTTCCATCGTCTTTGCTCTTAGTTGCATTTATAAATATATCTATAGTGTTTTGAATCATTTCATCTGCTTTCATCTGTTTAGACAGCACTGACTAAAGGCTGTTTAGCTCGAAATAGCTTTATATACTTTGATCTAGAAATGTTTTTTTTAAAATAATTTTATTTATTTATTTATTTCCCCCCCCAAAGCCCCAGTAGATAGTTGTATGTCATAGCTGCACATCCTTCTAGTTGCTGTATGCGGGACGTGGCCTCAGCATGGCCGGACAAGCGGTGCGTTGGTGCGCGCCCGAGATCCGAACCCGGGCTGCCAGCAGCGGAGCGCACGCACTTAACCGCTAAGCCAGGGGGCCGGCCCTAGAAATGTATTTATACCCATCTTGATATCTAATTAATTTTTTAAAAAACACCTAGTACTAAAGACTAGACATATGGACTATTAGGTTGACTATCACAATATTTTATCATTAGGTTGATTATCACAGTATTTTATTATTTTCAAGAAATAAGATTTTTCGAAGGCTCTTGTTTTTTTGAACCTCTTATGAGCGGTTAAATGCTGTCACACAAAAGCACTCAATTTGATATAAAGGCCATATTATCACAGGGAAATGTACTGTCATATGGCATTATGACACTTGAACTCCAGGGAGAAATTTGGATAGAGTGTCCAATATGTTTTAGCCAGCTTCCTGAAGCTGCCTAATGCTTGCTGTGTTTTGACCCCAATTCTCCCAAAGCACATTTCTCCTCCCTCCTACCATGTTTTGAACTCCCATTGATGCATCATTAAAAGTTGGGAGAGATCCTGGGAGACCATAAGGCCATTTCTTTGGATCTTACATTTAATTCTACCCAAACTTCTAAAAAGTAAATGGGACAGCTATTCTTATTTAACTGCCTTTAATGAAACATATATATTTTTCCAGTCATGTGGTCAGAGCTTTTTATAATAAATGAAATGCCTGCAATTGTAATTTAAACGCATTTTGTTTACTGACTTGAAAGAAAAAAAAAGCTTGCCATGATATCCTGAAATGTTTTATCTGATAGCTCTATTATAACAAATCTTTTTGTATTGCACAGATCCAGATACCAGAATCCATGAACCAAATTATGTCTCCAAAGGTGACATAAGAGAAAAAAGTATCTGTCCCAAGGGCCAAAATAGCAGGTAAGAAAGGTTTTCTAGCTCTTGGAAGACTGTTAGGCAACTTTTTAGAATTAATAATCTGTGTTCTAAGGAGCAGAGAGAGGTCATCTGAGGGTCCCATGCTCCTTGTCAGATACTCTGAAATCACATTTTTTCTTGACAGACGTTCAGTGAATCCCAGGATCTGTTCTCCCAGAAGCTCCCTCCCTTAACATCTAGCTATTTCCTCTCCCTCAGGATTTGCCCTCCCTGAACAACACTCTATTGCTAAGTTATTGATGCTAAAATATGAAAATGGAAATCAAATTAACTAATTCTATAGATGTTGCGAATGCCTGGATATCTGAAATCCAGCAGCTGAGACCTCAAGTAACTAAGATTTTCACTTTTCATATTTAAGAATCATGTAGATATTGCTTAAGCTCACTTGACAGGAGCTCTTCATTCAGAAGAAAAAGGTCAATGCTAGGGAATTTCAGTCTCATAAGAATTGCTAGTCAACCATGACTTTTCACTGTGACTTTAATTTTTGGCTGACTCCTTAGAGGCAATGTTGTCGGAAATAAAACATTTCATTCAATTAAGTGCCACAGTCACCATTCCTCCTCCCTCCTTCTTCCTCTCTACATCTCACCTAGACCATTTATGGAGGACAGGTTTTCATCTCTTCTGTTCTTCTAAAACAGTTTTTAAATGAAATAAAAAGCAGTTACCAAAAAAAAAAAAAAAAAAATCTATGACTCTAAAAAAGCTGTGGAAGATTTTCAAGGATTTAGAAATAGGTGCTTAACAATAGGTTAGATATCACGTTGTTTAGACTAGATTTCCCATCCGGGAAAAGCTTCCAATTTTCCAACTTGAATATTCTACAAAACGCATGTGGGAATTCTTGCTTAGAAGCTACCCTTCAGTTAAAGGCGACAAAAGAATATGTATCTATTAGCAAATACAACCCACTTTATTTTTAAACAGTGCCGTCTTTCAACAACTTTGGTATCGCTTTTGTGGAGATAATAGAGCAAATAAAGTATTTCATTAGTATTAATATTTATATAAAATGTGGAGAAACAAAAAAAGTAATTTGAATGACCCAACCGATGAATTACCAAATACTTTATACAGATTTTGAGTAAGGAAACATGGAAAATGAGGTAACCCCCAAATATAGGTGGTTCCATTACTTCTAGTCCAAGTCTGGACAGTGACATGGTGAGTGAGGCCAATACTGTTAGACCACAGGTACTCTGGGGGTGGATAGGGAAGTGGCAGAGGAGGCAGAGGATGCACGACTAAAGACGACCACATAGCTACTGGGGAAGAGATTCTGTGCTTAAGATTTGTCTTCCTCTCTCTCCACTCTCAGCCCCTGTGGTTCTTCTAGATCTCAGTTCTCTTTCCTTATTTATAACTCTGCTATGCTTGACCCTGCTGTGTTCCTATTGCTCACAAGGCAAATACAATTGCTTAGGAAGTCTCTCAGTTTCACAGAGCATTCACTAGCATTTGAGGGTTGAAATAAAAGCCTTGAATTCCTAAACTGTCTTTTAACGTAAGCTCATCGGGCACATGCAGGTACAATACATGCTCTGATTGTGACCTAGGCCCCTTTATTTGGATTTTCTATTTCCATACTGCTCTTTCCTTGGGTCTATCCCCTAATCTTTGACTTTCTTTCCTCTTCTTCCACACTTTTCCTTCTCTCTTTAATTGCCTTCTATTCTTTTATTGATTCTTCTCTCATTGATCCTTCTCTATTTCCATTTTTAACAGTTTTTTCTGCTCATTACTTTTACTACTATCCCTAGAGCAAACCCAATTCCCAAATAATAATACAACTTAAGGGGAGCATTGAGCACATGCAATAGCAACGTTGGAACATTTGTAGTACCTGCCAACTGTGCTATTAGCTCAAGACACAAAATAAGCTGAAAGAATAGAGTGACACTAACCTCCACTGTCGCATCATTTTGCTTATAAGTACTGCTGCAGGTAAAGAGTATAATTCAGGTAATAAAACCTTTGACAGAGTACTGTTTCACAGAGGAAACAATATTGTGTGGAAAATGAAAGGAGGCAGGAAGTCAAGCGATAATGGATCTTGTTCTTCCAAACACCAAGTAACCTCCAGCAAATAACTGCCCCAGTTATTTGCCTTGGTTTGCTATTTTGTAAACTGGAGATAATATTTGACCCTAATATCTGATCGATCTGGGTTAAAGATTAATTAGATAATGTACGTAAAAAGGCTTTGTAACTTTAGAAGGGGAGAGTGCCATGTAATAATCCAGTATTTATTATCTATTCATCACATAACATGATTTAGTAACTCTGTCATATGAAGAACAAAGAGTCTTTATTACCAAATTTGGGTTAGCTCACTCCTTCTAGGCTGTTGAGCTTTTGGAACCAGCATCTATGGGACCTAATCAATAATGGTCCCTTCCTATATCGTCTCTCTGTCTGACTAGGCTTTTCTGAAATTTCCTCTTACAGTAATGGATTTGCTCTTTTCCAAAGGCCCTGGGCAGCCACAGGAAAGCCTTCTTAAGTCTCCTCCTCAAATTCTACAATGATTTGAAGAGCAGAAGAGAATCAGAAGAGAAGGCTCTGTGTGTGCGTGTGTGTGTGTGTGTGTGTGTGTGCGTGTTTCCAACAACAGAGAGGTCCCTAAAGAGAGAGTCAAACATAAGAGAAAGGGATACATTCTCTTAGTCTCCTTTAATAGACACTGTTCCTCAATTAATCATGGAAACAAGATGACTTAACCATCTTGGTCCCTAGGGGCAAAGATGAGTGTGTGAATGCCTATTAAACATCCAATTTCATGGTATACATGGTAGAAAAATGAATTTTTTCTCTTTTCTCTGAATTATTCAGTTTGAACCTACTCAGAAAACCTGCTGAGTCATTGGAATTATGAAATACAGACTCTTCTTAAGAGGCACTTCCGCTGTAGCCCATTTCCAATTATGTAAAGTTCTTTTGTTAGTCAATAACTTTGTAAACAGTTCCCTTAAAATCCTCGAGTTCATTTGTAACTCTGAGAGGAACTCTATGAAGGTCTTCAAAAATCAAAATCTTTTATTGAACACATCTCCAGATTCATTTAATAATGCCACTCAGAAAACTTCCCCTTTCTGCCTCTCCACTACCTTTTAACTGGGGTGAGAGGATATAAAAATGCCTATTAGTAAACAAGCTTAAGAAAAATCTATAGTAAAAACCAAACATGAAATGAATAGAAAGGAATAATAAACTTGGTATTTTAGATCCATTTCTTGATTTTTGTCTAAACACATTGTGACCAAGTCACCTCTACTTATTTTCATGCTTATATACTTATATAGATATATTTACACACACACATATATACTTAAATGTATATATTTAACAATATGGAATGGTAACATATCAAATGCTTAGTTTCCGTGCAAACACATAACCCTTCCTGTGAAGGAAACATTAATATTATAAAAACAGATCATGGAGAGTAACATGCAACAGCTGAAGGGAGGAGAATGGGGTTGGGGCGGGGGACCAGGAGGAACACAAAGAATGTAAAGAACAAAAAGTGTCATTGACCTGATTTGTCAGAGCTGTTGCCTGTGATTGGAGTGATGGAGCAGCTGGGATTAGCCTTTGCGCTGTCCTTGGAAGAAACCATTTTGGGTTTATTTTTCGTTGCCTCTAGTGCTTTGACCTTCTTGGCATGTTTACTTCCTTTGTAGTGGGCCTCGGCCTGGCTCTACAAAGGAGAACAAATCAGGCTCATTTTTTGCTACTTACAAACACCACAATGGATGATCATGCAGGAGAAAAAACATTCAATCATAGGCACCACAGACATTTACAACTCAGCACTCAACTATGTTTTTGGCATTTAATTATAGACCAGCATCTAAGAGGTTTTTGCGTATTGAAACCTTCTGTACAACACAGAGGACCTGCCCTTTAAAAACCAGACATTACATGAGTGGACAACAGGGTGAGGGCAAAATTGGGACAAAGGTGAGCTTCGTCATCAGTGCCCTCCCACCACTGCCCCTTGGGGTTACTTTTCAACCATTTGGCTGGCAGCAAGCTGCTTGCTTTGAGTAACCTACCCGAACACGTCCTTCCATAACCATTCCATTTTGTTTCCTTTCAGCTACAAACCTGTCCGTCTGCATCTACTTTCTTCTGGGCTCTGCTCTGAGAGCAACTGGTGTGACAAAGCAACCTGCTAGTGAGTGGAAATGGCACTACATTTTGGAGTCATCTACACATGCTTCGTGCATCATTTTGATGATTCCAGTTCCAAGAACAGATGATATAAGCCACAAAGGAGGTAGGGACAGTCTTTGTTGCTGATCTCAGATGTGATTCTGAAGTCAAAGCTGTTAGTGTTACATTCACTCGTGCACAAAGCAGAGGTGGCACTGTGACTTCAATATTAGATCAAAAGGAAGAAAAGAGATCAAGACAAGTGACAACTAAAAATCTTCAAAAGACAAAAACAAATTACAGCAAAACAAGAAAACATTTGGTCAATTTACTGACACCTGGAAAATTCCCCTCTGCCTAAGGAACAAGGATTTTATCTTTTTGGCATCTCATACTAATGAGATATTAACAAAAGAATCTAAGTATACTCACTTCAATTTTATTTTAGATAGACCCTGAAAATATAAACATGCATTTGGTAAAAAAAAAAACAAACCAAAAGATATTTTATATATTAGCTTGGCTATAAAGGTGAAATGGAAGATAAATCTATAATATAAAATGAGTTTTTCTTAGAGGATTTCTAAAGTAATAACTTTTTTTACATCAGTTTTCCTTATACACTTGTATGTTCTTGAAGGTGATTATACTAATGTTTTCATCCATTTTCCTCAGCAAGCGGAATACAGGTGGAGTGTGTGTGTGTGTAAGTGGGTAAGTAGAAGTGACAATGGACAGAACAAGCCAGGTTTTAATTCTATACTTCAGCTAAAGATATATAAGTGATTTTCCTAGCATATAACCCCAGTCACCCAAGGTCAGTAGCCTTGTATTGACTGTACACAATCCCTAACTTCCTGAATCTCTTTTCATAAACATCGTTTTAGATCATCATTGACTTATCATTGTTCTTAGCTGGTTTGCTCAACAACTTTTCTTGTTGTTCTCTGTCAAGTTGGAAAAAAAAAAATCTCAAGGGAGGAGAAAAATGTAATATTATTTTAAGTCCTTTATTTATTGCCAACCAAGAATACTTAAATCCAGCTAATATAGTTGGGTATAATATACAACATAATACGGTATACAATATAATACAGTTTCTTAGATACAAGCTAAAAATATATACAAATAAAAATTTAAAAATTGATAATGTGAAATAATAATAATAATGACTAATATTATTGAGCCCAATGACTAATATTGAGCCTCTGCCAAGCATAGTTCTAAATGTGTTAGCTCATTTAATCCTCATAATACCCTGTGAGGTAGGTACCATTAGTCAGTACTTTACAAACAGAAAACTAGGCATAGAGAAGTTAAATAACTTATCAAAAGTCACACAGGTAGACGCAGAAGCCATTTTGTAGATCTGAAATGCTTACATGTGTACCCCTATTTAACTATATACTTATACATTTATGTTCACACACTAAGTTAACATTATAATTTTATTAGAAGTGAAAAATTACACACAAAAAAAGCACACTGCTTTTAATGACTCCGTGAAGGATTATATTTTAACAGAAGTTTGAGTAGAGAATATCTACCTAATTCATGGGACATTTACTAGCATAATACAAGGCCTAATCCTTCTGGTGAGTAGCTAAGAAATTCTCATTTTTTAGGTATATAACAGTTTCTAAAAGATATCAGGAGACCTCCTAATAATTCATCTTTCCGAGTATACTAAATAGTGCAATGTTACTTTAGTGCCCTTTGGCTAAAGAAACATATGGTTCCCTAAATAAAACCTCCTAGCACAAGATAAGCAGAGTGTCATTTCCTCATTATCATTTCCTGGCATCACTGCAGAAAGTTAACAGCGTCAATTAGCACTTGGGTTAAAGATCCTGCTAAGTGACACCTCACTGGATGCCAAGATGGAAAGAACACTGTACAGCCATGTTCCACTTCCCTTTTGAGTTCTGGGGCATGGAGAGAGGTACAACAAGGGTTCGTAGCTGCTCCTGACTGTTGTTTGGGAAAGACTGTGGAAGAAAGACAGTGGCAGGCACTCACTCACAGTGGGCATCTTTCCCATTCCCCTGTGGTATTCTTAGTAGTAGCACTTTGCTATCCTCAGTACTGTATCTGAGACAGTGTCAACACCTTCTAAATCCTGGGCAAATCTTCAAGTGAAACTGAGACACTGTTAAATAGTAACATGATTAACCTGACTTCATTATCTAGGAATCTCCTGAATAGAGGAGTGAAAGACACAAGGAGAAGAGCCAGAAAACCCATGAACTAGGCAACACAATCACGCCCAATCAACAATGGCTCTTGTGTCACTTCTAAGAGACGTGGTTGACCAAACTGACTTATTTTACACCTCAATGACTAATCAGCAGACACATATTTCTCTAGCACTAATGGCTTGCTTTCTGCTTCTCTGCCAAAAGTGCTGCTGTGCCCCCAACTGGCAGTGATCATAGAAATCACTTGCCAAGAATTGCCAGAATTAGAGTTGCCTAAATCACCATAGTGACCTCCACACAAGAATTCCTGGTTATCTAGGTTCTACTCTCAGAGATTACTCCAGTAGCTACCTGACTACCCACCAGTAGAGGTGTAACTTTGACAGGAAATTACATCCTGGAATTTTTTTCTTCCATTCACCTCCATCTTTGTTACTAAAGCCCTTCACTTTTCCAAATCCTCTACATCTCTCAGGACTCTCCTGGTCCAAACAAAAAAGATAAAGAATGAGATAATGTATTGCTTTAAAAAAATAAAAACGTAGTAATGAGAAATTCTAAAATTCACTTTGCTCTCATTTCTATTTTTTACTTTATTTCAATTTGGATTTCAGGGACATGGCTAGGATCTTGAAACATGATGTTAAACTGTGTTCACTTTGTATGTATAAAAAGAACAGTCCAAACACAGACTTACAAAGAGGCTTGGGGAGGGCAATGTTGATGGAGAAAGTCCTCCACTATATATTTACTAATAGAACTAATCTTGTTGCATTTTAAAAAGTAATTAGAACTGTTCTCTTAATTAAAGAAAGTACATCATTAAACCTATTGGCATCTGTTTTTTCTGAGACCTTAGATGTCAATGCATTAAGCAGTGTTATATGGGAAATAGTCGAGGTCAGTTAATTTTCAGAAAAACTCTATATACTAAAATGCCAAGTAAAACAGATGTCAAATGAACTACCATAAAAACGGGCTAAGCTAACAAGGGGAAACCTGATTATTTATTCCACAAAGAATTATTTAGCACCTGCCATGTGCTAGACGTTATGAAAGATTAAAAACAAAGACCCCTACTCGCAAGAATGGTAGATGGAAGAAAAGACGTGTGCAAATAACTATAACCCAAAGCAGAGATGGAACTGTGAATGAGAGGTCAAGAGCAACACAGAAGTCTGGAAGTCAGAGGAGAGCTAACTCTCTGAATTGGAAGGGATCACGGGAGCTTCATGGAAAAGGGACATCAGAGTGGGCCTGGCTCCCGGGGCAGGGTTCTGAAGTGGCAGTGTGCAGGGGAGGTGTTTCAGCAAAGGGGCCAGCATGCACCAGGGCAGTGAAGTCCTGTGAACTATGCAGTGCTCTCCAGGCACATCCACTTTTCAGTGTCACTAGAACACAGAGATATAAAAGGAACGACAGGGAAAGGCTGCCGCATCGCACTACCTTGAAAATTATTATCCCCTGTAAAACAGAAAACAGATAATAGTGTTCTACAATTAAAAGAACAAATGCTCTATTTGTAGGCATCTTGTATAGGTGGTTATGAAGTAAGATGTTGCTTTTACATCACAGATTTTATCCTGTGCTCCAAACTATAATCCTATATTAAAAGAACAACTAAATTATTTATATTGAAGCTTTAATAATTATTTGAGATAAAAGCATGGCACTTAACATACTATAGTTAAACATATTAAGAAGCAAAGTAAAATTACCAAGTAATAGCTAAATAATTACTTGAATCTTTGCTTTAAACTTAGACTATTTTTAATGATTAAAATGCTTTTTGCATATACTTGTTGCATTGACAAAATCATATACTCACAGAGACAAAGCTATAACTTAAGAAACATAAAATGCACCCAAGAGAAAGGCTTACTTAATCTGAAGATTGCTAGTAAGTCTTTCTGCTGATATTTGCAATTGTAAGGCCTGCAATATCAGTAATGACATACTCCTGGATTCGATATTCACTTTATTCAATCCTCATCTACTGGGATCTGTTGAAAACAAAGTCCAGACGAAATTATGACCATCATGAGATTTTTAGCTTAAAAAGACACAAAGTCTTTGCTAATTTCTAATTTACAGCTAAGTGAAACACTCCAGGTTCCTGTGGCACGTCCAGGGTCACCATGTAGCATAACTCCAGGGGCAGTGGAGCATCATTCACGTATAGTTCAATGCAAATGGTGTCCTCTGGATTCCTGCAAGGCCAGAGTTCTGGCTATGGCATTGCATATTTACTGTTTTTATAGTATATATATAAAAAAGCCATCAACTCTAAATGTTTCCATGTTGCTAAAGAGAAAAATGGTGGCTCTCTGGGAAGAAAATGATGTGCACTCTGGACTGCTAATTCTCTTTGGGCCTAAATTAGGTTCTATCAAATATCACAAGCCAGAAGTAGAATTCCTGGGTTGCTGCTGCTTTAAAATGTCACTTTTGAATACATGAACATTACATATATATTTGTTTATATTATAAAAAAAGTTTCATGTAGGCAAATTAACTCATTTCTTAAAATGCTTTACTGGGCTTCAAGTTAATTTTTCAAATGCAGCCTATCAGTCGGCTAAGAGTCTTGATGCTCACGTTTCTGGTGCATGATTCACTGGTGGAATTACTTTACACATTGAAACATAGAGAAGCTATAAATGAACCTAACGACGATGACAGAATTTACATGATGAATTAGAAAAACACTGAAGTTAGAGTTTAAAATCATCTAGAATATAGTAAAAAGTGGCTTTGTTAATAAAGTGCTTTAAAAAAAATTGTTTCTTATAGAGTTCCAAGTGAACAAGATTTTGCTTCATTTTCCCAATGAGGTTATATTTCAATTATGGTGGATTATTAATTTTAGATGATTTCCAGAAATCTAAGATTCTTTCCCTGGATATCCAAACATATACCCTGTTTCCAGTTCAGGGTTGAGCAGAGTGGGGCATAAGAGACAGTTATTTGAGCTTGGCTATAACAACTGTGATCTGAGCCCCAAATCCTTCCATTTGTTCAATTCTACTCTCTCCTCCTGTTCTCTCCTTATTTTCAAATTAGTCCACAATTAAAAATGATCTCCTTTTAAAAATAAATTTATCATATATATATATATATGTCAAGGTAAAGTTCATCCCAGAATATTAATTTCTTAATTCTATTCATGAATACCACAAATTATAGAGATTGTATTTCGAAAAAGATTTTTTTCCCCTACCAACCTAATGGAAGTAGATTTATGTGAATTTTTTCAATGCAGATAATAGAGTTTTATTTAATGCACAATTTCTTTAACATATCACAATTGAGCTAACAATTCTGCAAGAAGTATCTGACATGCTTACCCTAAGAAAATAAGACTGCTTACTTCTCCATTTTATATTACATTGCCATTTTTGAAAGGTATATTTACTTTGTCTTATGGGTTGGGGGTCAATATTTGAGTCAATTTAATGATAAATGTATGTGTAAACTCATACTATGTGCACTAGAGTTTAAATGAGGCAAAATGAAGTAAATGAATTCTGGTGAAATATGCCCTTAATCTCTTTTCCAAATTATTTAAGGGAGAGTAAACCATGAACTCCACACAGAATGTACTTGATAACCCATATTCTCTAGGTTATGCCCAAAGTGGGAAAATTAGTGCTCTGCACACTAACATAATCTTGAATATGAAATAATGGAAACATTTATAATTTAAAAAAATATCTAATTTTCTCAAAGAATTATGCAACCTAACCTGTTAGAACTTCTAAATCTTAGAATTTTTATGAAACACATGGATCTTTTATTTTTATAATACATTACAAAACATTAAGGATTTATTAATAATTACCTAATATTCTTGAGTCATTTATTTTACGATTTTCCCAAAGTATTCAAAAGTGGAAATTATCCACCTCTCTCAAATTAATTTCACATTTTATACTAAACTGGGAAATTTTAGTTAGTAATTCTCAGCTACCTTGAAATATAAAGAAGGGTATCTCAGAGTTTATAGTGATTTCGCAGTTAAATTCCAAGTTTCTTTCTAACATGTTTGAGAGTGCAGCTATCTTTCAGTAGGGAAATAGATTGCCATTATGTGCTCTGTAAGAGCCATTTTTGTTACTCAGTGATAAGTAATGCAATATAATTCAGGTCTACGCATTAAAGCTGTGACTCTACAGCTAACTAATTCAAGTCTTCTGATGGTCTTTTAAATTAGGCTCCCAGGCTTCCACACATTAATTTTTAATCAGTCTAGAAGGTATTACATTTACTTCCATTTCCATATTAAAGAAATTTACATAAATGATACAAAATAAATCTAAAATTAGAATTTGCATTGTGTCTCCTTATGTTTGATATATAATATGCTTAATGTAGACAACAGTGGCAAAACAACTTTGAAAGTGCAATGCTTGGAAAATTGGTTTAAGAATGGCTTTAGTAATATTTTATATATGTTTAATATATTATTTATTTATCATTACTCATTTGAAAACCTTTTTTACAAAATAGGTTTTTGTAAAATTCATACCTCAAAGCCCTAAACCAATTTTTAAAACCCAGCAGACATTTTATAATTCAAAATTAAGTGAAATATGTAAATGTGACGATTAATACTATATCTTTTCAAAATGTACATATGCATACATTCATACATTCATATAACTAAGAGAACGTACATTCATATAACTAAGAGAAAATAAAGAAACTGCACATCTTTAGTAGTCACTTAGCCAACCCGGGACATGTTAAGGCTGTCTCTACACTAAAGTACCAGATCAAACTAGAAGTTTTCACCCCAGATTAATCTGGTCAACCTTCCTCACGTATAAGAGATTGGTCTACTGGAGGCAGAACTAAAATAAAAATGCCTGTAATTTTGATTCACCCATAAACACCAAAATATTTCAATATAATTAGCAAATTCTAAGTGAACTTCCAATTTCTGATTCTGTGTGATATTGTCTAAAAGTTCTACTGACCAATAATAGTCACAACAAAGGGTATTCATACAATATACGACATGATCAGTGTGAACACTGTCTTACTCATCTTTGATTCTTCTGACGCACCTATTACGTGGTACACACTCAATAAAGAGTTGTTGAATTGAACACAATATATATGGGACAGAGTAAGAAAAATCTTAAAAAGCAGGAATTTAACACTTAGGGTTCATATATTCTTTCTTTCAACAAATATTTATTGATTACCTATTATGTTCCAGGCATCATTATAAGTGTTGTGGGATGCAGGTCCAGTGAAACTTACATTCTAGTATGGGGACATTCACAATGAAATATAAATTTATATATATTTTAGATAGTAAGTGTTAAGTGATGTGATACATTTATGAATATATTAGGCAGTGCTAAAAAAAATAAGAAAAAGTAAGAAGGGTAGACTATGATGGGATGGGGTGCCATTTTAGGTTTAAGGAAAGCCTTTCTGTTGAGGGGGCATTTGCACAGAGACCTGAATAAAGTGAAGGAGTTAACCAGGTAGCTATCTGGGAGAAGAGCATTTCAGGTCCAGGAAACAGCAAATGGCCATTGTAGGGATTTTGACTTTTATTCTGAGTATATGGAAAATCCCAGCAATGTTTTGAACAGACGAGTAAGCTTGTTTGACTTCTATTTATAAAATGATCACTCTAGTTACTTGGAGAACAAGCTATGTGTGTACAGTGGGGAGGTTGGGGGTGAGGCGAAGTAGAAGAGGAGGCCATTACAATCATCCAGGCAAGAGATGAAAAGGGTTCAAAATCAAATCCCCCTGAAGGATCAGAAAGGCTTCAAAGGAATGATTTTCTTAACCAGTACTTATAATATTTGGTAGATCTTTGGACTTGAATCATCCACAATTTCTATAGAACTTTATTTGTGTCTAATTAGCTAACCAGTACTTTTGTTTCAAGTTTTAAAATTATATTTATTTTTGTCTAGGTAATCCAATCACACAGTTCAACAGTATAAAAAAAGTATACACAGTGAAAAGTCTACCATTCAGACTCAGCATGCCTATCAAACAATTATATATGTATATGTGTATTTTTCCTTTCTTCCATTTTTAGACAAATGCCTACATACCACATATGCTGTTCTGCATTTTGCTTTTTCTGTTTAGCAATAGACCTTAGAAATTTTTTAAAATGAGTAATTAGAAAGTTTTCTAATTTTTTAAATGGTTGTGTATATTTATTCCATTATATGAATGAAGAAAATTTATTTCAATGGTATCTTATTGAAGGATATGTTGTTGGAAACAAGGAAGGTTGTTTCCGAAGTTGTGCTGTCATCCATGATGCAAAAATAGGCATTAAATGATTCAAATGATTATTTTTCTTCTTTTACAACTAGAAATGATTTTATTTTTTTAAAGTACTTTAATTGAATTGAAGCAGACATTTAAAAATTTCCTAATTAGTTTCCATACCCTAATGTGGGTATATTGTAGTTATATGTCCTCCTAAGCATATTTATGGGAATCAGGCAACAAAATGTGCACCCCTGCCCCAGGTTTAATAAAATGGTACGAAAATTGGAGGAAAGAGAAGGCCTTGAGATGGGCCTTCAATAATGGAAGGGATTCCAAAGGCAAGAGATACATACTCCCAATAAGGTGAAGACTGATAAGAAAAAAATGTTTGGAAAAACAAATTTTTGTTTAGGAAAATGTGAATAATCCAGTTTGAGTGAAATATCGGTATAGGTAGAGTAGGAGTGGAAGAAAAGATTAGAAAGGCAAATGTCATATTATTTAGGCCTTAAATGCTAGGCAGTGGGAAGGTAGTTAACAAAGAGCACACTTAATTAGTTAGGTAATGAGAAGCCACTGAGGGCTTTTGTACTAGCACAATCTGATAGCAGCAAAGACCCACTAGAAGGAAAGAAAAGACAGGAGAGTAACTGGAAGGTTCTTACCACAGCAAGTCAGGGAGTAATGCGGTTCTCAAGTACACAGATTTCAAATTTTAGGGGCACTATAAACCAAAAGCCAGAGCTTTTATAGAAAAGGAGCTATTCCTCCTATTAAGGCACGTCTCCCAGTCCAGAGATGCTGTTCCTTTTTGCCTTCCCCAGTGTCTACTATCCCTTCTCTTTTTTACATTTATATTCAACCCTCCCCCCACAAAAAATCCTTAGCATCAGTGTTTAAACAAGTGTTTTGGGTTAAACAACCCAAAATAAAACATCCCTCATCTTGAATTCACCCCTAGCTTTTCACCCTATCACTCTGCTCCCTTTCACAGATTGTATGCACATCTCCATTTTCTCTTCTCTAATCTGTCTACCTCAATCCCCTAAAACAGACATCACCAAGACGCCAGCGTCCTAAATCCTAAAACCAAGAACATCTTTTATTCCTCATCTTGCTTGATGAGGCATCAGATGCATCTGATCCTGCTGACCTCTCACTTCTACTTTGGAAGGCACTCTTTCCCAGGCTCTTTCCTAGGTTGGTGTTCCCCCACCTTCACTTCAGAATCATTTACAGGTTCATTCTCCCCTGCCCGAGTCATTGAATGTTGATATATTCCAAGGCCCAGTATTAGGCCTACTTGTCTTCTTACTCCAAACTTTCCAGTCTACTCCCTACTCAATCTCACCCACACTACAACTTCCCCAGCCACCTCTACACCAGTAATTTCCTGGTTTCTACCTCTAGTCTCGATTCCTCTTCTGAGCTTCAGAGTCCGAATACCCACTTGGATATCTCAAAACATCTTAAACATAAGTTCAAAACCAAACAGCTGGTATCATTTGTCTTTGCTGCCAAAACTATCTAGTCCTCTATCTTTTCTGCAAAGCATCACTCTACATTTGTTGTAAAAGCCAAATCCAGGGATCAACCTCATGATCACACTCTACCTCCACCACCACATTCAATCAATCACTAAGTCCTATAGATTACCTCCTAAATATTTCTCTAATCAAGCTTATTTTTTACATCTCAACCATAACAACCTTTGTCCAAACTGCCGTCATCTTCTGCCTGGACTACTGCAACAGCCCCTTTAGTGATCACCCAAAGGCCCCTCTTGCTCTCTTACAATTTGTTCTCCACATGGCAGCCAGAGTGATATTTTCAAAATGCAAATCAGATCAAGCATTAGTCCAAGTTTACAGAGACTCTGAAAAGTCAAATAATTGTCTAATATCACACTGCCGGAAATGGAAGACCCTGGATTCAGACCCAGGGTTAAAAGATTAGGCTCTTAACCACGACTCCACTGAAGCAAGCCCCAATCTCAGGGTCCAAATAGCTTTCACAGGGAAAGATCCAAAACAGAACAGACTCTCTCCCTTAGCCACTCTGATAAAAAAAATGATCTTAATTTCCTTAGGGAAGATGATCTGGAGATGGAAACAGATCTGAGACATGACCTTTAAGGTCACATAAAGTATAGTTTTCATTGTAGAGAATGAATTCATTAATTCTCAACTAATCCTTGGGTTGTCATAAATTAATGATAAAAAAATCCCCGTTTGTGGCTGGCCCGGTGGCGCAGCGGTAGAGTCCGCATGTTCCGCTTTGACGGCACGGCCTGGGGTTCACTGGTTTGGATCCTGGGCCCGGACCTACTCACCACTCATCAAGCCATGCTGAGGTGGCGTCCCATATAGAAGAACTAGAAGGACCTACAACTAGGATATACAACTGGGTACTGAGGATTTGGGGCGAAAAAAAAGAAAAAGAGGAAGATTGGCAAACAGATGTTAGCTCAGGGCCAATCTTCCTCAAAAAAAAAAAAATCCCCTTTAGGACCATGTATTCATTCAAGAAATATATATGCACTGTGCTAGGCACCAGGGAGACAGCAATGCACAAAACATACTCAGTGCTTGTCCTTACAGAGCCAACAACGTGTGTGTGTGTACTGGAAACAGATATTAAACAAATAGTTCCATGAAGAAAGACATCTTTACAAACTGATACATTTCATAGAGGAAAATTACTGGGTGGTATAAAGTTGTTATTGGGAGTGGGGCTAGTTTAGACTAGGAAGTCTAGAAAAGCTCCTCTGAGGAAGAGACATTTAAGGTGAGACCTGTAGGAGGACAAACTAGACCAAAAGTGGGAGGGGCAGACATAGCTTAGCAGATTTACGGAAATGAAAGAAAGCCATCGTGGCTGAAGCCTGGCAAACAACGGGGTGCGTGGCAAGAACTGGACTAGAGCAGTGTATAACTGGTTAGAAGCCTGCATTTTGAGGATGCTGGGTGACTAACAGAGTGAGCATTTTGGGATCAAGAGTGGACATAATCAAATGAGTCCTTCCTGCTTCCTCCAGATTCCTCTCTGACTTCTGCTTGTGATTGGAAGCAGTGGAATGAAGCAGGGGTCACCAGTTGGTATGATTTTTGGGGTCTGGCTGCTTGATTAGTCTCAGTGTGGAATGAGCAAATTCATAACAGACAAATTGCTCAGTTATTGGAAAAACAATTCTTAAATACAATGGTTTACTCACTTGTCTATCAAGATAGACCGAGGTCAGAAGACAGAATCAGTGATTTATTGATCATTCAGTTAATTTGATCAGTGTATGTAACTAAATTGGATAAATCATCCCTCAAAACAATGTCTGTTTGGCTTGACATATAAAACCTAGATATCTAAGTTGAAACACTTGACTCAAAAGATTTTCAGAAAATATTGTTAACCAAGTCACAAATATAGTCATTAGCTTTAAAAAAAAGAATAGTATTAGATATTACTAAATGGTTATAATTTCAGAAAAACCTCATTAATATAGACTAATTTGGGTGAAGGGCATAATGAAATGGTAAAAGTAGAAGTGGAAAAAGGGAACATTTTTGAAGAAATGCTGTTAGTTGATAACTGTTAGCTACCAAAGATTCTTAGGTGATTTGTTAAAATACATAAGAATTATTTTAAATTTTATCATTGCTTGTATTTTAATGAGTGCCCTTAAAGTGCTTAAGTGAGCTTGAAAAAATTGGTTCCTTTGCTATTCTAAATCTCTATGCTTCAACCTCCTTTGCAACACTCATTTGCATTATCTTTGAAGAAAGAATTTGGATCAAACAAAAGTACAATTCAGCCCATACCTGAATTATCACAAATCCCTAATTAATGTAGTCCAAATTAATAAGAATTTACTACATTTACAAAAATGGAGATTTATGCAAAAGACAATTATTCAATGTCTAGATCTTTAGAAAACTAGTTTGAAGATTGTCTTTCAGATATTCAAATTTTGTATTTTTTAATCTACATCTGCAAATTCAGTAATTCTGTTCTGGCCTTTTACAGATACAGACATCCATCATTTCCCCAACATTTACAGATGTTAATGAATACCCCTTTCTGTGGCCATCTGTATAAATGTATGAATTAAATCTTACAATGTTATAAGCCAATGTTACTGCAATAAATAAAAAATTAAAAAAAAAAAGAATTAAATCTTAAAAAGAGAATGTTGGTATTTTTAGTTTAAAAGTGCATATAGGGCCGGCCCCGCGGCTTGGTGGTTAAGTGTGCGCGCTCCGATGCTGGTGGCCCGGGTTCGGATCCCGGGCGCGCACCGAGGCACCACTTCTCCGTCCATCCTGAGGCCGAGTCCCACATACAGCAACTAGAAGGATGTGCAGCTATGACATACAACTATCTACTGGGGCTTTGGGGGGAAAAAATAAATAAAAATAAAATCTTAAAAGTGCATATAGGGCATTTTGTTGGTTTAAACAATTTAAATGACAAAACTATAGGAAATTAACTATCCATTTAGTGAATCTATCCTTTTCTATTCCTCTCAAATGATATAAGAAAAACCCATAAATATTCATGATATAAACAAATAAACCATCACATAAAAGGATTCCATATGTGTCTCTCAAATAATATAGGATGTTATTTCTTTCTAGTGCAAATCAGGTAACCACCTCAAGCTCACAGTTCAGAGATAATGAAAGCTACATTTCAGAGAACATTCCGTGGGCATTATCAAAGATAAAAAGGAAACTATTTGGTGATTCTGAGTATAAATCAGCACTATGCATCTCCATGCTAAATGTAACATGTATTTAAAGCAGAACTAGAATTCCTATTAATTGAATAACAAATGTCTGTGGTATACTGAAGGTGGGGCTGTCCACCTCAAGTGCAGGAAATAAGGAGTTGCACTGTCTATAGATAATTTAAAAACAATAACAAAACTGACTAATAATCAGTTTGCTTTTTATTATCATTACATGCTGGCAATTCTAAACTTAGTAATAAAATACTCTTCCCTGAAAAAAAAGTTGTTGGTCTAAATTCTAAACAATTGCTCTGGTTACTATTGAATTTTAATAATATATATGTAAATTTAAAATTAGTGCATTTTTGTTACTTATCTTTAAATTAACTACATGGAAGTTAATACAGAGAACCTGCAGTTATATCATCAAACTCCCAATGCACGATGACTCTGCTATAGCTACTCATTTTGAAGGTAAGTTCCTAATGGTTAAAAATCATTTGTGTTCGTTTCAGATGCAGTTCAAGTTTGTAAACCCTGTGCCACTCACGTTCTAGCATTTGAATAGTTGATTCAAAATAAACAATAATAGCACAGCGATTGTAAAGACAAAGAAACAGAACTTGAGAACCTTCAATTCTCTCATTTTACATGACTGCTTAGAATTTTTACTTGTGTTTAAGAGTGAGACAGTGTCAACTGTGAGTCTTATTCTTGTGAGACAGTGTCAACTGTGAGTCTTATTCTTGTTTGGTAAATATAAATTTTAGTGTATACATGACATATTTTACTGCCTTTGGCTAGTATCTTTAAAATTTAAATTTATGCTTTTTTTTTTTACTCTTAAATTCTTTATTACTCCTAAGAAAATCAACAATAAAGCCCTAATCTCATCTAATATTTAAATTTCCCCATTTGTTCTCAAAAGGTCTTTATAGCTGTTTCGCAAAATTAGGATTCAATCGAAGTCCACATGTTGCACATATTTGGCTATTATGTCTCTTAATCTCTTTTAATCTTAAATATTTTTATCTATCCATTTTTTTTTTTAAACAACATTGACTTTTTGCTGATCCCTGGACAGTGGTCTTGTAGAAGGTCTGGGAGTTTCCACCTTCGGGAGTTGTCTGATTGTTTTCTCGTGGGGTCATTCTATCATCATGAAATTTATGCTTTTTAAGTTATGTGCTTTAAAACTAAGGAAGGAAGAAGAAAATAAAATATCACCGGTACAATTTAGTAGGTATATAAATTGTATCTTTTGTGCAATTTTGATTTTATTAAAATTCACTTATTTGTTGCTGTTTTTATTCATTACTGCAATTACTGCAACAGAATAATACATAGGTTTAAATATTTTTCTCACATAAAAAATACATTAATGTAATTAAAAAGGGTTAATCCTTTATTTTTTTTCTTTTTTCTACTATAATATTAAGTGGTATAGTAATATATTAAAACTTTAATAAAAAGTCTCTGAGTTTCCTTTTTGGCTTTTGCTATTATTCAAGGAATTTCACAATTATTTCTGAAAATGACTTTGTCCTATAGAGGGGATATTAAAAATGATCTGCTTTTAGTGTCAAATATGTTAGGTATACCATACAATTATTATTTCTAAGAGCTAAAATATACTTCTATCTGAAGGAAATGCAAATTAATGAGTCAAATCATATTCTCCGCCCCCAAAAGTCAGAACCTTAACAGAGTGATGTATTCTTGGGAGTCCTTGTTCCTCAGATCTGTTTTCTGAGGCGTGAATACATTTATTTTCCATGTGCCCTAGAAGACAGAACTAAAGTAGAAAAAAGAAGACCAAAGTTTCTTTTCTTTCTTCTTTTTTTTTTAATTTAAAGATTTAGGTACGATGAAATCACTAAAAATGATTAAATCCGGGAACATGTTGCCAAAGGTATCTGTGGAGCATTCACTCTGCAAGAATGGAAGATTTAATCACTTTCACTATCATCTTAAGTGATCATGATTTCAGGTGTGCAGACAGGCAAAATTCCGTATACTTTTAGGGGGTTCATGGAACCCCTGCAGTCTATCCATAGGCCACATCCTTAAGAAGCCCTATCTATTTTAGCTCTAGGATTTTATAATTCTCCAGTTCTCTCTCCCTCAAATCCTGACTGTCTCTCAAGACTTTCATGGTTTCACCTCCTCCATCAACCTCTGTGCAAGTACAGAGATAACATTATGTGGAGAGTAGCTGGTATAGAGCCTGGCAGAAGAAAAGGCATCCATCAAATGCTAGCTTTCTGCCTGTGATTGTTCTAGCCCACATGGTGTCTCCTTTCCTAAATTTATATTACTCTACAGTTAACATCATATAGTTCAGCAGTGTTTCTAAGCATGTAAGTTTTGTTTCCTTAGCTAGATAATCAGGTCTATGAGGGTAGGGAAACTGTCTTATATTTCTCGAATCTTCCTTTCTAGGCAAGAAATATTTTGACACTCTTCTCCTGTCTCTGGCTAAGATCACTGCTTCTTTATTTTCCTTGAAGAACTCACATTAACCAGCAACACCATTTTTCCAACAAAGATTCCTAGCTTGAAATTTTAGAAACTGGCTAAAGCAATACTTCCTCATATGCTGTCCTTTCCCCCTCTCCCACCCTAGCCATGTATCATCAAGTTCCTTATGGCCAGTCAGTTTTTCCCCAAAAAACTGATCTTTATGCTGACCTATGATATTTAAAGTTCTTTGGCTTCCAGGGCAAATGCTGTCACTTTATTCAAGTTGCTGCTTGAGAGATGAAAGAAGCTAAAAATTATCACTTTTGTAGGATGTTCTGAACTGTATTAAATCAGCCACTTGCTTGTGATGGTGCTCAGGGCAGGCAACCCCAAGATGCACCACTCTGGTTTGTGGATTATTTTGAGCTGAAGACAATAAAGAGTCAGAAGACTCAGGAAGAACATTTTAGTTTCCCCTCCCAAACTGCCTAAAGAATTTAACATAGAAGACCTGTTTCAGGAAGGAGTTACTATCACGATGGCTGTAATATAATGTAAAATAGATGTTACAATAGGAAAGGCACCAAGCCCCTCTTATCAAAAACTCTGTCTCTCCCTGGCCACATTCTCTATAGGTGGCCCTGAAAAGAGTTGTCAGACAAACATTTGCATTTCTATCTCCATGTGAATTGTCTTCTTCTCCTCTGAAATCCCAAACCACTACCCACCCCCAACAACATCCTCGCCTTTAGCTACAATACTTAAGCAAGCAGCTTAGACAGAAGGACGAGCTGCTCATTTCTGAGTTTCTCCCATGTATACATGTTATTAAACTTGGTATTATTTTCTCCTCCTAACCTGTCTTTTAATTATTTGGCCAGCCATAAGAACCTTAAGGGAAAGGGCAGAGAGGGATTCTCCCTCTTCCCCTATACTTGAAAGCAATGGAGTAAACAAGATTACATTTTGTTGCATACAGCTTTTGTTTTATTTTGTTTTTGTCTTACATAAGCAATACTTTTTTTTTTTCTTGTTGTAAAGGTTGTGAAAATTATAGCCAATTGCCTATTTAAGCATACAAAATAAAAGACAAGCTATGGAAAACCAAACATGTACTAAATAAGCCTGCATATAAACTTTAAACAAGCAACTAATCATTTAGGACACTTGCAGGTGTTCAGCTTAGAAATTCTACCTGATTGCTAATTATATGTTGAATAAATTTTTAGCTAAAAAATCTCAAACCACAAAAACCGAGTGAAACACTATCTTATTGTTATGGATTCCACAACCAATCCTAACTAAAGAAATCCATGCCAAGCAAAGAAGAAAAATACACAAGACTTCAACAGTCTTTCCCCAACCCCCAAGTGGCAAGACAACTTTTAGATGAGAAAAATCACCAATAAAGTGAATTGAGGAATCTTTTACTTTTGTCTAAAAGAGTTATTAAAACAGGAATTTTACACAGGAAAAAAATAAGACATAGTATTTTTTAAAAGATGTTATTAATGTTTGATCAGAAAACCAATATTTAATGGAAATGTACCACAGCTTGCAGTATTGATGGTGAATCATGGATACTTAGTGGTTTTCTGTTGAGAAGGTGTTCTGATATGTGGGTGTGGGTTTTGGTACTTTCCTTGTAACATTTATATTTACTGTTCTTCACAACATCATATTAGGCTAATCCTACTAATTTTGAATATTATTGAATACATATAAATAGCTAAAGTAACATGTCATGTGAGGCATCTATGTGTTTTAAGAAAAGCCAGAAAAATATTGAATTATGTGTTGCATAGTTGCCCCATTCGTTAAATATAGGATCTGATGAGTCTTTATAAATCACAATGTTCACTTCTTTTTTAATTTCACTTTTATCCTAGTCTTTTCTTTCAATGATGAATTTAAAATCAGTCCTACATTATCCAAATTCCCATTTAAAATAAGGTAGTGCTGAGAAAGACTGTGACATTTTCGTAATATTATAGTGCTACTTTGGAGGCAAGTTTATTTTTTAATTTAATAAGTAACTACTATATCCTTCAAAAAAGCTGACTAAACTTTGTTAAGAGCTTTGTTAAACAGCAGCTATTGAAGAAAACTTTTAGCATGGTATGTTCCTTCTTCCTCTAACCACACTATATTTCTGTCATGTTGAAGCAAAAAATGTTCATCATTTTGTCAGCTCTGTCTGCAAAGCAGAGAACTACCTTCTCAAGCTCCTGAGATTTATGCTTTTAATTACCTCCTGTCTGCTTCACTACCCTCCAAACTTAAGAATCAATATAAATAGTCTTATTTATGGGAAAAATGTAAAATGTTTGACAAAAGCAGGCTATCATTTTCTAGATTCCCATTTGATGCTATTGATTCCTTCTATCTTCAGTACCTTTTTTCTTGACAGAATTAGTTGGTTTTTCAAACTTACAAAATTATTTATTTATCTAATAATTTGTACTGCTTAATAGCAGATGTAAACTTTACAACTAGCTTTTCAGTTCCCACTCAGCAATGAGATTATTATCACTGTGGAGTCTCTTTAGTTAATCATCAGCTGCAGAATTCAGTTTAAGTGTGGCTTTCTCAAAACCCCTTCATCATAAACTCACTTTTCAGTGAGGACCAACTTCCTTGGCTTATTTCCTTTCTGAATGGGAGGCCACTATTAGCATAGATGAAACCTAGCAGGCTCGGCACCAGCACTCTTAAAACTCTGCCTCTCACATTTTATCAGCACCAATTCTTCAAAAAAACTCAAAAAATTATATATATATACACACATATATACTTACACATAATTGTATGTATACAATTTATATATGATTATATAAAGATAAATATAGTATAAATTAATATACTCAAGTATCTGCTATCTATCTCAAGAGCTTTTTAGAGACATAGAGTAGATGTGTATGGGTGGCAGGCAGTGATTGTATATGTATATGTGAATGGAGGGAACGTTCAATCTGTAGAATTAACACGGGCAGATATTTGCTAGGCATATCTGGCAGTAGTGATGTAGGGAGGGTCAAATATTGGAAGATGAATGTTCAAAGTTTTCCTTGACATATCCATTAGGGTAACGTACCATCAAATGCGATGTCTGAAAATTCAGGAAACATTGGATAAACTTATTTTTTTTAACAGTATGTTGGTTAGAGTTTTAAATAATATGCTCAATATATTTTTTTTAACCTAGAGGCCTTTTCAAGTGAAGTGCTCTGAATTTAAAGCAAAGGATCCAGTTATTAACCTAAAAAAAGCTTAATAAAGACACTATGAATGTCCAAGAAAGACAGCAAAAATAGTATATTTGTTGTACTTTGTGCTGGAGAAAGAGGAAGAAGGGGAAAAGAGAAGAGTTAGAGGAGAGAAGAGAAGAGAAGACAGAATAGAGAACAAGGAAAGAGGAATGTGATGGTTTAGAAGAGAACATATTTTGAACGGGAAGAGAAACACCGATAACTCGTGGACAGAATTTCTAGAGTTGAAAGCAAGCACGAGGCAGCCAATAGCAAAAGGCAGAATCTCTTAGAAGAATGTCACATGGTGATGAATAAAAAGCCTGATCCTTTAGGAAATGCAAGCAGGCGTCCTTGCAGCTGAGTGCCTCTTCCGCTTTTGCTGCAAGGAACATCTTCAAACGTGGTGTCTAATGGGTTCCTGTTTCCCAGCTGCTCTGACTTCTCAGGGAAAGAACCACAGCTGCTGTAGGGACTCACTGCCCCATGGCAGCTGGTGGAGAGGTGGAATTAGGCCTAGTGGCCAAAGGAGATGGAGGGTCAGCCAACAGCACGTGGAAAGGGCGTTTATGTGGGACCCAAAGTTGTGGCTTTCTCCCTAATCTCCTGACTGCTGAGATCTCTGCTGGATGACAGAGAATGCCAGGGCCTCCAGCAGAAACGGCACTAAAGCCTCTTAAGTGGCAGATGGCAGATGGGGGCAGTTTGTTTATGCAACATAGAGAATTCGTACTGTATTATATAAACTGCTAAAGAAATCAGCAAGTGGGCATAAAATTAAAACTAAAACAAAGAGATATAGGCAGAAAGACCCAGGAGGGCATACTTAAATTACTTTATCCAAATGAAAACGGTTAAAATGGCAAAGATGCAAAATGCAGAGGGAAGTGGTACAGTGGGTGTATCAATTACACACTATTTGCAGTCATATGGGAATTGAAGATGATGAACGATCTTTCTGTTGCACTTTCTGAAATTTTTAGAGATTTGTAGAAAAGAATAGGAGAGTCAAGTCACCCACAGAAATGTTTACACAAATGGTTGGTCACCCTGCCATTTTAATTTCTAAGCAAACCCTTAATATCCTGTCCATTTGTACTTAATCAGTCTAATGTAAATCAATGAAATGAGGTCATCTTCTTATGTCTTGAGACATGAGGAAATAGAACATAGCAAAAAGAACAGTGGCCTATAACCAATACCCAAAACAAAGACAAAGAATAATACAACAAAATTAAAAACCTGGAGGAAACACAAAGTAAGATAAAGAAAATGTGAACTATAAGTGATTCAAAGTTTATGATGCTATTCAAAAAGTAATGGTTATGCATCGCTTAATGAAGGGGACATATTCCAAGAAATGCATTGTTAGGTGACTGTGTCATTGTGTGAAAATCATGGAATGTATTTACACAAATCTAGGGAGTATAGCCTACAACACACGTGGGCTATATGGAACTAATCTTACGAGACCACCATCCATATGCAGTTCATCATTGACCAAAATGTCGTTATGCGACGCATGATTGTACCATAAACTCAAAAAATCAAATGGGTTAGCTCCAAATGAGTAATGAAAGCCTATGGGGTCAGCCATTAGGGACACTGCATCTCGTGCTTAATCAATTGTGGTATTAATGCTGAGTATCGAAATTTCAGGGTCAATTCCTGAATTAGAGTATATAAAACTTGATTAAAAAGATCATTATGCTCTCATTTCGATTTGCTTATGAAGCATAAAGGACCCAGTCATATACTAAGGATATTTATGATTAACTGTGTCCTGAGACAATAATAATAAAAGAAGATCATCTCTATTTTTAAACAGTTAAAAGAATGAAGTTGCTCTGATTTTGTGGAAGAATCTGTTTAAAGATCAGTTTCCTTCATCCTTCTGCTACTATTCTCCAACGAATTGAAATTAATATGCAAATTGGAACTTATCTGGGATCTGCCAACTTTCAGCCTAGCCAAAAAGAGAAACGTTTGCCTCAAAAATATCTTAAAAGTGTATGTTAGCTTTAGTTTCTGGTCTTTTAGTATGAGAACTGAAAGCCCAATAAGTTTGAGAGTCTTATTTAAAACCAACTACAGAACAGTATAGAAGACCTATCTCCCCGGCAAGGCTTAACTCTAGAAACAGTATTTCTCAGCTAAAGGGTGAATTTCCAGATTTACGCTTATCAATTTATGACCATACTAAGTTGCAGTGCGCTCATTCACTGGAGAAGAAAGGGGCATTCAGGACTGGGAAAACTTCGTTCAGTGCTCAGCTTGAACCATGTTAGTCAAAAAAAGGGATGGCCAAGAGGAAACTAGGGATTCAGGTGCTGCACACATTTGTGCAAATGTCTGGGGCTCAGATGGAAAGATGTATTACTCCTGGACTGCAATGCCTGCCCCCTGGCAAAGTTAATGGTGTTAATTTGTAAAGGTTCATTTGGGAAATGTTTGTGATTAATGCTTGCTCATTTGCATAACACTGTATTGTGTAAATAAAGCTGTAGGCTTTTGCTTTCCAATAGTGGAGTTCTACTGAGATGATAAAAACTGGACCGAAGGGGCTATGGGACACTTAAACTAGGTCACATTGAATTTTAATGCATGAGGCCTGCCTTGGTACATTTTATATGGGTAGTGGAGGACTGCAGAATGCAGTCTGTTTATTGTGCAAATCTGCCTTCCAGATTTTTCAATAAACATATTTTCTACACTGAAGAGTGAAGCCAATTCAGTCTCGGGCTGATTTAAAAATGTTATTAAAGAAAATAAGGATGAGCATCTTCTTAATTCTTACATTAAAATGTAAATAGGGTAATTATAAAATAATAAACTCTCCCCCAAATAAAAAATGCTCAGTTTCAGAGCCCACTTATGCAGATTATAGCACCATTACTAAACACTGAGAACATGTATACGTCACACTTGTGAATTTGCCATACAGACTTTGTGGCTTTACTGCCCAGAGTCTAAGCATGACTCAGAAATTTAATTTCTTTCTCCATTAACGACAGAGCTTTTGAGTGGTGACAGGAAGCTGCTGGTCACGCGCTCACGTGTGTACACTCGTGCATGTCCCTATTAGTAAATACAAAAAATTACTGACTTTGAATGAAGCTCAAGTCAAAGGTGAACCTACTCCCAGAGCAATTCTGGGTGTAGAAAGAAGATTGGCACACCTCTCCATGCCCAACCCATGACACAAATGAAAAACAAACTCATAGTCATTCTTTCTGGGCCTTAGCTATTCCATTTGTCAGATGGCGGTGCTTATACCCTGTCCTGCTAAGAGAAATGCCATGGAAATGATTTTTAATCATGGAGCTGGCATGGTCCTCCCAAAGATCATGCAGTCTATTTTAGGTTATAACATAGAAGAGGACACCGAGGCCCACAGTGGTGAAGCGATTTATCAGGTTCAGAATTATGACTTAAATCATGTTCAAGGACTCACTCCAGTATTCTATACCATGTGGCCTCTCTACAAATGGAATAATAAAAATATAGAGCAGAAGACCTGGAACATGTTCTAAGAGGATCTAATAAGGTTAATCCTTAGATGTCTTCATTCACATTGTTTGCTAGAAAAAGTTGCTGCTGGACTCTGGAGCCTAGTACAGTTCTTGGCATTAAACAGGAGTGCAATAAATGCAAAGAAAATGAGTAAGGTTATTATATGAGGCAACATAATATAGTAGGAAGAGCTGTGGATTTAGAGGCAAGAGACTTGAATTTATGTCCTAGCTCTGTTACTTATTGACTATGAAAATCTATGTAATTCCAAATGATCAGAAACAATCTAAGTGTCCACCAATAAGGGACTAGTTAAATAAACTGTGGCACATCCACACATAGACAATTACACAGTCATTCCTCGGTATCCATAAGGGATTTGTTCCGGGAACCCTCTCAGATACCAAAATCTGGGGATGCTCAAGTCCTTCAGTCACCCTCCGTATCCGCAGGTTCCACATCTGATGATATGGAGGACTGACTGTATTAGTTTTCTATTGCTGTTGTAGCAAATTACTGCAAACTTAGTGGCTTAAAACAACACAGATTTATCTTACATTTCTGGAGGTCAGAAGTTTGACGTGGGTTTCATTGGGCTAAAACAAAGTGTTGGCCTGACTGTGTTCTCTTTTCGAGGCTCTAGGGGAAAATCGATTTCCTTGATTTTCCAGCTTCTAGAGGCTGCCCACATTCCTTGGTTTGTGGCACCTTCTTTAACCTTCAAAGCCAACAATGGCCAGTCAAGTTGTTTTCACATCATAATCACTCTAACCTTCTCTTTTTCCTCCCTCTTCCACTTTTAAGAAACTTTGGGCCCACAGGATAATCCAAGCTCAGCTGATTAGCACCCTTAATTCCATCTACTACCTTAATTCTCCTTTGCCACATAAGGTAACATAGTAAAAGGTTCCAGAGTTTAGGACGTGGACATCTTTGCCTACCACATCTGTATAAAAATAGTGAGGGAGCTCTCTATGTTCTAATAAGCAAAATTCTCCAGTATGTACTGTTACATAAAACATGCAAGGCAAAGAAAAGCATGACTAGTACTCTACCTTTTGTGTAGAAAAAGGAGAAAATAAGAATATATATTCATACTTGGTTATATTTACATCAACAAACCCAGGAAAGATAAGCAGGAAATATTATAGTGGTTACAGATAGACAGGGAATGGCGTGGAGGGTAGGAGGATAGGGAATAGGATGGAGTAAGATTTTTCAAAGTATCTTTTAAAATTAATTTGCTTTTGAACCACGTAAATATATGCTATTTTTTTTAATTTAAGGGATTCATAATTTCCCCCAGAGTCCCTATTACTCACTTACAGTCAAAACCTTTTATTTTGAAGAGCCTATCTATCATCAATCTTGTTACTTTTCTCTTCTTAAATTAACTCCCCTAACAGGCAGATCCTCATTTGTCAATGGCTTTGTATCAAGCACTTCTCTAACATGACATTCACGGACTTCATGAAATTCCACATCTTTTGCAAGATTTTTGCAATTTCACTTTGCAATCTATTTGCATTCTATTCTGTTTTCAACATTGAGCATTGCTGCAGTGGGAATGCTAGAACTAAGGATGGCACATGTCTTCTGGTGGGCATTCATTTGGCAAGTGGTCAGTTAAGGAGCAAACACTTTCATTTTATATTCAAAAAGTTACAGAAAGTTTAACTTCCTTATGTGACTGTAGACATTTAGATAATAGCTACAAAACTGTTAAATATATTTGGATCTATTTCAGTCTTTATTATTCTGTCTTTTCTTGCAAAATTCCTTTAATTATTAAACCTTAAATCTAGTTATAATATTGTAGTTTAATATATCTAGTAGTTATGTCTCTAGCATTAATTAGTCCTCTCTTTATAAAATATTTCATGACTCATATCACATTGACTTTTTCTAGTCAGGTTTACTGAGATAGACTTTACATCCAGTAAAGTTCTATCATTCCTTATTTAGGTATTGAGTTCTATGAGTTTTGAAAAACAAAGGCAGTTGTGAAAGCACTACAACAACGAAGATATAGAATATTTCCATCCTGAAAACGTTCCCTTGTGCCCCTTTGTAGTCAATTCTCTAACCCCACCCTAGTCCCTGTGAACTACTGATCTGATTTCTGTCCCTGTAGTTTCGTCTGTGCAGAGAGTTCTGTAAGTGCAATCATGTAGTTTATAGTTTTTGTGTCTAGCTTCTCTCATTTAGTATACCGGCTTTGATATTCATCCACGTTGTAGCACGTATCAGTACATCATTTCTTTTTATTGCTGAATTGTAGTCCATTGTACTGCTATACCACATTTTGTTTATCCATTCATCAGTTGATGGACATTTGGGTCAATTCCAGTTTTGGGCAATTATGAATAAAGCGACTATAAATGGCACATATATATGAACATATGTTTTCATTTCTCTTGGGTAAATACCTAGAAGTGGGATTATTGAGTTGTATGGGGAGTGAATTTATAACTTTATAAAATTTCTTGTTAATAACTACCAAATTCTTCTCCTGGACCTTTAACAATGTACTGTATAACAGTTGCAGATGCTCCTCATCCTTGCCACTTGGTATTCTCGATTTGTTTAATTTTCATCATTCTGATAGGTGCAGTGGTATCTGACTGTGGTTTGCATATCTTCAATGGCTAATGATGTTGAGCATCTTTTTACATGCTTATTTGTCATTCATATTTCTTCTTTAGTACAGTGCTTGTTCAAATCTTTTGCCCATTTATTATTGAGTTGTAAGTTATTTATATTTTTATACATGTCATGTGTTTTACAAATATTTTCTCTCAGTCTGTAGCTTTTCTTTTCATTTTCTTAACAGTGTAACAGGGCCATTTGAAGAGCAGAAGTTTGTAATTTTGATCAAGTCCAATATGGCAATATTTTTATAATTCATACTTTTTGTTTCCTATGGGATCTTTGCCTAACTCAAGGTCACATAAATTTTCTCCTAGAAGTTTTATAGTTTTAAGTTTATAGTTATTCATTTGAATTAGTTCTGTATTTTGTGTGAGGCAGCAGTCAATGTTCTTGTTTTTTTGTTTGCATATGGATATCCAATTGAACTATTTCTTGCAAAGATTAGCCTTTCTCCATTGAATTGTCTCTGCAACTTAGTTGAAGATAACTGACCATTCAGTTGTGGGTCTATTTCTGGACTCTCTAGTCTGTTCCATTGATCAATGTCTACTATTCTTTCACCAATATTACAGTCTTGATTACTGTAGGTTTTATGGTAAGTATTGAAAATCAAGAAGTATAAGTCCTCAAGATTTGTTTTTTCTTAAAAAAAATGTTTTGGCTATTCTAGGGCTTTTCTTTTCCACGTGCATTTAAGAAATAGCTTGGCATTTTCTATAAAAAAGCCCTCTGGGATTTTGACCTGGGTTGTGCAGGGTTTATAGATCAATTTGGAGGAGAAATGACATCTTAACAATACTGAGACTTTGAATGAATTGATACCTTATATTTCTCGATTTCTTTAGGTACATTTTAATTCTTGAATATGGAGTTAAGAAAAATTTTATTAGGTGCCAAAATAAATACATTGAACTTTTGACTTAAATTGCATCAAATATAATTTTATAAATCTTGTAATAAATGTATCTCCTCTTTTCCAATGACTATAATTTTTATTATATTTCCTATGCAGAATTATCAAAACATCATTTAATGGTATATGCAAACAAAGGTATTTATTATTTTAATATTTCCAAAAACATGAATCCTGTAACATCTTTGCAAAATAGTTTCCGGGGTGGATTAACTCAGGAAATACCACATATACAGCGTCCAGATTCAGATTTGTATTAGTCATTGGCTTTACTTGGTAATTGGGATTATAAACATTCCAATATTATTTATTTTGATTTCATGCTGTTTTATTTCTACATTTTAAAATCTACTTTCATAGAAGATTGATTTGTACCCTTTTCTTGTTATCTTTTTTTAGCAGGATGGTTATGTTGGCTGGATAAAATAATTTACAAAGCTTTCCCTTGTATTTCCATGTTCTGGGAAAATATGAATTGTATAGTAAATTATTCTCTCGGGTATTTGATATGATTTGGCACACATTTGATATGATTTGGTACAACATGAAATGTGACACTTGTTATCAAGTGTAATAACAATGTTTTCCTTTAGCATTCATTGCATTTTATTTTCATTGCATTTTAAACTTTTAATAAATATTTTCGGCTATTCAAATATTTTTGAAAAGTAAATATAATTGGTGGAATCAAGTGTAAAATGGTATAGGTAAGACTGATTACCTGGAGAAATTCCTGCAGAAATCACTGATTTTTTACATTAGCTACTCGATTGCTCAAGCTTCTAGTGTTGAATCCAAATCCCTTGAAAATCTGGTGCACTGAAACAAGTGGGCCACCTATAGGAGTGGCTGTGAGTGAGTATGTAAATATGAAGAGAGATACATATTCAGAACAATCAGACTTTCAGCTTGAAAACGACAGAGAGCAATGAAAAGGTGATACTCACATCCGAGTTAAAGCGAAGCTGACAGACATTACAAGAAATAACTTGTTTCTTCTTTGGGGGAATGGACACTCCAAATGTGTGGTTAATGACTGCTTTTTGCACAGGATCCATCTGAAGAGCAAATGATAAAATAGTCAATTTGTAACTTCAAAGGATAGACAATAGTGTGAACAAGTAAAGTAGCTGCATGATTTCTTAGGGTTTTAACTTTCAGTTCCCAAACAAGGATAATAAAGAATCTCATTCAATAGTAACATACTTGTCTCCAGGAGTTAAAAACTAAAACAAAAACAAAAAAGCTGGTGTGAAATCATAACACACACCCAAAAAATCACACGAAAATCACCACATCCCAAGGAATCTTATATCGATATTAGGAGCCTTGAAAAACCTTAAAATGATCATAAAACAAGAAAACTTAAGACCCAACGGTCAGGGTTAAAATTACCTTGTTAGTGTTTTCCCTATATTAGGTGACAATACTTAAGATGGTCTCAAATGACCTCGATGACAATTATTTACAAAATTATTTTAAATTTTTGATTTATGGTAAAGTCATACATGACAGCCTTATATCACAGAACAGAAAATATTGATCTTAATTTTAAAATAATTTATGACTTTTCATGTACTATAGATTGAAATTCATTCTACTGGAAATGCATGTCACAGTGATACACTCAAATGCCCACAACAGATTGGTTAATATGCAACTCTTGTTCAAATATTGATCAAGTAAAGTTTTGACGTATAACCTACGATTTTCCTCCCTTTGGTTTGCATGTACCACATAAATACAGAGAAATATACAGTGATAAAAGTCTTCAACCATAGAAAAAGTACGGCACAAAGCCATTAAAACGCTTGGAAAAAGAAAGAACTCTATCTGCAGGGCCTATAAAAGGAGACACAGCAGTGATTCTCTTGTGTACTCTGGATAATAATCTTGAGCATTAACATCAGACAACTGGCAGTTCAAACAACAATGCGGATGATGAACAAAGGATTACTTATAAACAGATGTAACATGAACAAGGACAGATCCACTAACATGACACCATCGTCTAGGAAATCTCCTGAGGCTCGAGTTTAGGACTGGATTAGTTGATGATATTTGGTAGAAAGGAGAAATGAATACTATCCCTGATCATGAGTATAAATCAACAAAGTGCAAAGTTAGGAATTAGAAGAACTTAAATACCTTAGAAAGGAGGGTGGTTTACAGAATTATTGAATCGTCAAGTAGCCTATTATTTGCTCTAAGTTTAAGAGAGATGACAGGACAATGTATTCCCACTATAAGTGGTTTGGGACACTTAAAAAATGCAAACAGGGGAGTTTTCTGGAGTGATAGAACTATTCTATATACTGACTGTAGTGGTGATTACACAAATTTATACATGTGTTAAAATTCATAGAACTATACACACTCCCCAAAAGTCAATTTTACATATGATAATTTAAAAAGTAAGAAAGAAATTGGTAAGAGTATTATGTTTAACTGCTAAATGTAAAATAGCATTCTTGGAAAATCTGAGGATTTATTTTGTTCAAGGTCATAATTGATTGCATTAAATTTTATTTTATTTTTTTTACTTTTTATTTTTTTGGGAGGAAGATCAGCCCTGAGCTAACATCTGTTGCCCATCCTCCTCTTTATGCCGAGGAAGATTTGCCCTGGGCTAACATCCGTGCCCATCCTCCTCTACTTTATATGGGACGCCGCCACAGCATGGCTTGACAAATGGTGCGTCGGTGCGCGGGATCCGAACCTGTGAACCCTGGGCTTCCAAAGCGGAGTTCGAGCACTTAGCAGCTATGCCACCAGGCCTGCCCCTAAATTTTATTTAATGAGGATAAAAAACCCACAACCCTTCATGGGCAAAGAAAATCTCAAAAGGTCAGAAAATAAAACCCTAGTTCACTTTCTTAGTTTACTCATAAGTGCATACACTTAAGTCTCATTCGTCCATTTGCAAAACGTGAAAGTATACTTTTTGATTATTACTGGAGATGGCAAATTGGTTTGGATAAGCTTAAAAATAAAATAGCCTAACTATATTTGCAGGATGAAAAAACTACACTGTTTTGCAAAGTTATAAAATAGGAGCATTTTATTGAGAGATTTTCTGTTCTCAGGCCCTGAAAAATATATGTTGGTTATGTGTGAACTACATGGCATAAAACTATATTAATATTTCCCAAACACCAGTTTTCTGCATGCCATTATTTCCTTATTTTTTCATATACATATACTATTGTGTTATTATTTACTTAATATTTTTTCTTTGAATAAAATTAAAATCAACTTTTTAAAAACATAGCAGTAATATTCATGAAATAATAGTTTTAATGTACATTCTTTCCTTTTACTCATTTCAAAAAATACACTGAAAATTAACATTAAAAATTAAAACTTTTATCATCTAAAATAAATACACATACCCTAGTTGTTCCCATACCACAATGTAGAAACATAGACAAAAGATACATCTGCAAAAATCTAGTTCAAAGTTTTTCATAAACCAAATCTGTTGACAGTTTCGACACAGCTCTGAATATAAATGTTCCCTATAAATTTTTGAAATTGTTAGCTGCCTACATACTTTTTCAAATAACTCCTGATATGAATTTATTCTACTCAAATCTCAAATTTGCACCGCATCAGCCTGAAAATATCCGTTTATATTCCCAAGGCTGAGAGCTCTCTGTCCTGAAAGGCGAATTGTGGCGGAGCACTCCAGATACAAAGGTAGGTGAGCTCCCATTCATCTGCTCCCTGAAAAGCAAAACAAGGAGGTTCCTTCAAGAAACTCTCACCAGAATTGGCTTCTTTACTTCACATACGTAATCCTACTCATCCTCATAAAATCAACTGAATAAACACTGCCTCTTTACCCCATTCTTTGTCACCTGTCATTAACTCTTGCTATCTTTCCCTTCTTTGAACGACCTACTGCTAATCATATGAAAATTTTATCCTCCATGTTTCTCACTTGGAACAGATTTCCTCTATTTTCCACTTGACTCTCCACATTCTTATAGGTATTTTGGGGAAAGATCCACTTGTTTTTTTCCCATCTAAATCTCTTTCATCTTCCTCTGCTGTTTATCATAGAATTCTATAATTATATTTCTTATTCAAATGTCATTTTGGGGAACATGATTTAGTTGAAAGAAGACTTTAAATGGTATAAAAAAGAATGTTCTTCTTGCCAATTCATCTCATACCTTGAAACAGACACAGTCTAGCTTAAGGTTTTTTTGCCATCTGACGCAATAACTACAAATACCTGAGTCATTTCGGTGGGATCCAGACTTGGCAATAACATAGAAAAGGTTTTCAGATCTCTCTTTTTTTTTTAAGGTGTAAAGTGGTAAAATCCTGAATTTTTTTCTTAGCATTCGTACAATATGCTAAAAGGTAGATGAAAATAATAACTACAACGTTAACATATTAACTTACATTTTTTCTTTCACTAACGCAATGGCAGCTCTCTGTAACTGTGAGATATGTAAAACTAAATCAATGGTAATTCTTTAATTCAATCACCAATTTTCAGGATGAATAAAACATTCAAGAAAAGTAAAAACATTCTCATAAATCCTAAAACGTGATAAATGCAAGTGATTCAATTTAGTATAGTTGAAACTATATATCTATATCATAATGATTTCACACGTAGAACACTCAGGAAAATTATTGGAGTTATTGCAATTATCCAACACTCTTATTTTTAAAGATTCAATTGGCATTTTATAAACATTTGATTGTTAAAAATGAACAAGTGTTTTCAAATATCTTTATTAAAATGTTTATATCACTTTTAAATGAACAAATGCCTTGTTAAATATTCATATTAAATTAGCTCATGTTAGTTCACATTGCACAAGAAAGCTGTCTGTGGATTAAGATTGTAATTCATTGGTAAATGATGCTAAAAAAGCTTTTTTTTTAAGGGAAAAAAAACTACCACATAGCTCTAGCTACCAATATTCCTTACCTGGCAGAATTTATTGGTCCCAAATAAGCCTCTTCTTTTCTAAAAAAGTAAAAGTTAGAAGTAGTCATCTGGAATTTTGAGGCTAGCAAGTACATTTATATGAAATTTTTAAAAATCCATTTTTTTTTGCTCATCTCTGGTTAAAAAGCGTGAAATGCTTACTAACTAAAAAGCAGCAAGAGTTAACACTTGCCATTTTTTCTAATGAAAATTATGTAGAAATAAAAAGCAGAACCTATTAGTGCAATTAACTGGTAGGTAATAAAAATGAAAGATGGGTTGTAGCTGTTACCAGGAATTGAGGAGATAATTGGAGGCTATGAATGGACAAATTAACTATTACATTATAGTACTTGTAAAAGGAATTAATGAAGCTGGCCTTATCACACCACCTATTTTCAATATCAAAATAAGAACAAACAGGTATTTTTGGTGTATTCACCAAGATTATGGAACCACAAATCCGTGTGAATTTTTTGAAAGATCATTGCTTTTACTGAGTATACCAAAAAGTAATTTACATCTGCACAGTGTAAGCGATCATAAAAACATGCAGCTGCAAATCAAACCTAGCCACAGGAAAAAGAAACACAAGGCAGCACTTCGCCAAAGGCCAGGATGAACGCTGTGGGAGGGGAGAGACTCTAAGGCAGAGGATACATGGTCAAATGAGTTAATACTTGATATTTAGATTCCAGATAATTTTGCTAGATGGAGCGTTAGGCAAAGAAAATAGAATTACAGACTTTTCAACTATCTCAATAATTTTCAAGAGGCCTGCAGTTTGAGGTTTTTTTTTTTTTTTTGTGAGGAAGATTAGCCCTGAGCGAACAACCATTGTCAATCCTCCTCTTTTTGCTGAGGAAGATTGGCCCAGGGCTAACATCTGCGCCCATCTTCTTCTCCTTTATATGTGGGACCCCTGCCACCTCATGGCTTGATAAGTGATGCATAGGTCCATGCCCAGGATCTGAACCTGTGAACCCCAGGCCACCAAAGTAGAGTGTACGAACTTGACCACTATGCCACTGGGCCGGGCCCTGGAGTTTTATTCTTGTAAGAGTCTTAAAATGATTTCACTAGCCCTTAAGTGGGGCTGGGTATGGGAGTAAACTGAACACCACCCAATTATAAAGCAAAAAGCTCTGCTCAAGAATTATACAAGGCTTTCTCCCATGTGGTTAAGTGACTGGGTAGCCATACTATTCTTAAAGATGGAGAAATTTCATCTTAAACTTAGCCATCTACTTTAACCAATGCTCTAAAAAGCACTTGGTAAGCAATTAGACAAGATAGTAGGCCGTACTAGCTTTTCTACTAAACAGAAGTAGAAACCAGAAATTTAAATTTAAATTTAAAACCATTTACATTTTGAATTTAAAATGTAAAAACCAATCATCCAGCAAGCATTTCTGGAGGCCTAATAAGTTTCGCATGTTGTTCCAGACTAGCTGGGGCAGGAGGAGCCAAGCAGAAGAATGAACGTAATTGTAAATGTTAAAAAGTGAAAAAGAGAGTATAAACTCTGTGTAATTGGAGGTTAGGAAAAGAAGTGACCATTAAGCAAAATAATGGGCATGAGAAGGCACATAAAGGTCTGTCTCCTCTGCACCACCCTTACTTTGGATTTTTTTTTTCTTTTCTGATTTTCTCACACTTTAAGCATCCAGATCCTCCCTTTAACAGTGATGTCAATGTGTTATCCTCCCAGGGGTATTGGGCCTTTTAATTCCTTTTTCTAGCTGTGTAATAACAATAATAAACATCATACTAAGAGCAGCTTAGATTTACAGAGCTCTTACCATGGGCCAGGAACGGTACTAAGGGATTCTCTCGTGTCGTCTCCACCATCACATGAGGCAGACACGATTATCATCCTCCTTTTACAAATGAGGAATCCCAGGCTTTGAGAGGTTTAATAACTTGTCACCCTTGCGTTTGTAGGTCTGAAGCCAGGATTCAAACTCAGGCAGGAGTCTCGCCCACATTGTTCCCTGCTAGCAGAACACTGAGCAGGGATGATGGGTATTGCATGTGGCCCTGCTGCAGGGTGTGAAATTTGGGAAGAAAGAACAAGTGTTCCTAGAATTTCTGCAGCCTGGAGGGCAGCTACTTAGTCAAACTACACATAAGGCCTACTTGGTGCTTAAGTAAAAGTTACCAGGAGAAGTAAGTCTTGGTTTTTCTCTTTCTAACCTATTTATGCCCTTCTTAGGATAAGCCCATTTCTTCGTATGCAACTTCACGAAAGCCATAAATAAAAATCGGGGCTGTCCTGTCCTCTTTCCCCATTGTAACTGTTGGGCTTGCACACAGAAAGAAAAGAAAGTTCCAGGAATACTTAGAGATTACACATAGCAAGTGATGGTCATCAATTGCACCTGGTCTCGATTTACCACAAAGAGGACCTCAACTACTGAACCCTGTGACTTAAGGCTTTCCGGAAGTTTGGCAAAGTGTCCGTTTTTTAACTGCAGTATTATCGAATTACTGTAGTACAAAAAGAATGACTATTTTTCTTTCTTTTTTTTTTTTTGTGAGAAAGATTAGCCCTGAGCTAACATCCGTTGCCAATCCTCCTCTTTTTGCTGAGGAAGACTGGTTCTGAGCTAACATCTGTGCCCATCTTCCTCTACTTTATATGGGACGCCGCCACAGCATGGCTTGACAAGCGGTGTGTTGGTCGGCACCCGGGATCCAAACCTGCGAACCCTGGGCCACCGAAGCGGAGCGTGCAAACTTAACCATTACCCCACTGGGCCGGCCCAAGAATGACTATTTTTCATCCCTTCCTTTTTCAATATCAGATTTATGGAAAAGAATGTGACAATAGGGTCTCATTAGAACTTCAATTATTCACGAAATGACATATTAAGGGTGACAGCTACGTCATTGAAGAGCAATATTTTTCTGAAGTTACTTTATAAAAGGTTTGCCTTTTGTATTTAAATACCCTGACCACATGCCTTTATTTTTGTTTTACTTTTTTCAAATCCTTGAAAACAAATAGGAACAAAACAGACACAACTATCACAAAGACAAATTTGTCTTCTCAAAGATCAAGAAATATAAACAATTGCTTATGGTTGGCAACATTAGCTCAAGCATACACCTTTGTACTGTTTCAGATTTCAAGTCAAAAGCCTCAATAGAAATAAACCACATGGAACGTTATACTGGCATGCATACTACTGTCAGTCCTGCATTTTTGTATCTGGAATGAGTAAAAACTGAGACATGTCATACTGACTCTGCTTCTCCTACCTAGAACATCCTGAACATCATCATTGTCGCTGAAATGAAGACAAATGGCATGTTACTCTCTCCACAGACGTTGATTCAACCCAGAGCCATATGTCTGGAAAGGTGCTTCCCTCACAAATCCCCAGCTCTTTTGCTAAAACCACACATTGGCTGTGCCTTGCAAACAAAATCAGCTGTACCCTTGTTCCACTGGGATACCATTACTCCACCAGGAAGTTAGCCAGTCATTCACAACACACACTTAAGAAAATGCTAGGTCACATTGTACCTATATCTAAGACTTAGACCCAATAAAGCTATTATTGTTACTACTATTACTATTTTATCAAAATGTTGTAAGCTTTTAAGTATTTTGAGGCTGGTTGACAATTAGCAGTATCTGATTGCTACAGAAATTAAGTGGGATTCCAGGATCCCTTTCCAGAGCCTTCCTAGTGCTGATCAAGATTTCCTATAGAAAATATAAGTGGAGTCAGCCTAAAGATTTGAAGCAGCCTGTCAGAGTAGAGCAGAGATTAGAATTTCCTTTTTTTTTTTTGTTTAAATGAATCTAGAAAGCTTGATATCTTTCACTCAAATTCCATACTGTCAGGCCCTCTTGAGAGCTCCGGGATTCATCAAACAAGAGTTTATATCCATTGACAAAAAAGGTGACTAGAGTAAGGAAAAAACACCTTGTGACCTATTTTGAATGGAAAATTAAACTGTATTTTCCAGTAGTTTTTTTGGAGAAATTCCACCTTGGTTTTACTTGTGGAAGAATAAAAAGAAACATATACAGGATGCTAAGAGATTTGTGTTTCTGCCATAAAATAATGTCCTCTGTCTAGAACACTCTGATAGCAAAAGATGTAACCTGTTTAGAGGTTAAATGTTTCATATCAACTTAGTTCTGTCCTTGGGAATTTTTGCTCCTTTCCAACACATCACACTTTTATAAATGCATGATTTTCAATTTGCACAAACACTATATTTTCCCTGAAAATGGATTCATTTAACAAAAGTTTATTAAGTAGCTATCATGTACTGCTTTAGGAGCCTGACATACAGTGGAGAAAAAGCCTTCAAAAGTACAATATTCTTGTTGAGGAGATCTATATATCTGAACTACTAAATGAGGTATTTTCAGAGTGTTTTAAGCACCATGAAAAAATAAAACAGAAGAACGGGAAAGAAACAATATTTTACCACAGATGATTCCTAAAAACATTTTGGTTATCTCAATACAACTGTGATTCAGATACTTTTAGACGTAAAACCATACCTAACATGTAAAAATAAGGACATTATTCTACTACTTAGAGAAGTTGATATAGAATTCAGAATCATACAACTTGTAAAAACTGTAGAGAAAGGGGCACACTCTTCAGCTTTAAAAGTGGTCTGTGAGATCTCTGCAGAGGATTTTCTTCAACTACAAAGCCCCAGGACAACAACCAGATCTCAGAGCCACCACCATCATCACCTCCCCAAGGAGAAAGGGAAACTAGAGTGATCCGCATTTTGAAAGTTCTCTAAGGATGAGTGCTAAGTGCGAGATACCTCTTACCTGCAGACCTTCCTAGTGGATTTCTGTACGGTGTGGTTGGCCTGGTACTTAGCAAATAGCAAAGTGACCATGAGTTAACTTTTTTTGTTTTTCAAATAAGTACATATTTTGTCTAAGACCTAACAGTTATTTGTGAAGATATTACAAGAAAATAATGTTTCCGTTTTAACACTTTTAGAATGTAAAGAGTTACCAATGCTAAAAGCTAAAAGCAAATGAATGGGTAGTTTCACCATCTCCCTCTTTTTAGTGGAAAACCAGTTTAACACTTTTGACAGATAATTAAATTGTTCCAAGTAGAAGGAATAATTTTTAAGTTCTTTTTCAAAGAGTAGTTATTTTGTTAATGAGAGATGCCATAAGATTAGACCTGTGTACTTTACTGAAGCTGAATGTCTAACTCTGACAGTAGATCCTTGTATGTAATAAATATGGTCAGTACAAATGTAAAATGTTCCATTTTCCTGGCTGGCTCCACATGCCTGGTGATTTTCCATGCTGCCCGGGATTAAGAGTGATGCAGCAAAGCTGTAGTTATGCCGCTGGGTAATTTAAGAAGCCACATCAAAGAGCATTTCAAAAAGTTCAGTTTAACAAATAAGACTTTCAGCTTACGTCTGCAATGGGTACGAGACGTAATTGAAGGTTCACTCACACCTCATTGCATGGAGACACGCACACCCAGCAATGTTTTGGGTGTTAATGTTCCTATTCAAACATCAGATGAGTAAGCTAAAGAACTGAAATTCAATTGCATATGTACTTACATTCAGGTTAAAAAAATGCATTTTGAAAGGTCTAATTGGTTAATGTGATGTATTATGGGAGCTCAGACCACCCTCAACCCCAATCGCAACTGTTCCTTTTTTTTTTTTTTAGTTTTTTTTTAATTTGGTGAGGAAGATTGACCCTGAGCTAACATCTGTGCCCATCTTCCTCCATTTTATATGTGGGATGCTGCCACAGCATGGCTTGATGAGTAGTGCATAGGTCCACGCCTGGATCCGAACCTGTGAACCCTATGCCACTGAAGCAGAGAGCTCGAACTTAACCACTACACCACTGGGCTGGCCCCTGCAATTGTTCCTCATAATGGAGGGAAAAAGCATTAAGGTAATGAGCTGAATTATGTCTCCTAAGGAAACTCAGTGCTTTTCTTTGTTTCCATTTTTGAACAAGCAAATGCTTAGACGTGACTGGAAGCTATTAAGAAAGAGAGGTGTTTTTCCATCAGGACACAAAGAAAGTTCCTGAAAGGATTTTCATTTTATCTTCAGTATTTGATGTTCCTATAACTAAAATAATTTTTGGCCAATGGATGCATATGGATTTGAAAGACCTGTAACATCTATCAAAGACAAAGTAACAAAAAGTTCATATGAAAGTTAGATGTTCTTTTGAGGGAACATGAGAAAAATTACAAAATTTTTACAAAAAATGAAAAACTACCTGGAATCTTTTAGGAAATTAATAAGAATTTAGCTCTATTGTAAATTTTTATAGCACAGAAGAAAAAAATAAAATGATAACAAATAGTATTAACCTTTTTTGTCTGTGGAAAAGTTACTAGCCTCGAAGTATGTATACTTCATATTTCTCAATGAAGTATATGCATATTTCAAAAAAACAAACAGCCCAAGGCGTACATAGTTGACAATGAACTATGTTACCCAAAGAAAAATACCAACAAAGCTGGTTAGAATACACTATTTAGAGTGATAGGAATAGGAACGGGATTCACCAAGAGAATCTAAAATAAATGTCAGGTGTTTCCTATGTTATTTAGTATTGTGTCTCCTCAGGGTGAAATAAAATAAGAAATAAATCATTTTGGGAATATGGACTGAAGAATAGTTTTTCAATAGATGTGCAAAATACTAAATAAGATAGAGATTCATTTGAGAATAGGTCATGGAAAGTGATTCTTCTACAGTACATTGGAAGAAGCCATCCATTCTGAAGTTTGGAAGGATGGGCTAATATCTGAGATAGAAGACAGTCACCTAGTTCTTGACCTTTCCTTTTGTTCTTTTTAAAATAGTGACTTTTAAACAACCCCCCAAAACTTGTCTCCAAGATTAAATTTCCACAACATGAAATTCAGTGCCAAAAATAAGTCTGAGAAACATCTTTTAAAAAAATAGAATTTTTTGTTCTTTAAGAGGAAAAAAAATGGCACACAAGTAACCAAAGACTACTTACTGATGATTATGAACGTATTTCTAAAAATTATTGGTGCTAAGATTCCAGATCTAAGTAAGTAAGGATATGTTTGCCTGTTTTCTGGTAAATGGGCTAAAAAATGTTAGAAGGGCTTTCTAAGAGACTAGGGAAGTAATGAGCTTTCTTGACTTAAAAATCAATACACCTCCTGAACAGCCAAATGCATTAACTTACATCCTTTCAAAACCATTCTGTCAAAGCTAAGTTTGAAAGGCTGTTCAGTAACTAATCAGATACATCCTGATGCTGAGGCAAAGCAGGTCCGTGACACAAATTAAAAAGGTATAAGATGAAAAGAAAACTCCACCAGGCAGGAAGACGTGCAAAATCGAAAACCTGGACCTGTTTGAACGTATTTTTCATTCTGCAAAGCAAATCGGAAATGAAGTGTCTTTTCCCCAAATGGAGGACAACATATTTCTTACTCTTGCACTTAGAAGGAACCTGACAGTGAACGACTGACAAGGCTTGATGCAGGGCAAGTCTGCAGTGCTCCGATCCTAAGCATCTTGGGCTCTTACTCTCCATGCCACACTCTCATTACACATGGTAAAATGTCAGAGATCATCCACATTTTCAAACTGATTTTTTAACTGTTTTAGTTTGAGCCCTAGAACCCTCCCCCCATGCTACCCCAAAACAGAATCCTAACTGGAAGTTCAATATAATAAAACACTGAAAACAGTTCTAGTTAAAGCAGGTAGGTCAGGCCCCAGATCCACCAGCCTGATTTTAGTCCAACTTCCTTACTATAAATATGTGCCAAACACTGCATAGGATATTCTTATACTAAAAATGATTTGTTGTTTATCTGAAATTCAACTTTTTAACTGGGCATCTTGCATTTTATCTGTACCCCCCTTCTCCAATTCCCATCCAAGGATGTCACAGCTGTACCGATGTTGATTCTATGATCCTCCTTCTCCTTGCAGGTTCACCTGTCACACTTCACATTTTAGGACTTTAATAAGGAAAATGGTCCCTGAGTGGTTTTGTGGACAAGTGATATCAAAATATTTTACGTCATATATTCATCTTGCTATTGCCTTTTTGTATGGATGGATATGTGTATACTCTTCACAGCAAAAAATATTTTTGGTTCAACTCTGCATTTGTAGGATACAAAATATACCATACTTGTAAAGCAAAATAAAGAGCTTTAATAAAGTGCCTTACTCTGCTGGCTGCAGTGATAATTGCTTTATTGAATAAGGCTCTGTTAATGGTAGAGCTTGACATTTAACATTTATCCTTTTGATTTACAATTATTTTTACATGATTGCAAGGAGGCTATAGTTCAAACCAAAAGTAGTTTAAGCTGAAATGTTTTCCTTTTCTTTTGAATTTGAAGGAAATGTAGTCACTTGGCAAAACTATTTTATTCATCAAATTTATTTCAAATATATACAAAGCCTTTTCTGTTTCTATATGTTCTGAATAAAGCAACATCTATATAAGAGAAAAATAAATATAGCAAATGAAATCATCAAATTAAACATGTGTCCAGTTTGCTTATATTTTGGCCATAAATATGGCATCAAGATTTCCTAATCCAGCAATGGAGAAAAACCTACATGAACCACATTGCAAGTTGTCATGAAACACAAAATCCCTCAGTGACATTCACGAAAAGTTTTAATATTTTGAAGCAAAAATCATTTGTATTTATAATCCATCTACTCCTTATGAAGATTTTCAGAAATGTTTTTGAATTATTCTGTTTTCCATTCTGAAATTCATCCTATCAGGATGCTTGGCACTTCAAAGGCTTCATAACCATCATTTGATTTTTTTTTTCACCCTTCCATCTCCCTAACCTCTAACACTTTTACTGAAATCAGACAAACACCTATATCAACAACACGAGAAGCTATGTCACTTTATTTAAATATTTCATATAATTAATCAGGAATCACCAAATTTCTGCCTCACAACAGAACAATATCACAATAACAACTGTTGGCAGTTATGAAACCACTGCAGTCCGATTGGCCTCCCGAAGCCGAGGTTAAAAGCTGGCCTCTGGAAATCAATCATGCTGTCGGCAGAGAATAATATTTCAGTGATATGAAAGCTGAAATGGAGACTATAATCTTTTGTGATTACCCTCGAGGGCGAAGCAAACGCAAAAAGGAAAGTCTATGAATTGCTGATAATTTCCTGTGATGACTGATTCCCAGGAAATTCTGATATTATTCTTGCTCTGTAACAAAATGATGGTTCCCCAGAAGTGTAGTTTGAAAGAACTCCACATCTGGGTGTCACAATGCTTCTTCAGAAGCTGCTCACCCATTAAAGGGGCCAGGCTTGTGAGGCAGCAGCCATCTCTCTGAAGACAATGGAGGATTTGATTGCATAAGGAGTGATGAGCTATGTGATACAGGCTGTCTTTCTAGAAAGTTCTTTCATGAAGGAACTGATTTAAAATGTATCTGTTTTAAACCTTTTATTCCCCTCACAGAAGTCTAAAGATTGATGCATTTCTCTGCTGTTTCTAATAGCTATGGAGTTATGAAATCTTGGCTTGTATAATTTTTAAAGTTTTATTTAGGTTGATATTTGCTTTCTGAGAAAAAATAGTTTTCATACATATGTGCATACCCTTAAGGTCTATATGCTATTTTGAGATAGAATATAAAACTAGTAATCTTTTTTGAATAATTATCAAACTTACAGTTGGATGTCACTGCTCAGAGTACAGGTTAAATGGGCCTTCTCATATGATTAGCAATTTAAATTAAAAAAAAAGGTGGGGGGGGAGTCAGGGTAAAGGGTAAACTGTAACAGTCAAAAGTCCAAAGAATTTTTAGAATAAATTTCCATTATCAATACTTGAAGGATAATTCAATATGTTGGCTAATACAACTGAGTTTAAAATATTTTTAAAAATTGCTATTTTAACTAATGTCAGTTTGATTAATGAATAATGTAAGAATAAAGGTTCTATGTTTGGAAGTCAACAGTATTTTAAACATATAACAGAAAACATTGTTATGTCTTAGGAGTCAATGACAATGTGTCATAGGTACACAGCTCTAGGTTCAAAATACCTTCATACGTAGCCTTTAAAGTCTAAATATCATTGAAAGTAAACAGGGAAAAATGGAATGCAATCAAACCGGTTGTGGTTATTCCCAACCTCCACTCAATATACCTTCTCCCCAGCCCTGCTCCAAACTCGGTTGCAGCCTCTCTTCACTGCTTTCAGGCAGTCAAGTGATTCTGATTTTTAAGTATGCCCTACTATTATCTCATTCAGCTAACATAAATTGAGCATGTGCTTAATACCAGGCACGACTACTCAAACTGAGCGTAAATTTCTTAAACTCAAGAACCAGGTCCTAGCCTTATGTACATCCTTAGCATCTACCTTAATTAGGATTGCTGTCATGCACAAAGCCAGCCCCAGGGATAAACAAAACTAGGTTTATTTAAGATAACTGATTAGGAAGAAGAGATCAATGGGATAAGAATATTAATAAAAATATTAATAATTATAAGACTGGAGCTTTGCTGTTTTAAGAGTCCTTTCATAAACATTATCACATTTGATATTCATGGATATTTTAAATTATTAAAAATAGTATGTGATATGTTATATAGTTATGATTTTTTCACAGATTCTTACTAAATTCCAGAAATTTTCTAAATATTCAGTGATATCCTCAATTCTCCATAAACATAATAAACTCAACTTTTCATGGTATAATGATATAGGCTAGGAAGGTATTATCACCTCTATTTTAAAACAAGAAAAAGTGAAACTAGGTGACTTTCCTAAGATCAAAGAAAATGAGTCCAGATATGGGTCTTCTGACTCCTGGTCCAGTGCTTTTTCCTTATGCAATACAGTAGATCGCTCTCCTCTATTCTCCCCTACACGCTGGCTCCTGCTTCCCCAGGTGGCATGAAGCAGAGTCAAGGCCAGGTAGGACTGTTAAAGGCTTACTTTGGAACAAGTCAAGCAGACTTACTTCTCTGAGATCAGACAGAGTACTCCAAGTGGCTTTTGGGAGGAGGTGGGATATAACCAATGAATGAATGACTCACTAAACAAATGAATGCCACCACCTCCTTTAGAAGGTAAATACTTCAAAAGTTGAAACTTAAGTATATACCATGTGATAGTGGCTATTAGAAATCATTTTAGCATCTAATAGCTTCAGCTCATTTTGGGAAATGGAGATTTTGCGGGTTTGATTATACTATTATGATAATGAACCATCTTACATATTATGGATGTTTGGTGTCTACATAAGGAAAATAAAGAAATTAGACTCAGACACATGTTTTTAATTATTGGAGACTTTCTGTATACCTCTGATTATTTGTAAATCATAGCCTGTGAAAGAGATCAGATATATTTTCTACCATACCACTCAGATCTTTACTTGGCTCTAGAAACTTCACAATAAGAGAAAACAAGAGACTGACAAGACAATTCTGTCTTCTAAATAGAACATACTGCAAAGGAGAGTTTTTCAACCTGACTTTAGGAGCTGCAAGAATTTATTGGGTACTTAAAAAAATATGTCCCACATGAATAACCTGTGAGAAATTCACACATTTAAATTAAGGATATGGGAGGGTGGAGACAGCTCTTGCTTGTCTGATATTTAGCTTTGTTCCTTTTCAGTGGCAGAGCTGTCTACTGGAAGAAATGAGAAGACTGGATTATACTCTTCAATCTTCTGATCTGCATAAAGGGTACAACAATGAAACATATAGCCTATTTCACATGTGGGTGTGTTAAAAGAATTAATCGTAAAATGTCTTTAAAATACGCTAAAGCCCTCTGATACTAGAATTCCATGAAAATAAGGTATTGTTCATATAATTTATGCTTTTTCATCTATTTCAAGCATCAGAACATAAAAAGGAAGGTAAGAAAACCTAAACTGACAGCTAAATCTGTGAAAAAAGTATTTTTCCAAGATTCCTACTGAGCTGCGCAAAGATGTTGAAACTTCACAGATTGCTAAATAGCACTCCCATTCATCTTTAGCACCCTCAACAGCAACTATGAAAGTAAAGGGACTGGAATATTCCAAAACATGTTCTTCCTTCCTCAAAAGAGATTTGAGACCTAAGTCTGAATACAAGAATCTAGAGGGAGAGGGGAAAAAAAAAAAAAAAAAGTCTGTGCTATTGGATGGGTTCCCAAGTTTTTGATAAAAGTTTCTCAGGGAATACCACCATCAATTAACATTTATAGAGCAACCAATTTAGAAATACTTTTTTGGGCTGGAGGGAATGTTCTGTACCATAATATTTTGCTACTTTTTTTATATTTATTAAGCTCTCCTACTTTACGACAGGCACATAAAGCCTTGGTCACTGAGAGAAGCTAAGAACAAGGTTGTTGTTGGTTTCTTCTTCTTTTAATTAACTGGAGATTTGTTAAGAATAAGATAAATTTTTTAAAGAAGTGACATGAACACTTTTTCCAAGTTGACTCTACTCTTAAAAAATGCTGACCTGGGACAGCACCAAGACTGAAGACCAGTCTTGCCAGAAAATTTGATGTGCCCTCCAAGTACACATAATCCTTGAAATTCTAGCACTGAAGATGAGGTCCCAGAGCCATGTGAGGTTGAGACCAGGATAATGAAAGGGACACACAGGAGGACATAGCATGGTGGGACTTCAGACGCCTCTTTTCACAGGCTCCTGAAACCTTATGTTCCCTCGTGTCCCCATCAAGTCTTAATCTGATGTTTCTTGGCAGCTTTTATCAACCGAATTGACTATTCACTATGAGCAGAATCCTCTATTATGTTATGGTGAATTATACAAGAAGAGGAAGCAATTTCTATCAGACAGTGAGCAGCTTCTGTCTTATTCACATAACCCCTCCTTAGCACACTGACTGGCGTATGTAGACATTCAGAAAGTGGTTGTGAATAAATGCCTTTTCCTAGACATCCTGAACAAATAATTTTATTCGCAAGAGAGGACACATAGGACCACATATTATATAAAAGTACATGTATACATACATACGTATCACACAAATAATATCTACATATTCTAAATTTCAAGAGTGAGTAGAGAAAAGGGAGATTTGAACACGAAGTCTTTAGTAGATACATCTTGAGACCTTAGAATGAGGCAAGGAACATGAGTTAAATTTAAAAAGGACACGTTTGTGGTTTGAAGAGGAGAGGGAGACAATAGTACAGATGGTCACTATGTAGTTTTTTTCCTCCCAGTGGTTATGTTAACATAATTTTTCTCTCTGTCATGTTTAATAAGGATGTAAAAATTTCTAGGCAGGAAGCTATGCTTAAATATTTGTACAAAATCTCCATTAATTTTGAACCAAATTTCAAAGATTTCCTATAACCATTTTATCTAATGATCTAGGGAGTGCTGCTGTTGACTTATCTAAGTCCAATAATAAGCTATCATCCTCCTCCTCTTCAAGTAAATTTGAGTAACCATGGAAAATTTCAACTCAGCATACTTTAATACTATATATTTCTTTAGAACATACAAAAGAATATGATCCATCAATATATTTTAAGCATATCACAAAAATAAAAATTCAACTATATTCTCTTTTTTATTTGACTGCGATAAACGTGTCATTTCAGGTAGCTAGACATACTGATATCCTAGGAAATATGGAATATATAACTTTTTAATGACAGCAAAGCACTACTAGAGAAAAAAGAAGACTCAAATGGCAAAAATTCACATTTGGGTTGCATTGGAAGAGGTAAAGTGTTTTATTTAAATTACGTTAAAGAAAAATTCAAATAAAAGAAAAATATGTATCCAAATGTTTAAATAAGGACTTCCTTAAATAGGTAAAGGTATTAAAGGCAAGAAAAAAGTTAAATGTTCTAGCTTACTTATTTCAGATTTCCTTATAACAACACCTCATGGGAAATATGGCATGAATTAACAGCAAGGTAAATGTGATTTTGATTCCTAATTTCTTTATTTTGGACCTCCTTGATAAGTATATTATTATTTCTACTACAAGAAAGGAAAATTTTAAATATTCATTGATAATTGCCAAATTATGCATGACCGAGAATCTCAAAGAGTGGAGCAGCATAAAATAAATGGTAAATATATAAATCATTTCACGGCTTGACATGGATGATTCAGAAAATCATACAGGGATTTGGGACTTTAGAAATTATCTTTATTCTGTTCCACATATTTGTTCATGTGTCAGGAAAACAATAATTTCAAGGTAGGCAGTAAAAATCAGATTATTTTTCACAAAAATAAGATCATTGAGCCTCTTGCAAGAAGCAGCAGTGACCTCTATTGTGCTTGTGCTTTCCTGGAGCAGTTGCAAAAACATGGCAGGACTCATAAAGACATCTGAAATAAATAGGCATGGAAAACACCTGTCAATCAGCAGAGAAACTGACAGGTGACTGTGGTCTTGAGGCGGCTGTCGATCAGAGCTACAGCTCTGGAGAGTCACACAAATACATCTGTGCATGTACCCAAAATATGGCTGTGGAAAAGAGACCTGACCTATGTATCATCACATACAGCACATAGGTTGCATATGTGTCTTAGTATGCTCAGGCTGCCATAACAAAATGCCATAGATTGGGTGGCTTAAACAATAGAAATTTATTTTATCACAGTTCAGGAGGCTAGAAGTTTGAGATCAGGGTGCCAGCATGGTCAGGTTCTGGTGAGAGCTCTTCTTGGCTTGTAGATGGCTGCCTTTTCACTATGTCCTCACATGGTGGAAAGACAGAAAGCTGTCTGGGGGTCTCTTCTTATAAGGGCACCAATCCCATTATGATGTTCCCACCCTCACGACCTCATCTAACCCTAATTACCTCTCAAAGACCCTGTCTCTAAACACCATCACATGGGTATTGGGTTTCAATACATGAATTTCGGGGGGAGGACACAAACATTCAGTCCATAACAGTATGTGTGTGGATGTGTCTTCTAAATGGACGTATTTTATCATATTAAATTGATGCTATCCGAGTATGCAATTTATTTCAATTCTGAATAAGTCTCTTCTTAAGAAGAATTCAACACAAATATTATCTGGGTTGAACAGAGATAAAAATTGGAGAAACAATTGTATATATTTTGGCAGCTAACAAAACATTATGTACAATAATTAAAGGATGACCATGGAGCATTTGACAAAGTTAAATAAAGTGAATAACAAAATAATGAAAATAGCTCTACTGGAATACAAAAACATTCATTCTTTCTGTCCTTTCTTGAACACTATAAAGGTCAGTAACTATCTTCACTTTGCCTATGGTTTTTATTATCTTGCCTTTTCTAATCTATTTATTCTATTTCTTATAAATTTCTTGGACACTAGGGTGTGTTTTTTATTTATTTATTTTTATCCTCTTCCTAAAACCCAATACTCTTTAGTGCATATATTACGTTTTCAAAAAAGTTCAGTAACTAATGACTTTGTCTTTTGATTAAATGCTCTTTAGAACCAAGGACAAGGAACATAGTAGATACTTGCAAAGTTTCCACACCACCCACCCAGAGAAAGATGGAACTACAGCTGGAGAAAAATTTGTAACTAATTATTACCTTTAGATTAAAAAAGGATGACAGTTCTTGAGAAAATAAATATAAAAGTAAAGACCTGGGCTTATCACTTCATATTATAAGGGGCTCAGATATGTTGATATTCCCTTTGCTGGATAGGGGAGCATCAACATTGAAAACCAAGGAACTGGAGCCCTTTTTCTGTCCTTTTTTCCCTTCCTCCCTTCCTTCCTTCAAAGAAGTTTTATTGAGCACCTGTACCAGACACCAAGCATACAAAGATGAACAAGATACAGCATTCTGTCCTCAAGGGTCTGACCTTCTACTGAGGACAGATAATCCGGTAATTAGACTATGGTGTGACAACTGCTATAACGGAGGTAATTTTGGAGTACTTTGGAAATATAGAGGATAGGCACTTAATTCAGACTTGAAGAGTCACAGAAGACTTCTTGTGAAGGAGATGATTTCTATGTTGAGCCCTGGTTCACAAATAGTTGAAGGTGAGGAAGTGAGCATTAGTGGGTAGCCAGTCGGAGAAGCCAGTCAGAAGATATAGAGATCTTTAAAAATTTGTTTTGGTTTGAACAGTCTTTTACCTGTAAGTGGCTCAAAACAACCCCTCTGTAAAGTACAACTGCTAAAGTGCAGAGTCAACATCATCATTCTCCAGACACATATAGCTCACCGTAAATTATCAGTGATCCAAACTCTATCTTCCATAGCATGTCTCTTCATAACTCTGCTTGGGCAGTATCTCAAATTATTTGCTTATTTTTCACATATAAACACTGAGAGAGATTTTGTCATTTGTAGAGTATAAGACAAGACAGCCACTAAATGAACACTGTGAGGCCTGTATCTTCATTGTATACAATTTCGTATAGAACAGGCACGTATTCTATTTTGGCATATGACAAAATCCCATTTCATTCTTGCTATCATAACATTATCATAGTCCACTATAAAAACAAGAGGAAACCATTACTTTACATATATATATGTGTGTATATATATATATATATATATATATATACACACATATATATATTTTAAAACCACTTAAAGAAAATAGCAAAACGTCGAACTTCCAGAACTTCCAGCTATGGTCTCAGTGTATAGTGTTTTCATTCTTCTGATAATAATTATGAGTTAAATTATTTCTTACATTTACTAATAATATCCCTGGTTAAAAATAAAGTGATTTTAGTAGCATTCACCTTGGTTTTCAAAGAATAAGAGGACTACTGAGTAGAATATACTTTTAAAATTTGCTAACAAGAGTTATAACTATTTTTAAAATATATTCTGCTTCATAAGTATTGTTTGTAGAGGGCTATTTTACACATTGAAAAAATCCTTTCCTCTTTATACTTAATGATTCTGCTGAAAATTGTCTAGCATTCTTCCAGAAAAGAGTACAAAAGATTTCTGATTGAGCTTTGTTCACACTGAATGAGGTGGGAGGTGACATGGACCAAAAGAGCCAAGGACACAGATGAGCCAGAACATCAGTTTCGAAGTCAGAAGATTCTAATTCAAGTCTCAGTTCTTCTTTTCCTCTCTTTCTTCCTCTAGACAATGGAAATAATAATCATGGTCTACTAAAATGTTCAAGCTCTGAGTCCTCTGAATGATGTAAAGCATCACAAATATACAATAATCTAGTGTAATTATTATTAGTGATAGAAAAATGTTTTCTCAGGAAAATGTGGACAATGACCTTTATGAAATCGCCCTAGGAAATCTATTGGGTGAGTTGGACACTTGAATTGCAAAGCCTATATGAAAAGAATTAGAGTCATTGTAACTGCAACTCAGTGAAAAATCATAGGTAACCCAATGATCCTACAAATTCATTTATTTACAAAATTTGCAAAAAAGTAAATGAATTCATCTTGAATGTTTTAGAAGTTCAACATTTTGCTATTTTTTTTAAGTGGATTAAAAATATGTATATATAAATTAATGATTCTCTCTTGTTTTTGTAGTGGACTATAATAATTTTACATCAGAAACACAGCAAAAATGAAATGGGATTCTGTCATATTCCAAAACAGAATAGGTGCCTGTTTTGGTTTGCACTGTCTTTTACCTATAGATGTAAAGGTGATAGAGGGTCCTACTTGCAATGACTTAATTTTTAATATACTACCAGAAGGGATCTCTGTCCAATAAGTGCCTTGGCAATAACAGAGAGAGAGAGTAAATGATTATTTCACGTGGTTCTTTGCTACATTCTTCACCTTAACCAAAAAGTATTTTCATTTGAAAATTACAAGTTTATTTTCTTCCAAGAGGAAAAAAAATAAACCTCATTATTAGAATTATTCTTTGGGTTTTCTTAAATATATCATAAAGTTGATTGCTATGTATAATAAGCAGAAAGGCAAGTTAATGCATCTGTCAGCTCTACACAACATTAATAAGCCATTATAAAACTATATTTTTATCTTAAAAAAATCTTATGAAAATATTTTTTCCATTTTTGTTTTATAGCCTTTAACAACAGAGAGGAATATGTAAGACATTTTGATAACTGAAAAAAGTGACTTAGAGAATAGTACTAATCAGATGATCAAAGTTGTGAAAAGACAACTGTAATTGGGTTCCTATTAGGTATGTATAAAACATACTTCTAGAAGGGGTCAGGAAGGATGCATACCAGCTGCTGAGGGCACTTTCCTCTTGCAAAGGGAGTAAGTGTGTATGCAGGGGCAGGGACTGGTGACTTTCACGTTTCGCTTTGAATGTTAATGTTTTATTTGAATCTTTGAAATAAGTATCCATGTATTACTTGTGTTAAAAAAAATACAGAGAGGTGAACCACAGTAGGAGCCATTTATGCCTACTCACATCATCAATGCTACTTCCTGACAGTGACTGGATTTCTGCAGTGGTGACAAATTAATCAAAATACAACTATCTAGTAAATGTTCTAAGAAGTATGTCTTAGTTCAATTATGTTTGGAATGTATCACCCATGTTTCAATAGAGGATACAACAGGCATGCTTGAGTTCAAGCTCTCTGATACGGCACAATGCGGTGCTTTGGGGTGGTCACTCCTGATGCATTAACGTGACCAGAACAGGCGTGATTTATCTCACCAAGCTGCTCCACCGCACTAGAAATGATGCTCATCTTTTTACACCTTTTTTTTTTAACTGTCTGACTTGTCTCTGAAAAACCCAAAGAAGACAAAAACACTCAACTGTTTACTGACTAAGTCAAGACCAGTGCTCTTTAAAAAGTTGGCTGATCTCCTACCCCCTAATTACCTTACAACACTAAGCCACAACAGAAGGCCTGTCAGCAGATTTTATTCACAACCCTTGAGGAAAAAACCTCTTGCTGTTTTCATTTCATACAGAAGATAAGTTTGCAAAAGGAAACATTTGGCAGTACTTCAGATGCTCGCTGTCTGACGGTGTTGATAATGCAACTCTTTTTCTTGATTAAGGCAGCTTCTATAACACTGTATCATTCATGTAGAGCAGCATGCCCCACCTGACTGTATTTATTGACTGAACAGATAATTTATGCAATCACCTAAACTATTTACCCTTTTCTCTTTCTATAAGCTTACAATTTGGCTATGGACTGATTTTACGCTGAATTCTATTGTTGAAAGATGTCATGCTCCACTTGGCACACCTAAAAAATATCTTTCATTCAGATAAGAAAAGGTCAGCTGACTTGAATGAAGAATATTGGTAATTATAGGTAACTCACTAATATTTACCGTATGTTTTAAAGGGAATATCAAAGTATCATGAAGACAACTCATATGTAGATTTAAAATGAGTTTTTTCTTTTTTTACTGATAGAGTCAGATTCACATAAACCCCAATAGCCTCCAAATAAAAATTCTGTTTGTGTTAAGAGTCTTTATCCAAAATATCTCTCAAATAAAAATATACCCAGGAAGATAAGTGTACACTTGTTTTCTTTCTAGTAGTAGGGAAAAATCAATGTGGCTCGATATCTCTAAATTATGTTCTTGAGCATGTGAGCAGCATCCCAGAAATGATATGGGTTCTCAAGCCACTGAAAAGTCTATCAATATTGTACAAAGCAACAGGTGAAAAGTCACCTGTGGAAATATTTGGAAAATAAACATGTTGGTCGTTGTTTGGACTAACTCCCACGGGTGAAGCAAAATCTTCCATAATACAGCTAAGAAGTGTAACCAATATTCAGTGTAAAATTACACACTTTGGAAACAGGCTACATCGATTGCCTATTCACAACTGCAATGAAAGAAAGAGATTGAGGAGGACACACATAAAATAAAAATGCATTTACTCACTGTGTTAAAATTTGGAAAGAGCCCAACAGCAGAACTACTGTCCACTGGAAAAGACATAAATGGTTTGATGTCCAGTGAAGGCTGCATCATCAGGGTAGGTGTGCGCACAAGAGCAGGAAGGGTAGTGGTGTGGCATGTACTGCCTGCCAAGAACAAAACAAAAATGAATTCAATCTCTCGCTCACATCCATCTCCCTCCCAGCCTACAGTGTAAAAACAAGACTGCTGAGCTGCAATCTGCAAGCAAGAGAGTTACAGGGGAAGTAAACAAATGGCACAGGAGGAGAAAATACAGTTGCAAAGGGTCTCCTTGCTTATTGTCCAAGACAGTGGTGCAGAATGCTTTCCTATGTATGGCAAGGGCCAAGGGCTGCTCGGACTCGGCCCGGATACATAGTACACAGATCCTGCTGGCAGGTGGGGCAGAATGAGATCATCCTGTTGTCCAAACATTGCCTCTGACTAGCCAAAAACATAGGCCAGAGGAGAGGAGGAGCCTCTTAAAGCCAGAGGCTCCTTACTATTCAGTTATTGAATGGCTAGTAGGCATGTTTTACACAAATCAGAGATAATTATGGGGGTTTTTACAAGGTGGGGCAGAAACCTTGAACTCTCATAGTTACTGTCTGCTCCCAAGAAAGTTATGACTCAAACAATTTATTCTCTAAAAAAACAAACTGAAAGTTGCCCTTACTTTGAGGGAAATAGGTAGTCTAGACATTGGATAGTTAGAGAATCAAAAGGGGTGATTACAGCCTGGGTTGGGCCAAGGTATTGGGGGACAGGGAGTAGTTGGGACAGAAATTCAAATTTTTCTCTTCAACTTTTATTTCTAATGAGCCTTGTATTATTTTAGCAACTCTCCTTTTTAATAATTATATTAGCTGTCATCTCTTTAGAGATCTGGGTTAACCCATGTGTAGGCAACTAAAGCATTCCTTTGCAGGAACGAGCATTCTTCTGTAGCCTCCACATACTGCAGATAAGTACCTGCTGGTGCAGATGGCTCTCTGGAAGGCAGGCTCTGGTGTGCCTTTTTTTTCTTTTTTTAAATATAACAGCTTTATTGAGATATAACTCACATACCAGACAATTCACCCAGTTAAAGCATACAATTCAATGGTTTTTAGCATAGTCACAGACTTGTCCAACAATCACCACAATCAACTTTAGAACGTTTTCACTATCCTTAAAAGAAACTCCAAACCATTAGCAATCACTCCCCTTTTCCTCCCAACACCCTCAGCTCCTGGCAACCACTAATTTACTTTCTGTCTCTATAGATTTGTCTATTCTGGATATTTCACGTAAATGAAATCCTACACTGTGAGGTCTTTTGTGACTGGCTTCTTTCACCTGGCATAATGTTTTCAAAGTTCATCCATGTTGTAGCACGTATCAGAATTTTATTCCTTTTTAAAGCTGAATAATATTCCATTGTAGATGTACCACTTTTTGCTTATTCACTCATCAGTTTCTGGGCATTTGGGTTGTTTCTACGTTCTGGCTATTATGAATAATGCTGCTATGAACATTTGTTTATGAGTTTTGGTGGATTTATGTTTTCGGTTCTCTTAGGTATATCTCTAAGAGTGGAATTGGGGATTGTTGGTTCATTTGACAATCACATGGTTTAACCTTTTGAGAACTTCCAGACTGTTTTCTATTTTACATTACCACTGGCAATGTATGAGGTTCCAATTTTTCCTGGCACGCCAATACAGGACCACACATAATTATATGCCTAAAATCCCCTTCTGACTTCAAGGAGAAATGAACAGTATGGGAAAATGCTCCAACTATTAAATTTTCCACAGATGTTCTTACATAGTGTCCCAGAATAATTAAAATTGCTATTTCAATGATATTTTTTTGGTAATGAATTTCCTTAATAAACTTTACATCATATTTCAAATCATTCCAGAATATTATTGGCAATAGTGTTTAATGGACTGTCATACCTCATTTACATTGATCCTAAAAACAGAAAAAAAGAGAAAGGCATCTGAAGCATTTATCTGTAATGGCAAGTCTTTAGGTCAGCTCCATCCGTTAGAGAATACACATACATTAGGACTCAGCAAAAAGAGAATCAGTCAAAAGTATAGATCAAACAGTAATTTTTTTTCTGCTGCCAAAGTAAATACTCTGATCTCAGCCTGGCATTCACATAACCACCTTGTATTTAATTACACATTATTCTTCTAATTAGATAACGTTACGTTCATTGCTAACTTCAGAGATTGTAGATCAAGATGATGTATTATATCAATACGTCAAATGCTGCAGAGGCACTTATTAAAATATTTATTTTAAAAGCTTTGCTTTAAAATTTTAGCTTCAGATATTATATTAGAATATATAGCCTTTTACAATTTACAATTATTGTTATTGTTAAAAATCTAAAGTATCAGAAGTAAACAGAACTATTCGACTTAAAGCTGCCTGATGAACAAATGTCTAACTATTTTGCCATCGTGGGGCTCCCAAAGGGAAGCAAAATTCTTTCTCTAAGCCCACAATGGTGGTTCTGATAACAATGTGTAATACATGGCCCCAGAGGGCCTGGGGAGAGTCACTTTGTACTAACAAACTCAAATCAAATAGAATGCAACATGGAACTTAACAAACAGATTGCTCCATCAACAAAGGTCAGAATGCACAATGATCCCCCTTACCCAATCAAATCTCTATGCTAATAAAGACAAGGCTGGAGAACTACTTAGCTGCCACCGTTCATTAGCATAAAAACTTAGCAGCTGTTTACCATTTCATTAGCATTTTAATGACAGACAATTTGCCATGTTAAACACAGATTGTTTTAAAGTACTGGTAGATCTTCTGAATAAATATAAACTAGGCTTTCATCAATTCCCTCACCTCAACCTTGCTGTTTTCACTTTTAAAACCTGCTTTTTAATATTGTTTCACCAAGACTGATTGCTTCAAAGGAAGTTTTTGCAAATGGGAAATGAATGGGGATAAAGTGTATTTTTTGCACAGGTTAGTTCTTACTTTGATCACTCTGTCACCTTATTTCAGATTTTGCTGCTGCTGGGAAGCATTTCTCCTCACCTAGAGATGCCCAAATCAGTGGCAGATACAAGCAGAAATTTGGCCAAAATGCATTGCACCCTGCAAGAAAATGCTTAATTTCTCTAAAACTCAAGAACTTGTTGAGAAAAAAAAAAAGGTTGAAAATATAATGAACAGGTATTTCAACACAAAAGGTGGTATAATGTATGTTTTACATTGCTGTTCTCACGGGACAGGACCAACCTTTGTCTTTTGTACGAACTATTTGGCAATATTATATAAGATACCTCCTATATGTAGTTCAGTTTCACAGCATGGGATATAATCTTGTATATATCATAATGAATCAAGCCATAACAGGGCTCCACCTTATTTGATAATAAGGCTTTTTATATGACTAGATGTATATATATTTATCAAACTCCCTGTACTAAAATTAAATACACACATACAAGCATGCATGCCCCCAAAGATCTAACAGTCACCATCCTTACCCTGGAAATTCCACATGTCCATATAGTCTCCCATAAGAAAGCAATTAACCCTTTCCCATAAATTTCATTTTGATGGTAAAATCCAAGTTGTATTCATCTAGAGCTATGAAACCCATAAAACGTGAAAGACAACTCACCACTATGATCATAAAGAAAACTATTATTTCAGCCAACTGCCTCTGTAACATAATAGATGCCTTATTATGTCAATGGATTATGTCATAATCCATCACAATAAAACCTCATTTGAGGACCAGGTGACACTTGAAATTATTGCCTTAGTCTTTAACCTTTAGAAACATAATCTTGATAGTCTATTTAGGTTATAGCTTTGAGGCTTTCTAGTGGCTCTTCTTTATGTACCATGACACAAACAAACAAAACATCTCATTCTTTAAAAGGAGAGTATGCCCAAGTCACAGAAAATCTGCATGGAGAAGCATTTACAGAATGAGATGAAATCTATATATATTCTATATCCTGAGGAAGTAGTTTCTTCTTATGCCATTATTATGTGTGTCTGCTTTAGTGAATACCGAAATAAAAAACTTAACATGTTATAAAAATCTATTAGACGAAGATAATACCAATTATAGAACTCCCAAAGATTTCTTTAAAGAAATTTAAATGACTGGCATTTCAGATTTTCCAAACTCAGTTTTCTCTTTTTATTGCTTTCCCAGCTTTGTTGTCCCTTATACTGACTAACTTTCCCTCTTTCTGGACAATCATCTCCACCCCTTACCAGCGTCTCCTTCCCCCTGTGAAAGATGACATGAGTGGAGCCATATTAAAATAGAGCCAGAGCTGCCATTCCAGAGGAATTGCCTTGCACATCTTGTTTTATCTTCCAAAGTGGACCAAACTGCCAAAATTCCAAGAAACCAGTAAGAACAAGAATATCCTGTCTGTAAGGACTGATGAAATTGCACTTTGCTGATGACCTGATTGCTAACCAATTAATGAAGTACAAATCTAGCCTTTTGCCTGATCACTGAACTTCAGGCCAATCTATGAAGTACAAACCTAGTCTTACCTTATCTAGCATGAATGAACTGTTCTTTAACACAACTCACCTCATCCTCCCTTTTTCCCATAAAAACCCTAAGTCCCTCTCCTGTAATCAGGACACTATTTGGGTTTCTAGTTGAATCTGTACTCCCTGAATTGCAACTCTTTGATCCCCAATAAACGCTTTGTCTCTTAAACTGGTTTCTGTTTTTGTAGGATGATATATGGTGTCAGAAAGCAGAACCTGAAGTGATCTCACCTTCCTGGATGGGTGTCCCCTGGAAACGGGTTCAGTACCAACAGGAGCCCCCCTGTGTGCTCAGCCACTTCCACGGACAGCCGACTCCTCCAATCATGGGACCTCTCGGGCTCAGGCCTCCCTCTCTTTGGTTGAGGTCAGTGCCTTGTTTTTGGGACGGGTGGGCCAGTGCCCAGGAGATTAATGTCTTTGTGCCCACATGACGGTCATTGCCTTGGTCGGGGGGTATTCCCTCAGCAGTTTTCCTTGGCCCATGAGAGCTATAACCAAATTAAGAGATTTTCCTATTGCCATTTTTGTTTGCGTGCTTTTCTTTACTAGGAGACTTTCATTTTCTAAAGTTTCTCAAGAAGTTCCTCCCTTGGGAACTCCAGCTGGTTTTATATTTAAGAACTATAGTCGTTCCTCTTGTAAATTTTTGTCCCAGTGGACCAATAATACTAAAGATAATTTAAAATTACAGTGGCCACTTTGGGGCTCCTTTGAGGTTCCAAAACTTGTCTTTTTGTGCACTAGATTTGAGAACCGTGGACCAGAGAAATTAAATGCAATCTTTAATTTCTAAAGAGTCAAGCACACCACCTTCCAGCACACCAGCTTAAAACTATGGTCTCAGAAGCTGTAAATACTTACAAAGAACAGCAAAATCTTACTAAGCTTGTTTTGTGTCCTGAGAGCTTGGCTTGGTAACCATCAGGTTGGGGGCCCTAAAATACGGTTGGACAGAAATGTGGGTTGCACCCCATTTGCAGTCAAATATGGCTGGACAGAAATGTGAGTTGAACTCCATTTGTAGCTAGGTCCTACCAAACTGCCACCAGCCTCAGGGGAATTACATTGGCCATTAGAAGGAATGTTCCAATTAGATAAGATCACTTAAGAAGTGCACTTAAAAGTAAAGGCTTCAAAATTCCAAAATAACATTATTGAAAGTTTCGTTGCAAAAAGCTAATAAAAAATCAGGATATAAAAACTACCTAAAAGAAACGACTACACAGAAAAGTCTGTTATACAAACTTCTGTTAAGTTAATGGCTTTACAGACACCCCCATATCTACCTTTGAAGGAGGGCTCTGTAGGAGCCCATCCCAGAGTTAACAAGATTCTGAGAGATTTCTGGTAAACTGCTGCATTATTCCCTTAAACAATCAAGGAGAAACAAAAATTAAAAATTAATGGAGTTGTTTAATACTGCCAGGAATATTTATTGTTTGTCCCAGCTGAAACTTGACAAGATATTTGAAAGGATTTAATAACTTGTGATTAGAAATTTGCCCAAATTGGAAGCTGATATTCAGAGCCTGATAGGAATTTTTTATAGGCCTTCTTCCTTAAATTAAAATAAAACCATGTACCCACAGGGAAAGAAGCAAATTGGGGATATGTAGTTGGACAGGTGGATCAAATATGATAGTTACAACCCAATTTCTGAGGAACTGATAGCAACTGTCCTTATCTTACAAATCTTTGCAAAACTGGAAATGCAGCTCTAGAGGCAGTTCAGATTTCACCCATTCTCTTTCACCAATTCCCAAAACCTCCCCTATAGCTTGTAACCTCACGGCAAACTGTAATTCAGACCATCACCAATTCCTAAGACTGAAGGAGGAAAAAAGGAAAAAAGAAAAAAATGGCTATAGAAGAAGCTTTGCCCAAAATCTAGCATCTTAAATGTCTTCTCCACAAATATTAGTAGACAAAAACCTTTACCCATCTAAGCAGTTAACCTTAATTTATTTCATCTGCCAGAAAAAAAATTGGATTCAATTATTCTTTCATAACTAGTGAGCTTTGTATTACTGTACCTGATTCACGGCAGTAATTTTAAAACAATAGCTATGCGGTCTCTATGTATGTGTGTCTATATATATGTATGCTATATATGTGATATTTTTCTACCTCTGAATGGTATAATTTCTAAAAGAGCTCTATTTAATTGTCTTAAAATAAGCACTTCTATAAATTATTTCTAAATATAATAGAAATTAACTCAAATGAATTTCAGGACCACATGATTTATGAGAACATTTGGTATTAAAGCTAATTTAAGTTTGTTGTCTTTAGAGTTATAAGCATTAAATATAAAACTTTTGTTCTACCTAGGTTTACTAAAAGCCAAACAAATTTATATTATCTCTGTTACAAAATTTGGCAGCAAAAAAAGCTGATGGCTGACTTTGTCTAATGACTTATGAAGTTTTTGTAGGTAATCTAAATATAATTATTGGGAACAAGTAAAACTAATTAGATGAAAGATTAAAAGGTTTTTAGGTGAACTTTTTAACAATAATTACTTGTTATGGTATATGTAGTTCAAAATAACTTGAAAACCTTTTGGTAATTTGAAACCTTAGACTTTTGCTAAGTTAAGTTAAATGATGGAAAGTCATTAAGTATCTAGATCATTTCCAAATAAGATAAAGTATTAGACATTAATTACTAAACATAGGTTTATCTACTTTTGGTTTCTTATTATAGAAAGTTAAAATATCTGGGTTTATTAATAAACATGTTTTGTTCCACGCTGAAAAATATTCTATGAGAAAGCACATTTCTAGAAAGTGTTTATAAGTCTGCCAATGCACAGAATGCTAAAGTAAAAGACAATTCATAATTGCTTACTTCTTAGTTTTCAGTAAAAATTAAGGCTTCTAAGGGTTAAGAATTCTAATTAATATATGAGGTTAAAGCTACTAAAAGTTTAAAGGAAACTTCTCTACATACAAGGAAAGTAAGATGCATGTTTTCAGTAAAGAAGGTATAAAGAATGGAGATATTTTTGTTTGTTTGTTTTGTTAAGAAAGTATCCTAAAGTACTAGGAAGGAGGGAAGCCATGGGACAAATTCTGAATGTAAAAAAGAAAGTTATAGAAAGTTTGTGGAAGAGGAACCCTGAGAAAAGAGTTTTGTGCGTGGTCAAGTTGGCTAAGATTGAAATGAATTGAATTAAATAAATGAGTTTTTCTTTTTCTTTTTTAATTGTGGTAACATTGGTTTATTACATTATATAAATTTCAGGTGTACATCATTGTATTTTGATTTCTCTGTAGGTTATATCACGTTCAGCACCCAAAGACTAATTGCCATCTATCACTGTACACAAGTCCCCTATTACCACTTTCACCCTCCTCCCCCCCCCACTTTCCCTCTGGTAACCACCAACATAGTCTCTGTGTCTATGTGTTTGTTTGTTGTTGTCATTGTTTGTATCTTCCACTTATGAGTGAAATAATACACTGACCTTCTCCATCTGACTTATTTTACTTAGCATAATACCCTTAAGGTCTATCCATGTTGTCACAAATGGCAAGATTTCATCTTTTTTATGGTTGAGTAGTATTCCATTATGTGTGTTTGTGCGTGTGTGTGTGTGTTTGTATGTACACATCTTCTTTATCCACTCATCCACTGATAGGCACTTAGGTTGTTTTCAAGTGTTGGCTATTGCGAATAATGCTGCACTGAACACAGAGGTGCAAATACCTTTTCACATGCATGTTTTTGTGTTCTTTGGATAAATATCCAGAAGTGGAATAGCTGGATCATATGGCAGTTCTATTCTTAACTTTTTGAGAAATCTCCATACTGTTTTCCACAGTGGCTGCACCAGTTTACATTCCCACCAGCATTGTCTGAGGGTTCCCTTTTCCTCACATCCTCTCCAACACTTGTTATTTCTTGTCTTGTTAATTATAGCCATTCTGATGGGCATATGGTGATATCTCATTGTAATTTTGATTTGCATTTCCCTAATAATTAGTGATGTTGAACATCTTTTCATGTGCCTGTTGGCCATCTGTATATCTTCTTTGGAGAAATGTCTGTTCAGATCCTTTGCCCATTTTTTAATTGGGTTGTTTGATTTTTTGTTGTTGAGATGTATGAGTTCTTTATATATTTTGGATATTTATCCCTTATCAGATGTATGATTTGCAAATATATTCTCTCAATTGTTAGGCTGTCTTTTGTTTTGTTGATGGTTTCCTTTGCTGTGCAGAAGCTTTTTCATTTGATGTAGTCCCATTTGTTTATTTTTTCTTTTGTTTCTCTTGCCTGGTGAGACATGGTATTAAAAAAGATACTGTTAAGACTACCTATGTTTTCTTCTAGAAGTTTTATGGTTTCAGGTCTTATGTTTGAGTCTCTAATCCATTTTGAGTTAATTTTTCTGTATGGTGTAAGATAACAGTCTACTTTCATTCTTTTGCATGTGGCTGTCCAGTTTTCTCAACACCATTTATTGAAGAGACTTTCCTTTCTCCATTGTATGTTCTTGGCTCCCCTGCCAAAAATTAGCTGTCCATAGATGTATGGGTTTATTTCTGAGCTCTCAATTCTGTCCCATTGATTTGTGTATCTGTTTTTGTTCCAGTACCATACTGTTTTGATTATTATATTTTGTAGTATATTTTGAAATCAGGGATTCTTTTTTCTCAGGATTCCTTTGGCTATTTGGAGTCTTTTGTTGTTCCATATAAATTTTAGGACTCTTTATTTTATTTCTGTGAAAAATGTTGTTTTGACTTTGATAGGGATTGCATTGAATCTGTAGATTGCTTTAGGCAGTATGGACATTTTAGCTATGTAATTCTTCCAATCTATGAGCATGTAATATCTTTCCATTTCTCTAAATGAGTTTTAATGTCAAAAGTAAGCTAGTGCAAAATTAGAACTTGGTTTACTCTCTGTCTTAAAAGAATAGTTTTCTTGGGCTTTTGGTGTGCTCTTGATAAAGAGATTATGGAAGATTTTTTTCTTTACCTTTGAGTAGTCTATGAAAAAAGGCAGGGATTTTATGTTTTATCAAAATAAATTTCCTGTATTGCTTTCAAAAAGTCTTTAATCACAAGAGATAAAGTTTTTCTTACAACTATATAAATTTCTGTATTTGACTGAAAATCTTTAATTGTCGCCATGTTTAAATGGATAACTAAGCGTTGTTTCACAGTGATCTGTGATCCAATTTAGTCAAGTGTCCAAACTTTTTGACATTTTTGACAAACTTCCCAAAATCCAAATCCTAAATAAAGTCTTTCTTTTGACCTGAAAGTAAGTTTGAGAAGTTTTACTGGGCCCCTGGGACTTCTCAAGGAATTTAATCTCCCTTATCAAAAGGGAAATATTAAACTGATAAGGTTTATTTGCATGTTAAACTGCATGGAAAGCGTTGTCAAATAAGTGATGGTAAGCCTTACTTATGGATATCCTTGCATGCATATATGTTATTAATATGTGTTCTAAAAATTATATAAAATTCTTAAAAAATCTGATATGTCCTGGTATAATTCTAGTCATTACCTTAAAATGTGTATTATAGAAATAAATAAATTTCTTTGTCAATTGCATTGTAATCAGATCTTTAACCATGCCATTTTAAGTCTTTTGCCATTTACAGACAGTTATTGTTTTACTCTGATGCTTTTGCAGATATGTTTCATCTTCAGAGAGATTCATGGCAAGGCCTCTGACACTCACTCTAGAAATCAGTTTTATGATAAACTTTCAGATCATAAAACTGAGCTAGGTAAGAAATTACAGAACTCTAATGCAGAAACTGATGGCTTCATAAAACTGCTAACAAAAGATCGAGATCAACAATTAATAATACATGGGACTACATGAATCAAGGAGTATGCTCTAATGTTTTACTTTTCCAGATTTAAAGAAGTCTTTTCTCTTAAGCTATCAACAATCTGGTAAGATATACCTTTATGAACAAAGATGAGATATTTACTTTTTCTCCCTACCTGATCTCTCCAGAATTCAGAAACTCCCAGTGAATACTCTTATTTTCACTTACATAAATAATCAGCCCAAGTTTTTAATATAAACAAATTAGTTTCACTGTGATTATCTTTGGTAAAAAAATGAGGGTAATTGTGAAGGGAAAAATTATGTTGCAACTTGGTAGATGCTGGATTCCAGTCCTGTTGTCTTTGAGGTTTGGACTGGGCTCCCCTGGCCTAAGGCATTGCCTTTGATCTTGATGACTGCTTGCAGTGCCCTCTTTGGAAAACATGAACTGACTTTCACATGGGATGGTCACTGGCAGATCAGTGTCTGTTGGTATACAACCTTCTGCTGATCCCTTGTTGTCTTATGCTACTGTAAGTCTCTCATGTCTTATGCTTGAGCCTATCATCAACAGGTTAAAGAAGCTTCCCTGGATTCCAATTTAAAGGATTCTGTTGGTCGCAGTCCAGAGTCTGGTGACTGGGTATTCTGGAAATGACATCAGAAGAAGACAGCCCTTGATTCCCATTGGAAAGGACCTTACCGAGTGTTCCTAACCACTGACACTGCTGCAGAACTAGAAGGCATTTAACTGGAGATACATCTCACAGTTAAAGAAGGCTCCACCTGACATCTGGCCTAGTACAAATGCTGGAGGCTTCCAAATCAAAATGACTAGGAAGAGAAGCAACAGACATCTGAGGCAGACGGCTTTCCCAAGATGGCTGCACCAGGCCTGTATACTATTTACTTGTTGTTGCTTCTTACCTCATTTTCTCCCTCTCTTTCTTGGGAAGACAATACTCTTATCTGCATCTCCCAGTCTATTATAAAAGGGGGAAATCTTTCTGTCAAGTTTGTCATCAGAAGCCTCATAATGTACATTAATCTAGAAAATCTTTTAGTACATTTAATTACCAATCTCTCCTCCATTCCCCCTCTAATTCATTGTGCTAAGTGTCTAGAACTTTTTGACTAACCAATCAAACTTCCAGAGATTTAAGAGGTAACATTTGTAACTGTTATAAATACCTCTTGTTTTACTTGGGTAATCACATCTGGCAAGGTAGAGACAGAACTAGATAGAATTTGGGCACAAGCTGAATGGTTAAATGCAGTGCCCACTGATGCCCTCTGGTTCTTTGATTTCTTTAGCTGGCTGCCCTCATGCATTGCCTGGTTCTGATCTATTCTCCAATTTGGGCTTAGCATTTTGTTTGTTATTATAGGAATTCTCGTTGTTGTAAAACTTTATCTCCTTTACATTGCTTGATGTTATAAAAACACCACTTGGATGATAGTCACACAGCACTTTGAAATGATTACTAAGGCTTATGAAACTTCACATGAAACTTCAAGGAACTGCAGAAAATGCTTGCCCTCAAAAGAACTTGACAGTAGAGCCTTCCTCTGCTCTGGCACTCTTGTTGCTCAAATGTGGCCTAAAGGCTCCTAAGGAAACCACTTTCCCTCCTGTGTGGGACATGACATACCAGGAATGACCTTCCTGGCAATGAGGGACCAATGGTGCTTTGATAGCTGATCAGCAATGCTTCCCAGTGTCTGATCAGCGATGCTCTCAGAGAAAGATCTTGATCAAAAGGGGAAAAATGTGAAAGATGACATGAGTGGAGCCATATTAAAATAGAGCCAGAGCTGCCATTCCAGAGGAATTGCCTTGCATGTCTTGTTTTCTTTTTGTGTGTGTGTGTGTGTGAGGAAGATCAGCCCTGTGCTAACATCTGCCAATCTTCCTCTTTTTTTTGCTGAGGAAGATTGGCCCTGGGCTAACATCTGTGCCCATCTTCCTCCACTTTATATGGGACGCCGCCACACAGTATGGTTTGCCAAGCGGTGCATCGGGGCACGGCTGGGATCCAAACCGGCGAACTCCGGGCCGCCGCAGCCAAGCGTGCACACTTAACCGCTTGCGCCACCGGGCCGGTCCCTGTCTTGTTTTCTTTATCTTCCAAACTGGACCAAACTGCCAACACTCCAAGAAGTCAGTAAGGACAAGAATATCCCATCTGTAAGGACTGATGAAATTGGACTTTGCTGATGACCTGATTGCTAACCAATTAATGAAGTACAAGTCTAGCCTTTTGCCAGATGATCGAACCTCAGACCAATCTATTAAGTATAAATCTAGCACCAATGAACTCTTCTTTAATAGAACTCACCTCATCCTCCCTTTTCCCATAAAAACCCTAAGCCCCTCTCTTGTAATTGGAACACTATTTGGGTTTCTACCTGAATCTATGCTTCCCAAATTGTGGTTCTTTGATCCCAAATAAACACTTTGCCTCTTAAACTGGTTTTTGTTCTTGTAGGTTGACACCTTTCTCTCATAATTTCCATTCTTTTCTCAGTCTGCCATGTGAGGAAAACAAATTTACCAAGAGACCATCAAGCATGGTCAATGAGAGGGGGCTATGTGAATAGGGGTTGTGACTGATACAGGGTTTTGCTTCTGAAAAGGTCACGTAATAATAATAACAGAGATAAGATTTTTATACTGCATACTATGTGCCAGGCACTACCCTAAGCACATTACATATGTGTGTACGCATGTACACAGACATATAAATATATATACATATTTGTATATATATACATATATACTCATTTTATATACATATTAAATGACTATATATACATATATATTGACAATAACCTAATAAACAAGGTACTATTACTAGCCCCATTTACAGATGAGAAACTGAGGCACAAAGAGGTTAAGTCAAACTTCATATAGCTCGTACATAGATGAGCCAGGATTCAAACTCAGGTAATTTGACTCCTGAATTCTGTTCTTTACTACTGTGCTGTGGTCACCAAACTACACACCTGAAAACACTTGAGTTACAAAGCCACATTCTCCAGCTGTAGATAGAAGCATTTTAACATCAAACTAACAGATTTAAAATGTTGGATCTCCTTTGCAGCTGGGAATTAGCTGAAACTTTTATTTGACCTTAGTGTAATATCTAATACTAAAATAACTAAAATATATAAGATTTTTTAATGCTCTATAAGACCTGCTTCTAGAATATATTTATCTACAAATAATCTTCCCCAAATAATAGTATTATTTAATTCAATAAACACTTATGGGGCTCCAACTGTATAAGGCACAGTGCCGACAACTACAGGGATTACAAAGTGAGTCAGACAGAATTTATTTTACTTATTAAGAGAATATAAGAAAGTATTAACAACTACTAGTACCATTTACTGAGAATGGCACCTCTATGCCAGGCACTGTGCTAAGTGATTTGTGTCCCTCATTTTATTAAATTATAATAAAACTCTATGAGGTTTGTATTATTATCCACATTTTACAGATGAGAAAGATGATGCTTAGAGAGATTAAGATCACTTAGTACGTGGTAGGGCCTGGGTCCAAACTCCTATTCATCTGACTCTAAAGCCTGTGTTACCATTCCATAAAATAGGTTACATGTAAAGTTGTTACATGAAAAAGATTCTGTCATCAAATACATATAGAAAATGCTGGCTTCAATAAAGTTTAAAATGGTTCTTTTCTGCAAGACATTGTGGAGCTTTTAATATACTAACAGGTACCGCGAATGTCTAGGCAGATATAATTTCTACCCTCAATTTCTTGAGCATGAATCACCTTTTTTGTCTTCACAGAGCTTCTGGGACCACCATGATGCTATGGCATGTCCTTCAGACAACATGTTCTACACACGTTAAAAACATCAATTCAGGAGAAAGCTGATAAATTCTGGGTCCACCACTTTCTTGTTGTGTAACCTTGAACAAGGTTGATTTTACTTCTTCAAATCTCTATTTTGTTTTCTATAAATTGGGCAAAATAAGAGTATCTACATCACAGGACTGGTTGGAGAACTAATGGAGATTTTTCTATGCAAAGTGCTCAAGCCTGTGCCTGACACAGAGCAAGTGTTCAAGAAGCTTCAGTTACTGTAGTTATGAACTATTTTGACTCTTCTTACACTATGCCATATCCCAGGAGAGCATAGATAGTTAAATCCAGTAATGCTTATAATAGGCAGGCTATGCCAGGGGCCATATATTATCAACAAAATGTTTAGGGGTTACATATGGTTACATATGGTTAAGAGTTGGGTTCATAAATATTTCCATATGAGCTATCTCTTAAGCCTTAAGCAATGGTTAGTATTTTGAGAGGTGGGTATGGGAGAATGGTGGAGGGAACTGCATAAGCAAACAGCATAGGAAAATGGAATGTATTAAAATTCAAAACTTTTTTTGTGTGTGTGAAGAAGATTAGCCCTGAGCTAACTTCTGTTGCCAATCCTCCTCTTTTTGCTGAGGAAGATTGGCCCTGGGCTAACATCCGTGCCCATCTTCTTCTACTTCATATGGGATTCTGCCACAGCATAGCTTGACAAGTGGTCTCCCCGCTCTGGAACCGAACATGCAAACCCTGGGCCTCCGAAGTGGAGTGCGTGAACTTAACTGCTATGCCATCAGACCAGGCCCCAAAATTCAAAACTTTTTACGCACCCAAGGTATTTGTAATGTTTTGGGGTTAGAAGGTAAAACAATAAAGAGAAAAGCAGATCATCTTTGTGACCTTGCAGTATGCAAAAATTTCTTTTTTTTTTTTTCTTTTTTTTTCCCCCAAAGCCCCAGTAGATAGTTGTATGTCATAGTTGCACATCCTTCTAGTTGCTGTATGTGGGACGCGGCCTCAGCATGGCCGGATAAGCGGTGCGTCGGTGCGCACCCGGGATCCGACCCGGCGAACCCTGGGCTGCCGCAGCAGAGCGTGCGCACTTAACCGCTTGTGCCACCGGGCTGGCAAAAATTTCTTAAACAGGAAACAAAAGTGCTAATGATAAAATTAAAAAATTGATAAATATATTCTATTAAGAATAAGAATGTAAGAATAAGACACTATCAAGGGAATGAAAAGGCCATCCATAGAGTGGGAGATGATATTCATTATATATATATATAGAGAGAGAGAGAAATGAGTTGAATCTAGAATACACAACCCCTACAGATCAATAAGAAAAAGATAACACAATAGAAAAATTGGGCAAAAACCTTTAATGAACACTTCACAAAAGTAGATACTAAAATGGCCTGTAAACATATGAAGAAGTGCTTGACTTCACTAGACATTAGGGATATGCAAATTAAAACTACAATGGGCTATCACTTCACACCCACCAGAATGGCTACAATGAAGAAAGATGAAGATTATCAAGTGTTGACAAGGATATAGAGCAACTAGAATTCTTATCTGAAGTGTAAATTGTTACAACTACTTTGAAAAACTATTTAGCAATATCTACTAAAACTGAATATATACATACCCTATGACTCATTCCACTTCTAAGTATATACCTAATACAAATGATATGCACTAGAATGTTCATTGCAATACTATTTATAATAGCCCCAAATTGGAAATTAGCCAATTAACCCATCAACAATAGAAAGAATAAATAATTTTGGTATCTTCATACAATAAAACATTCACATAATGGAATATAGCAATAATAATAAATGATACATAATTACATGTAACAACAAATAGACCTTGCAAACATAATGTTGAGAAAAAGAACTAAAATAAAGGAGCATATCGACATACTGTATGATACCATTTATATAAAGTACAAAATTAGGCGAAACTACTCTGTGCTGTTAGTTAGGATTGTGGCTATCCTTGTAGGAAGGGTGGGATGGGGTGGAGTGGAGTGACTGGAGGGGAGCATGAGAAAGGCTTCTAGGGTGCTGGAAGTGTTCTTTTACTTGATCTGAGTGTCAGTTACACAGGTATGTTACGTTTGTGTACATTCATTCAACTGTACACTTTGCACTATTCTGTATGTTATATTTTAATAGAAATTTTTAAAAAGTAATGTGTTCAATGCTATTAATTTTAGTAAACTATGTTAACGAACATAGGCAAAGTTCTCATAAGAAGGACATCTTCAAATACTGTCAAGTTTGTGTATTTTTAGGATGAATATGATGTTTTTTGAGTTTTTTTCCCCACTCTCAGCTTGATTTTGCTCAAAATGATTTGTGAGAAAATACAAGCTTCCTTTAATGCTAATGCTTCCTTGCTGAACTTTGGAAGTGGGTAGAAGAGACTGACATAGAATCTGGTGATGCCAATGAGAAAAACGTGTATCTGGAACGCTGAGCCTAGAAAATCTTAACAGTTGGCAGGTCTGTGCTGAATCTCCCTTGGGGCACTTAGGGTTCCCCCCAAAGAGCTCCAACAGCAGCATCCTGGCAGAATGTTACATTTAAAAATAAATCCTTCTGAGTACCACACTGAAGTTTATAAGCAATAATGAAGAGCTGCATCAGAAAACAGCAGTGAAGCCACATCACGGTAGGTTTTAAGCCACAATGTCCTTTGAGTTTAGTAGTAATATGCCAGAAAACGATGAATCTTGCACTAAGATGCAATGCTTTTTAGATGTGTGGCAATAGAATCCAGACAGCAAAGTGGTGATTCATTTATATCTGAATATCTTGCCCAGGCACTAAGTTTCTTATATTTAAATGTTGAAAAAAACAGGTACAATTTATTTACTATATAGTACAAAATATAGTTTGGTTCAACATGTGACATACTTCATTAGCTGCAACTGTTTTTAAAGCAGCATTGAAAAATCTGAGAATTTCAGAATTTAAGTAAAGAAGACTATTGGTTCTCAAAAAAAAAAAATGCTTTGAGGACTAACTGTCTTCTTTTAATCTGAATTTAAAACATTTTTGCTTTGTTACAGTTTTTCGTCTTGTAATCTGATAGTGTTAAGCATGACCATGTGAAAACGGAAACTCAAAGAAGGGAAAACAGGGTTCTGACAAATGCTTTGTCAGGTTTTTTGGAATAGTTTTTAATACACCTGACTTATCAAAAGGGAATGTCATATGCTTAGTTCCTAAATTACTAAGTCTTTAGAGAAGCCAAAATTATCTCCAGACAGGGCTTTACTAAAATTGTCTGAGGTCGAGAATGGATTGGGAGGTCACAGCAGCCTGATGAAATTTTCTGGCAAAAAGACCCTGGGGTCTGGTCCTGAGCTACATTTGCCCAGTGACTCTTGTCTGTGGCATCAGGATGCTTTCATGAGGACTGAAGCCTCTTTCTGTTACAAATGGGGGAACTATTTGCTCTCCCCTTACAGCATGCTAGGGACGTAGGACCTAAGCGCAGCATTAGAACTATGACTTATTTTAGAAACCTTCTTAAAAATACACACTTTTCTAGGAAAGGGCACAACTATGTTTCTCAAGCCACTGAATATTTCTAGAGGAATTATATTTCATAAAATTTTAGAGGTAAACATAATTTAGGAATCTATCCTTTATTTTATGTGAGAAAAATGGGATTAGGAGAACTTAATCCAGCATGCTACCTGACTGATGGTGGGATCAAACCCAGAGCTTCTTGCCCAGGGACACTGTTTCGAATATTTAAGTACGTACAATCAAAGATGTGCAAGACTCATATATTGTGGTTGTTATCTTCTTTTTTTTTGCTGAGGAAGATTCGCCCTGAGCTAACATCCACCACCAATCTTCCTCTATTTTGTAGGTAGGACACTGCCACAGCATGGCTGGTGAGCAGAGTGGGTCTGCACCCCGGATATGAACCTGTGAACCTGGGCCGCCAAAGCGGAGTGCACAAAACTTTTAAAAACTCGGCCACAGGGCTGGGTCCAGTGGTTGTTATCTTCTTTAAAAATTTAAATAGGTTAGTATTTGGTCTGTTTTCTTTTTATATTTTGACTGAAATTTAGCAGTATTCATTTTTAAGTGATTTTTTAATTTTAAAGTTTTATTAATGTGAATAATGGAAGAAAAATTAAATGAAAGAGAAAAGCCTGTGTGGCCAAGAGCCAACATTTCTTTCCATTTTAAAGAATGCAGAAGATTGATTGCAACACTTCATTTTAAATAATTCTTTTAATATTCTCAACGGGAAAAAAAAGAGAACAAACCCTATTAAAACTACGCTTTTAGCCGTACTGTTTGGATGGATATAACTAATTCAAATAGGCTCATAGTAGGAGGTGCACTCACATTTCTGTTGGTGGTTTTTATACTGAAGTACTATCAGAACTGCAATAAAAATGCTATCTGAAAAGACACGTTTTTCCAAGCAATGGCAACTGACTTTCCGTTGGAGCAGATCAAAGCAGCAGGGCCATTGAGGCCTCCGGCTATGTCTTTAGGCCTCTCCTCTGCAGCTCACACAAAGGGCCAGGCTGAAGGGGCCACATACAGCAACTCAGGAGGTCAATGCACCCAGCTGCTGCTATAAATTCTAGCTCCAGGACACAAAATGTTTTGCCCCCTGGTGTCAGAAAATTTCAGCTCTTGTATTCAGTGTTTAGGTTATTTGCATTGAAGAACCAAAAGGAAAAAAAAGAAAGAAAAAGGAATAGTGGTTTACTTAATGGTCTTTTTAAAAAGATATTTTTCCTCCAGAAGCTTGCTCAATTTAAAGAAAGAGAGTTCATATTTGCTTTGCCAGTGCTCTGTACTCCCACCTTGGTAGAGAAAAGAGATTTCCTTAGCTTAAATATTAACCGAACATTTCAAAGCTATTCAAAAGCTGCTGTCCAGGTTAAAAAAAAAAAAAAAAGTAATAGGCTTCTAAAAAGCACAACTTGGGAATAAATAGAAACAGTAAAAACTGTGCTGTAACCCTTTTTCCTTTTTGCACACATATCCCACAATTTTAATACATTATAGAGTACTCAGAAAAAATTCTAGTGGAGTATTATAATCATGGTGATCACCATAGAAGAAGCCACTCTTGGTTCTCCATCAGCCAAGAAACAGTTTTCACCCAGGAGCAGTAGAGGTGGCTCCCAACTGGCAGTCAGGGCTGCTGTGTGAGCAACACGAAAGCCACCATTCCAGCCCTGTGGAAACCTGGTACGAGCTGAGTAATCTGGCCATGCCAGGGATGGGGTGAGCAGAGAATGTGAGTAATGGGGAGAGAGTGGGGTTAGGACGGGGAAAAGGGTGAGGGGGATCTGGAGAGGGAAGGACGAGTGGGGAGTTGAGCTTAATTTTGCAGGGTGGACTAATGCACCAATTCCTTATTTGGAATTTCCTGACATTTCACTCCTAAAATAATTTCCTTCCCTTTTATCTTTTGACTGTATGGCAGAAATCTGTATAGAATGAAGTAGAGCAGAGCAAACTATATGAGCAGGAAGAACTTAGTTAAGCAGGGCATGTAACTCCCTCAAACAAAGAGGCTGGGCAACTGGGAGACAATGTGATATCACCCTTATCCTGAGAAACACCGAGTGTCCTGTGACCCAGGGGATGCTTGTACTCTAAAAGGTCTTTAGTCAATACTGAACAGAATGGCCAGTCCCTGGCCTGGCTTCTTGGAAGTCTGCCATTGTCCTGACATCCTAGAAATTGATGCTACTTGCTTTAGTCATGCAGGTAGCTTCTGGGGCACTAGTGATATGCAAAACAGCATCAGATAAGGCCCTCCAGTGAATGCCCGAGGATTCTCTCCACTGGAAGTGATTTATCTTAAATGACTGCCCCTGTCCCTATGTCCCTGTGTATCGTGTTTATTCTTGTACTATTATACTAACTTTGTACCAGTTTTTCTTCTGTGGAATTTCTTTTTGGCTTCCCAAATAACTCCTTCTCACTCTCCCAATGAACACCAAAAGTCAAAGACATAATGGTTTTTTAACAAGGAGCCACATGGAAAGTAGAGAATTTAATCATAACATTCATCATTTTCCTTTTCAATGATTTGCTTTATAAGGAAACAAAGGAATGGAAATATTTTCTTTTAGAAGAACGTTGGTTTTGACTCTTGGTGTCTCCTGAACTTCAAATAGTCTTTCAAGCTCCCTTTGCTTTAAAGGACACGAACGGAAAGTAAACAATTCATAAAAACGGACCTGGGGCTCAATGTATTTAGTTTGACAAAGTATGTTTCCTGTGAAAGAAAATGCAAAAAGAATTCAAAGTTCCAAAATTGCACAATCATTCTTTCCATACTTTGATTGACTTGTGTCTGTCTTTTTTTCTCTAACCTCACTTCCCACCCTTGTCCTTCTCTGTCTCCCTAGTCTCCCTCCCTCTCACCTGTTGTCTTTGCTGCTTCTCAACTCTCTTATCTGTCTCATGTCTCTGGGATCTCTCTGTCTCTGTCTCTATCTCTGTATGTGTATGTGCCTGTCTATCTCTCTCTCTCATCTCGCAGTCTCTGTCTCTCTTTCACACTATAATATTGCTGGAGAACTAGAAAGCACTCATAAAATTAGTCATTTGCCTTGTTTTGCAGCTATATTGTATTAATTTTGTATTCAATCTTCCTTCTATAAATCAAAAGATTAATAGATGTCAGGACAAGTTTATCCCTATGGCAAGATAAAACAAATTAAGGCCATATCTCCGGTTATGTCTCAAGTAGTCATGTCAGTGGCAATAAGTGAGGATTGTTTTTATGCGTGCTCACATGATATATCTCCCATGACGCATGACATAGTGGGACAAGAACTTAAATCCACCATAGAATTTAATGGTATATTTTTGTAGACATTCATCATCAGGGTCCTGGGTTATACAAATACTGCAACTTTTTATTGGGGAGTATAAGGTGCTTTTACATATATTAAGTAGACATAAACTGTTACATGGCTTACAATCATCCCACATTTTTCTGATGAAGTAAATGATGCTCAGGGATAAATAATTCCATGACAAAGCAAATATATGAAAGGAAGCCAAGGATGGACCCATGGCTAGAAAAAACATGTCTTCCAAAATCAGGTACTAGCCTAATTGTGATAACTACACTGAACAACAGTATCTGCTAGGAGGTCCCACATCACAGAGTCTCTAGGACCTTGGAAAAATTAATGCACTTTGGCTTTAATTTATTCATTTTTGCAAGAGTCTACTGAACCTTCAGTGTTTACATCTCTAATGCACCAATGAGGTAGAATAAAACAAGTCGATACTCTTTCAATATTTTCCAAACCACCTGAAATCCCACTGGGGACTATGAGATAAAAACATCTTCCTAGTGCCAAGAGTTTCTAAGCTCTTTTCTAATAGTAATATTTATTCAACGTTTAAAAATGGCAAAATTGAAAGAAAAAAGAATCTTAAGTGGGGAGAATTAAAGTGATAATATTAAAACAGAAATGAGAATTTCACAAATATCTATTGTATACATACAAAATGTATCTATCCTCATAACAAACAATACTCCCCCTTGAGGAGCTAAACTTACCTGGTTTCCAGGCAGATTTCTATGCCCAAGGGTCTAAATAAACATGAAGCCATTGAATTTTGACTTGAACTAGATGGAACGTTAAAAATTTGAAACATGTCTATCATGAAAATCATGTGACAAGAGTGCAAATCACCCACCACGTCACTCAATTTTATTACAGGCTACCAACCACTATTCTGTCAGCCTGAATGTGAATTCTTGAACATGTACGATCATCGACTTAAATATACTTCCTGAAGAGGAAAGAGAGTGAGGGTTCTAACATACTTGGATTAAATATGAATTTCCAACTAGTAGTTATTCTGAGACAAACTTTGAAAGAAAAAGGAATTGTAGTTCATAAAGATAAAGGGAACGTGAGAAATCAGTCACATCTTCATTATATTTAGCAAAGTGACTCAATATCACAATTCAAATAAAAATAAGTTAGGAAAACCAAGATGACATTGGACAAGGGAGTCATGAAATTAGCAAATTCTATTTGCTCTAATTCTGATACTTTTCTCTTTTCTGAAATTGATTTGAACTGTTTTACATTTTTGTTACATACTTCATGAAAAAGTTCCCTGAGGTGTAAACGCTAATCAGCCAGCAATGCTTACCTTCGTTTTCAAGATTACAGTCCACATTCACTGCTGCATTCGAACACCGGACGAGGTGTTACACTGAGAGAGAAATAGTTCCATCATTTCAACCTGGTGCTCCTGTGAAACGTGGTGCTAGGAAACAGCCACAGGCAGTGCGTCTGAACAAATCATAGGTGCTGTAATCGCCGCTTAGCTCTAATTACTATTGAGGATAGTGTTTGCAACTTGATTCCAGGGAGAGGGCAGGCTACCTTCTGACGACACTGAACCAAATATATCCTAAAAGACTGACAGGGGACTTTTTTCATGTAATTTTTCTGAGTATCTTCCAGCTACTCAGAAACGACCACTCTGCCGTGGTAAAAACGAAAATCGATCACCTGACACCCACCTCTCCTTCCCAACAAAGCAATTCAATTCTCTCAAAATATTTATTTATAATAACAGTTTGGAATTTTTGGTATTAGACTTAGGGGGATTGTTTTTTCCTTTTCTAAGTGGGCAACTAAATCTTTATTTTAAAATTGCTTTTATTTCAAGTGAGAATGTGTTCTTAAAATAAGAACTTTATATTCTGTTAGCCCAGAATAACTTTTGCATACCATTAGGCCTAAAAATTCCTTTTCTGTGGACTTTCAGGTTTTTAAATAAAGATTCACAGCATATAATCCAAAAAGACTAACGCAGATAACAATTTGATGTTGATAACAACAGGGATGTTTATGCATTTCAACTCAAAAACCTAATTTAAGTTATATGGAAGAATTATCATGGTGAAATTAGCAGTTGTGTAGGCTTGGAACCAAAATGATGCATTATTTACTCATATATCTAAGTAATTTCATTTTCCATCTAGTGGCATCTGACCGTGTGATCAGAATAAGGCTTCTGATATATCCATGTTACACAGTGTGGTTGTGCTTATGCTAAGCTGATTGTCATTGATACTGATGAGTTAGCTTAGTGGATATTTGACTGAATGAAAGAAACTTGAAATGACTGATGTTTGCAAATGTCAGGAAGGATTTTGCACCTTTGGTTGTGCAACTTAGCACATTTGCCAGCCACAGCCAACACTTTAGTGACGTAGAGAACAAACTGACATCCACTCAAATTCAGAGTTTTGGTGTATCTGCTTATGATTTGCACAGTAACTATCAGGAACAGGTAAACCTAAGGGAATAATTAGATGCAGCAATCAAAATGGTAATTATAAAACCAGCTCTTAGAAATGGTGCATATCTCCAGGCCCAATGATCTCAGTTGTTATGAATAATAACAAAACAGCATTCTAAATGGAACACAGTATGCTAGCTCCATACTTATTTTCCCCCAAATAACAATTGTGCACTTCTTCCTCACATAATATTTAGTTCTTCATGATTAAAATAAAATTATAGTCACCGATGTGGTTTTCACTTTTTTATTTTTTAATTTTACTTTTTAAAATCTATACCTATGATAGACCTCTCCTAAGAAAACTCTTTGCTCAGTAGGGATTATGTTGATGCTTCCTTCAAAGTACTTTTCTTTCATGGAGCTAGGCAAAATATTCCATTCTTTTTTGCCTGCCCTTAAATCATGCCTGATTCTTAGAGTGTTTTTCTAGTTTCCATGTCTGGCACACTAGTCCATCCTCAAACTCCCAATTCTTTATTTGTACCTCTCAAAGGTCCTTAGTTTAGTTCAGCAGTATACAAAATGTGGTCCCTCGACCAGCAGAATCAGCGTCACCTGAGAACTTGTTAGCGAAGCAAATTCCCAGGCACCACCTCAGACCTGCATAATTACAAACTTTGGGGGCAAGACCCAGCAATCTGTGTTTTGACTAGCCCTCCAGATGATTTGAAGTCTGCTGATGGTCCATGGTGCATGTATGTACTAAGAGCAGTGGGAGAATGGGATAAGGAACATTTAAATCTCTATGGGGGAAAAGATGGGAGAGATAAAGGCTTAGCAGAGAGGTGGCATTTAAGTGGTGATCTAAAGGGTGGGAAGAATCTGGATGAATCTGAAGGAGGCACCAGGCATCCCTCACCCCACTCACCCATCACCTGTGCCCTTGAGTTAATGCAGCCCCACCAATTCCAAGATCTTACTCCATCAGTCATCATCTTTCTTCAGTCATTCTATTCTTAAGGAAAACAAAGAAGACATGCTTGATTCTTGTTAGCCTCTGAGTCTACCAACTATTCTCTCTTTTCCCTTAACGTGAAACTCCTTTTACAGTAGCCTACACTTACTTTTTCATTTTTTTACTATCCCTTCACTTCATAAATCCTGTGATCTGGCTTCTGATTTCTCCAGCCTAATAAAACTATGCTTTTGAAGTCCTTTATCAGTCCTTCTTGACCTCTTTACCACTGGTAGAATATGATTCCACATCTAAATGACCTCTTTTCCAAGCTCAGCTTTTGTATTTCCAAACACCTGCTGGACCCCTCCCACCTGTATCTCATTGTCACCTCAACTTCAACTTGTACAAAATTAAACTAGTCATCCCAGCTCCTCAACAAGGACGTTCCTCCTCTGGTGGTCTTTATTTCACTGCCTGGCACCACAAGTCTTCCAATTACACAGACTCTAAAATTTGACGCTGTATTTGACTTTTCCCTCTTCCTTGCTCCTAAATCAAGTTAGTTATCTTTATGATATCTGTCACCTCCTTTCCCTTTTCATACCCATTACCATTACCTTCATTTAGGTCCTCATTAGCTGTTCACTAGCATAATCCTTTAATCACTGTATTCCTCAGTAGTCATATGAATTCTTAAGGAGGACAGCTTGAATCAATCATTTTCCTCTTCAAATATGTTCCATGGCTCCGCTTAGCGAGTTATGGCCTCTGAAATCCAATACGTCTGTTCAAATCCTGACTCTACTACTTACAAGCTGGGCAACATTAAATGAATTAATTGAATTGCTAAGCCCCAGTTTTCTCAGCCGACAAGTAAGAATAAAACAGTAGTCATATCTCATGAGGAGACCTGAAGGAACTAATGCATGTAAATTCTTACTAAAGTGCATAGACCACTGAGGGAGTTAGTAAATGATAAGCATTATTATCACCATCACCAAAGCCATTGCCATAAAATACAATTCCAACGCCTCAGTTTAGCATCCATCACCATCTTCAAACTTAACTGAAAACCGTTTTCTTACACTTTCAAAGATATGCTAAACTGAATTATTTCTCAAGGGCAAGGACCAAATCTTATTTTTCTTTCTGTCTCTGACTCCTAAGGCAATGCCTTACACCTAGCAGTTGCTCCAGAAATGTTCACTGCAAGAAGCACTGGCTGGTTCTTGTACATACACACTTCCTTAGTTCTACCACTTTGTTTATGCTGTTGTGCTTTCCATGACACCCTTCCCGTTCTGTCCCCTTTCAAATTCTCTCCATTTTCAAGTGGCGTTTTAAATACTGTCTCTTCCAGGGATACTTCTCACTTTCATCAGAAGAAAGTAGCTTGCTCTCTTCTGAACCTGCAATACATTTCATTTACACCTCTCTTACAGTACTTAAGACATTCTATTGTATATGTGTCTTCTTCCCCAAGGAGCTCTAAGCTCTTCTGGGTCACGGCTGTTTGCCTAGTGCCTTGCTCAGAGAAAGCACTTAATGAATGTGTTGAAGGAATAAATGAGGTAAAAGGAAAGTCATCTATATTCTTATTATAAGAACTGTGCTGCTGCATACCACCTGATTAAAAGTTTTCTTTCCCATTGATAACTATGATGGTCTTCAGAGTGAATGGGATTATGAGAATTACAGAAATGAGTTTAAGATGACCCTTTATGAATGGAGTGTGTTCCTAGTCTTGGGTTTAAAGTTAGTATTCTAGAACTCAGAAGCATTTTCCATAGAAACAAAGTCATAAATGGTCATTGGATTCTTGGGATAGTCTTCCAAACTTAATTAACCCACAGAACAGGTGTACTAGATAGAACATTACACTAGCAATGGCACCTCAATGCAAACATTATTATAAGGGGTCTTGAAAAGGAGCCAGTATCCTATGAGTGTTTATGAAAATGCTCAGTCTTCCTTGCAAAACATAATACCATTAATTTTGTTTCTTCTATATGCTTTTTTTTTTTTTTGTGAGGAAGATCAGCCCTGAGCTAACATCCATGCTAATCCTCCTCGTTTTGCTGAGGAAGACTGGCTCTGAGCTAACATCTATTGCCAATCCTCCTCCTTTTTTTTCCCCCAAAGCCCCAGTAGATAGTTGTATGTTATAGTTGCACATCCTTCTACTTGCTGTATGTGGGACGCGCCCTCAGCATGGCCGGAGAAGCGGTGCATCGGTGTGCGCCCAGGATCTGAACCCGGGTCGCCAGTAACGGAGCACGAGCACTTAACCGCTAAGCCACGGAGCTGGCCCGCTTCTTTATGTTTTAAGACATACTTAGAAAGCCATAACCAGAAGCCAATTTTCTTGTGTATTCAAATTATTATTTTTCATTGCCAGGATGAACGTGATCTGGTTAAAGAATCAGTTTGAAACTGTTGATTATAAATTTTAAATTTAGAAAATGGAAGTCCTCTATAAAGCTGGGTATATGTTTGAAATTTTAGAAATCGGAACTTATTTTCTTTTTTACTTCTAATTCTAAATTTCAGCTCCTTTGTCTTCATTTTGGATAATTTAAAATTGACTATGGCCCCTGATACTCTAGCTTCAGTTCCTTTACTAGCATCCCCCAACAAATACATAATGACCTAACAAACTTTTAATTACATTCATTAGGGGAGCCCGTTATTTTAAAGTAACTCTTGAGTGAGTAAATAATCCTTTTATAATAGAAAAATGATTGCCTTTCCAATTATCTGAATTGCAATTTTAGATTTTCACAAATTTACTTATTTAAAATAGGCAAGCCTACAAATAAGAAGTTATCTATGAAAAAGATATATTTTCACTGTTACTTTTGTTCCCCCCAGCACTGAACTAAACATTATGGTAAACTAAAAACTGGAGTCCCTGGTCCTTAAGAACGTAACTGTCCATTTGGAGAACAAAAATAATATATCTGAAATAATTAGAGACTAATACTAAGACACATAAAATTTAGTGTGAATTACAGGCACAGACAGAGAAGTAATACAGGAAAGAATACAACCACCACAAGGCAGGGATCTCTGTTTTGTTCACTAATGTATCCTAGGCACCTGGAACCATGCCTTGCATGTATAATGAACTCAAAAAACAACTGAGACACCAAAAGGAGAGACAAAAGTGGGTTAAAATGGCTGGGCATAGTTTCACTGTGAAGGCAGGACTTGATCAAAACCTTAAAATATGTGATTCCTTGGTTCTTCCTTTCACTCACCGCCTACATCTGGACTATTAGCAAGTCCTGTTGTTTCTGCCTCCAACATATATTGCAAATCTTTCTGCTTCTCTCCATGTCACTGCCATGTTGTAGTCTAAGCCATCAACATCTATCTGGACTACAGCTAATGGCTCTTAACTAATCTTTCTGGGACCACTTATGGTCCCCAAAACTTGGTTCTCCACACAGAAGCCAAGCAAATGGTTTAAAAATATAAATCTTATCATGTTACTCCAGTGCACTTTGAATAAAATCAAACCCTGACCATGGCCCACAGTTACCACAAGATGAAGCTTACTTTCAAAACCTCAACTTGTACCACCTCCCCTTGTCTCCCTGCCCCCAACCAAGATCTAAGCTTCCGTTCTCTTTCCCAGACATGTCAAATTCATTCTCAAAGCTTTTTTCCTTCAACATGGAACTCTTTTCCCTGAATTCAGTTGTGTTGAGACACAGTTGAGGCCTTCAGCAAGGCTTTCCCTCCATTACATTGCTCTGTTTTATTAACTCATCCACTTCTCTACCTCTAAAATTATCATGTTTTATTTCACTTGTTCATTGTCTCCTCCACTAGAATATAATGCCTATGACAGCAACAGCTATATTCTAGGTGCTCCATTCCCAGCTTTTAGAACAGGGCCAGGCCTGTGGTAAAGCACTCAATACATATTTTGAATGAATGAATGACTATAGTTCCTCAGTCTTTTCAAGTATAAAGAAACTTTTTAAACAACAAATGGTTTGAAGAACTCCTCATATATTACTTTTTTTTTTCCTTAGTATTCACTGATTATCTACAATGCTCTTATGAAGTCATTAACATTTAAAATAAAGATATTTCATTATCATAGTAGGGCTGATGTACATTTGGCAAGAGTATGTTGGGTATATGTGAGACATGGTGTTTATTCAATCTACTGAATACTCGGTACAGATTTCCATTTATAGGTACTCAAGGATCCTCAGCCCATAGATGTTATGGGACCCACTGATTGATATGCAGACTTGATACAAGAGCGCAGAAGGAATGGCAGCCGTCCTGGTTAGAGCCTTCTCAAGACAGAGATAAGAATAAACTCAAGGTAAAGCCTTATCCTGAACTAAGGATAAACTAACTTATTTTTTGAACCATCTAACACTAAAGTAGATTTTATTTGTCATCTTTACACATTTGTATAACAATGGCTAACACACATTTTTTTATATGCCAACACTGTTCTAAGCACTTCATGCATATATTAATTCACCCAATCTTCAAATTAACACAGTAAGGGAGGAACTTGCTATTATCTGCATTTTGTAGATGAGGAGAAAGGACACACAAAGATTATCTTGCTCAAGGTCAAAAAGCAGGTAGGTGTCAGAGCTGGGATGCAAACACACATTGTTTGGCTCTAGAGTCTGTACTTTAACCACTATGCTGCCTTGCTGATAGAAGAACAGGGTACTATCTTTACACTAGTAGAGAATCTCTTGCACCATACGTAGCATATAAGAAAAATTACATATCAGATGTCAGCTACATCTAAAAATGCATGTTTTACTCCCATTTTCAAGCAGTTGTTTTTCTCATTACTGCCAAATAAAGGTCTGAAAGGCTTAGCAGCAAGTGACTTCATGGAGCAGTTCTATATCATATGGGAAATCACCAGGAATATCTAAATCAAATACCAAATCTCACTGTGCCTTTAATATCACTGTGAAAACAGCATGATTTTCTAGGACACACTGTGAAGTCTGAGGTGATAAGATAGCATATCTTAAAATGACTTGAAACCAAAAATGGATTTGTGAGTGTTATTTGCAACTCACCAAGAATGCTCTATTTTGATAGGTTGGAACACAAGGATACAGACCTCACCTTAATATATATAAGGTCTTTAAGTGTGTAGACCTCAGTGATTTCTGCACAGTATTGGGTCAGGCTGTTTATGAAGAAAATCTAATATTAGCTTATGGAATCAAGACAGAATTCCAAAAAGACTCGGAATTCCAAGACGACTCAGGTTTTGTCATTCATATAAGGCCCTTCATTATTCCTCCATCTATTCCCTCCTTTTTAAGGAGATTAATTAGCTATCCTGTGAAATGCAAATGAATCAAGGAGGAGTCCAGTCTACCGAGCACAGTGCATGTTATGCAACATGACCCTTATGTAATAAATCTTTTGGAAAGCAGGTCTTCTTTTCCATTGGGGCCTGTCTTCACTTTTCTCATGTGAGACTTGGCAAGTGGGACATTCTGAGTCTGACAGGCCACTTCTCTGCTCCTCAGCTGACAACTCTTTTACACAGATGTCAGCTGAAACCTTTACTGGGGCACGTAGAGGATCAGAACTTTTGAATCACCTCCAGCCAAGAGAATCCATTATCTCTCAGCTCTGCGCCTGCCCTGTCCTATCCCAACAGCAGCACAGCATCCCTGCAGGTCAGCCCGGTTCCATGAGATGGCACAGAACACAGGAGAGGGGAAGGATTAGCTGTCAACTGAAGTGGGCAAATATTTACATACAATTCTTTGAGAGAAGGGGTCCATGGACCCTAATTTAAGAATCTCTGGCATAAAGCCAAAACAAAAACAAAGCCCCCAAACAAATGCTTATTTTGGGGAGAATGAAATCAAATATAATCAATTCTCAAAGAATTCCGTGACTCAAAGAGATTAAAAATCTCTGTATATGTTTCTTTTCTTTTCTTTTTTTTTTTAAAGATTTTATTTATTTATTTTTTCCCCCCAAAGCCCCAGTAGATAGTTGTATGTCATAGTTGCACATCCTTCCAGTTGCTGTATGTGGGACATGGCCCCACCATGGCCGGAGAAGCAGTGTGTGCCCGGGATCCAAACCCAGGCTGCCAGCAGCGGAGCGCGTGCACTTAACCACTAAGCCACGGGGCCGGCCCTCTGTATATGTTTCTGAAAAGTTGTAGGCAAACTGGATATATTTTTGTAAATCAAATTTTATTTTTAATATACTGGGAGAGCCAGTGAATAAAGGAACTCTAAAATGAATATTTCTATAAAGGGAATACTTGTTTTATAAACTGCTTATTTAATGTAGAGTTTTTTCAGTTTTTACAAAAGATTCAGATTTTCAATATCAAGTTTGCTTAAAATAGAACACATAGTGATACTATATGCATAGCTAACTTCCATTAACAATTTGCAACGTAGCCTGGGGGTCAAGTTCAGGTTTAATATAGGCTGAAAAAGAAGGAACTCCAAAAAGTCCCTGCTCTTAAGTGGACAGAACCTTAGATATCCTCTGGCTCCAAAGACCTCATTTTATGGATGAAGAAATTGAGGTTCTGAGAGGTTACGTGACTTGCCCAAGGTCATTGCAATAGTTACATACAATGAGGAATAACAGCTGTAAAAATAATGACAGTGATTATGATGATGATGACAGCACTATGATCTATTGAGCTTTTACTTGAGCTAAGCCTTTTAAAGACTTTAACCTCATGTACTTTCACTACAACCCTAGAGGAAGATTTTATTACCTCCACTCAGCAGATGAAGCATCCTGCCCAGGGCTCCACAGGCACTAAAAGAACAACTCAGAACTCAAAACCTACTCACAACTTTTAGCTTGAAAGGCCATGCTCTTAGGCACTAGTTTAAACTGCTTCCCAGAATACAACAGAACAGAGTCACAGGGTCTGGAATTATAAACAATTAAGAGGTTAGTTAGCAAAGATGTATCTACAACCTTTAAGGTATAGTCATATATTTAAATGGATTTTTAAAAACGGGTTTTTAAAATTTAAAAATACATACTAGACAGTCCTTGCTAATGCCATACCCTCACAGATATACACTAGGAGTACACTAGGAGTACAAGATCTAGAATAAATCCAGGTCACCTGCTTGCAGTATCACTCTTAGACACAACCCTCTCCAGCCAGGCCTCTCCCCAGCCTGCAGGCCAAGGGGATCGGCCCACATGGAGTCTATGGTCTCCCTCCCCCACTTCTAGACCACATTCTGGGTACCTGGGATTCCATATATCCATCCCCTAATGACCCTGGAACTACTTCCAGGGACTGTGTAGGTCTCTTTTCTAGATCTTTCCTTCTGAGGTGGACAACACCTCGTGTGGGCCCAGGAGTGGCCTTGGGATGACTGTTTTCAGGAAATGTAGATGGAGCTTGGCAGTGGGCACTGGGGTGTCCACACTCCCGCAGTATAGACCTGGCTGGGGCGGGAAGAAAAGAGAGTGGGACAGGAGCCACTTTGTGCTTCCATGATCTGGCACAGAACTTTGAGGTATCTGGGAATTCTAAAATAATATCTGGCCTTCTCAGCTTTTTATGAAGATATATTTGTCAAGGTGGGGGGATAAAATATACTTTATTTAGCAGCTTAGTGGCTTGACTTTTAACTTTATCATAGTTAGATATATGTGGGCCTCAATTTTCCTCCTGTTTCAGGCCTTGACAATGGTAGGACAGGGCAGGGCAGGCCTGCCTGCTTTCTATTCCCAGCGCTGCTCTCTCGCAGCCATCTTAGTCCTTTGACATGGCTCCATACCTGCCTAGGCTCCTGTTTCCCTTGCTCTCCCTTTACTGGTGACCTGGTATGAAATCTATTTATCCAAATATCATCTGACATTTAATGACATCTGACCATAAGCCACACACTGTACTAAGTGCTACAGATATAACAATGGACAAGAAACCCTCAGTGCCTGTCCTCATGGAGCTAAGTGCCTGGTGAAGGATCCACTTGCATCTACAGGCATTTAAAGGGCAGAGTGATAAGTGTGATGATAGGAGTAATCCCAGGTATGCTGAGGGAATATAAGCCTTTCATAGGTGCCCCGTAAGGCTTTCTTGAAAAAATCAGTTCTAAGCTGAAAACTTGAAGATTAGGATTTACCTAGGCAAAGGGGAATGAGGTAGGAGAGAAGGAAGAGCTGGTTCTAGGTTCATTTTAAGTAGAGGGAACTACACATAAGGCCAGGCCTGGAGCTGGAGCAAGCATGGTGCCCTGAACTGAAAGAATTTCAATATTGACTAAAGTATGTCTCTGGGGTAAGAAATGCTCCTGGAGAGGTAAACTGAGACTAGTCCAATGCGGGTCTTATAAGTCATCTTAATGTGTTCAGACTTGACCTAAAGGTGGTGGAGAGTCAAAGGCAGATTTTAAACAAGGGCACGATATGATGAGATTTTCATGTAAGGAACATCAGTGGGTGGAGAATGAATTATGTGTATGTGCAAGAGGAGCTGGTGGGGAAGGGGTGGGAGGGAGAGGCAGAGGCTGATGGAGCTGAGGAGTCCGAGTAGGAGACATTATAGTAATCTAGGTGAGAGATAATTTTGGCCTGAACTGAGGGTTAGGCTGTGGCGAGAAGAGAAGACAGATGAAAGAGCTAGAATCAATAGAACATGACAACTGATTGGCTATGGGGCTTATACTCCATGGACTAAAGCAAAGCTCCCAGCCTGGGTAGATGGAGGGATCAATCACAGAGAAGGAGCACAGAGGGAGGGGTAAGCTGGAAGGGAAATGTGGTTTCTGAGCTTTGACCTCAGAACCACGCCAGGTCAGGGTTTTTGGTTTTCATCTTTCAATCTCACACACTGGGACTGAGGGTCCAGGGCCTAAGTGCTGGACTGTGGGGGCCTCCCCTTCCCACGCTGCCCTGCTGCTTCTCCACCCCCACGAAGAAGGGCTGACAAACAACAGCCATGAAAAAGGCAATTCTTGAATGAGGCACTCATTTATTTCTCTGTAAAAGATAATCATTTGTTTAAAATATTTGGCTATCATAAAAGTTACCAGGACTATTTAATAAATGACAACGTCTCTGAATTTCCACAATTATATTTGATTTTCAGGTATCTCAAATATTACAGCTAGGATTCAGATTTAGTCAATATATCAATATTTTGCTCTCGCGTAATTAATATTATCCTAATAAATGTTGATCCTTTAAGGATTAAGAAAGTTACTTAGAGAAAGCTAATTCATATTCCTCTCTAACATATCTTCTCAGACTTTACATATGTATTTCATAGTATATCTATAGTAGAAATTAATCCTTATCAATATACCTGAGTTATAGTCTTTTTTCAATTTCTGAGAATTTCACATGGGCTATTAATACCAAAAGGAAAATTTTAAGTAACAGCACTTAGTTTCACATAAAAGTAATAATATCATTTCTATTTTTTATTTTGCCAGACTAAACATCAACAGATATGCTAACAATCTTTTGTGACGTTAGCAGCTACCAGGAAAAAACAAAACCAAAACCAAAAAACAAACAAAAACCCCTAAAGGATGGGTTCAGTTCTTGAAAACAAACTTTGCAAAAGTTAAGTGTATCATTTTGCTCAATATTGATGAATATTAGTCTGCATTATTCATTGGCTATATCATATGCAGTACAGTTGGATCTTTTAAAAAAAATCTTAAATTTAGGCTAAAAGCCAAATTTAAGAAAGTAACTTTTGAATTTTTTACCAATTGTGCTACATGATTTTTTGAAGTTAAACAAGAGAAATCAATACTATATAAGGAAAAAAAATGGATGAGAGAGCTTTCAAAGGCTCCATCAATATTTTAAGCAAGCTTAGAGGAAAAAGTCAAGTTGTCCTGTCAGCAATGCCAAGGTTACTCAGATCTAGTGTCTATGTGGCTTTGGATAAAATTCTTAATTTCTTTATATCTCAGTTTCTTCGTGAATAAAAGAAATAGAATCAAAACAAAAACCAAATGCAATGGAAAATAAAGTTTATAATGAGCTCTGACATTCATCTGATACAAAATATAGCATTATTATTAGATCCATCTTACTTTATCTTTATACAGACCTGTATCTTTGTGAACCAAAGGGAATGATTTTTGAAATCACTTCTTTATAGCAATGATCTTCAAGCTTGATAACAAAATCTCTCCCCAGGAGGAATGGGCAAATAAAAATGAACAAAACAAGGGTGCTTTAATAGAAGTACTACCCATGTTTAGATTTAGGGGTTGGAATTCAATACCGGAACTGCGTTTTACAGTGGGGGACACATAGCTAAAACACAATCTATCCCAGAAAAACAGAACGGCACCTCGCTGTGGATAAAATACAGACCAGAACTGATAGAAATCGGACAGGCAGCACTGTCCTTGCTCAGACTGCTGTACAAGGAAATGAACTTTTCTGTTTACCCTTCTCAAAACTCTTCTCTTAGTGCAAACAACAAAGGAGAGAGTCCATGGAAACAGAATCTAAACTATTTCTGTTTGGCTCTGAGCAAGGTATTTATCTGTTTCCTCCTGAGCAAGGAGCAGAGTAGACTAAAAAATATCCCTGCGTGAACAATGGTAAAATCTGCTGGGTAACCACGAAAATCATGACTATTGAAACACTTGCATTATAGTCAAATTAATTGTAGCTACTTACAGGAAAAGACCAAAGCAATGCTGAAAGAAGCTAAGCTAAAGTCATGCTTGCACCCAGAGGAAATTATATTCTTCACATGGCATAAGTCATCAACATTCATAAGTACAGACAAAATGATTAAGTACCATCTTCCTTTATGGTTCAGAAGAGTTGGTTAAGGACAGAGGACTGTGAGGGAGGCAGGGTAAGGAGCATGAGAGAGAAGTGGATTTTGCCTGAGGAGCTCTTTGCTTTACTTGTTCTCTGTCTCCATCCTTCTTGAATTTCTCTTTAGCCCAGTCTTTCGGGATATGTCTCTCCAGGCCCTCTTCTGGCCTCTCAGATCAAGTTGGTTTGTCTCTTTGAGGCCTACTTTTCCTCTTCTGTTCTATGTATGTGGATATTCAGGTTTCAACATTGGTTTTCTGCTGATGGCCCTCTACACTCTCTCCCTAGAGTATCCCTGCCTCTCAGGGCGCTGTCTCTGCCAACGACTGATACTCAGAGCCTCGGCCTCTGCCGCAAACCTCAGCTCTGTATATCCAGATACCCTCTGGGTATTGCCAACTGGACGCCCATAACCATGTCTGGAACCGAACTTATTTGGGCTGAGAGATTTTACTCGGAAATGTGAGAGAATGAAGTTACTCATTCTAAAGGAATATCCTGAGATAATAAAAGATATATTTAGAAGAGGAAGAGAGCCAGTGCCAAAGAGTGAGAAAGGAAAAACATGAACAATATTTTTCTTATAAATCTCAGTGTACAAGAATTAGATATTTTAACAATACTTTTAACTAACTGAGTACAAATTAAAGTTAACATTATTTGAAATTTAAGTTCAAATGAAAGATGGTCCTTTCTTCTGTTGGGTGTGTTTTGCCCCCACCAAATGTTAAAACCAGATTGAGAAACAGTAGAAATTCTCCATTGGTAAAACAGTTCATTTGGAATTCTCCTTGGCCTCCAAGCATTGCTCCTTTCCTATGCAAAGTGGAAAAGCTTTCAAAGGCCACTCGTCTGGCAGTGAGGCTCCCTCTGTTAGCTGATTCCCCCCCACCTTCACTGCAGAAAGCTAGACCCAGGGGAAGAATATAAAAAAAAATAAAAAATAAAAAAAGAGCAAAAGGGAGGAAAGAATTAGCAATTACTATATTTCTCTCCTTACCAAAATATCTGTGTGAAGAATAAGTGATAATTAGTATGTCAAAATGTTTTGGTATCATTGAAATAAAAAAGAATTTTTTTTAAAGGTGAGGTGCCCATGTATTTAGATTACGTTCTCAACCTAATGCTAATGTTACGCCCACATCACAGTATATTTAAAAAATGTAAAGTGCTGCAAGATTTTCATTGAAAATCCATACGAATTTCTTCATGGGTTCATTTTTAAAGTAAAAGTTGAAACAAATTTAAATTCCAGTGTATTTGCAGAAAAACTTGAAGTTTATTCTTTCTATAGACAACTCCTCTTCTGGTATTCTTTAAGTTAAACGATGGCAATGCTACCATAACACGTCTCCTACCTTTCCTTTTCTTCTCACAGCCACACAACCAGCAGGTCCTACACGTTTAACCTCCAATATGTCTCAAATTCATCCCTGTGACTGACCACTGCCCTAGCATAGACCCTCATCTCTTCCCATCATTACTGGTCTCCTTCACTCCAATTTTATTCTCCTTAGATCCATCTCCCAGGCCGCTGCCAGAGCAACATATCAAAAATCCAAATTGAAACACATGACTCCTCTGCTTAAAATTCTTTTTTAGTTCATCTATTCAACAAATATTTGCTGAAGGCTAGGACCTGTGTGTCAGATCAATCGATGCACAATGTTGGGAATGTGGCATGAAATGAGACCGACAGGGTCTCCATGCCCACGGAGCTTCACCCTCACCATTTGATTTACACGAATGTGGCTTATACGGTCATCCACGATGAGACCCCTAACTACCTGAGCTTCATAGATAGCCATCCCAGTCTTAAACATTGCGTCAACAATACACATCTGTTTCTAGTTCCCCATATACATCATGCTATTTCTCACCTCTGTGATTTTCTCCTACTGATTCTTTGCTCTCCTCCCCCACTTTCATCTGCCTATTTCTATCTATTATTTAAGAAAGGAAGTCTCTCTTTGACCAACTCAGGCTGGGTGAAGTATCCCCCCACTGTGTTCCTATAATACCTACATTCCACATCACTATACCCACCACATTGTGTTGTAAATACTTCTCTGTGTGTGTGTGTGTATGTATGTGTGTGTGTGCATATATATATATGTATATATAATTGTTTTATGTACACCTAGTTCTAGACAAATTTATTTTACAATTACTGAACTCAAACATAATGATTCATATATTCTATAATTATTTCAGAGAAAATTGGTGGCAGAGAGATACTGATTTTACAGAGAGTTATAATTCAGGGAAGAGGGCAGGAGGCAGGAGGTGTTTGAACCCCAGCTCTAATCTCATATCCATGATGGGCTTGAAAACTTCAGGGAGTTCAACAAATATAGAGTAAATCCAACTGACTCTCTTGTTCCAGTAATCTCTGCTGCACTAGCATGTTTGCCTTCCTGATCAAGGTATTAATAATTGTGTATTATGATCAAGGCTGATCCTTTACTAGAGAAGAGGGTGTGAGGAAAAGTTCTTAACAGATGGCTTCAAGCATTCTTCACATGAGATATAAGCAATCCAGGAGAAAACAGGATAAGAAAATATATTGAGGCAGTAGAAAGTAATCATTACCTGCAAAAGGACAATTCTGACATGGAGAAGAGGCCCTATACCATTGGGCCACCAGAGTAAAAACTCAGACTTTCTCCAAGGCCTTCAGAGCACTCCATGAGACAAAAAGTAGGTTACCCAGGCCTAGTCAGATTGAATGGATCTTGTTTTTTAAGGCCAAGATTAGTGGGGAGTAAGCCAAAGCTACCTCCTCAGCTGAGATCTTGGAATAATGTTTTTCCATTGTAAGCTACTTCTAGTTCTAATTAGAGTAGATAATATAAATTTGATTATATAGCAGATACATAATCTCACAGCGAGACATAAAGTTTGTCTAATAACATATGCCAAAAAGTATACACGAATATAGTTCCTTTCCATCTGTAAGACCTATTACTGTAATTCTCTAATTATATAGAACTGGTATCTACTTTAAATAGAAACTTTGCCCATGTATGTGAGTATATTTCTAGCAGAAAACGTGGCAACTGGACCTGTGCTCTTTTATAATTACTAATCTCGGGGGAAAAAAAGGGTTTACTAAAACCTTATAAATTGCATAACTTCTTATTCTTATTAGAAAAAAACTATAATAGCTTTTTATCAAAAGTTTGGATAATTATATTTCAATATTTTTAGTAAATTACTAAGATGAATACTAGTTATGTCTATAGTAAGGAAAACAATGAATAAAATAATTTCTTTGTGGTTTGCACTGACATCTGTCTTCGTTTAAAAAAAAAACCAAATAACTGGTGACCATGAATAAATATCAATGTGCTTGAATTTCTGTAAGTGTTTTGGGCTTATATGTTTAACTCGCATAATGTTTTTAAACTGACATATGTCCATTTTTCACATTAAGAAATCAACACGTTTTTAAGATTTTTATTTATTTATTTCCCCCCAAAGCCCCAGTAGACAGTTGTATGTCATAGCTGCACATCCTTCTAGTTGCTGTATGTGGGACGCGGCCTCAGCATGGCCGGAGAAGCGGCGTGTCAGTGTGCGCCCGGGATCCGAACCCGGGTAGCCAGTAGCGGAGCTCGCGCACTTAACCGCTAAGCCACGGGGCCGGCCCAACACGTTTTTAAATTAATTTTAAAGTTTTAAAATTATTTTGTTTCAGCAATTACTCATTATTTAATTACATATTTATATGGTATTATTGTTAGCTAGACACCTTAGACATGAATTACTTTCCTTAACTAGTGACAGTACTGTGAATGTAGGATGTGTGTATGTGTGTGTGTTCATCCATACATACATCGATAGATTCTTCATATCATGTTTATATTTATGTATGTTGCCTATTTAAGTACCACAGACTTCCATTCATAAGCTCAAATCCACATATGCATTCATTCAAATATTTATTATTCTCCTATGAGCCAGGCCCTGTGTTCATCCTGAGTAAGACATGGTCCCTGCTCTCAAGAAGCTAGCAGGGAAAACAAAACAAACATATCTTTCAAGGACAATGAGTGAGTTATAAAAAAGGTAATGTGTAACTCTCCTTTCTGAGTACATACCATAAGTTAAACCATATCTTAAAACTATAACAATTATACACAAAACCAACTGATATAGTAAATATATTCATCTTGCCTTCTCAAATCAAAATCATCACAGAGTGTGTGGGTGTTTCTATCTATGTGTGTATAGTCATTCTGAGACCATCTATGGGGTGTAGAAAGAAAATAATTTAATGTTACCATCCACCTTACTCAGCTGTGTAGACATAGTTGCCCTGCCCAGATACTAAGAACTATTTAGGATCAACTCAAGTCATTAGTATTATTAATTCCCAATCAAGGCAGTTCAGAATTGACTAACTTATGCACCTAGTGGGAAGCAGTTCTTTTACCTTTCAAAGTCATCACACTTTGTTCTTGAAGCCTGAAAGTCATACTGGCCTTTCACTGTTCGTTCAGCTGATCACAAATCAGAGGTAATGACATTTACAATGCTAATAGAGTTTGCTCCAAGTGTGTTAACTCCTGGTTTAGTGTAGTTTCTCTTACCTGAGAAAAGCTTATTTGATCTCCTGCATGAAACTTTAGAACTAATTATCTGAATAAGAACATTCCCTTACTCATACATCCACAAACATGCACACATATTAAATCTAGAAATGTGTGAAATTCTCTAATTACCTATTCAAAAGAGAATCAGGACTGATGTGCAAAACAAATTAAAATATGTGTTATTAATTTACCCTGACATACACATTAAATTACTCGACAAATCTGGGCACATTAGGAAAGTACCTTCCAGTCATTATGTAGACTTATAGACATAAGCGTATGTGACAATGACCTCTTATGTTAGGCTTTTAGAATCAGATTAGTAGAAAAATATGTATTTCAAGAGCGATATACCAAATTTCAAGCAGCTAAATGTTTGCTTCCTTAATGTTTCTTGGATCATAATTATTATCAAATGCTGACTGTTATTGGCTTACTGGTATGAAATGAAAAATAAGAATGCCAAACTCAGTTTCCTTTATTAATGAGCACTAAATGACCTCAAACTAAAGCCAGATAACTAAAAAATCCCACTGGCTTGCTTAAAGTGTAACTGGTAGAGTTTAAAATACCTGCTAATTGTTAACTATTTTAATCTGTTGCTTGACCAGGCAAGAATAAATATGCACACACAGAGACAGATGTTGAGGTGACAATTAAGATGCTCGTGTCTCAATAAAATCCATATTATGAATTTTATGACACATAAACTTGTAAAGTGTTTTGAGATCAGTCAAGAGTTTACATAATTTGAATAATAGTTTATCCTAAAGTCCAATAAAATGTATAAATTTGGCTTCAGAGTTAAATTCAATGCAATAGAATTTGGTATGGGCTTAAAAATAATAACCAACAATTTTGAACAATTTTCTATGCAGCAGGTGCTATGCTAAGTAATTTATGCATTATATAATTTAATTTTCATTAGAACCCTATGAAGTGGACTCCATTATTTCCACGTCACAGAGAAGATTGAGGAATTTTAGCGAGTTAAGTAACTTGCCCACTTACTGTTAATAAGTGACAGAAGTTGGACTGAAACCAAACCTTAGTGACTCCAGAGCCAAATTCCAGCTCATATTTGGTCTACTGTGGATTAGAAATTAGAAGGCCTGGAATGGAGTCTCAGTGTCAATCAATCATTAGCCCTGAGACCTTAGGGAAATCACTGAACTTCTTCAAACCTCAATTTTCTAATATATAAAATAGAGCCAATAAAATATCCCAACCATTCTCATGGAATTACTATGTGGATTCAAGAGATAAAGTAAGCAAGAAATATAAGCAAGAGCTCTGTACAGTGCTCTACAAATATCATTTCATTACATTGTAATATCTTAACATTTTGTAACTTCCAACGTATTTTGTGGGGCTAAACAACAACATTAAACCATATATCTCATTAGAGAAAGAGACTGTGGGAAGCCACTGGAGCAATCTTTCTTCTACTATAGGAAATTTTACACAGGTTGCCCAGGATGGCACAGGGCAAGCACTAGAAAAAACATTCACTCTCTATGGGTGCTGTTTATATTATAAATGAAAGGGAGATTAGTGTTATGGACTGAATGTTTGTATTCTCCCAAAATTCATATGTTGAAGCCGTCACCCCCAGTGTAACTGTAGTTGGAGATAGGACTATGAGGAGGAGTTAAATGAGGTCATAAGGGTGGGGCTGTAATCCAAGAGGGCTGATGCAGTTATAAAAAGGGGAAGAGATACCAGAGTGCTGTCTCTCTGCCATGTGAGGACAGAGAGAGAAGGCAACCTCCTATAAGCCAGGAAGAGAGTTCTCACTAGAAACTGTATCAGCCTGAACCTTGATCTTGGACTTCTCAGTCTCCAGAATTGTGAGAAATATATGTCGTTTAAGCGACTCAGTCTATGGTATTTTGTTACGGCAGCCCAAGCCAACGAATACAACCAGTATCACGTTCACCCCTCATGTTGCCAATGTCACCCAAAGAACACGGCCAACTGAGCCCTGTCCAGCTGCCAGCAGGACAGCAGTGTGTTCTGATCGGTCACATGAGGAGCTGAGAACCTTCAGTTAAGGCCCATGAATTTAAGAATGTCCTAGGCAAGCTTAGCATGAATGGGGCTCAGTATAAACTGCTTTGCCTGGAACAAAACTGTCCAAGTTCAGCACATTGCCGTAAATATCCTCAGGAAAATAATCAAACCCAACTAAGAAAAATGAAAAAAGTTCCTAAAGATGCAGTCCCATGTCTGTAAGTATAATTATTGCTAAAAGCTTATAACTGAATCCATGCAAAGAGTTGATAGTAGAAAAATTCTGATTAACAAAATTACAACTGAGAAAACAAAATAATTTCTACATTGAAAATAAGTAACAAAGTTCACTTTATATCTTCCCTTTTTCACCAGAGCACAGTTCCTTCTACATTAATATACCAGAGTTTTCTGAGCTAGAAGGGAAGCTAGCTGAAGTTATTACACATAAAAACAAGTACCCTTTGAAACATTACTTCTGCAGCCTCTTTTCTTTATCATGAATATAAATCTTATTTCTTGGGAGTTGTGTTTTAAGAAGATAAGTAAGTTTTCAAATGCAAACATAGCTTCCTTGGGAGGCCTATCCTAAATTCTGAGTAATGCCAAAGTCATAGCTGATAAAATGTTTCTACCTACCTTCTCCTTTCACACTAATCCCCTTCCAGATGATGTAAAGAGAACATCACTTGGGGAGCATTTACTCCCTGTGACGTACTACTCCAGGTGCTTATGGCAGGCTCTGCTAATTTTCTTCCCAATCTCCAGGTACCAGAAGTATTAGTTAAGCAAACTGCTTCCCAGCTAAAGAAAACACTTCCCAGCTTCCCTTGCAGCTAGCTGGGGTCACATGACTGGGTTCTGACCAATGAGATATGAGCAGAAGTAATAACTTCCGGGTTGTGCCTTTAGAAGGAGAAGTGTGTTTCCTCTAGATTCCTCCTTCCTGTGTCCTGGGGTGTGGAAGTAGCGGTAAGTTGAACATGCAAAAAAAAGGAATGCAGACCAGAGGTGGCTAAGCAACAAGATGGAGTAGCCTGGGCTCCTCAAAAGCTGTTTTACCATTCCTGGATCGTTAGATGAGACAGAAACAAGCCTCTGTTTTATGAGAGCCACTGTATTCTTGAGCTCTTGTTATAGTAATCCATTCTGTATTTTCATTAATAGATGACTATACATACACTTTGTGAGGTATTACTCTCCCAGTTTTACTAGAGAATTGAGGCTTAGAGAGATTAAGAACTTTCTTATAATCACATAGGTAGTAAGTAGTGAGGCTGGGATTTTAATCAAGTTTCTTTCCCATTAGATCTTTCTTATACTAATAGAAAATTACTAATTTATAGAAAATTAGTACCATGCAGCTTTCTAATCCCTGATCTATTAATCTCATAGGATTATAAAAAGGCTTCAGTTTCCTTGAATTAGAATCAGTGCTACAAACTCCTATTTTTCTAATAAAGTACCTGATAGTCACTTACCAACCTCCAGGATTTACCCCTTATAAAATGTCCCATTAGGAAAATTATGGAGAAAAAGTATGCTGATTTTCCGAGACTATGAAATGGAGGGCTAGTCAGAATGCCCTAACAATTTAGAAAATAATACTCTGGAAAATCACAATATCTCAGAACAGATCAGAGGTTTTTGTGTGTGTGCATTTTCTTCCTTACTATTATCCTTAGGTTCACACATAAATTTGGTCTGAGAAGTCACCGTATGTGCATTCATTCAACATTTAAGAAATATTTATTGGGTGCCTACTCTATGTCAGGCACTTCTTTAGATACTGGGGAACCAACAGGAAACAAACCACAGTCCCCCACACATGGAGATTATACTCAAATGCATTTACTGTAGATAATGTCCTACACAAACGAATATAATAGGCTTTCAATGTGTGCCAGTAATTTGCATTTTTAAAATAAACTTTATGCTTTTGGAATAATTTCAAATTTACAAAAAATTACAAAGATAATACAGAGAGTTCCCATATACTCCTCACCCAGTTTCCTCTAGTGTTAACATCTTATATTACCATGGTACATTGGTCAAAATCAGGAAACCAATATTGGTCCGTTTCTCTTAGCTAAATTCCAGATTTTATTTAGATTTCACTAGTGTCCTTTCTCTGTCCAGAATCCATGCCTGGAATACCACATTACATTTACTCATCATGCTTCCTTAGTCTCCTCTAGTCTGTGACACTTGCTCAGTCCTTCCTTTTTTAACATGACCTTGACAAGTTTGAGGAGTACTGGTCAGGTATTTTGTAAATGTCCTTCAATTTGGGGTCAATGTTTTTCTCATGATTGGATTGGATTTATGAGCTTTTTGAAAGGATACCACAGAGGTAAATTACCCTTTTCATCACTTCATACCAAGAGATAAATAATAGCAATATGACTTATCACTGGTGATATTAACCCTGGTCTCCAAGGATTCCTAGTTTTGTTTATTGGAGAGTAGAATTCAGAAAACCAGATCTGGGTACTGGGTGTGCTTGTTGCTACCGGGATGTTATTTTTTCCATGCCCTCTCAGTAAGTAATGTGATTTTAAAAATTAAAACAGTTTTGGAATGTCAGAACTAATGAGCACCATTTCTATAAGTCTGTATTAAAATAGAGTAAATTTATTTGAGAATACATATATATACATATACATAGACATGCACATACACACACACACGAACTTAGAGGTGGTAAAACAATGTTAGGTATACAATGGTAAAATGAATTCTGAAGTACTACAGCACTTCTGTCCTTTATATTCTGAGACTAAATCTTAAGAATTTACACAGGAGCACAGTCACTGTAGCAGAAAGGCATTTTGGAAGGCTCCTTATAAGAAGAGAGAGGGCATGACCTTCTTCACTTTGACCTCTAATCTGCTGCTTAGCACACAGAAGTGGTGACTGGTGTTGCAGCAGGCATTTTGAGTATCAGGGCCGTACTTTAGGATTGGTAAAGTGTTGAGCTAAAAAGAGTCTGGATTCCTTAACAACTTTGTGGAGGCATCATACAAACCCTGGGTTGCAGACTTCCAGACTTCTTTTGTGTGGGAGAAAAATTAACTATCTGTTTAAGCATTTATTATCTGGCCTTTGTTTCTGAGTCAAATGCAATTCCTAACTAATATGGGCAGTTTGGAGAAGAGACAAGAGAAGTAACATTTATTGAGAACCTACTGTATATCAAGTACTTTATAAACTTTAGTTCATATAATCATCAAAACACTATACTTATAGTTGAGAAAATTAAAAATTGGTGACTTTAAGACTCTTGCTTAGGTTTACACTGCTCAATACTGAAACTAAGCCAGAACTTAAACCAAACCCTGTTTTCTCATCACAACATGCTCAAATGTCTTGCTTATAGTATAGTATAACTTATAGTATGAAACTATGTTGGTTACTAGCAATGGGTGCAAATACATACACTGTTATACCTCACTCAACAAGTAATATAGGACAATATCCGAACAAATAAAATAACATACATTTAAATATGTGACAAAACAGAAACACGCATCCATAGTTTGATTCCCCCTACTTCTCTCCATGATCAGCACCTCAAACAGCGGAAGTGGCATAAGGGCCACTTTAGGAGTGAAACCTCAGAACTTATTGCCCTCAGTCCACATACAACTAGTTTCTCTCTGAGCTAGAACGAGAAACCATTCAAACCATCCCTTCATCTACCCACCCACTTACGCCTTCATATTTACTGAGCATCTACTGTATCACAAGTAACCGCTTATTTCTTGCATACATAGTGTTGAGTAAGATACAGTCCCTGTTCTCCAAAAGCTTATAGTCTAGTGGGAGAGGCAGAAAAATAAATATGCAATTACAACAGAATAGGGTTTCTTAACCTCAGCACTAATGACATTTTGGACCAATGGTTCTTTGTTGTGGGGGTGGGCTGCGCGTTGTAGGATATTTAGCAGCATCCCTGGCCACTAGATGCCAGTGGCACCCCAACTCTTTGCTACAACCAAAAGTGCCTCCAGACATTGTCAAATGTCCCCTGGGGGCAAAATCACCCTCCTACCTCCTACTCCCTCTCCCCCTGCCCCCGGCCACCTTGAGAACTGCTGCAATAGAGTATAAGCCACCATAAAACTACAAAAGAGGGGCATCTAACAACAGGGGTCTGGGGTCAGAAAAGTTTTCTGGAGGAGGTAACTCCTTCACAGAGGCCTGAAAACTAAGTAAAATTCAGCCAGATTAAATAAATGATTGTATGTATCTGTTTTGATATGTGTATCAAGAAGGCCTTCTAAGCGTGTGCAAAGACTCAGACTACAATACATCTGGGATACTAAAGGTGGTTTAACATGCTTATAGTGGGGAGGTATATGTGAGAGGAAGTATGAAAAGGTACATATGCTTACAGAGGAATGCACAGGTCTAGTCAGGACAAGATAAGAGATTGTGATCAGAAAAGGCAAACATTTGGGGAAGAAAGAGTTTAGTTTGAATGTGTT